>NC_069657.1:73554356-74179356 GCF_027244095.1 Hemicordylus capensis
AGAACAAGTATTCAGTGCATTTATTAATCACTCTCCATATGGTGTCGCCGTCAAATATTATCATGTGAAGCAGACTTATGTGTATCTATCTTTCCTAATTTCACACAGTACTTTCTATGGTATTTTTTGTTGTTATGAAAATATCCTCTCCATTTTTATCATTTTCCTCTAATTGTCAAGACAATGAATTGTATTTCCTCAGTTTGCAGCAAATTAAGATTTGTGTGTGTGGCATAATTGCTCACTTTTGGATTTTTCTGCTTATTCAGATTTTGTTGCAGAGAAATTACTTATCTACTGGAAGTATGCAAATGGCCTCTGGGCATGCACAGAAGTCATTAAAATGCCCCCCATGTGTGCACAGAGGCCTGAACCAGGCTGAAGGCAGCCCCCAACAGGCCACTGCTGGCCCAGGCTACTCTGGGAGAAGCCGGTGGCGGGGGGGAGCCACCACCACCGGGGTAGCCACCACCGGCTGGGGGAGCTACCGCCCGCCACCACCTCCTCCCATGGCCACAGCTGCAGGTTGCACTATAAGTACAAAATTATCCCTTCCCATCCCCTCTAGGTTTAGGGAATCCCCTACCCCTTTACTGGCCCTTTACCAGTAGAGCTGGTTCAGCCCATTTGGCAAGGAGACCAGGTACTGTTTGACCAGTGCCAAACTGATCCAGGCAGGGTCGGTTCGAATCCGGCCTGGATTCAAATTGAACCAGACTGGCCGGTTTTGGGCACATCCATAAACTGTACATATCAGCTGACATATTACTCACCCTTCACTTTGCCACTTTCCCATCACATGCCCATGTTGTTCGCATTACTGACCAGAAAACCCTCAGCTTGCCACAGGACACATAAATACCGTAGAAAGTACTATGTGGCAATAGGATAGACTGATACACATACAGCTGCTTTACATGTTATTATTACAGCTTATGGGAAATGATTAGTGAAAGCACTGAATAATCTCTCTTCTTTTAGAAGATGAAGAAGATGAAGATGATGAATATTTATGTATCTCTTTTCAACAAAAGTTACCAAAGCGGTTTACATAGAAATAAATAAATTACTATTGTTCTCAGCTTGCCACAGGACACCTCTGTCTACCAGCACCAGACTAACTCACAGTGGTTGCATTTACAACCTCTCTGCTTTCTAAATATGACACCATTTGTCTCCTAAGAATGCATGCTGTGGGGGGAAAATGAGGAGAAGGCATATTTTTCACTTAAAATTGGAGCCACACTATATAACACAAAGCAGTCAAGTCACATTTCACCTGTTTAAAGTGGAGATTGGTCTCTAAAGAAACTTGGTGTTTGTAAATATAATACTAGTGCTCTGCCTAGTATTATCATGCATGCCTTTTGCAACTGAATAAATGACCAGTGTTTCAAAGGGAATTCAATTTGACAGCTATAGCTCAAATGGGTCTATAAAACAAAAGTAGGTTGAAAGTGCTACATGAATTTGAGGGCCACTCAGACATTCATATTTTTGAGGATCACGGAGCACTGCAGGGGGAATGGGTGATTGGCAGAAATCCCACCCCTGTGTCTCATAAGAACATAAGGACAGCCCTGATGGATAAGGCCCAGGTCCTATCTAGTCCAGTGTACTGTTTCACACAGTGGCCCACCAGATGCCTCTGAGAAGCCCACAGACAAGAGGTGAGGGCATGCCTTATCTCTTGCTATTGCTCCCCTGGTATTTAAAGGAACCTGAGGATGGAGATGGCCTATAGTTACCAGACTAGCAACCACTGATAGGCCTGTCCTCCATTAATTTGTCTAAGCCCCTTTTAAAGCCATCCAAGCTAGTGACTGTCACCACATCCTCTGGCAAAGAATTCCATAGATTAATTATGCACTGTGTGAAAAAGTACTTCCTTTTGTTGGTCCTATGTTTTCTGGCTTTCAGGTTTATGGGCTAACCCCTAGGTCTAGCGTTGTGAGAAAGGAAGAAAAATGTCTCTCTGTCCACTTTCTCTACCCCATGCATAATTTTATACACCTCTATCATGTCCCCTGTAGTCACCTCTTTTCCAAACTAAAAAGCCCCAGATGCCTTGCCTCATAAGGAAGGTGCTCCAGGCCCCTGATCATCCTGGTTGCCCTCTTCTGCACCTTTTCCAGTTCTACTATATCCTTCTTAAAATACAGTGACCAGAACTGTAGGCAGTACTCCAAATGTGGCCACACCATAGATCTGTATAAGGGCATTATAATATTAGCACTTTTATTTTCAGTCCCCTTCCTAATGATTCCAAGCATGGAATTTGCCTTTTTCACAGCTGCTGCGCAGAGTCGACACTTTCAATGAGCTGTCCACCATGAACCCAAGATCTATCTCCTGGTCAGTCACTGACAGTTCAGATTCCAACAGTGTATTCGTGAAGTTGGGGGAGGGGGTTGTCCCTATGTGCATCACTTTTCACATGCTTTCACTGAACTGCATTTGCCATTTTGACACCCACTCCCCCAGTTTGGAGAGATCTTTGGGAGCGCCTCACAATCTGTTGTGGATTTCACTACCCTAAATAGTTTTGTGTCAACTACAAATTTAGCCACTTCGCTGCTTACCCCAACTTCTAGATTGTTTATGAACAAGTTAGAGAGCCCTGGTTCCTGTACAGATCCCTGGGGGACCTTACTTCCCTCCATTGCAAAACTGTCTATTTATTCCCACCCTCTGTTTCCTGTCCTTTAACCATATACCAATCCTCACATGAACCTGTCCCCTTATCCCATGAGTTCTAAGTTTACTCAAGAGGCTTTAGAGGGGAAATTTGTCAAAAGCTTTTTGGAAGTCCAGGTATACTATGCCAACTGGATCACCTTTATCCATATGCCTGTTGACACTCTCAAAGAACTCCAAAAGGTTAGTGAGGTAAAGTGACCCTAACCCTTAAAACAGACTGCTAAGTCCACCTTAAAACAGACCGCTGAGCCTGGCCTCGCCGGAGCGCCTTATTGTCCACCTCCTTGGCCACTGCCTCCTCTTCTTTGGCAACCTCCTTTGCCTCTATTTGTGAGTAAATGCCACATCTGAGGTAAACACCACAGGCATCTTTAAATAACTTTTAAAAACATACCCACAATGGCGTTTCTACCGAAAATTGTTGTATCTAAACTGGAACATAGGAAACTGCCTTATACTGAGTCAGACCATTGATCCACCAGGCTCAGTACTGTCTACATTGATGGGCAGTGGCTCTCCACTGGCTCTTACAACTGTTTAGGTAGGTATCACCCCTGCTCTAAGGTATCACCGCAACATTCTAAGTGTTCATACCTTGCATTGAGAATCGCACTGCCATTCACAATGGCCCATAGGTTCAGATTCTATGCCTTCCATAGGATATGTGTTTATACCCAAGCCCTGGTGGGGGGAAAAGTAAGGAGACAACATAGGTTTAAGATTTTTTTTTAAAAAAAAGTAAACCAACATCATACTGTTGCAATAGTTTGACACACACACACAAACTCCAAAGTAGAACAGTTTATTATTAAATACTTGGGTGTGAGTGGCAAGTATTTAATAGCCAGTAAGCAAATGATTTTGGACACATTCTTGGATGGGAATGCTGTGATACAGGTCAAGGACAAAAGAATGCAAGTGATATCCTTGCTTTTGAAATAATGAATGAGGAAGCATCTTTTCAAATGAAGACATCAAAAGTTGAGTACATAGGTTTTTTATGTCAACCTTAAACTTTCCTTCTGGAATTTCACATCTGAAGTACCTATTCGTTCTGGGAGAAAAATGAATGAGAAATACTGTGGAAGTGGTGCTATATCTGTAGTCTCCCTTAGGTCAAGCTTGGATCTATTGCTTTCTGCATCCCTTCTGTACCTTTCTTTCCTTAACATGTCGCTATATTCACATTGTTGTAATATAAACTCTTGAAAGATGAGCTTCAGATCTGCTTCCTTTCTGACATCTATTTCTGCTCTATTTTGCATGCCCCAATAACTAAATAATAAATAAGAATGTGCACTTCTGGAATGGAAAAACCACAAATGCATTTTTCTGAAGCATTTCTTACCTGGCATGAATTGGACCATGGTGCTGCCGTGACCACATTCAAGGCATGCGTTGTTACGCTGGGTAGTTGAGCTGGCAGATGCTGCTGAAACATGCTTACAACTGTTTTGCTGGCAGATGTCTTTGAGAAGGTGTCTTAAAAATGAAACATGAGGCCCGCCCATTTGTATTGCAGAAGAGAAATGGCTTCCTGCCCATTTTCTCCTACTCCCGTCCACTGACTGTAAAAGGAAGGGACTCATTGCCTAGAGGAATTAGGTTGTGAAAGGAAATCTCTCCATCTCTCTCTCCCTCCCTCCCTCCCTCCTTTTTTCCTCCTTCTTTACAGTGGTACATGGGACTTCTTTAGATCTATATTAGCTAACTAGCATGTGAACAAAATTGCCATATTTTTTTACTGTGAGAGGAAACAAACTAATATTAGTTTAATCAATAAACTACCATAAAACCAAAATCATGTCCTTTGCCAAGACACACTCCTGGCACACTCCAAGACACACTCCTGGCGTATAAACGGGAACACCATAGAGCAGGTCTCATGCGTCAAATACTTCGGGGTGGTCTTTCATGCATCCGGCATCAGGAAAGCCCATGGCAGCTACATTGTCCAAAATGCCCAGAGGAGCACTGCTACTATCTTAAAATTATTCTGGTCCAAAGGAGGCTATAACATACAGAGGTGCACCTAGGTAAGTTTGGAGCCTGGACCTAAAGCCCTTTCGAGGCACACACACCCCACAGTATTTTTAACACAGTTTTAATGAGCAAACCACTCGAGATAGACTAAAATGGATTTGGAGGCCCCCAGGGGGTGTGGAGGCCCTGGACTTTGGCTCTAATGTCCAGGGGTAAAGACCGACTCTGATAACATATCTGCAGCCCTTAAAATATTTGAAGCTAATTCGCTGGCCCAGCTCTATGGAGCCCAGCTGGACCACTTCTCCAACATCGCCTCTCTAGATCTCGTCCAGTCTAAATTCCTATGAGCAGTATTCCAGGTACCCCGCTATGTTTCCAATGCTAGTTTATGACTAGAGACAGGCCTGATGAAAGTGGAGGCCAGAATATGGCTGTCCATACTCAGTTGCTGGCTATCCTTCTTCCCAATGGGCCTCCCTTAATAATGGAGGATGAATACCAATCCACCTGGAAGCAAACCCTGGTGACAAAACTAACATCACTTGGGCTCTCCCCTTGTGTGACTACTTTCCTTGGATTAGGAGTGGGCCAGGACACTTTTCAAACAGCGCATAATAGACACAGAGTGCCAAACCAACCTAGGTATAGCACCAAACTTCCCTATCTCTGAAAGCCTAAGTATATAGTGGCACCGCCACCTGCTGCATACCTAACACAGTTAGTGGTCCCTAATCACAGAAGAACCTTCACCCTGGCTCACTGCAACACCCTCCCTTCAGCTGGGTTAGAAGGAAGATACAAGAAAAACCCCTTCCTGGAATGTCTGTGCCCCTGCGATGCTAGGCAAGTTGAAACCACTGAGCATGTCCACCTACACTGCCTATTTTAAAGAGACATCCACAATGTCCTAATTCCTCCACAACTTACAAGGTTGCCAGGCTGCACAAGCCAGTTATACATCTCCCTACTACTCTCTGACTGCAACCCGATTACAACACACAATGTTGCCATGTTCCGTGTGGCAGTGTGCAAAATCTTCTGGGATCTGAACTCTAGCAAGAACTAATTAGACCTGACATAGTTCAAACCTGTACTGCCACCTCTCTTACCCAGTTATACAGTTTTCATTTTATTGTATTTTAATCAAATTTTAACTCTAATCTTAACTTTTTAATAGCTTCTCATGGATTGTAGTCTTATGTTCAGTTTTAAACCTCTTAGCCTCTATGTATTTATCACACACACACACGTTCTCTAACGTGTACCCATGGCTAATCCTGTGTGTGGCAGCTCTCGTTAGAGTTTGTGAGCAGAAGCACCATGGTGATTGGGCAGTGACGATTCCATATGCAGATAGGGAGGAGGAGCCTGTGATGGTTAAGGAAAGCTGGAATACAACTGTTACTGGTGGGAAGATTTTCTTGATTGTAGCAGAGATGAACCTATATATATAAAAGGGTCTGTGAAGAGAGGGGTTGAGGGGGGAAAGAGCCCCTTCAGGAGAAGGAGGCTGCTGTCGTGCAAATTCGATGAGGAAACAAGATCTGTTGACTCAAGAAGGGTGGGAGAGAGAGAGAGAAGGTAGGGAAGAAAGACAGAGGAGAAGAGCAAGTGGAGGAGAGAGAAAGAGAGAAAAAGGAGGGGAAGAGAGAAAGAAGGAAGGGTGAGGGACAGGCCCAAGCCTGTCAGCAGCCTGAGGGGAACAAGCGGCCATGGCAATACCTATTGGCAGCAAGGAAGAGCCAGTCAACCATTGCTGCTGTTTGGGACTACCGAGGCCATCTGTTAACAAGATCTGTTAACTCAGGGAGAGAGGGGGGGGAGGGGAAGAAAGACAGGGGAAGAGCAAATGGAGGAGAGAGAAAGAGAGAAAAAGAAGGGAGGGGGAGAGAGAAAGAAGGAAGGGCAAGAAACAGGCCCTGGCCTGTCAGCAGCCTTAGGGGAACGAGCGAACATGGCAGTAGCGGCAGTGAGGAAGGGCCAGGTAAACTGCCGCCGCTGCTGCTCCTGTGGGGTTAGGTGGCTGCAGCTTGGCAAACAGGCACCAGGAACGCTGCAGCCATGACCAAGAGGGGTGTGGGGGGTGAAGTAGAGGAATGGAGGAGTGACCAAGAGGGGTGAGGGGGATGGAAGCAAGGAGATGGAGGAGGAGGAGCAGGAGTGCGGCTCAGGTGAGGGTGAGAGAGGGGGGCTGTGGCAGGGGGTGAGGGGAGCAATCAAGTACTAGCACGGAGATGCTCTGTGCAGATTAAGCTAATATATATATAAGTCTTTAAGGTGTACCTGTGGCTAATTCTGTGCGTGGCAGCTCTTGCAAGAGTTTGCAAGCAGAAGCACCGTAGTTATTGAGCAGTGGAGATTCAATATGTAGATAGGGAAGAGAAGCCTGTGAGAGCAGAAGCACCATGGTAATTGGGAATTCCATATGCAGATATGCTGTTTGGGGCAACTGAGGCCATTGGCAGAGAGAGGCAGGCAGGCAAGGGATGGGCCCGCTTGACAGGGGCTTGTGGGGAATGATCGGCCATGGCAGTGGTGGCAGTGAGGAAGGACCCCGTCAACTGCTGCTGCTGCTCCTCTGGGGAGATCTCTGGGGTTAGGGGGCTGCAGCTTGGCCAATAGGTGCCAGCAACGCTGCAGTTGTGAGCAAGAGGTGTGAGGGGGATGGAAGCAAACCAATGGAGGGGGAGCAGGAGTGTGGCTCAGGTGAGGGATCTCTGAGGTGAGGGGGGCTGTGGCAGGGGGTGAGGGGAGCAATCAAGTACTAGTGCACAAGTCCTCTGTGTGGGTTAAGCTAATCAAGTCATTTCCCCACTGCTCTTGGTACCAAGAGTCAAACTGAAATGAATTTCTAGGGAATGGAGTCAATACAATAGTAAGGCTGCATTCTCACAATGAGAACAATTGCAGTTAAATAATTCACCATGATTGGTGTGCTCCCACAGAGCACTTCATGAGAACCCAGAATTTCCAGACAATCCTGGTTAAACTGCTGCATTTATCCAGCATTTAACTAGGTTCTGGGATATTCTGGGTTTTTGTGACACACTCCACGAGCCCATGTGGGACTTGTTGATCATGGTTAACTCCTTAACCACGATCATTCTCATCATGAGAACACAGTCTAAGCAAATTATTAACCACAGGAACTCTCTCCGCTAAGTTATTGTTTTATAGCAAGCATAGGCAAGCTTCAGGATTGGGGGGATCTACTTTGTTCTCTG
This sequence comes from Hemicordylus capensis, assembly GCF_027244095.1. Classification (NCBI taxonomy): domain Eukaryota; kingdom Metazoa; phylum Chordata; class Lepidosauria; order Squamata; family Cordylidae; genus Hemicordylus; species Hemicordylus capensis. The sequence continues at coordinate 73,562,267 of NC_069657.1, forward strand.
CTGACTCCCCAAATCCACAGACTAGAACTAGGATCTACCTTCCTCTCACCCCTATCACCAGATGTACAGGAATAAAATGATACAGCTGTATGACTGATCTTGGTCCTTCAAATTTAAATCTCTAATATAATGTTGTATGTACCAATTGTGAACCAACTCGACCTCAAGCCAGTTCAACTTCAAACTGGACCAGTTCAAGGGCATATCCTTAAGCCAGACTGGGCCTGGCTCAGGGATGGTTCGGGGGTTCTAAGGTTATTTTTTTTAAAAAACTTACCACCAGATTCGTTGGGTGCTGCTGTGGCCCTGGGGGTCTCTCCAGTGGTTCCCCCTCCCCCCACCAGCTTTCCTCGATCTCTAAAAGGCCATTTTGGACAATCTTTTGGTCATTTGGGCCATTTCTGAGGTGGCGGTGGCCATTTTGGAGGCTGCCACACATGTGCCCTGGCCGTTTGCATGGCTGGGTGATTTGGCCACACAAATGGCCAGGGTACATGTGCAGCAGTCTCCAAAATGGCCACCACCTCCTCAGAAATGGCTGAAGCTGCCCTTCAGAGACCTGGGGATGCCAGTGGGGGGAGGGGAACCACCAGAGACCCCCCACAACCATGGCTGCACCCCCTGAGGCTGTCACCAAACCCAGTGGTAAGTAATTAAAAAAAAAAGAATCCTCAAACCAATTCGAATTTGAGCTGAGCTGAGCCCCTAGTTCGGGATCACAAACCAAACATGCCCAGTCCAGTTTGAGTCCAGTTTGAGTCCAGTTTTGACTCAGACAAAACCAGGCAAACCAGTTTGTGCACACCCCTACCCAGAATATGAAGACCTGCAATATATGTTAAAAGCAAATAGTTCTTTCATAAAGTGCACTGCACAACTGGCCTATAGAACTTTCTGTCATGAGAATGGGATAGATTATTTTAAAGAAAGATCTGAAAAATTCATGGAGTATCAGTGATTTTAGGAGGAAACATTAAACCTGAGACAAGGATCAACATGTTTGGCATGAACTTAAATTGTGAACTACCAGAGCTTGGAAAGTAGACAGTGGGGAATGGAATCTTCTAATTACACTCTGTGATTCATATCCAGCCACAATTGGTCACAGGATACTGACCTAGGAAATTGACCTAACTCAATAAGGCTTTCCTGCTTTCCCATTTATCTCGTTCCCGTTTATCTCGTTTATATGTGTTCATCCGTGTCTCTCCCAAAATTCCGTTCATTCTTTTAGCATGTATCACACCACTGATAACATTCTTGAAACAGTCTCATGCAATCTCTGAAACAGTCTCATTCAGATCTGAGTCCAGTACAGTAAGAGATTGATTTTTGGTCACTATCCACTGCACTTTATTCGTGTACAATATTCTAACCTCCTCTACACCCCCACGTCATTCCTCCTTCAGCAGTTTCACAGAGCTTTCTATTTCTGTATGTTCCTCTTTGTTCCTTGTACCTTATATGTTTTCCTTTTAACCCCCTGCAGGACTCCTCATTCTGGGGTGGGAGGCAGTTCCACATTGTAGAGTGCTGAATAAATCATACTAGCCGACCCCGCACAGAGCATCTGTGCACTCTTTGGGGCCGGCGGTTACCTCTCCCCCCCTTCTGCCCCAGTCTCCGCTTCCGGGCCCAGCCGCCTCTCCTCCCCACTGCCACTTCTGCCCCCCCTTTCTTTCCCTCCTCATGGGCCTTTCCTGTGTCCGGGCTGGGCCCACCGCCATCTCTGGCCTCCATGGCCAGGCCCGCCGCGGCAACCAGTCCTCCTGGGTGTGCCTCAGCCAATCAGCCGCGTCCACCGCCCAGCCAATCAGCTGGGCACTGGGACGCACATTCCATGGCACACCCAGGAGAATTAATATAATAGCTTAGTAAGGACAGGAGAAAGACCCAGGCCACGCAGAGGCCAATTGCACAGGCACAGTGGCCTCCAAAATGACTGCTGTGCCAGAGGGGGAAGGCCCAAATGGGCTGAAGCATGAAGAAAGGCTGGTGGGGGAGGGGGAACCTCCATGGACACCCCCCCCCACTGCCTCCAACAACTCCCCAGAAGGGGGTAAATTTTTAAAAAAATTGTTTTAATTTTTTTTAAAAATGTCCGCAAACAGTTGTGGGGTGTTCAGTCCAGTCACCTGGACTCAGAGAGTTCACTGTTAAGCAAGGTAGGAGTTTGAGTGGAAGCAAGGTAGGAGGGAAACCTGGGTAGCTTTTCCTCCTACCTTGTTTCACACAATCACTTCTATCCAGATTTTTCTCCTACCTTGCTTCCAAGCAACCAAAAATTGGGAGTACACACAGCTCCCCAACTCAGATAGATCACAGTTTCTGATTGTGTAAATGACTTCAGTGTCTTACTCTTGTTGATATGACTTAGCATGTTTGTACTCTCAAGCTTTACAGGATGCTTGTTGAGTTTTTCCTCCGATTATCTTGTAATTCTAAGTCCCACAATTTCGGTTCCATGTTGTGAGCTGCCCCGAGCAGTAATGTACTGGAGGAGCGGGGTATAAATATTTTAAATAAAATAAATAAATAAATAAATAAAAAATGTGTCACTGGGATAAGAGGCTATAGTTGTGGAAGAACCCAAACAGCTTCGCCCACATAAAAGCTATTTAGGAGAGGGTGAGGTTAGTAGTTCAAAAGGTTCAAAACACATTGATTAATTACTGTTTACAAGATATGTCATTGCAGCTAGTTTTATATTGTTTTGAAACAAAGCAAATTAAATATGTATTTTTTAATCTGAAAATTGTTATACTGAATTTACAGTGTAAATTTAAAAATAAACAATAAAAACCAAGATGTATGGAACACTGACTGACATGATATACGAGTCCTACAGATAGTAGGACTTGTGGGGCCACTGCTGCAGATCTGGATGCAGTGGTGCGGTTGTAGAGAACCGGCAGTAGCACTCACAGTGATACCGCAGCTTTCCCCATTCACCACAATGGGAAGAAATATGGTAGCTCTGGTAGCACTACTGCTGGTTCTCTACAGTGGTACCATGGCTTCCGGGTCTGCAGCAACAGTGTTGCAAGTCCTACCATCTCTGTAGGTATAGAGAGACACTTCAGCCCAGTACTGTGTACTTCCAAGTTGGGCAAACACAAAGTTTGTGCAAATGATGTCACACACGAATAGGTCAATTATTCTCAATGGGCTTACTCTTGTGCCACATCATTAGTACAAATTTTGTGTTTTCACAATTTGTCAAACTTATGTGCACACAACATTACTGCATTGATGTGCCCTTATGTGGTGAGTCAGCCACTGTCAACAGTAGTAGGCTTCTTGTATTTTAGAACAGGTTTTTGGTTGATAGGATGAATTCCACTGAAATAACTGAATCTACATGGTTCAAATCACATGGGAAGACCCAAGTTCAAATTCCCTGTAACGATAAAACGTACTGGGTGACTCTGGGCCAGTCACGTATCTCTCATTATAACTTACTTCGCACGGCTGTTGTTGTGGTGGTAGTGAGAATAAACATAATCATGTGCACCATTCTGGGCTCCTTGGAGGAAGAGCAGGGTATAAATGCAAATAATAAAATAAAATAAAATAAAATAAAAGTAAAATGGCTAGCACTGGAAACTTTCAACAGGCCAGGGCAAGGAGTTAATATTTATTTATTTGTTTGTTTGTTTGTTTGTTTGTTTAGTGCATTTTTATACCGCCCCAACCCAAGGTCTCAGGGCAGTTCACGACAAATAAAAACAAAACATTAAAATCAATTAAATATTAAAAACAGTTTAAAACAAATGAATAATCCAAAATTTAAAAAGTTACAAAGTTAAAAAGCGAAAAGGCCTGGGTAAAAAGATAAGTCTTTAGACCCCTTTTAAAAGCCACTAGAGATGGGGAGACTCTTATTCCCACGGGAAGCGTGTTCCAAAGTCTTGGGGCGACAACAGAGAAGGCCCGTCCCTGGGTGGCCACCAGATGACATGAAGGTAGCCACAGACAAGCCTCCCCTGATGTCTGCAGTGAATGATGGGGATCATGCAGAAGAAGACGCTTTCTTAAGTTCCGTGGGCCTCAGCTGTTTAGGGCTTTATAGGTTATAACCAGCACTTTGTATTTTGCCTGGAAACTTATTGGCAGCCAGTGCAACTCCTGTAATATAGGAATAATGTGGTTTCTTCGAGATGACCCGGAGACCAACCTGGCTGCCGCATTTTGTACTAATTGCAGTTTCCAGACTACGTGCAAAGGCAGCCCAACATAGAGTGCATTGCATTAATCAAGCCTGGAGGTTACCAACAAGTGTACTACTGTTTTGAGATCATGAACCTCAAGAAATGGACGCAGCTGGTGTATCAACCGAAGCTGATAGAAAGCACTTCTGGCCACTGCTTCAACCTGGGGAACCAGGGAAAGGTGTGGATCCAGAAGCACTCCCAAACTGCATACCTGTTCCTTCCATCTAGAACAGGTAGATCAATATTGCTTCCCGAGTGACGACCCCGCACAATAAGTACCTCCGTCTTGTCTGGATTCAGTCTCAGTTTGTAATCCCTCATCCCGCCCGTTACTGCTTCCAAGCAGGCACTCAGGGAAGATATGCCTTCTCCTGATGATGTTGACATGGAGAAACAGATTTGGGTGTCATCAGCATACTGATAACACCCAGCACCAAATCTCTGGATGATCTCTCCCAACGGTTTCATGTAGATATTAAAAAGCATTGGAGACATTATGGAGCCCTGAGGGACCCCATATAAAAGCTCAGATTTTGAAGAGCAACAGTCTCCAAGCAACACCATCTGGGATTTGCCAGAAATGTAGGAGCGGAACCACTGCAAAGCAGTGCCTCCCACCCCCAACTCCCTCAGACATTCCAGAAGGATACTATGATCGATAGTATCAAAAGCCGCCGAGAGATCCAAAAGGACCAACAGAGTCACACTTCCTCTTCAAGTCCCAATTGGAGATCATCCATCAGGCCAACCAAGGCAGTCTTCCACTCCATAGCCCATCTGAATAACATTAGGTTGTTATTAAAGACGACCCCATAGCCCGTCCGAATAACATTAGGTTGTTATTAAAGATGTGCAATTTGATTTGTGTGTGAATTGATTCATGCAAAATTGAGATGATTCAAGTGATTTGATCTCAAATTGAATTGTCCCTAAAATGAAGGTCCTGATTCAAGGTCTAATAGAATAACCCCTGATTTGACACGAATTGATTCAAGTGATTTGAATTGTGGGTGCCATTTTGTCTCTGTGTCTTTCTCTTACTGATTGGTTTTCTGGCACTGGCTTCTGATTGGCTTGAGATCTCCTTGCTTCTTGGTTGGCTTGTTGTCATTCAAGTTGGCATGGGCAACTGTGCCCCCCTTGGCTGGGTGGAGGAAGCAGGGAGGTGGGATGCCAAAGGAGGGATTTTAAAAATGTTTCTAAGGGGCTGCTTGGAAGCAGACTGACAGAGAGCCATTTTGTGCCCCAGAGAAGGATCAGAGAGACTACAGCAGCACTGAGAGGAGAGCAGAGACTGGTGGTGGTATTTTGAGCCAAACAGCCTGCCTGCCTGGTCCAGTGATTGGAGAAAAAGACAGAGCGTGCCTGATGGGCTTATCTGACTCTCTCTAATTATTTAATCCTTTTAATTTGTAGTGCTGCCAGCAGCTGCTTTTATTTTTTTATAAGTATTTCTTATACACCAGCCCCAGTGGCTTGAACTGGGTGCTGCTTGGAATTTATTTCCTTGTCGTCCCCCCTTCTCATTGCTTGTATCAAGCCCCCTTTAATAACTTGGGTACTGTGACCCCCCCCCCCCGGTTTTAAAAAAATGTACCAGCAGCCCTCAGGCTTTAACTGGGAGCTGCTTAGCATTTTATTTTATTTGGAATTCTTCTTATTCTTCATAAAGCCCAGGGCTATTTTCACACTCTCTATATGCTCAGGATACAGTTTACCAAAATACAGTTCACAGTTTACTCCAGAGTGGAAAAGAGAACCTGGTTTGCACTGCCATCTAGTGGCCTGTGAAGGGAGAAGTAGGAGCAGGGAAAAGAGAAGGACAGCTTCAAACAAGCTGCATCATTGAAGAGAAAACTGATACAGGACATGTGGAGACAGGAAAAATAAAAAAGGCATTTAAAGGCATCTTTACTGGTCATGATGGAAGGTTGGAGGCACTGCTGGGGCTCGAGGGCACTGCTGGCTTGTGCTGAAGGGAATTGTTTGCACTCGGGTAGCAGGTCTTGAAGGTTTATGGTCCCCGGATCAAAATGGAGACAGCTCACTGTGCCCTAGTTTCCCCTTCTCAAGCAACTATTGACATAATAAATGTCTCTGATGGACTCCTGGTGAGCGGGATCAACCTCAGGGTCTAGGCAAGTTAAGTGCACACAACCCAATTGGCTCGCCACTGCAGTGGCTGGCAACCAGTGTGCTGCCAACCAAGACAGCCCAAAAATTCTGGATCGGTGCCTATTACCTCCCTTTCTTACAGTCTCTTGGGAACTGTCATGGCTCAGACTTCGGAATCAGAAGAGTCAGAGCAGGAAGACTCGCCTGCTAGTGAGCCACAGCAGCAAGATTTGGCAGAGAAACTAGACTCAGGACCTGAGGATTCTCAACAGCTGCCAGACTTGAATTCTGATGTGGAAGAGCCTGGGATTCCAACTATTCTGAGATGAAGTATCAAGAGGCAGGCTCAGAGGGACTCACGCAGGTGCAGGAGATAACAGGAAAGAAAGCCAAACTGCTGACTCAGGGAAGCCTGATTGGTTCCTGGTTCTGTTGAGCCATTTATATTCAACAGTCGCTCATGGCTGAGTTGCTGTTTGCAACTTCACTGGCAGCAGATACTGTGCTCTTGGAATTATATCTTTTCCGTGTTCCAGTTTGTCTTGTCTGTACTTCCCTGTATTGTTCCCTTAATTCCTTGTTCTGTGTCCTTCACTTGTTTCATTCCTTGTTTTGTCTTTTCTTCCACTTATTACTCAGTTATTGTTAGAGGGGAGTACCTAGTTTCAGTTCAGGGGACTTAATTCATTTACTGTTTTCTTCGCGAGCCTTTTACTTTCCTTCATCCAGTTTCGTTGCTGCTTTCTGTTTACTCTCTCTCCGGGGGTTGAAAATCCTGTAGGGATTGCCAGGCTATCAGTTTACGACAGGAAGGCATGGGCAAGGGTGAAGCTAGGGGAGAGAAAGGCCCATGTTCACCTCTCTCCCCAGAGGCCCCTCAGAGTGAGGAAGATAATGAAGATAAAAGGTGGGGTGGACCAGGGTAGGGATGTGTGAGCAGGAATTTGGACTGGCTTGACATCCAACAGGCCTTGTTCAAGGGATCAATGTCGAGCTGGCCTTGAACCGAATCTGCCCCAATTCAGCTCAAGAATTTAAACAAACTCACCACCTCTGGGGGTGCAGCCACAGCCACGGGGAGGTCTACGAAGGTTCCCCCCCCCACAGGCCTCCCTCAGTATCATAATGGCCTGGTTTGTGTAGTTTTCTAGGAAGTTTTGGTGGTCATTTTGGAGACCAACGAGCATGCAGAATGGACACCTGCTGCATGGCCAGGATCACACAGTTGCCCATTGTGCATGCGGGGTGGCATCCAAAATGGCCACCGCAACTACACAGAGGCCCAGAATGGGCTAAAAACTGCCCATACTTGGCTGTTATGATGCCGGGAGAAGACGGCAGGGGGAGGGGGATCCTCTGGAAACTGCCCTGCAGCCAAAGCAGCACCCCCAGAGGCAGTGAGTTTTATTTTGTTTTTAAAATAATTTTTTAATCCACCAAATTGGGGGTCCACAAAACCAAACATTCCTGGTCTGGTTTGACTTGAACCAAACCAGGCAACTCAGTTTTGTGCACACCCCTGGAGCTGGGGGCCCCTTGGGAACTGGGAGGACCAGGTTCTTTGACTCCATCTGCTCAATTATAGCCAAACCCCTGGGCAACGGGTTCCTGTGCCCACACACAATTTCCATCCTGGGCTACCATACATGTCCATACTGGAACTATGAACCATAAACATGTCTTCATGACAAAAACAAATTATCTTTTCAAGGGAAAGCCCACAGATTACACTCCTGGATTTCACATGATAGCTTCTTTATCAGGAGGAAACTGCATCTAAAGTTCTTGTGAGTGGATCCCAGGATGTAAACAATGACCAATAAAAGGGCTGCACTGTGCTAGTCACAGGTCTTACTGTCCTTGGGGTGGCTTCCATTCAAGTGAGGTGTGTATATGGGAGAGGTGTGAGTATGGGGAAGGAAGGAAGGGTGATTAAGGATGATTAAGACATTCAGAGTTGCCAACTAATTTATAATGCTGTGTATCAAAGCATAGTGTGTAAAGCAATTACAAAGGCATATGTGAAGCAAATGCTATGCATGTAAAGCAAAGGCAATTCTATTCTGTTAATACAATCACTGGAAAGCAATACAATGGCATACTGATACATCAATGGCATATTAGTTCATTAGCCAAATACATCTTCTTTCAACTATGAAAACTACAATTCCAATAAAAGCATATTTGGTCAACCGTATGTTGAGTAGTCCATTACATCCTTTATTAGAGAAATCCTGGCAAGCCCAGAAACTGGCCTAGAGTTTGGCTCAAATCCCAAAGGCCCTGATCCCTGGACCCCCTGGGGGCACAACACTCCCCTGTTTGAGTCAGCCCAGAGAGAAAACAAAGAGAACAAAGCTTGGCAGACTCCAACTGAACACGCTGGAGTAGAAGCCCCCAGCTGGATGCCAGAAGGTGAGAGGTGTCCCCCCCCCGCCACCTTGATCAGGTTATTAGAGTTCTTTAAATAGAACCTAGTTTGGGGAAGGGGGATTAGGTGGGTAGTGGCAGTACTGTAGGACAGGAGGGGTGGGTTTGGGTTAGAGAGGCAACAAAAATCCCCTACCCTTTGTCTTCTCTTAGACTAACTTGCCCCATTGTTGCTGGTCCCCTAACAATGAAAAAAGAACCCAACCCCCCAATAAACCCTGCTTCTTTATTGGGGGGGGGATTTAATGCTTCTAGTTTCTTTGTGTGCACTACAGAGCTATAGAAAGCGCGGTGTATGGTAAAAAGTAAAGTGTGTCGTCAAAGTCGATTTCAACTCCTAGCGCCCACAGAGCCCTGTGGTTTTCTTTGGTAGAATACAGGAGGGATTTACCATTGCCTCCTCCCACGCAGTATGGGAGGATGCCTTTCAGCATCTTCCTATATTGCTGCTGCACGATAGAGTACCAGCAGGGATTTGAACCGGCAACCTTCTGCTTGTTAGTCAAGCATTTCCCTGCTGTGCCACTTAAGGTGACTTGCTGTGTGTGGTGCACAGAGCATAAATAGACCACCCTTGACCTCTTACTCCCTTAAAGGTGCTTCTTCTCCCTGCCGCCGCCACCAGTTAGGGCTTAAAATTTTAAAACCCCCAAAATATCTGAGAGGGTGCGAGCCAGGGCCAGAAGCAGATTGCCAGGCTGAGGGAGGGGAAATGCTGCTGGTCACCATGGGTGACAGTGAGAGGAGCTTACTCCCCCAGTCACCCCGCTGCTGTGGTGCTGAACAGTTCTCACCTATCCATAGAAGCCTGGTCCTGCAGCACAGCTGCATGTGGCAGCTGAGGTAGAAGCGGGGGGTGGGGTGGGGGGCTCGCCTTGTTAGGCAAGACACTCTTCTTCCTGTGGTAGCAGAGGAGGAGGTATAATTGGCTACTAGCCCAGCCATATCGCTCTCTCCATCCTTCCCAACCCCTGTTGACAGTCTGACTCCCCCTAGAGCTTTATAGACTCTAAGATTTGAGGATTTCAAGATTTTGAGCTTTTAAGCCTTAGGGATTTTAATATTTTAGGATTTAGATATTTAAGGAGTTTAAGACTTTAATCACGATTTGTATGCCTTTTTGTGCCATTTTAAAGACACTTCATTGTAACCTACTTTATGCTGGTCAAAGACCATAATAAAGATCTATTTGGATATTATGACACCATATTATTTATTTATTATTATTATTATTTTGCATTTATATCCTGCTCTTCCTTCAAGGAGCCCAGAGCGGTGTACTACATACTTGAGTTTCTCTTTCACAACAACCCTATGAAGTAAGTTAGGCTGAGAGAGAAGTGACTGGCCCAGAGTCACCCAGCTAGTTTCATGGCTGAATGGGGATTTGAACTCGGGTCTCCCCGGTCCTAGTCCAGCACTCTAACCACTACACCACGCTGGCTTTTTAGGTGCCATACTGAAGTTTTGGGGTTCCCACCTTTATTTCCTAAAACCACACATATCTGACATTTCTGCCAAATGACATGCTTTGTAGACCAAAATGCAGGATTCAGTTTATTTTTTGCCACATATCTACTCCACTAGTGGAAAGAGTATGGTGACAAGTTTTCCAAACGTTAACATTGCTTTTAGGATGCATCTTGCCACTTTTAGAAAAAGCTGTGAAGAGCAGCACTCTTTTTCAAAGCTGAAACATATAAAGAACTGTCTTAGGTCAACCAAGTGATAGAAAAGACTATCTTCACTTGCACTACTCTCAACTGAGAATGAGATTTGGCAAAAATTGAAATTGGAAGGTGTAGTCCATGATTTTGCTAACAAAAGGAGCCACAAAGTTAAAGTTGCATTTACTTAAGTCAAATTTGCATTTACTTAAGTCAGAGCTAATTTAATTAAACTTAATTCCGTTATCCACACTATACTTTGTACTATTTTGTTATGCTGTTAAAGTAATTCAATTAAAGAAATTATTAAGTTTGATTTAGCAGTTTTCTTTTCTCATTTTTTGTGTCAGGTGAAATTTGGGGGTGGGTGAGCTAGAACTTTCTTGTATACTTTTGGGAGCTCTGTAGGCCCTAGGCACTGTGCCTATTTGTGCCCAATGGATAATCCAACCCCAGGAGGGAGGGGGATATTTGGGGCATAGGGAAGGAGGGGAAAGTTCCACATAGGGCAAGGATTTCACGTGTTTCCTTGGGATTAGTCCTAACATGACATTTTGTTAAATTTGTGGAATGTATCATGCCAATATTTACCTAAGACAATAGTAGTAAGAAGATTATTTGGGGGGAAGGGGCAAACAAGATATTGCAATGGTAATCTTCAAATGAAAGTGAAAGCACACTCTGTGTACAACATAACTTCCATTTTTAAAAGAGAAATATGCTGAAATGAATTCAGACTGGTTTCCAGTCTGATATATAATTTAAGTTGGAGATCACTAGTGATACACTTGCAGACCACTATGGACACTATTGGGAGAGGGAATGAATCATGGGCATATAATAAATACCCATGAAAAATTAAATGATATCTCTTGCGGTACCATTTACAAAAAGTGATGTGTTTCCTTTTATAAACCATTAAATGTCAATGGAAACTGGACAGGTGCTGAAGGTGTATTTAGGAGAGGCAATCACTTCCTTTCTTCTCAAATTCATATCCTATTGTTTCCTAAGCTATGTTTTGTCTCACTTTTCCTTGCAAGCTTGCTCAGTAATCACAGATTTATTTATTTATTTTTATTTATTGTTAAGTTTATATACCACCTTTCCATTAAAACAATCCCAAGGCAGCTGCATCTGTTCTCCAAGATCTGGAGTCTGGACAAGATGATGGGGAACTGGAAAGTGGAAGAAATACAAGACGAAAAGCAAGACAGGAAGAGGGCTTTGCAGTTCTTTCCCAATAGCAGAAAAAATGCCTGAAATTGCTGCAGCAGAAATTTGAACATGGCTGACCAGAAAATGAAATGTGCCAAGGAGGGTGCCTTGAACTGTGCCACAGAAAAATAGAACATCAGCTTCCTAACATATATCATTGTGGCAAATGGACACTCACAAGTTCTTCACACATGTTGCTATATGGAGATTTTCTCTGTGTATGAAAAATATTGTGTGAAGGAAGTTTTAGAATATGTCTTTGAGATCAGTCAAGCAACATTGTTATCCAAGCACTGAGGCTTGACAAGGATGGTTTGCATTCATGAGTGTGACTGAGTCTGACTCAGTATATGGCAGCTTCCTATGTCCCTACCCAGCTTGCAGGTCAGCCCCAACTTATAGTCCAAGACTGGACCAGGGAGAGGGAGCTTTTCCTCAGGTCCAATACCTGGACCTTGCTCCCAGCCCTGCTAATTGGTTGGGGGCCTTGGGCACTGCTACACAGCTGGAACTCATCTGGCTAAGCAAGCAGGACCAGTCTCTTCTTCTTCCAGCCGCCTCCCACACATGGCCCTAACAGAGCCCCCGGAGAGTTGTGCTTAGCAGTTTGAACAACTATTCACTTTGTACATTCTCAAGCATGATCTACTGGAGTTTTTGTTTCTAGTATATCCAGGATATTAATGTTCTTTTAAGATATTTGTTTACATTTAAAAACATTTCAGTTTTGTTAATTTTAAATAAATACTTCTATATCTGTATGTGAAAGGAAAGCGTTCCATATATTTTCACCATGACCTTTATATTTCTCCTAATATCACAATTTAACCTGATAACCTTCTTTTCAACTGGGGCAGCCAGCAGAGATAAAACTTTGTTCTGTGAAAAATGTAATTATGCTGTCTCATAAGCATTTTTCACATATATAGTTGATTTCCTTATTGCAAAAGCTGTGCATCCATTTCCCAAAGATGTTTTTGGCTTAGTGCTTATTTTGTCTGTTGTCTTTTTCGTTCTAATGCTTTTTGCAAAGCCAGGTGGATCAAGTATTTATTATTCTGGATGTTGTAGCTTGTCAGGTTCACCAGTTTATCAAAATTATCTTCTGTGTACTTAAAACATTGTACTCCATACGGTGAATGTGGACTACTCACATCAACTTCACCCTCCTTCATTTCAGAGGGGCTACGTTCTACACCTGCAAAACATTGGTTAAGATATTATTATGGTCCCAAGAACAGTCAAAGATATAACTGAAGCCATAAGTATGCTCTATAATCCATGAATAATTATTTTGGGATGCATATAGTGCAGTGTGCTATCCATGGAAGACCAGGACGCATGCTAACTCTGTATGAGTCAAAACTGCATCCTATTGAGCCTGCAGAACTTCTGTGGCTCCTATGAACTGCGTCACCACTGCGCCAACATTGCCCCAATCATTTCCAATGTCATTACAGCAATATCATTACAGTGGTGATGCAATTCTTAGGAGCCAAGGAGGCTCTCCAAGCTCAGTAGAAGCAAGGGCATAGTATGGACTCACACAGAGTCAGTGCGCACACCCTACTCTTCCATGCAAAGTGTGCTGTACTGTGTGTCAGCCACTGCTTACAAATATGACCGAACAAGAGGACCTTACATTGTTCAGAGCTCTATGAAAACAGATCCTGTCTCACTTGTTCAGCCTCACTTGTTCGATCACTTCTTGCCCTATCTATAGACCTGCAAAAGCTGATCAATGCCATTTTTACACCTGAGACCTGATTAGGTATGCTAGAGGTTGCAAAAAAAAAAAATCAGAAACATGTGGGCAGGCTTCCATATGGGAAGCTGTTTGTGTGTGATAAAATAAAGTGTGTGTGTGTGTGTGTGTGTGTGTGTGTGTGTGTGTATCTCTGTCTCTCTATCTCACCAATTCCAAACACTGTTCCACCATGACAGGATAAATTATTTAAGAGCAGTCACTATTATTAGATAACAACATCCCAGCATTTTGTGATATAACACAGAAATGAGTAAAGAGGGGCTAGGTGAAGAAAAAAGATATATTTCAAGAAGACTGACATGCAGATCCTCAAGATATTTGCAGCTGATGTTCCATGGAGCAGCTTTGGAAGTCATTAAGATGCAAGAATGGATAAGAAGCATTTTCTTATGGATTATAATGTATCCATAATAGGATATCTATTTAATTTCTTTTACATGTTTTAGCTGACATTCCAACTCAATTTCTTTGAGGAAATCCCATTGAAATTAAAAAGACAAGTTAGGCATGCCTAGATATAGTGGCTGACATCCTGATTAAATTTGCTTGAGGAAACACCATTGATCTTAAAAGGACAAGTTAGCCATGCCTATGGTGATTCTCTTTATTTAACAGAGGGAGAGTAACTGGCACTATCCACCCCTAGCACAGCATCCCTCCAGTGGCTGTTGCTGGTGTCTATCTTATGTTCTTTTTAGATTGTTATCCCTTTGGAGATAAGGATCCATCTTATCTTTATAATTAATTCTCTTAGCCAGGCAGCGTGGAGATGTGGCAAGGCAATTCATGCCGGCGAGGGAGGCACCTGATTGGCTGAGCTCTGTTTGGCCTGCGGAGGCACCTGATTGGCTGGGAGTTGGCCCGGCCATTGTGAGGAGGGATCATCTGGCTGCAGAGATGGGAGACAGTGGGAAGGACTGTCCCTGGCCTGGCACCAAAGGGGGTGAGTCGGACATGTGTGCCCAGGATTTGGCGGCGGAACTCTCGCAACAGGCTATGAGAATTCCAAAGTGAGGACTGAGGAGGAGAGGGGGAAGAAAGTGTTGGCAGTCGCCACCGCCTGGCCGGCTAGTGCAGGAGGGGGAAAAGAAAGGCGGCAGCGGGCGGACGGGAGGGAGTAAAAACGGCGGCAGTGGGGCCCTTCTTGGCTGCCCGCTGCAGCTCTGTGTGTGGGGAGGAACGGGAGGGGAGGAGGGCTGGAGAGCACAGGCCGGAGGGAAGAGAGGAGAGACCGGGGCAGGAGGAAGAGAGAGGGGGAAACAGCCTGCCCCCAAAGCGCTGCACAGATGCTCTGTGCGGGGTTGGCTAGTTTATGTATTATATCTCTGTGTAAACTGCCCTGAGCCATTTTTGGAAGGATGGTATAGAAATCGAATAAAATGAAATAATAATAATAATAATAATAATAATGCTTTTACATCCACACACCCAATTCCATCCACTTTATACATTTTAACTAATAAATACATTACAGAACAACACGGATGATTATTATCCAAACACTCTTGCAAGCTCCCACCAATGTTCTGCTTCTTACAAATACTTAACCAAGCAACCTTAATAGCATTTCAGTTTACCTGAAATTACAATCTTGAAGACTCTTTATATGTACTACAATCTGATAAATGCACTCTTGATCCATCTGTTGACTCATAACAAAATCTCCCTATTTATCTCTAACAGAGATCCTGACTATTCCCTATTCCATCACATTAAAAAAATCTGCTTGGTTTTGTTTTAGCTTACATGTTTTGTGTAAAAAAAATTAAGTTTTAAAAATATATTTTACACATTAAAGAGTTCATTTTGAAGTTTGTGTTTGGAGCAGTGCAAGGCATATTTCACTGCTGGCATATATTGCATTATAGAAAACCCAATAAATAGGGGCTGACATCCAGACTAATGCAGTGCTGGTGCTGCTAATGCTGGATCCATTTCCCCTTCCATTTGAATCCCAATGTGATTGATTGATTGATTGATTAAGTGCTGTCAAGTCGGTGTCAACTCTTAGCAACCACATAGAGAGATTCTCTCCAGGTTGATCTGTCTTCAACATGGCCCTTAAGATCTCTCAGTGATGCATTCATTGTTGTCGTAATTGAGTCCATCCACTTTGCTGCTGTTGTCCTCTTCTTCTCCTTCCTTCAACTTTTCCCAGCATTATGGACTTCTCAAGGGAGCTGGGTTTTCACATAATTTGTCTGAAGAATGAAAGTTTGAGCCTGGTCATTTGCGCCTCGAGTGAAAATTCTGGATTGATTTGTTCTGTGACCCATTTGTTTGTTTTCCTGGCTGTCCATGGTATCCTCAAAAGTCTTCTCCAGCACCAAAGTTCAAAAGCGTCAATACATTTTCTATCTTGCTTCTTCAAAGTCCAGCTTTTGCATCCATAGAGTGTCACGGGAAAAACCATTGTCTGAACGATTCTAATTTTTGTAGGTATGGACACATCATGACATCTAAATATCCTTTCGAAGGCCTTCATTGCAACCCTATCAAGTGTGAGTCTGCAGCGTATTTCTTGACTGCTGGATCCTTTACTGTTGATGGTCCTGCTGAAAATATGTCCCTGAATACTGCATGGCCCTCAGGGCCAGATTTTTGACTACAGCATGCTTCAGAAGGAAGGGGAAATTGCCCCTCCCTCCTAGCACCAGCACAGCGTTAGAGCTGCATTAGTCTGGATGTCAGCCAGTATGTTGGTTTTTTTTAAAGAGTAACATGGCTGGAGTTATTATTAATATGGATTCATTGTTGATAACTTACCTGGTGCTTTATATTTTCTGAATGTGTCATTTACTAAAGGGAAAAAAACCACAATGGGTGCTGTTGAGCTCCCAGCATCTTCCAAAATGTAGCACTCCTTTAGATCCTTATTCTTAACATGACTCAAATCTACTTTGGGAAATGGAATCCCTTGTTTTGAAAAGTATCTGGAAGCTTCGTCTAAAGCCTGGATTACCATGGAACAAAGCAAAAAATAGAAGTAAAACCACATGCAATGCCTTTATGCTTACCAAATATAATTTATTTCCTTTTTTTAAAAAGGGTGTTTAGGTTTGTGATCTTCCATATCAATTTTAACTAGTAATTTGCATTGGGCACTGAAGGAGAGTTGCATGGGGATATGTGGGGTTTGCACATACTTCCCATTCCCCCATTCCCCCAGGATGGCATACTGTGCAGCCTGCACATGTGCCTCTGTGCATAGGCAGAGGGAAAACATGGATCTGTTGAACTGTGCCCAATCTTCCATGCAAGGGCATGGCACCTTCAGTAGGATTCAACTGGACCTTTTGTGGTTATATACCACTTTAGAGAGTTCAAACTGTCCACACATGTGAGGAATCCCAAGCAGAAGAGTCCCTTTTATTAGTGTTTGCAGAGGATGAGTCAGCATGGGAGAAGGCGAGGAAGGGCAGGAAGACAGATAGATTTAAAATGGAGGGAGAAGCTGTAGAAGCAGCTATGAATGCAAGTTGGGCCTCATAAGGAAGGCACTTCCAGCCTCCTAGATGTTTGTGAAGGAATGCCACCACCACTCCCATCTACAGTTGAAACCTGGTAAGGCAATGAAGTAATTGTCTACATAGGCACACAGAACTAAAAATACCTAGAGTTTCTAGCCCATGTTGAGCGTTCAGGGCATTCTGTTTCACAGCAGGCTCCATGACAAGGAGTAGCCCACCATCTCGGAGATATAATTCTCCACTCTTTCTCACAGCATACTTTTTCTCAATAATCTTTACAGCAATAATCTTTTCTTTACAGCAACCCTATAATATAGGTCATCCTAGGGAATTCATGACAAAGACAAGATTTGAATAATGGATCCCCTGGATCACGACTCAGTCTCCTTGTCACTAAACTACATTCACTCTCAACTGTTCAATGATAAAGAATGGCATGAGAGAAGGGTGTGATGGTTAAGCTTAAATGAACAATAGGCTCAAGGAAGCAAGAGATAGCACAGGGACATGAGTAGCGCTGCCAACTGTTCCTCATTATGTGGGACGTCCCTCATTTCAGGGATGAAATGTTGGTCCCTATAGGCACAGCATTTGTCCCTCATTTTGGTGGTGGGGCAATCAGCTTCTTATTTTGAGAATTTTTTGGTTGAAAAGTGGTATAACTTGAATATGTTCTAAATAATAACAATGCTGGCACTATTCAACAGGATATAATTCAATTACATATACGTCAATGATACTCAGGCTCTTGATTACCACTGCATACACCTGCCAGCCTCCCAGCCAGCCAGCCAGCCCCCCCCCCCCCGCCAGCCCCCCCCCCAACTTATGTCCCTCATTCTGGCAATGAAATGTTGGCAACCCTAGACATGAGATAGTACAGAGGACTCCATGACCATTACCAAGGATTGGCTAGGAATATGTAGCCCTAGGACCACAAGTAAATTCTAAATTTACTTTTAATTTAGAACACATAATTTTGTCCACAGTTCAGAGGACCACAGTAAAAAAAACCAAAAACCAAAAACCCTGGTGTAGGAAGGCAAACAGAACTGAAACCAATACCATCAGCAAGTGGTGGGAAAAGGATTATGTAAGACAAGACTGAGGTAGAATTAGGGAGCAAAAGCTGAGGAAGTGAGACTCTGGAGGAGGAGGAGGAAAAGGATGACTGGCAACGCCCCTCCTCCCTGAGGTGCTTGGGGAGAAGGGAGGCTTGCAGTTGTGCCTCATGAGAGGCAGAGGCTTCCACTCTGAAAGCCAGTTCACCATTGCTGGACTTCCCTTTTTAAAAGCATGGACTTTCCTGAGGCTTGGGCTACATGTTATTTTGGCTTCCACATGAAGACTGCTCAAGAGGTTCTGTGTGGCAGCTGCTGTTCATGGGAATTGGAGCATGTAGAACAGCTCACAGTGTTTCACCCATCATGGCACTGATATGAAACACTACTGGCACTAATATGAAAACTCCATAAAATGGGTCAATCCATGTGGCAAGCCTACTGTGTACAAGCATAGAGTACTTGCCATGCAGAGGCTATCTGAAGCAGCCTCCAGGTGATGCTCATAACATAAGCACATGTAAAATTTTTTTAAATATTTTCCTTTAGAATTTGTCAGTGTACAAGCAGAAAGGGGCAATTCAGACACACAAGAACTTAATTGCAGTTCATCTCACCTTTGTTTGTGATCCTGAAGTATAATTTAAATGCAGAATGACATCCACTTTTCTCTCTGGCCTCATGAGTGGTGGGTAGCTGATGTCAATATAGGCTGCAGTATCTACGAGGGACAGGTATTCCGATGTTTCTGTCAACTGGTTAGGAAAAGTGTCCAGTGTTGTATCTGAAAAGCAAACATTTGTCACCAGTCAACAACAGTTTTAAGAAGATGTTTACAGCTTCTTTGATTATAATTTTCCAGTTGATCCTTGCCGAATATTTGATACGTGTATATCTGAAGTTTAGAAAGAGATTTGCTTCCGAAAACAAATTATTCCTTTATCCTGCAAACTGAGGATAATTGTACCTTTTACAATACTGATTATTATGTAGCAGAGGAAAACCCAAGCACAGCATCTCTCCAGTGGTGGTTGCTGGTGTCTTTTTTGACTGTGAGTCCTTTTGAGACAGAGAACCATTTATATATATATTTCTCTAAGGTGTACCTGTGGCTGATCCCATGTGTGGCAGCTCTCATGAGAGTTCACGAGCAGCTGCCAGATAGCCACGGGTACAGGCAGGGGAAGAAAATGGCGGCAGCAGCTGGCCAGCTGGCGGGGGAATGGTGGCAAATGGTGGTAGCCGGAAGAGGAAACAGTGGCAATCGGTGGGGAAGGCAGAATAAGAAGAAAGAAGGTGGTGGTGGGTAGGCAGCGGGCACGGAGAGGGCAATGCAGCCTCTATCTCCGACCCACCTGCCAGACAAAAGGAAGGATGTCATCATGTTTTATTGATCGTTGTATTGACTATATTTGTTACTCCTATTTCTGCTGGCCAACGGCCATAATACAATTGATGACCCTCTTTGCACTAGACCACCACTCACTCTGGGCCACCCCAGCACCCCACAAGTGGCTTTAAGGTTTTTCTCCATAGGGAAGAATGGAGGTTTCAGCAGCCCCATAACTGCACTTGGGGCTGCTGGGGTGGCCCAGAGCAAGGGTGCCAACCACCTCCATGGGTTGCTAACCCATGGGGTACTGGGTTTTGTTGTTTCTGAAGTGTTCTGAGTGTAGATTCTTTGGTAGCATATAAGATTTTCAATGACAAACTATGAATCCACTCGCATTGCTAACTTTAAAGACATAAACTTCAAAAATCACTTAAAAATCAGCCCTTTGCCCAATTCCTTTCAAATAATTCTGATAGCTACCTGGCCCCCCTTGGGCACTAGCACCCACCACACTCTGCTCTTGGACACCCCTTTCCCCCTGACGTGAAGCTATACATTTGCTGACACTTCCATGCTTCTTTATGGAGAAAAACCTTAATGTCGCGTAAACTTCAAAAATCACTTAAAAATCAGCCTTTTGCCCAATTCCTTTCAAATAATTCTGATAGCTTCCTTGCCCACTTTGGGAACTACCACCCACCACACTCCACTCTAGGACACCCCTTTCTCCCCGACATGAAGCTATACATTTGTTGCAATCCTCATTATTCTCTATGAGGAATTCCAAAATAATTTTAAAATTCACCAATAATCAGAGGAGTGTCTGATTGCCTTGGAACTTTGTGGATAGTAGGCACCCCTGGTTGTCTAACACCTACCCCACTTTTGTGCCCCTAGGTGCTCCCAAATAGGGGATATGGGCTGGTTCGGGTCCTATTATACCCTATGAGAAAAATAATTAAAAATATTGAATGAATGAATGAATGAATGAATGAATTTCTTTATTACGGCCGTAGGCCAGCAAGAAAAAACACAATTGATAATTGGTGGTACATCAGAACTAAACAAACTGCTGTCAGAGGCTAAGAAGCAAAACTTGGCAGCATTATAAGGGGTCTGATACCTTCAGTCTACTAAGAACAATGTTACATTAAAGTCATCAGAGTGACCCAAACATTCCAGTAAAAGGGGCAAAGTCAAATTGTGTTGCATATCGGAGTAAAATCTACAGTATAAAAGCATGTATTATTGATTCATTTCTTCCATGTCACAAGGACACAGATGGTATATAATGGGGATTTTACTATATCTCTCCTTAAAACTCCCAGTCAGAATGATATATGCAGTGGAAAAGGAGATCAGACAATGTTCGACATATTTAGGTAAAGCCTTCCAAAGTTATTCAATTTGCAGGCATAAACGTTGGGAGGGAAGATAAACATTTAAACATAATGAGCTAAATGAGTTAAAAGCAAGAAGAAGAAAAAGCCAGAACCCACACTGCATGAAGTGGCAACTTAATAACCCTAGCCTGTAGGTTAAGAGAAACAAATAGCCCCAGTTCACCCTTGGGTCTGCTACCCAGACAATAATTGTCAATATAAAAGTCTTCTAGGATCCAAGTCTCCTGGAAGAACAAGATATCAAATTTAGTAATAAACTTTACTAGGTCAACAGATTTGTGTCTCCATCCTTCAGTGTTCCAAGATATAAAGGACATGTTGTTGGACAGTGATTGTCATTCTGGAGTGGCCTCAGGAGAGTTATCCATAGATTGGAGGAAAGCATCAAATAAAGATAAGAGTGCAGGAGCAGGTGAGACAACCAGTTGCTCGTTCACTGCTGGAGGGTCAGATTATAAATCCAGGGCTTGTGGCATTTGGTTATTAATTCTGTTCAAAGGCTGCTGATCCTTAGAGATCTCAGGCTCTGCCTCCGCAGCAGAAACCCACCTATTTTAGCCAGAAGAGGAATTCTCAGCTTCTTGAAGCTCCACAGCCAGCAATTTGGCAGGGCTAGAATCTTGACAATCCAGGGTTGCCATAAAAAGGGTTCAAGTTCAAGTTCTCATCATCAGCCCGGGGGGTGATCGTAGGATGTGTTACATCCGAAGACATTCCCTTAAAGGGCTGAAACCCTTCCAGCATAACACCACTATTCAAACCTCTGTTAACCAGAGCATCTTTTAAGTGAGATAGTCTGGCTACAATATCAATTTGCTCATTAACCGGGAGCTTTCCAAAACTTACAAACAAGGCTTCCTCTTCAGGCAAGAGGCCACCAATTTGACTATCAACCACCTTTTTAGATTGCACCTCAATTATTTGGCACTCATTACCTGGGGGCTTCCCAGAGCTTGCAGGCAAGGCTTCCTTTTCAGGAACCACCTTATTAGATAGTACTTCAATTATTTGATCACGAGGGCCAGTAATGTGCTTAATATTACAGTCCTGGAAAACTCTAGTCGCTCGAATTTTACAACGCTGAAACACACTTTTGATAGCTCAACATTTGAGAAACCATAGCCTTGGAAGAAAATGTTACAATAGCACGAGCGCTATAATAGTTATAATACAGATATCGAATATCAAGAACATCATTGGGGGTAAAAAAGGTCAAGCCAAGCATTCTCATTAGGTGAATAAAGTGAAACTTTCATTCACTCTGCTGTAACAGCCCTCGAGGCTTGGGAAAGTTAACAAGAGCTGCTTTGTAAGGGACCAGCCGCAAATGGCAGCTGTTATCAACTCCTGGGGCAGAAGGCTTCAATAGTTCAGGTGGTAAGGATGACTGGCTCAAAATGGAGGATTCCCTCCTAGTAAGCAACCCTGAGTCCTCAGAGGTTTTAGCTGCCTCCCCAGTAGAGGGCTCAGCCCCCAATAATTGCTCCAGGGGAGGCTCAACTGTCCCTTTAACAGCAGATTTCATCTTCTTCCTTTGATTTATTTGGTTCTTTTGGTTCCTGTCTCTGTTTTTAGTGCCAGCATGAGAGCTTTGTGGAGCATCTAGAATTTCAAATAATCTATTAAGGTTCATTTTTGTGCCCCGTCCTGATGCAATAAAAGGCCTCTTATTATTATTTTCGTTTTTAGTCCTGTGTTTGTATTTATGTTTGTTTTTGTTTTTGTTCTTATCTGTTTTTATATTAGTATTTGAGTTTTCCTTCTTCTGTGACCCTTTTTCTTTCACCTTGGCAAGCTGAGTAGGAGAATGTGTTATTCTTATTTCATCTGAATATAAGGCAGTTGAGGATAAATTGAGCAGAGATGAAGTAGGATCATCGGTTGTTACAGTAGCCTTCTTGGTAGCCATCTGTTGTAAAACTGCCTTAGTGAGCGTGGCTAGCAAGTTCTTACACTCCTCAAGAAATGATTTAATCAGTGGGATTTCCATGGACCAGGAGGAAGCGAGTCTGTTAAGCTACTCTTGCTGTTTAATCATAATTTCCATAATAGCAAGAGACCATTGGTCCTGATTACATGTGGAACCTCCATCACACATAGAGCCTCCATTATCGGGTGCAAAGGAAACTTGAGGTGTTGTAACAGGATCTTTGCAAGTAGCGTCCCCCAGACCAGAGTTAATTGAACTGGCAACTCTTATCTCTGCATTAGCAATCTCTTGAGCCAAGTTAGAGCATTTATTTTGCATCTCCTGAGTACTTGGGAAGTCCAGGCAGAAGGGTCCAAGAGACCTATCTAGGTCAGGTGTTGTCCCAGTCTTTTCTAAAGCCCTCACTGGGGTCAGCATTGTAACATCCACAGATTTAGCAGGAGAAAAGAAGTCAGTCAGTTGCCTGTCTGTTATTTTTCCGGCCCTTTGTAAATTGAACTCCGGCCTCAGCTGGCAAAATGCCCAGTGTACGATAAATGGCTCTAGTAAATACCATTTCATAAGGAGATGGTGATAGTTTATCCTCAAAAAAAGAGATAATTGCCAATTAACAAGATATGTTGCCAGCTGCATTTAAAAGAAAAAAGACAAAAGCACCAACCAAGCCATTAGCAGCATTAATGGACGAGCAAAGACTTCAAGGCTTCAGGAATTAAATCCACATAGACATAGGTAACCAACCTCGTATCGGCGAGTCGCATTTGGAAATAAATATCAAAGTCCTAAACCTTTGGCCAGCTTTTCCATTAAATCTCCCGGTTTATTTACATTCATTTGTTTAAAATCATTATCTTCAATAGGAGCTCAGATAGCTGCGTCTGTGCTCGCCAGCACCGGAACCGGAAGTCTTAAAAATATTTCAAATATTCATAAAAAATCATAGGGGTATCTGATTGCTTCGGGGCTTGCATGGTTGTTGGCACACATGGGTGCTCCACAATAAGGAATAATGGGCTGGTTGGAGTCCCATTATATCCTATGAGAAAAAAATAGAAATAATTTTCAAAAATTCATAAAAAATCGTACGAGTGTCCGATTGCTTTGGGGTTTGGGTGGCAGGTACCCCTGGGTGCCTGCTACCATCCTACCAATTTTTGGGTGTCTGAACCAGTTTGAACTGGTTCGAATTTGAACCAAACTAGGGGGAGTTTCGAGCAAAACCAAAACCAAACCACCCCCTCCTGGTTCAAACCTGGTTCGAATTCGAACCGAACCGGGCAAACCGGTTTTGTGCACATCCCTATTGCAAAGTTGATGGTGGGGAGGCACATGGACACACACACAGAATGCCAGGTGATCTCATAAGCCTACTGGAAAGTAGGCTAAAAATGCATTGCTAATGTCAAGGAGTAAGTGGGAACCCAGAACCCACCATCACGTGGAAACTGCTTGCACCACTACCCCACATATTCTAAGTCACACAAGTTGTAGCCCTTTGCTCCTCACTCCTCTTCATCGCTGCTTTTCCTTCTTATTCGTGAGGAGGTCGACTTATCCAAAGTGCAGTAAACACACCAACTTTACTGGGAAGGACAGGTAAACTAACAACTTGCCCTCCTCGCCTCCTCGCCACTTCTCCTCCTCCTTTACCTCCCACTTCTCTTCCAAGGCATGTTTTACTGCAAACCTCTAGCCAGCCCTGGTTTAGAACCTCGGCCAAAGTTGTTACAATTAAGATTACTGTTTAGAATATTAGTTCTGATTTATTGCCTTTGCCTACTCATACATTTTGCCTTCTATACCCCCAATTTGCCTTCTATACTCCCTTAATAAACTTTAAACTGTATTTCCGCTTCATTTTTTCCAATACACCAAACTTGCTCAAATTGATACTGTAACCAAACTGCTTCCCAAGCCAAGCTAATTTCTCCACTTTAAGCCAAAAGCATATTTGGCGCGTCTAACCAGGGCTCCACGGCAGTTCTGGAAACAGATCCTGTTCTTCGCTCTCCAGTTTTCAGCCCCATATAACAAACTAGTTAAGAAGATTTTAAGGGCAGGTTCCATCAACTAACCACCTGTTCCATAGCATAATCTTAAGATCGCATCTGGCATTCTGAGGGATTCAATTAATGTAGCTTTCTTATGGGAAAAAGGCTTTGGAATGCGCTCCCTAGTAAAATAAGAGCCTCCCCATCTCTGACAGCTTTTAAAAAGTCTTTAAAAACACATTTCTTCACCCGGGCTTTTAATTAATGTTGTTTTAATGGTTTTAATGCTGTTTTAAAATATTATTTTAAAATTTTAAATTGTTGTAATGTGTGTGTCCCCCCCCATTTTTGTCTTAACGAATGTTTTACTTTGTTTATATTCTGTTGTAAACCACCCAGAGACGTAAGTTTTGGGCAGTATAAAAATGTTTTAATAAATAAATAAATAAATAAATGATTCTTGGAAGGAAGGATTTGGACCAATAGTTTTGCAAGCTGTTCAAGAATCCAATGACTTTGGCTTGTAAATTGGGATGTCAATACTGAATAAATCCCAAGCATCAGGAGGAATAAGAATTTTAGTCCTTATAGTTCTTTTGTTCTTATCAGTTATTTATTATTTAGTTCTTATAGTTCTCTTAGTTCTTCAGACATCACACACATTTCTAATTTCAAATCCTGACTTTAGGAGTAGGAACTGATTTACAAACAAAAACCCTAGCAAGAGATGGATATTAGCTACAATCTGTAGCTAGTTTTAAAATGAAATTCATCATGTTTTCTCCAATGTAACCATTTTAGCAAATTATCAAAATTTATCAAATTTATCAAAAAATATAGAATGCCTGAGTTACTTACCTTTCCATAAATCAAAGTTCTTATTATCTAGATACCCATTGTTTAGTTGGAATTCTTTTAGGAAATTAAAGAACTCTGAAGTTGTTATACGCTTTGTTATGATTTCACGAAGGACTTTAGTAATCTTACAGGCAGGGATAACCAGCTGAGTATTCAGTTCATGTGGTGTTGGTGGTTGAGGAGGACTTTCCTCTGCAGATCAGTAGAAGGTTAAAGTGAATTAGTTGAAGCAGCCATATATATGAGGATCAATATTACAGACAAAAGTATGTTAGAGTACATTTAAAAAATCTTCATTACACATAGTCATAAAACATACTTAGGCTCGATTTAGATATTGTAGCATAAACATGGCTATGGAAAAATACAGGAAAAATCACCCTGCTGTATAAAGTCACTAGAATGGGCTCTACAATGAGGGACCAGATAAGTACAATTTTAAAAATCTCTAACCAAACCTGACTAACCAATATCCACGACCTTGTCCCGGGTATATCTGTGCAAACAGCTTTCTTCTGAAGTGTCCAGACCACGCCAGGCATCCAGTAGGTTATAGGAAAACACATTACTCCACATACCTGTATAGAGAAATTATTCAGAGCTAGTAAGAAAGGCTTAAGAACATTAGAACAGCCCTGCTGGATCAGGCCCAAGGCCTACCTAGTCCAACATCCTGTTTCACACAGGGGCCCACCAGATGCCTCCAGGGAGCCCATAGGCAAGAGGTATGTGCATGTCCTCCCTCCTACTGTTGATCTCCTGCAAAGGGTATTGAGAGGCATCATGCCTCTGAGGCTGGAGGTGGCCATTGATAGACCTGTCCTCCATGACTTTGTCTAAGCCCCTTTTAAAGCCATCCAGACTAGTGGCCATCACCACATCCCATAGCAAAGAATTCCATAGATTAATTATGTGCTATGTGAAAAAGTACTTCTTCTTGTCAGTCCTAAATTTCCCAACCTTCAGTTTCATGGGATGTCCCTTGGTTCTGGTGTTGTGAGAGAGGGAGACAAATTTCTCTCTGTCTCCACTCCATGCATAATTTTATACACCTTGATCATATCTCCTCTTAGTCACCTCTTTTCCAAGAGCCCCATATGCTGCAGCCTAGCCTCTTAAGAAAGGTGCTCCAGGCCACTGATCATCTTGGTTGCCCTCTTCTGCACTTTTTCTAGTTCTACAATATCCCTTTTAAGATACGGTGACCAAAGCTGTAAGCAGTACTCCAGATGTTGCCGCAACATAGATTTGTATAAGGGCATTATAGTATTCGCATTTTTATTTTCAACCCCCTTCCTAATGATTTCTAACATGGAATTAGCCTTTTTTCACAACTGCTGCATGCTGAGACGACACTTTCAGTGAGCTGTCCACCATGGCCCCGAGATCTCTCTCCTGGTTCATCACCAACAGCTCAGATCCCATCAGTATATATGTGAAGCTGGGGTTCTTTGTCCCAATATACATCACTTTAGATTTGCTTACACTGAACCGCATTTGCCATTTTGTCGCCCACTCACCCAGTTTGAAGAGAACTTTTTGGAGCTCCTCAGAATCTGTTGTGGATTTCACTACCCTAAATAGTTTGGTGTCATATGCAGATTTGGCCACTTTGCTGCTTACCCCAACTTCTAGATCATTTATGAACAAGTTAAAGAGCACTGGTCCTTGTACAGATCTCTGAAAGACCCCACTACATACTTCCCTCCATTATGAAAACTCTCCATTTATTCCTACGCTCTGTTTCATGACCTTCAACAGTTATCAATCCACACCTGAACCTATCCCCTTATCCCATGAGGGCTAGGTTTACTCGAGCCTTTGGTGGGGAACTTTGCCAAAAGGTTTTTGGAAGTACAAGTATACGATGTCAACCGGATCACATGCCTGTTGACACTCTCAAAGAACTCCAAAAGGTAGGTGAGGCAAGACTTTCCCTTGCAGAAGCCATGCTGGTTCTCCTTCAACAAGGCCTTTTCTTCTATATGTTTAACAATTTTGTCCTTAAGAATGCCTTCCATGAATTTATCCGGCACCGAAGTTAAGCTAATCGGCCTGTAATCTCTCAGATCCCGCCCCCCCCCCCCCGGACCCTTTTTTGAAAACTGGAGTCCAGTCCTCTGGTACAGAGCCTGATTGTAGGGACAAGTTATATATTTTTGCTAGGAGATCGGCAATTTCACATTTGAGTTCCTTCACAACTCTTGTGTGGATGCCATCTGACTTTGGCGATTTCTTCATTTTTAGTTTTTCAAGACAGTTTAGAACATCTTCACTTGTCACCTCAAATTGGCCCAGTTCTTCAGCCACTAAACCTGAAAATCTCAATTCCAGAGAGGGTATATGGTCAGTATCCTCCGCCATGAAGACAGTTGCAAAGAACTCATTCAGCTTCTCTGCAATCTCTTTATCCTCCTTAATAATCCCTTTCACACCTTCATCATCTAAAGGTCTAACCACCTGCCTGGCCAATTTTCTGCTTCTGATATATTCAAAGATATTTTTGTTATTCCCCTTGACATTTCTAGCTATATGCTCCTCAGACTTTCTTTTTGCATCCCTAATTGTCTCCTTGCATTCCTTTTGCCAGAGTTTATGTTCCTTTCTGTTTTCTTCATTTGGTTAGGACATCCATTTTCTGAAAGAAGTCATCTTCCCTTTTATAGCTTCCCTGACTCTACTTGTTAGCCACACTGGCATCCTCCTGAACTTGGTGGTACATTTCCTCCTTCTTGGTATACATTCCGACTGAGCTTCTAGTGTTGTAGTTTTAAATAAGTTCCATGCTTTCTGGAGTGATTTGACCCTCCTGACTTTCCCTTCCAACTTCCTTCTTACCAGTCCCCTCATTTTTTGATGATTGAGGCTTGTTTTAGAACATTAAGAAGCAGGCCAAGCTTCTGAAGAGTAACCAAGGGAAGACCCAAATTTAAAACTTCTATGCAGAGGAGTTAAATGGTAAATAACACACTTTTCTTGCATATCACCAGCTTCAGCAGCAGGAAGAAGAGAGAGGAAGTGAGTGTTCCACCTGCCCTGTTTCACCTTACCCTGGAAAGTGGTGAATAGAGCTTGTGGTAAGTGCCAGCAGCTAACCCCCTGCTTTCCTGTGGCTCTCTCTGACAGCAAGCTTTCTGCAGCCCTATGTTGGTGGCCGAGCTGTAGCTCCTAGGAGGAGGACCCAGACTGCTGACTCAGCGGTTTCTGCTGGGTCCTGCATAATTCCTAGGCTGTCAGTATAAAATAGCATGCTACCCTGGGCAGCGAGCTCACCATCGGTGGGGTTGCCACCAAAGGGGCGACACCAAAGGGAGTCACCGCTTTGGGAACCACAAGGGCAAGGGCTCCTCTGATAGCTGGAAGTAATTTTTTAAGCTGTTTTAATTATGTACCTGAGTGAGGATGTGTACCTGGGGAGAGCTGGGGCTGCTTCAGTTAGAGCAGTCATCCCCAAACTGCGGCCCTCCAGATGTTGCTGAACTACAATTCCCAGCATCCCTAGACACAATCTTTTGTGGCTGGGTATGCTGGAAGTTGTAGTTCAGCAACATCTGGAGGGCCGCAGTTTGGGGATGCCTGAATTAGAATGATTAAGGGTAGGGGAAGGTATGGCGTGGGATCTCATTTACATCAGAAGAGGGGAAGAGTGGTTCAACATCAAATTCCTATCCCTTCTTCTGGTTATTCCCATAATGGGAGGGTTCCTGGCCTGCAGGTGCTGCTATTTTAGGCCAGGTCAGTCCAGAATAAGATCTCTATTACCCATGATTTAATTGTGGAGGAAGGGGCTGACCTGGTTTGTATTATGGAGACCTGGGTGGGGGAGCTGGGAGAGATTAGTCTTTCCCAGCTATGTTAACCTGGATATTTAGTGCAGCATCAGCATAGGCTGGAAGGCCAGTGTGTGTGTGGTAGGGGGCGGTCATTGTAATCCATAAAAGCCCTATTTTCCTTTCTAGGCCCTCTATCCAAGTAAATGATGGCTCAGAATGTTTGTACCTGGTGTTGGGCTCTCAGGACAGAGTGGGGATTCTGTTGGTGTACTGCCCACCCTGCTGCCCAGGTGTCTCCCTGCCTGAGCTCATGGAGTTGGTCTCAGATTTGGTGTTTGGACTCCCAGAATGATTGTTCTGGGTGACTTCAACATTCATGCTGATACTGCCTTTTCTAGGGCAGATCAGGATTTCATGGCTGCCATGGGGCTGTCCCAACATGATGTTGGCCCAACACATGAATTGTGGCATACTCTGGATCTGGTTTTTTCGACTGGACAGGGGGATGGTGATTTGAAAGTGCGGGATAGGTTATCTATGCCCTTGGCATGGTCAGGTCACTTCTGAGGTTTAGAGTCTTAGCAGCTACACCTCTCTGCAAGGGTGAGGGACCCGTAAAAATGGTCCACACCCAAAGACTGACGGACTCTGGTCGATTCCTGAAGGCTCTGGAGGATTTTTCAGCTGGTATGGGAGGCGCTCCTGTCGAAGTTCTAGTTGTTCTCTGGAATGGAGAGGTGGCTTGGGCAGTCAACAGGATCACTCCCAAGTGCTCTCTCCCACAAAGCAGAGCTATGCAGAACCTTAGTATACATCTGAGCTGAGGGCAATGAAGCAAGCTGGAAGAAAACACGGGTTGAGTCTGAGTGAAGACAGTTTAGAGCTCATTATTGAGCCTACTTTGTGGCAGTGATGGAACAGAAGAAACACTTTTTTTCATCCACCATTGCTTCCTCTCAATGTCGTCCAGAGGGGCTCTTCTGGGTGGTGTGGTGCCTTTTGAAATTTGGCCCTGGGCAGGATGCATTAGAACCCCCAGCAGCACACTGTGACACATTGGCACAGCTCTTTGAGGATAAAGTTGCTTGCATTTGCCATGAATTGGACACTATGGCTGATGCAGGATCAATGGGAGAGACGCCCAGAGTAAAACTTGGTGTAGTTTTGCTGGAGGAGTTTCAATTATTGGTCCCCGAGGCTGTGGACAAGGTGTTTAATAAGGATGTGCAAATCAATTCAGGCACAAAATGATTTGTACCCGAATCTTGCTGATTCAGGTAATTTGTAGAAAAAACAAATCACCCCTGTGCTCAATTGCCCGGATTCGGGTACAAAACAAATCACCTCAGATTCGGAGATTCGGACCTCCATTTTGTGGCCAAAGTGGGACCCAAGTTTGAGAACCACTGATTTGGGCTTTAGCTTCTGATACACCTCTGTGAATGTGTTTCCACTCGCTTTTTAAAAAGCTGCCTCCTGCAGCTCTGTTGTGTGCCTGTGCACAGTACTCAGAATTAAGACCCACTGAGTTCAGTGGTGTTTTACTCCCAGGGAAGTCAGCCCACGCTTGTAGTCATTGCCTCATAATGTGCTGGGTTGCTCTGTATGTTTGTTTTATGATGGTGCTGTTTCTCTGTTTCCTTTTTGTAATTCAGATGCACTAAAGATCTAGTAGGAACTGCATTGTGGCTGAGATTTCTCAGTTAACTCCTCATGGCAGGATAAATCTAATTGCCACTAAATGCTGGGGTGAGAATGAAAAAAGTTGGGATGGTGGGAGGAAAAATATGCAGGCTTTATTTTACTCTTATGAAGTTGTGGTTGTCTAGTCTACTTTAGAAGTTATGCTGGTATTATGTGGTAAATAAATGATGCAAGAGCCCTCTTGTACAAGTGACTAAGACTGAATGAAAAACGTCCTAGCAAAATTTTGTTCTTGTTGAACTTGCTCTGTAAAATTGCTTCTTTGTGGGGAAAACTATGCAGAATGACTCCAATTTAACAAAATAAGTAGGACTTACTACATTTACTATGTTGTGAGTTCTTAGCATGTACTTCATCCTTGAAATTGTGGCAAGGTGAACAAAGTGTTTTCTGTACTTTAGACTTTGATAGGACTTGACTCAAAAATGGACTGCTGTTGTAGAAGCTGAAAGTATTTGAGAATAACTTCTAAACTGGGTAGTGAAAATAACAATGTTGTGTAGATGAGTGTTTATGTTTAAAGATAACTGGTGCAGAAAGCTTTCTGCTCTGCTAGAACTCTAGATAGAACATTGTGTTTTCATCTATAAAGGTACTGTCCTGTTTACAATTTGAACTCTATGGTTAAGGGACAAAAACTCCATGTTGCAATTCAGATGATCATCTAATCCCATAATAGTTACTCCCCCACATTCCAAATCCTACATTACATCTAGTATTTAAACGGGACAGAACCCAGGATTGGATCTTCCAGTTATATAAGTGGGAATTTTGGGCACATTTCCCCATCTCTTTCTGCCTGAGGTGGAGAGTTGTGAAAGAGTCCTTTTAATATCTGCCACACTAACTAACACAGGTGGCAAATGTGCTGCTTACAAGTTCTACCCACTTTCTGGTATAAAATAAATGTGAAAAACTGTGGGTGTGTATTTGAGTTTCAAACTTTCTTTCTTTCTTCCTTTCTTCCTTTATGCAGTGTGAGGGGAAAGGGCGGGGCATTCACCAAGGAAAAGCCTTAAGGGTCACACACACCTTGTCTTCATTCCCGCATCTTCCAGAGCCTCACTTACAGCCTCTTCAGTCACTCCCTCTGCCTCCCACATTTATCCCTGCTAGGATCTGAGAGAACATTTTGCTCAGGAAGATCCCAGTCATAAGAACATAAGAACAGTCCTGCTGGATCAGGCCCAAGGCCCATCTAGTCCAGCATCCTGTTTCGCACAGTGGCCCACCAGATGCCGCCGGAAGCCACAGGCAGGAGTTGAGGGCATGCCCTCTCTCCTGCCATTACTCCCCTGCAACTGGTACTCAGAGGCATCCTGCCTTTGAGGCTGGAGGTGGCCCACAGCCATCCGACTGGTAGCCATTGATAGACCTCTCCTCCATGAAGTTATCCAAGCCCCTCTTAAAGCCATCCAGGTTGTTGGCTGTCACCACATCCTGTGGCAGAGAATTCCACAAGTAGATCACGCATTGTGTGAAAAAGGACTTCCGTTTGTTGGTCCTAGACCTCCTGGCAATCAATTTCATGGAGTGACCCCTGGTTCTAGTGTTGTGTGAGAGGGAAAATAATTTCTCTCTCCACTTTCTCCACACCATGCATGATTGTATAGACCTCTATCATGTCTCCCCGCAGTCATCTTTTTTCTAAACTAAAAAGCCCCAGGTGTTGTAGTCTTGCCTCATAAGAAAGGTGCTCTAGGCCCCTGATCATCTTGGTTGCCCTCTTCTGTACCATTTCCAGTTCAACAATGTCCTTTTTAAGATGTGGTGACCAGAATTGTATGCAGTACTCCAAGTGTGGTTGGAGGGTGAGGTTGAGGGTGAAAGACTGAAACAGAGAGAATGCAAGTGGAGAGATACCAAGGTAATGTAGGGGAAGCCAGACCACTAGGCAGGTCACTCAGGGCATAGGGGCCAGGATTCATATGAATTCGCCCTTCATATTAGGCTATCAAGCCATTGATCTTGAAGATGTCCAGCAGTCCCTTTTGCAAAGAGAAGCCTCCCTTATCTTTACATACCAGACGTTGGAGCAGTTTGGGCTCAATACCAGTTTAGACCTGACTTGTTATTTATAGGACTACCTCACCCTTATTTCTCTGACCTTTGGGTCCAATACCCATCTGGATCTGCCCTGTTATCCATAGGACTGTTCCACCCTTAGTTCCTGTATTTCGTATAGGGGATGCATACCCCGTGATTCTTTTGCCCTTTGTCGACCAGCATCCACTATTCTAGTTTCCCTTCGGCTCCTGACAGGTACTGCATGTCTCTTTCCCTTTTTAGGCTTGTTTTCACTTGTTTTGCCTCCTCCTTTCCTCCTTCTCATTACACGTCTTTATACCCGTCTCAATTAGGCAGGATTTATGGTTCTGTTATGCCAGTTCAGTGTTGTAATTGTCTCAGCTCTCTGCAGCTCATTTTTGTTGACTCTGTTTTTAATGATTGTTAGGGAACTTATGATCTGCCAACATGTTCCAATTTATTTTCTGCTGAGTCACTTACATGCAGGTGCACATGTCTGACCTTGATTCAGATGACGTTGCACCTTGCACGCAGCTGTAGGGAGTCTCTATAAGACTAGTATAAATTTGAGAAGTTTACACGAGTATATACGCTTGACTGCACAGATAGGCTCTGGCTAGCCTGAGAAGTGAGTTATTGATGTTAGAGAAGGTTTGTATGTATTTTTATATCGGGATATTTCCCCTTGTAGTGTTCTGTTTGTTGGGACTTATGCTTGGCTGACTGTATTTACGCTTGATATCCAATAGGCTGATGAAGCTATCTTGCGAAACAGCTTGCATGAATATCCGGACAGAGCCGTATACCTGATTGGATATACATATTTCAACATATGAAGTTTGCATTTATCTACAATGGCATGTGGAGGCTGAGGCTGAGATTTATGGAACTTATATTCTACTGAGGCAACACTCACAGCTGGACTCATCTTTGGAACTTGCATTTCTTAACCACTGCACAGATGTTATTGAGTCTACACCACTGTATAATATCATCTGGCAGCTGTGCTCAGACATTACTTTCCTTTTGTCCCTCAGTACTGGCTGTGTTACTGGTTTCTAATTCTTCTTTGTTACTCTGTTTTTGCCTCTCCTTGGTCATTGGTCCATGTTTAGGTTTTTCATCCTTCCATGTTTTTTGCTTTTTGCTTTTTATAGATGTTCACAGGTTTGAGGCTATTTACCCCAGTTTTCCAGCTCTTTATGTATTTCTTGGCTTTTTTCCCCAGTTATTTTTTGATGTTAGCCAGTTAGGTACAGTCAGCTCAGAGCCTTGCCTACCTCATTAGTTCTTCAGCAGCCCCACATTTGCCTTGTTTAGGAGTATCTCCACTAGATGGTTTTAACCTTCCTGTGTGGCAGGGACAGTGTGGGCTGGGTGGTAAGTTAGTGGGAGTTAACATCGCTGAGCGCCCTTGGGCAGTTAAAAGGGTAGATTGGTCAATCGGTCCCTTGTGGTTTTGGCAGCCCAGGGATGTTGATTTGCCATGAAACCTGTTTCAGGGCTTCACAAACCTCAGGGCTGTGTGGTGCGGGGTGTGTGAAGACCTAGAAGTTGTCCAGCCCCCTTTGGGGGTGACTATGAAGGGAATGAAGCGGTTTTCACTTGCTTCTTTTCTGAGTCAGGGTGTGTCGCCACGCAAGACATGGGGAAGGACTGGTAAGTCTGGACCCAGCCTTTGGTAGGCCCGCACTGTCGGGGGGTGGAGTGATGACCCTCCTACAATCCATTAATTGGAGCTGATCTGATTAATAAAGTGGTGGCCCTTACACCCATCATTATGTTTTATGCGTCTTTCTTGGGACTGGGGTTTGGGGACAATGCCCCTCCTGAGGCCTCATGCCTATGGGAGGGTGATTTGTCCCACCCCCTCATCAGCCAGTCCCAAGAGCAGAGAGGATTGGCTATCAGCTAAGTGGGGACAGGGTTTGGATGGCCGTTCAGGCAGCCACCAGCTCCCGGAGTTCAGTTGGGTGTTTTAGTGTTTCCTTCCCTCCCTTCCCTAGGGGCAGAGCGGGCTTTGGCTGGTCGTCCTGTTTTGGGCCGAGTAGGAATTTCTGGCTTTCAGTGCATTGGCCTTGTTGGGAGTCTTTTTGCCTACTCCGCTCTGCTTTTCCTAGTTGTAGATAGTTCAGATCACAGATTGGCAGGGACAGGGTAGGCTGGGTTGTAAGTCAATGGGAGTTAACATCAGTGAGCTCCCTTGAGCAGTTAAAAGGGTAGATTGGTCAATCGGTCCCTTGTGGTTTCGGCCCAGGGATGCTGATTCACCACAAAACCTGCTTCAGGGCTTCACAAACCTCAGGGCTGCATGGCGCGGGGTGTGTGAAGACCTAGAAACTGTCCCGCCCCCTTTGGGAAATGAAGCGGGTTTCACCTGCTTCTTTTCTGAGTCAGGGTGTGTTGCCCACGCAAAGTGCGGGGAAGGACTGGGAAGTCCGAACCCGGCCTTTGGTAGGCCCGCACTGTTGGGGTGTGGAGTGATGACCCTCCTACAGTCTGTTAATTGGAGTTGATTTGCTTAATAAAGTTGTGGCCCTTACACCCATAATTATGTTGTATGTGTCTTTCTAGGTACTAGGGTGTGGGGACAAAGAAGTCAATGTGTGCTTTGTTTACTTCAGAAAAGCCTTCAATTGCAACGACCATGTCAAGTAGGGATGTGCAAAAAATTTCGGGCACAGAACGATCTGTGCCCGAAACGAACAATTTTGGGTGATTCGGGGCCGAACCGAATCACCCCCGATGTCCCCCGATATTTTTCGGGTACGAGCCGAAACACCTGAATTTTGGACCCGAAAAATTCGGGTGATTGGGTTCATGGTTGATTTTTGGCGATTTTTTGAAGTTTTAGTGACTTTGGGGCAGTTTGGGGGCATAGCATGGGATCTGGGCAAAAGGAGTGGAGTGGGGTGGTAGTGCCTAATGGGTGCAGGCTACCACCCCAATTTCAGGGGGATTGGGCAAAGGGCTGATTTTTGGTAAATTTCTGAAATTTTCATGTCTTTGGGGCAGATTGGGGCAGATTGGGGCAGAAAGTGGGGCCTGGGGCAGAATAGTGGGGTGGGGTGGTAGTGCCTAATGGGTGGAGGCTACCACCCCAATTTCAGGGGGTTTGGACAAAGGGCTGATTTTTTGAGAATTTTTGAAGTTTTAGTGACTTTGGGGCAGTTTGGGGGCAGAAAGTGGATCTGCCCCAAAAGAGTGGGGTGGGGTGGTAGTGCCTAATGGGTGGAGCCTACCACCCCAATTTCAGGGGGATTGGGCAGAGGGCTGATTTTTTGGGAATATTTGAAGTTTGGGTGTCTTTGGGGCAGATTGGGGGCAGAAAGTGGATCTGCCCCAAAGGAGTGGGGTGGGCTGGTAGATAGTGCCTAATGGGTGGAGGCTACCACCCATCCCCAATTTAAGAGTGATTGGGCAGAGGGGTGAATTTTGGTGAATTTATTTTTATGAGGTTTGTCTTCATAAGGTGAAGTGTGCTAAATTGATTACTTCCTCATATTATTCATAGTAATTGAGGTGTGAAAAAGTGAAAGTGGGGTCATGATAGTTGTTTAATTGAAAAAAATCTCATTTGCTATGATAGAATGAGAATTCACACCTCAGAAAAAACTTCAAAAAACAAGAAATTGGGGTGGTAGACTCTACCCATTGGGCACTACCACCCCACCCCAAAATTTTGCCCCTGGGCCCCTTTTTACCCCCCCCGAATCGATTCGGATTCGGATTAAATCCGAATCCGAACCGAATCAAGGGTGATTCGGGTGACCCAGATTCGGGCACAAAACAGAACAGGGGTGATTCGGTTCGGGTCCGAGCCGAATCACCCGAAAACCCGAATTGCACACCCCTAATGTCAAGTTGTGGAATATCCTTAGGAAAATGGCTATCCCAGAACATGTCATTGGTCTCATGAGAAACCTATACACAGGACAGAAAGCCACGGTCCAGTCGGAACATGGTTAAACAGACTGGTTCGACATCAGCAAAGGAGTAAGACAAGGCTGTATACTTTCTCCGTATTTATTCAACTTAGATGCTGAACATATACTGAGAGAAGCTGGATTAGAAGATGATGAGCGTGGTTTTAAAGTTGGAGGAAGAAACATCAATAACCTGTGCTACGCAGATGACACTACTCTGATACCTGAGAATGCAGATGATCTGCAAGCTCTAGTAATGAAAGTCAAGTAGCACAGTGAAAAAATGGGACTACGACTAAATGAAAAGAAGACTAAACTAATGACAACGGGTACAGCAACCAGCCTCAGAATTGATGATAAAGACATTGAAGTGGTGGATAGCTTCTGCCTTTTAGAATGGACCAACAGTAAAGAATCCAGCAGTCAAGAAATATGCCGCAGACTAGCACTTGGTAGGGTTGCAATGAAGGCCTTGGAAAGAATATTTAGAAACCATGAAGTGTCTATACCCACAGAGATTAGAATTGTCCTGACAATGGTTTTCCCCGTGATACTCTATGGATGCAAAAGCTGGACTTTGAAGAGGCAAGATAGGAAAAGTATTGACATTTTTGAACTTTGGTGCCAGAGAAGACTTTTGAGGATACCATGGATACAGGGGCATATTTAGGGTAGGGCAGGCAGGCCACATGCCCCGGGCGCCACTTGAAGGGGGACACCATTTTCTAAAATTATTTTTTTTAAAAATAAGGCTGCTTAAAACAAAATAGCCACCGTGCTATTTCAGGCTGCTGAAAACAAAATAGCCACCGCGCATGCTCAAATGGCATCTGTGAGGCCCTAGGTCATGCCAGGACTCACAGAGGCCATTTGAGCATGCACGGTGGTCATTTGGTTTTCAGTGGCCATTTTAAAAAAATAAAAATAAAAAATGGCCACCGCACATGCTCAAATGGTCCCTGTGAGGCCCTAGAGGCCAGCAGGGGGAGGGGGACCTTTTCAGACCCCCCCATGGCCTTTAAGAAGCCCCCCAAAGGGGCTACAGGTTACAAAAAATTCATTTAATATAATATGTCACTGTACACATATTTAGTTTGGCACTATGTACAGAGAATCAGGGCTTGTGAATACTGAGCTGAAGCTTATGAGCTAGGATTGTATTCATTTCCTCTTATTTTGCTTCTTGTGATAAGTGAGTTAAATGTGATGTCTTAATAATATGACTATTAATGGTGAGTTCATCTTTGAATCAGTGTGGAATCCTTACTATTAAGGCCCACTGGGAGTTTCTTGCTCTCTTTCTCTCATTTTAACTGTCTTTCTGAAATACTAGAATATATTCCAAGCAGTGACACAGTTTACTCTGCATATCCTTTAATTATTCACAGAGTATCTGGGAAAAGTCAAATTCTCCATTTATTTTTACAACTTATGTAATAGTGATGCTACAATGCATAGTAGAGAATTAGACAGGCAATTCTGTTTAGTTTTCTACTAAAACTAAAGTACACCTCCACATAGTTTTTTTGGTATTTCATGAGCCCCAGCATACTGAAATTTGTAGTTTTCCAGCATTTTTTGGTCTGGCTACGTCCACTGCTAAATAGTTTTTGAAATATTAAAAGATTAACAAACTTGACTTGTATTTTTGAGCTATTATTATGGTAAAGTTATCTGAAAGATGGGTGTCAGATGTTTGGACAGGGGGTGCAATTTCAGTGCTTGCCCTAGGCACTATTTTCCCTAGATACGCCTCTGCATGGATAGCCAGGAAAACAAACAAATTGATCATAGAACAAAACAAACCAGAATTTTCATTTGAGGCACAAATAACCAGGCTCAAACTATCATACTTCGGACACATTAGACGAAGACCCAGCTCCCCTGAGAAGTCCATAATGTTGGGGAAAGTTGAAGGAAAGAGAAGAAGAGAATGACCAGCAGCAAGGTGGATGGACTCGATTACGACAGCAATGAATGCATCACTGAGCGATCTTAAAGGCCATGTTGAAGACAGATCAACCTAGAGAGAATCTATCTATGTGGTTACTAAGAGTTGACACCTACTTGACGGCACTTAATCAATCAATCAATCAATCAAGATATTTCAATCCAATATGGAATAGTTTAGAGCAAGGCTAGTTATGCTACTTGACTTTGATTCTGTGCTGTGTGCATTCTTTTGAATGTCATTTAACAGCCCTATATAAACGTTGGATGAGATGAAATTTGCATGCAGAATTTGTTATCAAAAAGCTTTACTGCAGAACAATAAAAGGGTGTGGTGATGAAACCTGCATGTTTTGCTCTAAGCTGCCTGACAGAATGAAGAGAAAGCAGGAAGACAAATGACAAGTCATGGCAACATCGCTGCTGGTATGCTGTTTGCTTCCTATGTCACAGGATTTTTCTAAACA
Source organism: Hemicordylus capensis (assembly GCF_027244095.1). Lineage (NCBI taxonomy): Eukaryota > Metazoa > Chordata > Lepidosauria > Squamata > Cordylidae > Hemicordylus > Hemicordylus capensis. Next base: position 73,601,573 of record NC_069657.1, read on the forward strand.
TGTAGATTAGCTCACACTCACATGAGGGCAGAGACCTGTTGTTGAGTTTGTAACAATTCAGACTACAGATGGGATATAGTATTGCATGCCTCAGTTCTTTTCCATGTAAAAAAAAAAGATCCCTGCACTGCAAAATTAATGTATCAGAGAGCAATTATCATGCCTAGCTCTTTCTCTGACATACTAGGTTGCTTCATAGAGGGTTCCTTTATCCTACGTGTGTGTGTGTGTGTGTGTGTGTGTGTGTGTGTGTGTGTGTGTATCCCATCAACTTTGCAATGCTTGGACCAATATAAACCAAACTGGATACAGCTGTAGGGACACATAGACATGCCTCAATGGCATAATTTGTGGTGATGTCATCCACCCCGATCCAAAATAGTGGTTGCATAAATGTTTGAGGTGCAAGTGAGCTAACTTGTGGACCACCTAACCAATTTGAACCACATTTGGTACAGTTGTAGTGAGTGACACACAGTGACACCTCAATGGTGTAGTTTATAATGATGTAATCCACCCCAATCCAAGATGGCAGATGTGTGAACATTTGAATTGCAAGAGGGCTAACTTGTAAACCGCCTATCTGATTTAAGCCTAATTTGGTACAATTGTAATGAGTGACACACAGGGACACCTCAAGGCTGTAGTTTGTAATGATGTCCTCCACCCTGATTCAAGATGGTGGACACATGAACATTTGAGGCACTAGTGGGAACCTTTTGGGACCAAATTTGGTACAGTTGTAGGGACACCTCAGATGCATAGTTTGTGATGCTGTTATCCACCCCAATGGAAGTTGGCGGATGCCTGAACGTTTGAAGCTCAAGTGGGCTAACTTGTGAACTGCCTAAATGATTTGGGCCAAATTTAGTTCAGTTGTAGGGATAATGAAAGGAAAGTAGGCATATTAGTTCTTACTAGAACAACTTATTTAATAGTGGGGAAGTACTGAAAGATGTCATTCCCCACCTACAGTATGAACTGGTTCAATCCCAGCAAAATGTAATTATTCTTAATGTGTTTGCTGGCTCTAAACATTCTATTTTGAATTAACAGAATCAGATTCAAAACAGTGATCTGGAATTTACCTCCCTTAGACCTCAGTAAACAGATCCAACTGGTCAGCTGCATACCTCAGTACAATGGTCTTGTTTTTGTATGTCTTTCACCTCAATCTAAGCCCATTTACTTCATTTATTAGTGAAGTTCATCACCAAATAAGTGTGTCTAGAAGTACAGCTTCCATAATATTTCATGGAATGAATAAACCAGCCTGACTGTACATTCTGCAGCTATACATACATAACACATATCTGGAAAACTGTATTTATTTTATTTATTGTTCCATTTCTATACCACTTTTCATTAAAATAACCCCAAAGCCATTTACAATGTAATTAAAACAATAGACAATTAAAATACAAATTAAAAGTACAAATATTAAATATAGAAATAATATATCTCTATTGAAAAATTGTATAAAACAATAACAGAAAAAACACAAAACAACAGCAGTAAAAACTGTACTCTCATATAAAAGCCTGGGTGAAGAACCACTTTTTTACTTGTTTTCTAAAAGCTGTGATGGAGGAGAGGATGCCTGCCAGGAGAGGATATCTATATTAATCATTTGTTATTAAAAGCAGAAAATTCAACCTACCTTTCATATAACAGATGTGAGATTCTGGAATCTTCTTCATCCGCCGACCCATAAAGAATTTGCTTCCAAAATCCTCAGAACGAATATAGGCCCCATATTTTAGTACACCAACCTCAAAGGGAGTAAATTCCATCCATTCTGCAACATGACAAGACAAACTTTAGCTCAAATTAATGATTTATTTTGTGTAGTGTGGGTTTCTGTTTGTCCTAGTGTTTGAATCTAAATTAGTTTCATAATTAGAGCAAATAAATTAACATGAAAATTTAATGAATAAATTAACATTTTAAAAAGGAAACCTGGAGAAAACTTTATATCATGACATACGGTGTTCAGATCGATCACACAGTTACCTTTAAATGCTGTTGACTAATGAGTTAGCTTGTGTTTAATTTGAGAAATAATTCACATTATTGTGAATGCTGAACAGTGCTTCAACACTCTTGAAGCAGCATCCCCATGAAAAATTCTCTCTCCTCTCCAGATATATTGACCTTATGTCATGAAGTTATAGGGGTTGTTCTCACGACCAGCCCTACCCAGATAGGACAGTGCTAGCCCAAGCAGAGCTGTTCATGAGAAGTGCCTCCACTGAGTAGCCTGGGTTTGAAACCTGGGCTAAAAGTGAGGTAGGAGGACACGTGTACATCTCCTACCTGGTCGTGTGGGCGAGCAGGCTACCAACCATACAGGCTGAGGGGAAGGAGTGCCCACAATATATCCCAGCGTGCTGTGCTGCTTATACCGTGCATTGTGGGATATCTGACGGCTGGGCTGCCGCTCCCCCATCTCCTGCTTGCTGTGCTGATCACCACCGCACCACTATTGTGGCTGCATGAGTGATGCAGCCCTCTGCGGGCTCAGATTGTGTGGGGGAGAAGGCAGTTAAGCTCCTGACTTCCCACCATCGCTCCCCAGCCCTAGTGACTACGGTTATGTGAACAACTGTATTATGTTATATGCTTCCCCATTCCTACCCGATATTATTGGCTGCCCTTGTCAAGGCCAGGAGGGAAATTCAGCAGTACAACATTGTCCACAATATATAGTTCTGCCCTTAACCTTTTCCCATTTTTGAACTCAATACACCGCAGCTTTTTTTAGTCAATATGGGAAATTTGTATATGACAACGTATTCGAATGATACTTCTAAAAGATTTATATATTACAAGTCTGACTACAAACAACTACAAATATTTATATACCACTTTTCACAGAATAATTAATGGTGACCTAAACTGTGTAGTTCAAAAGAGAAGGCTATGTTTCCAAGTGAAATTTTACCAGCACACTGGAGAAAATGATTCAAGAACTATTTCTTTCAGCAAAAATGGCATTCTACAGTTTGAATGGGGACATGGTTACCTCTGTATGGAAATTTTTTGCTGTATTTGTACTATCAGTGATTGACATAGAGGATTTATTTATTTTAAAATAAATAAATTTGGAAATGCATCTTCTTCCACCAGTTTTCTAAAATTACTTTCTTTTTTAAAAACCAAGCTATTCTAAAATATGCTATTTTTTAAAAAGACAAAATTAGGGTTTAGGTAAAATAGATTTCTAATTCAATTTTCTAAAATTTTGGAAATCGATCAAAACTGACTTGGCACTTTCCTCATTTTCCATGCTCACCACAAAACCTGCAATTTCTGTCATGCTCCATTTTCAGGGTATCAGAATGAACAAACACCCCTCCTTCAGAATGCCAGTAGTGATTTTTTTGGGAGCTGGGGTGGAACTGGAGGTGGGGGGGATTAAAGAAGGGAGGGAGGGAGGGTGAGAGTGCTGTCATCTAAGTTTTCAGGACTAGTGAGTCTGGTGCTGACAGAACACCACAGAACAGGTCTTGAAATTACAATATCATGAAATTCTTACATGATTTTGCAACCTATTTCCCCACTGTCTTGCCATGAAAACATGAGTTTAATGCCACAGTAACCTGTCAAGTTTGACTGCCAACACAGAAATTATATTCTCACAAAGGTTGTTGCGAGGAGAAACTTAACTATGTAAGTTAACTCTGGGCTTCTTGAGGAGGAGTGGAATACAAATGTTAAAAAAAAATATGTGTGAGCACAATAGGGTTACTAATGTGAGGGCGGGGAGTACAACCTTGGGGAAAGCGGAAGATGCAGGCAGTGGTAAGAGGCTTCCCTTCACACAGAAGAGACTTTTATTCTTGGGGAAAGAGGGAAGGCTGGCAGGGAAGTGGCAAAGGCAGGGCATGTGTCCTGTTTCTAGTTGGGCCCAGCTCAATGGGAGCTAGATCTGACTTGAAATGAGGCCAGACTTTGAGTGGGGAAATTTTGCATTTCTAGCCCCCTTCTCTTTGAAGTATCACCCCATCTCCTAACACAGATACCGTTCTTCCAGGCAGTTATACCAAACTTTCCTTATTATGTGCGATTCTATCCAATTTACTCTCTCATGGGGGAAGAATGGTTGCCAGACGTACTTTTGCATAAGCTAGGCAAAAGGGGGAAAGAAAGATGCTGAATGCACATCAGAACATAAATCAGACTTCAGTGTCTGCCTATGCTGCACTACTTACAATGGGATGCACTTTACAATGCAGATTCCCACTAATAGCTACGGCAGATGATCTTTGCCCTGCTAACTTGGCAAAGAGGCATCTTTTAATGTGGTGATTCTCTTTATTTAGCAGGGGGAGAGTAACTGGCCCTATCCACCCCCAGCACAGTATTCCTCCAGTGACAGTTGCTGGTGTCTATCTTATGTTTCTTTTTAGATTGTGAGCCCTTTGGGGACAGGGGTACATCTTATTTATTTATTATTTCTCTGGAAACCACCCTGAGCCATTTTTTGAAGGGCGGTATAGAAATGAATGAATAAATGAATGAACGAACGAACATGCACTGGCCCACCTCTGTTATTCACTTCAGTTGCACAACTGCTTTTTCTGAGAAAACAATAACAAATCAGGTCTATATGTGCATAGTTTATTCAAAAAAGTAAGGAAATCCTAAACCAGGGCTGCTCAACTGTGGCTTCCCAGCTGGTTTTGGACTACAACTTCCATAATCCCCAGCCACAGTGGCCAATAGCCAGGGATTATGGGAGTTATAGGCCAACATCCGCAGGAGGGCCAAAACTGAGCAGCCCTGTCCTAGGCACACAGTGGATTTCCAATGGATGTCCAAGAGCATAGGGAGGCAAAGCAGAAAACTCCACAGCAATAAGGGAACAGATTTTGCACATTACAACGTGAGTTCCTCCCTATTCTTTGGCACCAGGCATCTTTATTTTATGATGGGGATAGGCAGTTTAGTCTTTCCAAATTGGAATATCCAGAACCAAATCCACCTTTCTACTTCATGGTTACTAGTCATTAGGCATGTGCAGTTCTGATTGTCAGAGGTTCCCTGATATCATTGCAGAATTAGCTGGATGAGAGACATTCTATCATGAGATGTGCATTCTGCCCCAAGGTAGGTAAAATTAACCCTTTCTGGATTGGAGGGCTATCAGGATGTGAAGGGAGGGGGTCTAGCAAGGCCTAGAGGCTGCTTTGGGGATAGGCCTGTAGCTCAGTGTAGAGCATCTCATTTGCATGAAGAAGGTCCATGGTTCAATCTCCAGCATCTCCGGGTAGGGCTAGGAAGGACTCCTGACTGAAACCTTGCAGAGCCACTGCCAGTCAGTGTAGACAATACTGAGCTAGATGGTCTGACTCAGTATAAGGCAGCTTCCTATGTTCCAGTGACCCCTTCTTTGCATTCTGAAGCTATGTGAGGCAAGTGCTCACATAGCTGCTGCTGCTTTGGATTTTGTATGGATATATTGTGCTTGTATTTTAAATTTTTTTTTGGTCAGATCTATGTTTTTATATTCTAGCTTAATATTGAAATTGTGTAAATTTTATAGTTTTAATTTTTCTGTGTGAACTGCCTTAGGATTGTTTTAATGAAAGATGCTATACAAATTTAATAATAAAAGAAAGTGGGATTGCAGCACCAGTGGCTCACCATGAAGCTCAGCACCCCATGACCAAAGGTCTCCAGTGCAATGAGGGTGTCATGAAAACAGTTGCCCATCATTGGATCAGAGAGCCTCAGGAATGCATGGTGAGGTTGAGCCATGTCAGCTTCCTTGCATATGCCTGTAGTAAATTGTAGAAGCCAGTCTAGCTTCTGCCCTCTGCTCTGGAAGTATGGTATAGCTCAATCTTCTCATTCTGCTCTCTGACAAAACTCCATGGAATAGAACTGGGCACTTCTGCCCATCCCTGCCAAGAGGCCATCATTACTGCCCTTTCATTTTCTTAACATTAAAAACCCCTTTCCTGTCCCCAGTACTCCTATTTATTTATTTTATTTTATTTATTTGATTTCTATACCTCCCTTCCAAAAATGGCTCAGGGAGGTTTACACAGAGAAATAATAAATAAATAAGATGGCTCCCTGTCCCCAAAGGACTCACAATCTAAAACCCTTTTTGGCTTTTTTAATATCACCAAACCACTAATTTTCTTCTCATCCCTTCCTTCTCCTACATGACCACACCTTATCTTCTTTACAATACATGGTACAGACAAGGAACCCCCAGATTTCAGCCTGTCATGGCCCAGACCTGGACTCAGATGATGGGAAAGACAGGAGGCAGAAACCATGCCTGGAGAGAGTCCCAGAAAGAGCTGCATTGCTGGAAACTTTCAAAGAAGGGGTTCCCAGGACAGCATCTGTCTTGCCCAAGGAAGTAACTGCAGCCTTCCCACCCTGGCTCCAAGGTTTCCTCCTCAGAACTTTCTGAGGTGAGGGAGGACACCCCAATTCTCTCCCTCTCCTATTTCTCCCCCCACCCCCAGCCAGGGTAGCAAGATGTTTCCTGAGGAACAGAGCAATGGCACCTTTAAGTTGCAACAGCTTTGCTTGCAGAGCACAGGACTAGAAACAACCCTATGATGGCAGAACTATCTGAGCTTAGAGTAGACTCCAGACAATTGCTTCAGTAACTTTCTTAGCCACTGCTTTGAGTTTCCTTGCATACAGCCCATGATACTTGCTCCACAGAAAGCTAACCGGGGCCTTGATTTCCTGCACCTACCCTCACTTCTTGCCAAATCTCACCAGTATCTCTGTGGGATCCCAGCCATAAACCTGACACAGTCATATTCCTGCTCTTCCCCAAACTCTATCCTACATTAAAAGGTGACCAGGTTAACATATACCCTGTGCTATCAGGGAAAATATGTCTTCCCCAATATATTTTCTTAATCAACTTTGAAATAAGCAGTCTGCTTGTTTGTTTCTCTTCCACCTGGACTCATGCTTTAAAGTGTCTCATATATTCCCTTAAAATAGTGAATGTTGGCATAATCACAAGCAGAAAGAAAGTCTGAAACAAAGATAAGGGCACTAGAATATTTCACAGTATGGAAACTGGATATTTGTGTGTAAGAGAGTTAGTGACAACCTAAAGAGAAATGTCCACCAACTCACAAACTGAGCTCTTTTTGTGTTCACATGAAGTGCAACATATTTTGCATTACCTTTAAATTCTGCAAGGCTGTACTTGTCTTTGGTGTTGAGAACCATATAAATAGGCAGAGGATTCTGACCATGAGTCAATGCATGCTTCTGCCCTGAAAGTGTGCTGCTGCCGTTCTATAAAAAGAATTATTGAACAAATTACTGACATGACTAAAATATCTATTCCTATGGGCAGATACAGCCACCTAATGGCACAGTGGGAAAATGCTTGACTAAAAAGCAGAAGGTTGCCAGTTCAAATCCCCGGTGGTATTATACTGGACAGCAGCAATATAGGAAGATGCTGAAAGACATTATCTCATACTGTACTGGAGGGGGCAATGGTAAACCCCTACTATATTCTACTAAAAGAAAAGCACAGGGCTCTGTGGCCGCCAGGAGTTGAAATCGACTTGATGGCACACTTACTTATGGGCATATACAATTAGGAAGGGAGCTGTACTGAGAGAAGACAATAGCCCCATTCAGACCTTCTTAAAAGCACTGCCTTAACTGTGTACGGTGACACAGATAGGTCAGAAGGTCTGTCCCTGTCCCATCAGTCATCCCCTCAGCTTCACTGCTCACACTCTGAGTGGCATTTATCTGAATAGGGAAGTGCCCTATCCTTGATGGTGGATGCTTCCGTGATTGTGAGGCTGGGCTAATCTTAACTACAAATACTGATTTCACCCATATGAGTCTGATCCCATTCCAACTGTTTCCCACAGGTCCTGTTCTCATTCCACATAGCTGCATCTGAGGGAGAGGCAAGACAGCAAGGATTCATCTATTGGCCTGGCTTGGACTCACTGCCATTTGTTTCTCCATTCCCAGAGTTGTCTCCTGCAGTGATCATGCCACCTGGTCATTTGTAACAGCGATGAAGAATCAGTACCTGAATTTGCTTATTCTCCTCTCCTCTCCCTGTTCTTTTCCCTTTTGTACTGTGTGTCTTATATTGTAAGCCATTATTTTAAAATTGCCTCAAGTGCTTTGGCAGAAAAATGGCATATAAGCATAATAAAGAAATAACAGACTTCAATAAATAAATGTATATTCAGAGTCTCTGGGGAAGAGATTTGATAAACTTAAAGAAGAGAGACTATGATCCTGAAATTCATATAAAGCACAACAGGAGCTTTTACACACATGGCTGTTAGTTTGAATCTCCTCCAGAATGGAGGGTGACAGCCTACATATCAGCTAAATTTACCCCAAAGTTGCTGTGGGCTATCAGGGACCAGTTCAGACACAACTCTGTTTCCCCCCAAATTATGGCTGCACATTCTGGCTTAGCCCAAATTATGTCCGGCATAAAAAACCCCTCTATTTTCAGAGGCTTGGGGTTGGGGGACCCCAAGGCTTCAAGTATGCCCCGAAGCTTATCTGTGATGTGTGGAGGGGCCATTGCCGATAAGTCGGCCTTTTTCCAAACTCAAGCTTTCTTTTCTTTTTAAAAAATGTTTGCTTGGTGGATTTCTGGAACACAGGAAGGAGAGTTTGTCAGTTCGGTCTGGACTACTCTTTGAGTGATTTGCATTTGCAAGCTCTGGGGACGGGGGTGGGGGAGGCATTGTGGCAGATTAGTGAGATTCTGTGAAGGGAGTCAAGAAGGGGAGGGGAGGGAGAAATTCTTGAGTTAAATACAAGCACATGCAAAATGTGGGTCTTCCTATGCTTTCAAGTTCATCTTCGTTTTATTGAAGCCTGGTCACCATAGGAACCTAGGTAGGCTTAACATATGCAGATGTTGTTGGAAGCTTAACAATGGAGACTACAGGTTTGATGTAACCTGAGCCCTTTGTGTCTGAGCTGATTCCATGAGATTATATTTTTCTCCATCACAGAGAACAAACAATTTGCACAAATAAAATTTGTCTGAACAGCATTTCACAGCTTCATTTTCTGTAATCAGGAAACAGACTTATCAATTACCCCATTGCCTAAGGCTTTGTCAATGATGAGGCCCCAAAAATCAGTAACACATGTTTTGTAGCCTTCCTTCTGTCGCTGCTCCAAAGCTTGGCTGTATTCCTTTAAGTTTTCAAAGGAAAACAGATTCATCTTGTTTTTGATCATGTTCTTGCGAGCTTCTGCAATTGCTCCTGAAAGGTCCTTCTGTGACCAGTGAACATCTTCGTATAGATTTGATAACGTCCTAGAGAAAGGAAATAGAATGACTGAAAATTAACTTTGTACAAACACTTTGACTGTAATTAGTGATATGTAGAAGTCAACAATGTATGTGTATGAAAATTAGTCATTTGTGCAGAGCTGGTTATTTTGATTCTTTAGAAATAATCCAATACCTATGGGATTTTTCAGCCAAAAGAACTTCATGGGGAGTACTGAACTCTCTTGAAAATAGGAAGAATGTTTTTACACACACACACACACACACACACACACACACACCTCCAACAAATGCAGAAGTTGTTGTTGTTGTTGATGTTAGCAGGCCAGAAAAGATAGCAACACTTTTAAAGCACATAACTTTCCCCTGATGAAAAAGAGCATTCATGCCTTGAGGTTCACCAAACCTGTTGGTGAATATTTCCTTTTATATGAACTCAAAACACATTAAGAAAATCAACCAAGAGACAAGAAGAAAGCAAGCATGCATGCAAGCAAACTACAAAGACCTGAAATTGGAATACTTCCAGCCTAGGCGTATCCCTGCTGGTATTAACTAGCAGGTATTAACCTTTATTTATGCATTTATTTAAATAACTCACAGTTGAATCCTACCCTTTATCAAATGATCTCAGATCAGTGATTTAGTCTCACAACCACCCTGTGTAGGTAGGCTAGATTAAGAGATAAGTGACTTGCCCAAGGTCAACTAGTAAGCATGACAAATGAGAGTTTCCCTATACTCACCCATATTTGAGATTAACACATCCAGACATAGTGCACCTTTACAAAGGGTCTTATTTCCTAATCAAACACACTTTTTAGTGCTCTTTTTCTTTTCTGAGTCAGAGCTTTGGTGCCATAGGTAAGCACATAAGAATAAAATACAGTATATAACAAAAAACCCAAGGTGAATATTCAGAATGTACAGAATATATACCTGGCAACAGAGGGATTAAGCTAGTCAGTCCCAAAAGTAGCTCTCTCACCACCATCCTCCCCATTGCTGAGTTCCCATGGGTACTTCTCATATTATTTCTTTGTTTGTTTAATTTATATACCACCTGACACCAAAATACAATATTAAAAAAATAAAACAAACTGTTAAAACAACAAACAATTTAAAACATTCAAAGATTACTAAAAGATTACTAAAAGCCAGGCTAAAAAAATGCAGAGTGTGTGTGTGTGTATACCACCCACTACCAAAGTCTCTAGGTGGTTTACAGCAATAAAACAAATCAAGAAATTTTAACAACTAAAACATATAACAATCAAATTAAAATACCCATTAAAACTACCAGACCGCTAAAAAGCTTGGCTGAAGAGGGGCATCTTTAGTTGTTTCCTAAATGCCAACAGGAATGGCGCAGCAACAATCTCAGCAGGAAGTGTATTCCACAGTCCTGGGGCCACTACAAAGAAGGCTTGCCTTTGAGCTGGCATCAGATGGCACCCTCAGACAAACCTCCCCTGAAGATCTTAATAGGTGGCAGGTCTCATAATGAAGATGGCATTCTCTTAAATACCCTGGGCCTAAGCTCTTAAGGCAGGGCTGCTCAGTTTTAGTGATGAGCCCGGACCGTTCCATTCTACAGGCCTCCGGACCAGTCTGGACATGGGTGTTCGGGGTTCAGGTGATTGGGCTGGGGGGTTCCTTTAAGAGCGAGGGGAGGGTTTACTTACCCCTCCCGCCGCTTTCCCCCTCCAGTGCCCGTTGTTCTTTTAATAACTGGGGCGGCAGGATACCTCCCTGCCGCCCCTTCTTATGTTTTGCTGCTGCCGGCTATGCTGCGAAAGGCTTCAATAAGCCTATAGCGCGCACACACACATTGCACGCACTTCACGTCTCCACCGACGTGCGCGTGTGCTACAGGCTTATTGAAGCCTTTTGCAGCGTAGCCGGCAGCAGCAGCAGCAAAACATAAGAAGGGGCGGCAGCGAGGTATCCTGCCGCCCCAATTATTAAAAGAACAACGGGCGCCGGAGGGGGAAAGTGGCGGGAGGGGTAAGTAAACCCCTCCCACTCTTAAAGGAACCCCCCCAGCCCAGTGCCGGACCGCAGTTCCGTGCACACCTCTACTCAGTTTCGGCACACCAGCTGTTTTTGGATTACAACTCCCATAATTCCCAGCCACAGCAGTCAATAGCCAAGGATTATGGGAATTTTAGGCCAACATATGCAGGAGGGACAAAGTTGAGCAGCACTGTGTTAAGGGCTTTATAGGTTATAACAAGCACTTAGTATTTTGTCCGGAAACCTGTTAGTGGTCAGTGTAGTTATTTTAAAACTGGAGTAATATTGTATCCTTGGGACATCCAGGAGACCAATCTGGCAGCAGCATTCTGCACCAACTGCAGTTTCTGGAGTGTGTACAATGATCTTGGATCATAGAACAAATCAATCCAGAATTTTCACTCAAGGCACAAATGACCAGGCTCAAACAAGAAGACCCAGCTCCCTTGAGAAGTCCATAATGCTGGGGAAAGTTGAAGGAAAGAGAAGAAAAGGATGACCAGCAGCAGGTGGATGAACTCGATTACGACAGCAATGAATGTAAAGGCCAAGTTGAAGACCGATCATCCTGGAGAGATTCTATCTATGTGGTCGCTAAGAGTCAACACTGACTTGACGGCACTTAATCAATCAATCAATCAATATGGTCTCTTTGGGACATCCTGGAGACCAATCCGGCAGCAGTATTCTGCACCAATTGCAGTTTCTTGAGTATGTACAAAGGCAGCCTCATGTAGAGTGCATTGCAGTAGTCAAGCCTGGAGGTTACCAGCATGTGCACCACTGTCTTAAGGTCCTCACTTCCAGGAAAATGGTGCAGTTGGTGAACCAGCCACAACTGATAGAAAGCACTCCTGGCCTCCACCTCCACCTGAGTTTTGAGAGAGAGGGTTGGGTTCAGAAGTTCTCCCAAACTGCAGATCTGTTCCTTCTGGGAGAGTGTAACACCATCCAGAACCGGCAGGTCCATCCCATTTCCTAAACTGAGACTTCCTACAATGAGCACCTCTATCTTGTTTAGATTCAGTCTCAATTTGTTATACCTCATCCAGCCCATTACTGCCTTGAGGCAGGCATTTAGGGACGTTATGCCATTGCCTAATGAAGCTGAAAGAGAGAAATAGATTTAGACTGATAACACCCCGCACAAATCCCTTGATGGTCTATCCCAGTGGTTTCATGTAGATGTTAAAAAGCATTGGAGTCCTGAGGGACACCATACAAAAGCTCTTGCTTCATAGAGCAGCAGTCCACAAGTGACACCTTCTAAAATCTGCCCTAGAAGTATAAGCGTAACCACTCAGTGCCCTCTACACCCATTCCCCTCAAGCGATCCAAAAGGATACCATGGTTGATGGTATTGAAAGCCACTGAGAGATCCAAAAGGACCAACAGAGTCACACTCCATCTGTCAGTTCCTCTTTGGAGATCATCTATCAGGCTGACCAAGGCAGTCTCCACTCCATAACCTACCTGAAATCCAGTCTGGTGGGTCTAGAGAATCTGTTTCATCCAAGGCTGCCTGGAGTTGAGAAGCCACTACCTTCTTAATCACCTTGGCTAACCACGGGAGATTGGAGACAGGCCTATAATTGCAGAACTCTGAAGGATCAAGTGTAGACTTCTTTAAAAGAGGTATAATAATTGCCTCCTTGAAACAAGGAGGCATCCTACTTTCCCTCAGAGAAGCATTTAAGATCTCAGCTAGGCCCTCTCCAACAGTCTCCCTGTTTGATGATATAAGCTAGAAGCCTCTCTGACTTGGTATATGGCAGCTTCCAATGTTCCTAAGCCATGCCAGACAAGGGTCAAGAGAACAGGTAGTAGGACGCACAGTTCCAAGCAGCTTGTTCACATCCTCAGGAGTCACCAATGGAAACTGATCCAATTTAACCACACAAGAAGAGTTGATAGATACCCCTGCTAAAGACTCTGCACCAACAATGGAATCCAGCTTGGCTCGAATATGAGAGATTTTGTCCACAAAAAACACAATAAAAGTTTCACAGCAGCTGATGGCTCCAAAGCCCAAGCAGAATGGTCCTGTATAAGTCCCCTCACCACCCTCGACAATTCCGCTGGACACAAACCTGCAAACGCAATACACACAGCAAGGAATCGCTTCTTTGCTTCACGTATTGCCAGCGCATAGGTCTTCAATTGTGCTCTGTGCTATAATCTGTCAGATTCAAGTTGAGTCCTTTTCCATTTGTGCTCTAGTTATCTACCTGGCTATCTAAAGGGCTCTTTCAAAAGCTGGTAAAGATGATAAACCATGAATGTCTAATAGGGAGTGCATTCCATACCCCAGAAGTGACTACAGAGGAGGCCAGCTCCTGAGTTGCCACCAGATGAGCTGTCAGCATCCAGAGATGGACCTCTCTCAATGAGCTTAATGTGCAATGGGGATCATGCAGAAGAAGGCATACTGCTTTTTCTACAGGCTCCCAGAAGCCACTCTGCTTATGTGAGACTGCAGGCGTATGGGTCTCACTTTTTGACATGCTCAGGAGCCTCACAGAATTGTGACCTCTCCGTTTGTTGGCATATTGGGGAACAGTCACTCAGTAGGCAGTGGTACAGTTACCCCTAGATTTAGCAGCTGCCAAAGAGCCAAACTGAAAGGGAACTTGCCTCACGCCTTCCCCAGGCTGGGACACCTGAGTAGACTCCTGAAGTTAACTCGCAACAGTTAACTCTCTGTTCAAGGTCTCTTTGCCCGATTGATTCTCCTTTGGTTCACCTCCCCTCCATAGATGCTTCAAACAAACTAAAAACTAATTACCTCAGCAGGAAAGTCAGATAGGGCTTTGTGAATGCAACTCCCATAGTAGCAGCAGGTGACTAAGTAGACCATAGGAACTCAGAGATGTGCCCATTATGACACTGGTTAGTTTACTAGGTGTTTCCACATTGTGTTGTAGTGCAGCATGGCAAACACAGGGATCTTTTGAGATTCCCTGGAACTTCCCTAGCCAAGAAAGAAGGTCAATTGGAATGTCCCCCCAGGACATGTTTGGGCTTTATCTGCCCTTGGATACCTGAGCCATTGTGATCCCCTTGGCCTCCAATGCTACCCACTTGGTTACCACTGGAGTCACTCTTACTTTGACGCTGCAACAAATACTTGCTATACCTTTTAGCAGTGTTTTGCTCTGCGGGCCACCTATACTTCCAGGCCCCAGATTGATTCCCTTGCTGGATCCGTCCCACGCTGCCCTCCTCGCTAACACCTGGAGCTGGCTCCATGAGAACAGATGCCCTTTGGATACATCTTTGCTGTCTAACTTCCTTGATTCTTTGCTGCTTGCTGCTCCTCAGTCTACCACCAAAGAAAGAGGTCTGTTGGTCACTCCCAAGCCACGAAGATCTACTCATTACTGAAGAAAGAATCGAGGTTGTATGATAACTGCTGCTGTGCCCCAATCTGGGCTGCCTCTGTCCCTATCTCTCCTCTCCTGAATCCGAGAGCCTATTTCTCTGAGACTCATTTCTCTGGCCAGCCTAGAAGCTACGTTCATTTGGACATTGAGCTAAATTTCCTCTTAGCAGTTGTATGGGGAATAAAACCTTCTTTCAGGGGCGTAACTAGGTTGGAGTGGGCCCTGAGACAAGATTCTTAAATGGGCCCCCCTGCCGAGAAAATTTTTTTTAAATGACTTCAAAAGGAAAGAAAAACCAGCAAGTTCGTGACCTCTATGAGCGGTGGCATTTACCGGAAGTTTCCCCCGCGCTTGCTGCATGCTGCATTTCTCCGCTCCCCTCTCCCTGCCCAGTGCTTTTGGCAGCAGCAGCAGGAGCCCCTTAGCTCCAGACACAGGCTCGACACGTCAGACAAGAAGAGAGAGATGACAGCCACAGACACACATGCGCAACGTGCCCTTTCTTTCCCACGGCCTGCTCACAGCTCACAATCAGGGATTAAGGGCGAGAGCTGCCAGCCAGGCCAGAGAGGATGCGAGTTCAAGCAACCGTGCGTCCCGATCTTACGGCATGTCACGTTTACTTAGTGCCGCAGAGAGTAACTGGCCCTATCCACCCCCAGCACAGTACTTCCAGTGACTGTTGCTGGTGTCTGTCGTATGTTTCTTTTAAGATTGTAAGCCCTTTCGGGACAGGGGTCCATCTTCTCTATTTGTTATTTCTCTGTGTAAACCGCCCTGAGTCATTTTTGGAAGGGCAGTATAGAAATCTAATAAATAAATAATTAATAAATGTCCTGCTTGGATGTTGGTCTAGATGGATCTTTGTTTTGACCTAGCAGGGCTTTTCTGCTATTTTTATTTCTTTTTGAAATTATTTTATAAGCCACCTCAATCAGTAGGAGAGGAAAGAAAGAATCTTAAATTGTCATCAGGGGGTCATCTTTCCCTCTTCCTTTCAGGTAAATACAGTATCACCTGTATTTAGCCTATGTTTTTAAGGGGGTTGTCTTACATTCAGTGTCTTTTCTTTTTGGGTAAATACGGGTAAGAGGCCCCCATGTGCAAAATGGGAATGATGGTGGTCTGCTTCACAGGGTTGTTGTGAAGCCACTGGCGGAAAAGGCTTGGGAATGACTTTTGCATGTAAGAATGCATCACCATCACCATCACTCTGGACTCACTCACACTCAGCTCCGGTTCCAGCTGCCCATACTGCTTGGACACCCAGAAGCCCCTCCGATCCTCCAGGGAGATGAAAGCCTTCTCCGGATACTTGGCTCTGAACTTCTTCAGGAAGCCACCTTTGAAGTCCACCAGCACCCCGTCCATGTCCACCAAGACCCGCAGGTGCCGGCAGCGGGGAGCGCCGCTGGAGCCAGCTCTGCGTTGCGAAACACAGCCAACCCCCAGGGCCAGGAGAGGGGTGCAGCTGGCCCGCATCGCTTGCTGCGGGTGCAAGAAGCTGTGCATGAAAGTCATGGCTGGGGATAGGGATTGTGGGGGGGGGAGTGGGAGGGAGGGCGCGATCAGGAATGCCTCATCCTCCTCAGCCCTCAGCGCTCCTCGTCTGCAGCGGCGACGCCCCTCTCTCCTCTCTGCAATGCACGCACTGGGGGACACGACGGCGCAGACTTCAACTGACTTGCCCCGCGCCACACATATGCGGCCTCTGGGCCGTAGCCCTGAGCACGGACTCTTGCTGACTTGCGCTCTCCAGCCACCTCTCCTCTCCCCAGTTGGCCCGGCGGCTATTTCCCTGTCTTCGGGTCAGCTTGGCTCCTTTGCACCACTCGCCAGGGCTTCTTCGCAGTCTCTCCCCAGGAGATCAGCTGTTCTCAGGAAACCAGGCAGGCGCAATCCCCCCCCCAACTTTTTTCTCCCCTGAGTCACCACAGCCGCAGTGGCTGCCTGGTCCCTGCGCGCGCGGCAGTACAGTTGCAAGCAGAGCTGCCGCCGCCGCCCCCCACCAGGCACACGAGGAGCCCGCCAAAGAGGAAGCCGCCTTCCACGCTTCTCCCTGGGCTTGGATGGGGTGTCTCTCTTGTGCACGCTCTTTGATTTCAAAAACGTGCCGTGAGCTTTCCAGGGCTGCCTCCTCGGCGGTGGAGGATAGGGTAGACGCTGGGTGGGGGAGAGCCTCTGAGGGCCCCCCCCAAGACGGGGGCCCCAAGACAACGGCCTCCCCCTGCCTAATTGTAGTTACGCCCCTGCCTTCTTTGTTTTGAACCTCTTTCTCTCAGCCGGTCATTTTCCTGTAACCAACACTTTGCATTAAATTTAATCTGATGTGAAACTGCTCCACCATGAGTTAATTTCCCCACACCAAGCCCAAATGCAGGTTTTGGGGTGTTTACCAATCACCCTGGGGCAGTTGCCAGTACAGTATGTACTCAGAGGCCAGTACAGTATGTACTCTATATCAAGAGCAATGTCCCATAGGCTCACTTCTAGCTGTTGGTGATATAACTGCGGTGAGGAAAAAAGTTTAATTTCATCATAATCAAAAGGACTTACTGCAAAGAAATGTGTTTAGAATGGAGTGAAACTATAGAATGTACAATTATTTCTCATTTTAAAATCTAACAGGTGGGGTGGGCAAAGCTTTCTACCCTCCAAAATTAATTCTGCCACTTCTGTGCCCCCTCCCCAATATATTTATTTTCTGGTGCTGTCCTGATGAAATATAGACATGCTAAAGGAAATCTTTGATATGCCATCCTTACCATGTGGAGCCAGAAGAGCCAGTGATATATGAAATGCAATTTAAGAGATCCAGCTTTTGAAGACCAAAAAGGTTGCCATGTAAAGCTGTGAATGCCCTGGCACCACCCCCTGTTGACATAACAGCCACCACTGGCACCTGTTGGACATAAAACAAAAACAGAAACAAACATTAAATACTTGGGTTAAAAAAAGGTCAGTGAAAAAAGGAAGATTATTTGAGATGGTCATGGGACTATTCCATCAAAATCCTATGATGAGAGTGCTCATAGACCAGGCCTGTTAACTTAGCTGCCACTGCCCGCCGCCCGCTGTTTTTGGACTACAACTCCTGAAATCCCCAGCCACAGTGGCCAATAGCCAGGGATTATGGGAGCTGAAGGCCAACATCTGCAGGAGGACCGAAGTTGAGCAGCCCTGTCATACACTCTTTTCTAGCTTTTTAACAGAATGTTGAAATAGCAGAGTGCTTACCCTAAGGAATAGTCTTTCTCATTTGCACCAACTGGCAGTGTGGCCAGATCTAGTTTGTTAGATTTGAATTTTAAAATATTAAAAACAAATAAAACAGGTGCTACGGCCAAATTTGTAAAACAAAGAAACAAAATAACGATCATAGGTTTTATCTCAGATCACCTTTATTGACTTAACTATAAGGAAATTCTGACCTCATATTTTTATTATGTGGAGGAATATCTATGGAGGAATAGAAGTGTGAAAACATTACATGCCAGTGTGGATCCTCACACAAGAATTTTCAAGCTATGTGGACAGGTTTGTTATCCATTGACTATAGGTTTAACACCTACTTGGTCACTGCATCATTGGAGAGGGCCTATAGTTCCAAGGATGGCTTCAATTTCAAGGGGTGCTTGGCAAACTGCCTTCTATAGGCACATTCCTAACTGACCACCACTACCACATGGAGGCTATGGGCACAGTGGTGGTCTTAGGGATCAGCAGTGGGTCTTCTGAGGACCATGGGCAGTTGTTCAACAAAGCCAATCCCCCACGCCAGACCTATGTAGTTCAGTGGGAAAACACAAATTCTGCATGCATAAGATTCCAATGCCTTGTATCTTCAGGTTTTTTTGTTTTTTGTTTTTAAGGAGAGATCTCCAGTAGCAGAATTAGGAAAGATCTCTCCTTGAAGAGCCACTGCCATGTACAGCAGAGACAATACTGGATTAGATGGATGCCTAGTCAGACCAAGCATGGAGACAGCTTGTATCCTATATAATAAAAGGCTAAGTGAGTGGCCGTGGCTTTGGAACGTTGGGGATCTGCGTCCCTGCCTCCCTGGGCTGTTGTGGGCCTGCGCGAAGCGCAGGCCCAGAAGAGCCCAAGGGACACAGGACCGCAGACACCAGTGTCCCACAGCCAAGGGCGGCCATTAGCCGGTGTGTGGCAGCGGAGGAAAGTGTCGGAGGCGGCGGCAGAGCCACCGCCTCGGCCATGAGCTGCGGCACAGCGAGAGGAGGCCGAGGCAACCAGAAGCGGCCGCCCTGAAAAAGGCGAGGGCAATGGCGGCGGGGGAAGACCGAGACGGGGGACAGGGAAGCTGGGCGAGGTGGCGGCAAAGCCGCCAACGAGGCCCCCGCCTGCTCACAGCCGTCGCCCCCGCCTGCTCACCCGCCCTCCCAGCTGCCCAAAATGAAGCTGGGCGAGGTGGCGGCGAAGCCGCCAACGAGGCCCCCGCCTGCTCACCCGCCCTCCCAGCTGCCCAAAATCACCTTCCCCGCTCCCCCCCAAAAGATTAAGGGCCAAAATGGCCCATGAGAAGGTCGCCGCCCCGCCTATCGCCCTCCCGCCCACCCAGCTGCCGAAGACCACCTTACCCGCTCCAGCCCGAGGGAAAAGAGAGGAGCTCATGAGCAGAGCTCCTCTCTGTGCTAAGTCACTGCTCAAACTGCCGCTATAGACGCAAAGGACGCCTATTGCGTCCATTGCGACAGTATGGGCAGCAGCTTAACACAGAGAGTAGCTCTGTTCCCGAGTTCCTCTCTTTTCCTTCGGGCTGGAGCGGGTAAGGTGGGCTCCGGCAGCTAGGTGCGCGGGAGGGCGATAGGCGGGGGCGGCCACCTTCTCATGGGCCATTTTGGCCGTTATTCATCCACACACACACCCCCAAAAAAGTAAAAGCAAAATAAGGAAGAACAAAAACAGAGACAACAAAAAAAAAAAGAGAGAGAGAGAGAGAGAGAGAGAGAGGGGACAAGGGGGAAAAAGAGAGAGAGAGAGAGAGAGAGAGAGAGAGAGAGAAAAGACGGGATAGAAAGCTAGCGCCCGTTATCATAACGGGCTTAAAAATACTAGTCTCTCTATAATTATCTAAGATGTTCCCATCGCTAATCCCATGCATGGCAGCTCTCTTAAGAATTTGCAAGCAGCTGCCAGATAGCGGCGGGGAGGGGTGCACCACGGCAGGGACGGGTGGGGGGGGGAAGAAACTGCTGCCCAGGAGAATGGCTGGGCAGGCGGTGGAGAGGGCGATGCAGCCTCCCTCTCCAGCCCACCTGCTTGGCCAAATGTAAGGATTGCCTGCACTGGGACTGAATGAGGAGAATGGCGGAGCAGGCAGCAGAGAGGGAGGTGCAGCTCCCTTCTCTGAGGCTGTCTGCCGGTCAAATGGCAGGCACAGAGAGGCTTCATTCAGCCCCAGTGCAGCGGGGAGAAAGTGAAAGCAGCAGTGGCAGAGTGAGGGAGAGAAAGCAGCGGTGACGGGGGGGAGGGGAGAAAGCTGCGGGCGGGCCAGGGGAAAGAAAGCAACAGGCAGCCCAAAAAAGTGGCCAGCCAGGTGGCTGGCCACGGAGAAAAAAACATTGGAGCGGGGAAGAGGGAAGAGAGAGTGGAGGGCTGTGAGTGAGGGGCCGAGAACAAAAGAGAACTAGAGGGACAGATGCTCTGTGCCCGGGCCAGCTAATTATTAAATATTAGGCCTGTGCATGCTTGAAAAAGTCAGACCCAATCCATATCTGATCTGATCTGATTCTGAAACTGTTGGAATTGGATTCTTTGCCCCGGGCATGTTGCATAATGGATTGGAGTGGGATTTCCGGTTGAAAATCCTACTTAAAATCAGATCTTTTCCCATAGAGGTTACTGGGGAGAACTTGTAAAAGGTCTGCTTATTCCTGCATTGGGGAGGAAAAGAGTTAATATAAAATCAAAGGAATGTCATTTTTCCTCCAGTTGGAGATGGAATGATGGTCCTAGGGAGGGCTTCAGATCCAGAACTTCATGTGTGCCAGATTTCATAACTGTATGCCCATCCATTTTGGAAATATAAAGTACAGGGCAAAGGGGTATGCTGTTACCCCTTTTCCATGAAGGCAAAGGGCAGATTCTTCCATATGCTGATTAAATGATGGTCCCAAGGAAAGTCTTCAGTTTCAGTTTTTGTAAAGTTCTAGCTTGAAACAAGGCAGATTTCACCATTTTTAGCCTTTTTTAAAAAAAATCAAAAATGAATTTTTGACCAATCCTCTTCAAATTCACTATGTAGGGGGTGGCTTACATTCTCCCCCCACCCCCATGTGTGGCAAGTTACAAGGCTCTAGGCTCAACTGGTTATTTTTTAATGATTTTTTTTTCATTTTCCCCATTGACCTTTGGGGGGGGGAATCTGATTTTAAAACTGTTTTTAAATGGCAGTTTCCGCCATTTTGAACCTCTGATATTCCAACATGTATTTTGACTGGAATTCCGACTTTCCAACATCATATCAGATATTTCCAGCCTGATATCAGAAAGACAATTTCAGATGAGAAATGTTAGATTAACCAATTTGGCCAATTTTGGATTATTTCAGACATTTCCGATCTGACTTTGCATAGGCCTATTAAATATATTTAAATATACGTTCAAGAGCATCCCTCTGCAATGGGTGCAGCTCTTGCTGAAGCCACCAAATAGTCATAGATCTTACTCAAGGTATGCCTAAAGAACCAAATATAGATAAAAGGCAAATAGCTAAATCGTTCTTTGCTCTACACACCTCATGATTCTGCAATTCCTTCTCTAAGTGGAGAACCTTTTTTAGGGTAGCTGCAGCAATCTTCTTCCGTTTCTGGATAAGCATTTGTTCCTCCACACATAGGTCATACCCCAAACGCACATCTAGGCCTTTTGGCCTTGCACACAGGTCAGGAACAGAACAACCAACATGTCAATGCATTGCATTTGTGTAATTATTATTTACTCAGAGTCCACTGCAGAGCTACTAACAGAAAAAGTATATTCAAGTCTAATATAAAAGCTGCATTTTATACTCTTAACAATGCTCTGCAAATTATTGAGGTATTACCTAAAAAAAATACCCCCCTCTTTTTAAAAATAGTATTTTACCATTTTATAGTTATAGAGACTGGGGGCGGGGAAATAAATGTAGAAATGATTAGGAGAGGTTGAGTCAGTCAGGACCATTAGGGTCTGCATGTATGTGTCTATGCATAACTCATGGCCCAAATGCAACGTACCATATAGGTCATGCACCTGGAACGCAACAAATCTCCTATTTTTGCTGCTTGCTTGACACTTCAAAAAACAGAGGGCTTTTCATATACACAGTCTACATTCAGCTTTGTGTGGGCCATACATTATGCAGTCCTATTCAATGCATCCCATCTGGTTAAGAAAAAAACACACAGCCCAGAGGAACTTAAGCAATCCTACACTGCACTGAAATAACATAGGAACATAGGAAGCTGCCATATACTGAGTCAGACCATTGGTCTATCTAGCACCGTATTGTCTTCACAGACAAAAGCTCAGTATTGTCTTACAGACTGGCAGTGGCTTCTCCAAGGTTGCAAGCAGGAATCTCTCTCAGCGCTATCTTGGAGATGCCATTGTAATATCTTACAATGCTCACACTTCTAGTCTCCCATTCATATGCAACCAGGGTGGACCCTGCTTAGCTAAGGGGACAAGTCATGCTTGCTACCACAAGACCAGCTCTCCTGGTCTTGTGGTTGGCTGTACCTTACAGGTTGGCTGTAACCTATAAGGTACAGCTTACAGGTAGGCTGTAAGAGACCACAGCACATTTCTTGGCAATGTGTTCCATCGATTATTTATGGTAAAATAATCAAATACGGTATAGTAAAAAATACGGCATGGTAAAAAATGTCAAATACGCCACTGCTTATTTCTCAAAGATACTTCTGAGAAATTGACAGAGCTGTGAGGGAGTTTCTCTGAGAAAATGGCAGGCCACGGATTGCTTTCACTAAACTCCAACTAGCTGCAAACACAGGGCGTTTA
This sequence comes from Hemicordylus capensis, assembly GCF_027244095.1. Classification (NCBI taxonomy): domain Eukaryota; kingdom Metazoa; phylum Chordata; class Lepidosauria; order Squamata; family Cordylidae; genus Hemicordylus; species Hemicordylus capensis. Next base: position 73,624,289 of record NC_069657.1, read on the forward strand.
AATCTAGCAGGGGTGGCTTGTGAACTCACCTCCGGGGGGGGGGCAGGCAGCTTATTTAACTGTAAATGGAGCCGGTGCTCCATGCCACCCAGCAGCCCCCGCGGCGGGGAATCGCCTCTGCCACTCACCTGGCTCCCATGGAGGTGAGCCCCCACCAGTGGCCAGGTGAGTGGTGGAGGCGATTCCCCGCCGCAGGGGCTGCTGGGCGGCACAGAGCACCGGCTCTGTTTACAGTTAAAGAAGCCGCCCGCTGCCCCCCTGGGGGTGAGTTCACGAGCTGCCCCTGAAATCTAGTGAACCTTAGATTGTATCAGAACATGTTTTTAATTGCACAAACTAAACATTGGTGAGTCAGCACATAAGGGGAAGGGCCAGAATGGGCACAAGTGGAGTTAGCAGAACTAAAACCCTTAGAAGGCTAGGAAGCACTGGGCTCCAGGTATCTTAAACACCCCCATTTCCATTCCTCTACAATACAAGCAGCCCGACATGACAAGACAACTGAACTTTGACCCTAGCAAGACAACTGAAGGAACTAGCAAGACAACTGAACTTTGACTCCTATGCCCACATGGACATGACACTGTGGGGAAACTCACACATATTAATTGGAAAACAGCCAATTTTATGGAAACATTGGGTAGAAAAAGGAATCAGTTGGTTATCACAGCTGATAATGGAGATGATAACTACAGATCCGTTGTATCCCTGCAAGAAGATTCTACTTATCCCATCAAGTGCCTGGCAGTATAAGAAATTGAAACATAGTATATCTGCTCAATTCGGACCAGACACCCTAGCGGCCCTGACAGTTCCAGATATATTAGTGCACACCATTAATATGTCCTCTCTCCCAAAACTAAATAAATACCTATATACCTTTGTGTAAGGAGTCCTGGACCCTGGCTTGGATTTACTTAGGGACAAATTGAACTTCGAACTCACACATAAACTGTCACCAGCACAATGGCATGAGATTTTAGGTAGTGTTAAATATAGCTCAATGGATCTCAAATTGTGCCTTATCCAACAGAAGATTATTTTCAGCGCCTATTTAATCCCCTGCATTTTAGGCGATTAAAACTGGCCTCAAATAGTAACTGCTGGAGATGCAATAATCCTCACTCAGACTTAACACATATGTTCTGGAACTGTCACACAGTGCAAGGCTTCTGGAGGGAGGTTATCATGCATATTAATTTAGTGATGGATTCATCTCCTGCACTGAAGGACCTGAATGCAGTACTGGTGTATATACCAGCTGATTGGGGACTAAAATCAAGTTCTAAACAATGGCTATGGAGAGACTTACTGGTAGCCAAGAGTGTAATAATGTGGCAATGGAAATCTCCCACTCTTCCTAGGATTGAGTAATGGGTGCATGACCTGCTTGAATTAGCGGCACATGAAAAATGGGCCCTTATAAAAGTAAATAAACCAGATAAATGGTCAGAAACCTGAGATAACGTCCTTGAATTATTCTTAGAATAAGAATCCTTTTGATTTACACAAACCTATGGTTGCAAAGATGTGTATTCCTTCTCTTCTCTCCTCCTTCCCCTTCTGCTCTCCTTCCCCCTCTTTCTCTTTCCCACTCTCCTTTCTTTTCTCACCTCTCCCAACTAGCGCAACATGCAAAGGCTGGCTTGGGGAGGAAAGGTTGGGCTTGGGGGGTGCAGGGAGGAGGGGAGGGGGGGAATGGGGAAGATGTTTGTAAACTACATAATGTCAAAAACTGTGAACAAACAAAAAAGCCAGGCCAGGGGCCTGACCGAGTGCTGGACGTGAACTGTGGGGTAGTGGTGGTAAAGGAATTCACCTGTGCATGTTTACTTGAAATGTCTCTGATGCTGTGATGCCTCCCTGGCCAACCTGCCAACCTGTCAGGCTAGCAGCTTGTGCTTCAAAGTGCTGGATGTGAACTGTGGGGGGTGAAGGAACTACCCCATGTGTGCCTACTTGAACTGTTTCTGATCTTGTGATGTCTCTTTGTCCAACCAGTTAGGCCTGGGGTTCATGCTGCACAGTGCTGGATTGCAACTGTGGGTGAGGAAGCTTCAAGATTACATTACTCAATAATGTACAGTACTATACTGTATGCATTTCTGGAGGGGTGGGGGGCATTAACGGGAGGAGCGAGAGACTGGGAGAGACTGGGAGAACATAAGTTCTGAGGTGGCCAAGGTACAGTGCTGTGCAAGGTACATTCCTTATTTCTGCTTTCCTCCTGGTTTTCTGGTGATTTTTAAGGTCATTTTCTGAGGCTCTGGAACCTAACCCCCACAATTCCCATAGATGCAATGCCTCATTATTCACAGTTTCATCGTTCATGGTTGTGGTCATGGAACAGAACCTCCCACAGATAACAAAGTCCACCACTACACTACTACTCTAATAATAATTTATAAACATTTCTTACCAATCTTTTACTTGTGCACGTAGATTAATTGTTTTGTCCTGGGGATAAAAATAAAATAAAATATTGTTAGTATTCCGTTACACAATGTGAAAAACTGTTCATCTGGAAGAAACTGTAGATATGCTCAGTCTTCCTGTAGGCAATATAGGCAGACTTCGTTTCCTCCTGTCCACTCACTGACAGAATCACTCTCTTGTTCACCCACTCACACACATGCACACACAGGAACTATCTGAATCACCTACAGGCTAGCAAGCTGTAGTAAGGCAGAGGCTGGAGACTAACTTGTAAGGCAAGAGCCTCAAGACTAACTTGTCCTATTAATTGCAATGGAACTTCTGTTGAGTAATTTAGTCAGGATGTCAAACCATTTTCTTACTCTGCTACAATGACAACATATACATGAATGCATAAGATGACTACATTATCTGCATTCATTGGCTAGCATCCATCACAGAGCCAGGCATGCTTAAACTCACTAAGGTCACTAGCCTTAATTCCCCCTTAGCTCTGTGATGGAGAATGAATACAGGCAGACCTTGATATCCGCAGATTCGTGTATCTGGGCTCGGGTAAAAGACACCCAACCTTGGCATATGTGGGGGGAAAGGGGGGGGACATGTTGACCTTGCGTATCCGTGGGTCGGGGTGGCCGGAAATGACCGCTGAGGTCATTTCTGGCCACTATTTTGTGGGTGTTTTATTAAGCGGGGGAGGTGATTTTCAGACAATTTGGAGGCATTAAGGGGCACGGCGTGACTCAGGGGGAACAGCTAAGATGGTAGGCAACTTCCCCCATATCCCCGCCCCCCGAAATCCACTGGTTTTTAACCATTTTATTCAAACCGGGAACTCAATTCCTAATTCCCCATTGGCCTAATCCCTTGATATTCATGGTTTCCGCATTCATGGTGGTACCGTGGAACAGAACCCCCGCAAATATCGATTCCTCCTGTATTGACTTTCTAATTTTCTGTGTTTCATTTTCTATGTACTCTATAATTCATATAATCACAAATTGCAGTAGTTACCTTGACTATAGTTATTTCCTCTTCCACAGAAAATGAATCCAGAGGCAAAGTGAGGCAAACCTTTTCATCTGCATTACTCTTTCCACAAGGCAAAAATAAAAAGATTTCAAAATTTATATAGCATTGAAACAATTGCTACTTAACTGTTCACATAAATGCATGTTTTGGTTTTACTTTTCAGGGACTTAACTCCCAGAGATGTGTGCTTTAGGGATGTGCACAGAACCGGTATGGGCAGTTCCCCTCTCCCTGCCCCCCACCCTTCGGAAATTCCCCTTTGCCTGTAAAGGGGAATCTCAATTGATTCTGCTTTACAGGCATTGTTCCGAACCAGTTCAGACTGAAATGGGGATGGTCTGGTTTGAACTTTGACCAGCACCCCCTTTTGGGGGGGGCAGTGCAGTTTGAACTCGGACCGGTTGGACTGGTTTGCACTCCCTTAGTGTGCTTAGAGCTGCAATCTATCTTGTCTCCACAGCAAATTGCATCAGCCATTAAAAGCAATTTTAACAGGTCTATCTGTTACTGACCTTGTTTGAGTTACGAATGTTCCCAGTTAATAAGTTTTCTTTCTAGCTTACTTGCTTGTGTTAAACAGGTAAATTAGAAGGAAATTCTGGATGTTTTATGACCACATAAAACTCATAAAATATTTACGGTGTGTAACTGTACTGCTTCTACTGTGGTTGCTGGTTTTTTTAAAATAATATATTGTTTTTAATTTGATGTTGTAAGCCATCTTGAGTGTAGGAAAGATGGAATATAAATATAAAAGGTGGGATATAGATTATGTTATTTAAAATTAATAAATAATAATTCACAAAGTGAAGTCAAAGGCCAAATCATACAAGAGAAAGCAATAGGTGTGTCACAGCACTATTTGGTGCAAAAATGAATTCAGGGTTCAGTCAAATGAATACAATCTAATCTGCATGGGTGTGAGACCCATGCTTGACTAGCAGACATGGTACCAAGGGAAGCTGTCCACTAAGGGTTTGTGGGGGAGGCTATGCTGGTTGTTTGCCCCCAAACAAAAACAAACACAGGATCCAGAATATCACTTACCAGCAGCCAGAAAACTCTCTCAAGCAGGGAACTTCCTGCAGCCCCTCCTCCCCATGCCTGCCACTTCCTGGCTGGAACAGCTGCTAATCAAGCTGCTCCAGCTTCTGATCACTAGTGGGCAGCTCCTGGCATCACCCACTCAAGGAAGTAAACATCGTGTTGAAAATACAGCCCCTAAAGCCAAAATTAAGCCAAAATTAACTGTATTTTAGACTGTGAGCTCTTTGGGGACAGGCAACCATCTTATTTCTGTATTATTTATTTTTCTGTGTAAATCACATTGAGAACTTTCACTGAAGAGCAGTATATAAATATTTGTGGTAGTAGTGTAGTGTAGTTTCTCTTCAGATTTAGAGAAAGCTGAAAGCTGGGTCTGTGCTGGAAACAACGTCCATGGCAGCCAGCCCTACCATGAGCAACCTTGACCTAGAAATCTGGACCTGTTTGTTATTGTCTGACCCCATTTTGTGTTTACCCCTGATCCTGTGGAATTCCCATGTAGACTTCCACAATATTTATTACTCTCCATTCATCCGTTATCCAGTGTTGACTTCTGGCTATGTCTGACTTTCCGTCCCTGTCTGTTGGCTCCTCCTTCCCCTCTCTAAGAGTGGTTTTCACAGCTGCTGGGCAGTTGGCCAAGACAGGTCATTACACTTAGTGAGAGGTAGGTGTGCGTGCGTGCATATGTGTGTGTGTGTGTGTGTGTGTGTCTGTCTGTGTGTGAGACAAACAGGTAGGCTTGGAGAGAGAGAGGGAGAGGGAGAGGCATGGCAAGGTTTGGCAAGAAAGAGCAAGAGAAGCCAGCTATTGGCTCTACCTCTCACTATCCCCGGCTCTGCCCATCACCTGCCCTGCCTAGCACCCCCACCAGCTGGACTCGCTATGGGTTAAGTGAACCCATTCTTACTCTGTTTACAATTTGCTGTGGTTGTTCATAACCAGCTGCTGCTAGTCTGGTCACACACGCAATGATTGCATCTTATTTATTAGTCTGATTTCTGTATTCATTTGTGGCATGCCTGCAACAGTCCTCTGTACTGTACTGTACCTATTCATACAGGTGAATACTACATGCATCTGACAAAGTGATCTCTGGCCTGCAATCAATCTGATCATCAGGACTCTTTGCTATATCTGACAGGTTTGTAGGGATTGCTTATACCATAGTTTCCCAGTTTGGATATCCTGGGAAACTGTGGTTTAACAAACCAGGAAGCTATTAATTTAGCCAGGTATGAGAGGAGAGGAGGAAATGGGAGTGTGTGGTCACACAGATCATTCCTGGTCCAATAGACAACAGTTTGTTGGACCAGGATAATTATGCTTGAAATGGACCACTCTCTCCACAATTTCGAGGAAAGCATAGAAGTGACATGAGAAAAACGTAGCCTAAATGGTTTTTTAGAATGAAGTAACTTTCTAGCCGATAAATAGGAAGCAGCATTCCACTGCTTCATAAATTTAAAAAAATTTACACTTAAAAACGTACAGAACTGGTACCACATGTCTTCTTTGACAGTTCAATTTCCAGCGCAGATTGTTTATCTTTGATGTAGTGAAAAACAGCAGAATCAGTAAGATGCAACTCGGAGTCCAATGATATGTTCTTGGTTTCTTCATAGGATCCTTGAACAGTTAACATGAAGTTTTTCTCTACAGGGAAAAGACAACGTACAGTAAACACTAATATTAATTATTTTTGTTGTTGTCACAACATATTTTTAAGGAGAGTCACTAATTCTTCTAATGCATCTTGATCCATGCATGGAGTCCACGCAAATGGCCTCCACATATCTGCAGAGGCTGGAACTGTGCCACCACTGTGAAGGCAGTCTGTTTAAAAGGCTGTTCTGGAGGTGATTGGGGTGTACTGGGGGCAGCGGGAGAGGGGAGCAGCAGGGAGCCAGTAAGGACATTAAACAACTTTTCTCACCACCCTTTGGTGGATTCCCTCACCCCTTAACAAGTATTGCTGCATGAACCACCAAACCAGTTTGATTGAATGGACCGGCCCAGCCAGCTGGTTCAACTGAACTGGTTCAAGGGAATGTGGTTTGGTTTAAATTCGATTTGAGTTTGAACCAAATTGCGTTTTTGGGTTTGTGCACACCCTAGCTTGCTCTGACAGCTTTCTCTACTGAAGAAGCTGAATTCTGCGATTCCTACCTTTAAGGAGCCTGTGCCTAGTAGAAATCTATCCTTGAGGGCTGCACAGCCCTCAAGGACATACTTCCATGTGACATAGGGCACTTCATGGGGAAGGAGCAATGGGTGACATTCATTTCTTCTCTCAGAAGTACTCTGAACTGCACATAAGTACATTCCTGAGGCCTGTGTAAGCCACAGTAATATAGCAGTAAAGAGTTACTTCTAGGTAAATCAGTTTTATCATCACTTTTTACTGACAAACTCAAACAAGACACAGGTCTGAAAACTTTCTATTTAGGTTACTAGACAAATAAACAGTTGTACTAAAATGAAGATGGAAAACATATTGCTTTTGGACATTTTAGACACTTTCTTCACTCATATGCGAAACCTACTTATCCACTTTTTATTAGCAAATGGCATACAAAACAAAACATCTGAAAACTTTGCATTTAGGTTACTGGACACATAAACAATAGTGTTAAAATTAAGGTTGTCTGGGAGGTATAAAATTCAGGTTGTGTGTGATACATGGTCTGGTTACTCATGAATGACAACACCAACGATCCCAATCTGGAATGAGTGATTTAGGGTTGTGCGGGGTTTTTTTTCTGTTTTGTTTTTGGCCCAAATCCGAAACACCCCCATTTTGTTCTTTGTTCAAAAGCAGCCAATCTGAAACACCCCAATTTTGTTCTTTGTTCGAAATTGCAAAATCCAAATCCAAAACGTTTTGGATTTAATAAACGTCCCTGGGGGAAAGCTAGTGGATGGGGGTGGCAGTGCCCAATGGGTGGAAGCTACCACCCAAATTTCAGAGAAAGGGCGAATTTGGTGAATTTTTGAAGTTTAAGATTTTTCCCATAGGGAATAATGGAGGTTTCAGCAAAAGTATAGCTTCATGTCAGGGGGGAAGGTGTGGCCCAGAGCAGAGTAGGGTACGTGGTAGTGCCCAGTGGGGGCAAGAAACCTGCCAGAATTCTTTCAAAGGAATTGGGCAGAGGGAGGGCTGATTTTTAAAGATTTACTGGAGTTTACATGTCTTTAAAGTTCTTCCCCATAGGGAATGATGGAGGTTTCAGCAGCCCCATAACTGTACTTGGGGGGCACAGGGTGGCCCAGAGCGAGTGGTGGTGTAGAGCACATAGGGTGCCCACCACCCCCATGGGTTGCTAACCCATGGGGTACTGAGTTTTGTTATTTCTGAGATGTTTTGAGTGCAGATTCTCTGGTGCATATGAGTGTGGATTCATGGTTTGTCGCTGAAAATCTCATATGCTACCAGAGAATCTACACTCAGAACACCTCAGAAACAACATAACCCAGCACCCCATGGGTTAGGAACAACATAACCCAGCACCCCATGGGTTAGCACCCATGGGGGTGGTTGGCACCCTATATGCATTACACCACCACTTGCTCCCAGCCCCCCAGTGCCCCCCCCCAGGTGGAGTTATGGGTCTGCTGAAACCTCCATTATTCCCTGGGGGGGAACCTTAAAGATGCGTAAACATCAACAATTCCTAAGTCCTTTCCCCAATTCCTTTTGAATCTGGGTGGCAGCAGGCACCCATTGGGACATTACCACCTGACCCACTCTTCTGCCACCAAAGCCCCCTTTCTGCCCCGAATCCACCCCAAATAACATCAACTTCACAAATCAGCAGAGCTTTGCAAAGAAACAGGCAGATTTCCAAAGGTCATGTACATCCACATCCCTCCTCCAGAAGTGCAATTGATCTACACACAATAGTGTGAAACAAAAACAATGAAATGCACACTGCCCCACTGGCCAATGAGGGTAAGTTTTACCCTTAAATTTCCTTAAAAATAATGAGTCAATTTCCAGCGGATCAACCCATGCTTTCGCTGGCCAATCTGCAGGCTGGAGGGCCAGAAATTCAAACAGATGTCAAAAGTCAAAATGGAGACTGAAGGAGAAATACTTTTCGCAATTGCAGAACAGAGTTCCAAAACAGCCAAAACAACAAAACGTTTTGTATCTGAAACAGGGACATTTTGTTTTGGCTACAAAATTTTCTGTTTTGAGCATTGGGTGTTTTGTTTTGGCTACAAAACAGCCGAAATGGCCTGTTTTGGGCACAAAACATTTTGTATCCGAAACGAAACACACACCCCTAGAGTGATTTAGCATTTCAGAATTCACAGATGTTGCCACTTCTGAGATCCATGAGCTTGGCAGCTCACACCTTATATTGTACATGAAACAAATAACTTTAATAAGTGGAGACAATGGTCAAAAGGAACACGTGAAACAGATGATAACAGTTTTCAGGACAGACAGCTTTGGAAGTAAAGGAACAGTCTACCACAGTTACATATATTTAAGTGTTACTGATTTTTCTCCTCCTTCACTCATGTGCCATAAATACAAACTCAAGAGATCCACAAATAATATCCATTAAATGCTGTTTTCTCTTAATGTGCTCTAAATGTTCCCAATTATCCAGAGTGGTGCAGATGTAAGGAAACATGCACAAAAGTACTTCCCTGTCTCCACCTCCTCCCCCAGCAGCCCCTGAATCCTCACAGCACCTCTTCTGGCATCAGCAGATCCTCTGAAATGGGGTGGGATGTGATGCAGGGGGCTAAAATGGGGGTGGGGGATGGCTGAAAATCATGTGAAGGCTGTTGGAGATGGAGTTCCAGTGAAATGACCTTTTGCACCAACTATCCTAATGACCACTAGAGGCAGGGGCGTAGCAAGGTTGGAGTGGTCCCAGAGACAAGATTTTAAAATGGGCCCCGCCATCACCGAAGCTAAGCTCATGAAGTAAAGAAATCTTAAATGGTTTTGTAAATTGTGGACGATGCAAGTCATTTCATGGTACTAGAGAAAGACATGCTGTTTGGGTAGCTCCAGGTCTTAACACTCACATCAGTTTCGGAGGATGAATACAACTGAAGGAACCCCAGGCAGGTGTGTGGCTGGGGGAGTCAGTCATGTGACTTGCCTCTGGGGGGCCCCCCAAGGCAGTGGGCCCCCAGACAACTGTCTCCCCTTGCCCTATTATAGTTATGCCCCTGACTAGAGGCACTGGGAGTAGAGATAGTTAGTGAGGGTCTCCTTACCAGTCCTGCTTGTCTCTACCCTATGACCCCTGCCTTGACTCCTCAGATACTTCCTGTAGTGAGTCAGTCCTCTTCCTTTCCTCCAGGAGAGAAGATGGAAACATCTCTCTGCCTCCCTCCCTATTCATTATGTAGCTGATAGATAGCATAGGTCTTTCCTATCCCAAATATATTTCACTAACAAACCTATGTAGTTTAGACTCTACAGCAGAGGCGTAACTAGGGAAAACGGCGCCCGGGGCAAGCACTGAAATGGCGCCCCCCCCCACGTGCCCCCCCGCCCCCCCAACATGCCACATTATACTTAGGTTTTTCCTCACAAGCGCCTGCCGCCGCCGCCAAGCCAGGCCACTGACTGGTTGCCAGGCGCCAGCAAAGCAATGGGGGGGGGGCGCAGGCAGTGCGGAAGGGACCGCTCGTGGGGAAGGGGGCACTGATGCGCTCCCTTGACTGCTGCAGCACTGCTGCACTGAGCAGGAAACATTTGTATTAACAATTTTTTAAAAAAAATTAAAAAAAAATTGGTCATGGCGGCGCCCCCCACGTGACCAGAAAAGATGGCGCCCGGGGCACGTGCCCCCCCTGCCCCCCCTATAGTTACGCCTCTGCTCTACAGTGATTTCCATGTGAATTACTTAAATAGCTGCAACAACTAAACTCTTCACTCTGTAACCGGAGTGGTAGCTTCCTTGATGCTTTGCTAAATGATCACAAATGATCATAAAGACATCTTCCATTAGCAGATCTCTGCTCTCAGGAGATGCTTCCTCTCCAAGATTGGTGTACTCCTCTCTCGGCAGATCCCTGTACCATGCTATCCAGTTTCCAAGGATCCCTCAGCCTTTAGGAGTAGATATTCAGGAGGAAAAATCCCCATCTGCAAGTTTACTTCTGCTTGTGGTAGTTTCAGTCCAATCCATATTTAAAACTATACTTTTAAAAAAAGGTGAACAATAACCTGTTGATTCCTTCTTCATCTTTCCTCCATTTATCTGTACCTCCAAGCGGGAAATTTCACGAGACTATAAAAAGAGAATACAACGAGGGAGCAAAAGGTAAAAATTTACTTCATATAATATTTAGGACAGGTAAAATAACAATGAAGGAATAGGTCTTTACTTTTGCTGAGGAGGCTATTTTTAACACTCTAAATCCCTCTGGAATATTCTAATAAGCCATAGTGTCAGAGCTAATGCACTTTAATTTCAGGCAGTTGACATAAGTTGCAGGAACATGGTGAGGGAGAAGTCATGAATACATACACAGTAAACTTATTCAATATCTGGTTATGTAATTGTCTAGATTCAGGAGACATTGTGTGAAATAGATATTAATATACATTTTATATCTGCCTTTTTAGTTTCCTGGAAAAGAGCTGTGTCTCACAATTTTTATTATGATTAACTTGTGTCCTGCACCTAGAGAGCTCTTTTTCATTTTTAATATTATTTGACTCAGCTGTCCAGATGTAAAAACCTTGACCATGCTTTTAAAAACAAATCATAATACTGACAGAGAGATTATGGCTGCAGTCTTTATGTACCCTTACTTAAGAGTATGTAACACTGGGCTTAGATTTATTTCACAACTTTCATGCGTAAGATCTGACTGCAAATTGTGATTCAGGGACTCCATATATGATCTGGTCCTGATTTTGTCTCTGCTAGAAGCTAAAACTAGACATTGCATAGCACACACAACTTCCCCACCATGTTCTCCTCGGTATCATCTACTAACAGAGAACGAGTCACAGGACATCATCATGTTGCAAATGTGTCCTGCCATCCCTCCGCTTCGTTGAATGCTATTTGTGGGAACTGGGAAAAATGATGTAATTTCATGTGTTTTATACTGATATATGTTCCCAGAGCAGAAGAAGACATAAGCCTGCAGCTTTTGGAAGCAGAGAAATGTGTTTCTGCAACATCTACCTTTTCTGCTGCTGTGATACAATACTTTTTAAAAAATGTGCTGCCTTTTTATATTGTATTGTTTTAAAAATCCAGTTCCAAGGCAGTTTCAACGCTGTCGTGCCCCAAATAGTGTCACTGGGAGCATGACCTTGAATAGTGTCACTGGGAGCATCCCAACTATGATCCTCCATAAATACACAACACCCCTCACCCTCTCACATCCCTCCCTCTTCTTCTCTTGGTTTTTTCCCCTGTTGAATTTAAATCTTAGCTAGGGAAGAAGTCTGTATGCAAAGAAGAACATAAAGGGCAGGATATAATGGATGGGGTTCTTAAGTTTTTTGCACTAATGGGCCCCCAGATCCTCAAGTATTACCCATGGCCCCCAGCCCAGTCATATACCATATTTTCACACGGCTCCTGTAAAACATAGAGGGAAAAATAACTGCTCAGGATACTTATTTTCAAGAACTTTATTTGCATGAGGCAAATGAAATTCTGTGCAGCAAACAAATCATATTTAAAAAGCTGGGCCTATTTCATATGCATTGCTGGAAAAGCCTCAGAACAGCAGAGCCTGTTTCACTCTGGTGTCACCTAACAACAGAGTTAACAATGAAAATATAATTAACACTCATCAAGAAAAATAAAGGGCATACTTATTGTACTATAAATGATGCTTTGGGGTGCTACTTTTGATTATATAATTTCACACAGGCTACCTGAACCTACCCCACAGACCTCAACTTAAGAACCCCTGATGTAATGGATTGCAGGTTTCTGGTGCACTGAGTTTAGTGAAACTGGGATACTTTAAAAATATATCCACATGGAAATGCCCTATGTCTTTCCTAAGCTTTGGTGGATAGGCAGTTCCCATGCAATATGCGGCGAAATGTTAATATTCCAGAAACTTCAGGAATGCAGTAAGACGATATAACCATATGTCCAGATTGTTATGGTAAAACTACTTTGGGACCTTTGTTTGAAGAGTGGTATATACATATTTGTAGTAGTAGTAGTAGTAGTAGTAGTATTAAAATGAGAAATCATAACAAAAATTGAAATTACCACTAGCACGCCATTAGTAACAATATGCTCAAAAGGAACTGGGCTGCAAGAGAAAATAAAAATATTTGACACATCATAATTGGTCTGCAGTAACTGAAATCTTCATTTCTAGTTGCTAGCATTACTACATCTGTATATTAATTTACTTGGATCAGTTTAGCCTATCTATAAAGTTTAAGTTATGCTGCCGAGTCGGTGTCGACTCCTGGCGATCACAGAGCCATGTGGTTTTCTTTAGTAGAATACAGGAGGAGTTTACCATTACCATCCCCTGTGCAGTAAGAGATGATGCCTTTCAGCATCTTCCGATATCACTGCTACCTGATATGGGTATTTCCCATAGTCTGGGAAACATACCAATGGGGATTCAAACCAGCAACCTCTTGCTCCCTAGGCAAGTTACTTCCCTGCTACGCCATTAGGTGGCTAACCTATCTGTACAAGGCAGGAAAATATTTTATCTCCTGTGTGGAGATCATCAGCCAGAAGTTTCCCCCCAGCCAGAAGTTTCCTCAGAATGATGCTATATCACAATATAGTGTCATTCACGGGACATTCTAGGAAAACCAAAATGGCAGTTTTATGAAGCCAAAGCACCACTTCTAGAAATGCTGCTGCTGCTCCTGTCTCCTGCAGAGGCAAATAGGTGTTTTTTTTAGAGAACAAAGATACCTGATCCCACTGACACTGCCAACCAATAGTAATCCACTCCCCCCGAAACTCTGAGAATTTTGAATCTCCACCCAAAAATTGTCAAAGAGTCCCAGCCCCATATTTGTCACCTGTGAATGATGCAGCAAAAATAGAGGTCCAGTTCAGATGAACCCTAGGTTCTACACAGTTCACTATCATAAATATTTATCACTTCAACAACAGCAAAAAAAAAAGTGCTCATATGTTAAAAGTTCATATGTTATACCGTTGCAATGTACTTACATACTCTCTAGGCTAAACTCCACTTCCAGCTCTTCTTGAATCTGTAAAAGGGCAAATATGGAATGCTGTTGTTTTTGTCTGAAATCATATTTTCCTGCCAGCTAACAACATGGTAACTAAAATGATGATGTGTTAAGTTAAACCATTATTTTTCAAACTGTGTTCTGAGAAGTACCATGTTTCTTATAAATCCACCATGGATTTCTCCATGAGAAGCTCAGGAAGAGCAGACAAGCTGCCCTGAAGGACAGCTTGCCTGCCCACTTTGAACATTCCCCTGGATTACATGCAGCTGCAGGGACAGTTGGATGCAACCTCTGGAGCACCTGGATTCCCTCTCAGGTCAGCACCCTATGCTTGATGAGGCAAGGCTGGTACCCTACACTCGCTAAAGTGTACTTCTAGAACAGCCCCCAGAATCCTCTGCAGTGTACAAGGTTTCCATGGCAGATGCACAGGTGAGAAAAAAGCTCATAAGATGTAACAGTGGGATGGATTCATTCTGCTCCCAAGAATATTTTTTTGTCACCCCTAGTGAGCACAGTTTGCTTCTTTCTCAGACAACAAAAAGAGCAGAGTAACTTAAGAGGAGCACAGTGTCATCGCCCAAGAGCTCTCAAGCTATTTTTTTGTTCTCCCTTGGGTCCTTCATGTCATTTCTCTCTCGTTTCTTCTTCATCTCTACCCTTACATTCCTTTCAAGCCCCTCTGGTCATCTTTGGAGATAAAGTGTATCTAAGTATTTTTATTCCTGCTCTAACTGAGGTGGCTACAAGATCTAGTTAGGGTAGTTAAATCCACAATGGATTATGAGGAACTCCAAAAATATATCTCCAAACTGGGGGAGTGGGCAACAAAATTGTCAAATGCGGTTCAATGTAAGCAAGTGTAAAGTGATGCACATTGGGGCAAAAAACACCACATGTACCCTGATGGGATCAGAGCTGTCGGTGACTGACCAGGAGAGAGATCTTGGGGTCATCGTGGACAGCTCATTGAAAGTGTCGTCTCAGTGTGCGGCAGCTGTGAAAAAGGCTAATTCCATACTAGGAATCATTAGGAAGGGGGTTGAAAATAGAAATGCTAATATTATAATGCCCTCATACAAATCTATGGTGCGGGAACATAGGAAGCTGCCATATACTGAGTCAGACCATTGGTCTATCTAGCTCAGTATTGTCTTCACAGACTGGCAGCGGCTTCTCCAAGGTTGCAGGCAGGAATCTCTCTCAGCCATATCTTGGAGAAGCCAGGGAGGTAACTTGGAACCTTCTGCTCTAGAAGCATATTGTAGAACTGGAAAAGGTGCAGAAGATGGCAACCAAAATTATCAGGGGCCTGAAGCACCTTCCTTATGAGGCTAGGCTACAGCATCTGGGGCTCTTTACATTTGAAAAGAGGCAACTAAAGGGAAACATGATCAAGGTGTATAAAATTATGCATGGAGTGGAAAGGGTGGACAGAAATTTTTCTCCCTGTCTCACAACACTAGAACCAGGGATCACCCTATGAAACTGAAGGTTGGGAAATTTAGGATCGGCAAGAGGAAGTACTTTTTCACACAGTGCATATTTAATATATGGAATTCTTTGCCATGGGATATGATGATGACCACCAGCATGGATGGTTTTAAAGGGGGCTTAGACAGATTCATTCAGGACAGGTATATCTAGCCTCCGCTAGCCCGATTTTTGCTGATCGTCAGAACCACCGGGCTTGCAGCTGAGTATGGTGGTTCTGGAGTGGCTAACCCGCTCTGGAACCCCTGGTAAAAAGCAGGTTTGCGGAACGAGCACTCCGCAAACCTGCTTTTTACAATCACGAGTAGCCGCGGCGTGCCTACGCACCACGCCTACTCACAAGTAGACCCCTGGCCGGGAGGCGAAAAGCCGCCTCCCGGCTCCGGGGGTCTCCCCAGTATTCCCTGCGCACTCGCTCCCCCACCCCAGCCCCCGCTTCCCCACCCCCTACCAACTCCGTCATGGAGCTGGCAACTGTGTGGGCGGCCGATCCAGCTGCCCAGGGCTCCCTGCCTGCTCATCTGCGGTGAGAGCAGGCTTAGCCCGTTCTCCCCGCAGTTTCTAAAAAAGCAGGTCTCACAGATCGCGAGACCCGCCTCAGTAGCTACTAGTCTGGTGGCTGTGGGCTATCTCCAGCCTCAGAGGCACAATGCCTCTCAATACCAGTTGCAGGGGAGCAACAGCAGGAAAGAGGGCGTGCACATGCCTCTTGCCTGTGGGCTCCCCAGAGGCATCTGGTGGGCCACTGTGTAAAACAGGATGTTGGACTAGATGGGCCTTGTGCTTGATCCAGCAAGGCTGTTCTAATGTTCTTATGTTCTTATCTTTTCTACTCTTCCTCTGCTAGGGGTAGCATGGAAACAACCATTGAAAGAGGCCACTACATTACTTCTACATCCCCAATTACAATGAAGGAGGATGAAGAGGAGAGATGAAGATAAGGGGAGGGGCAAATTTGGGTGAGAAAGGGAGTGAAAAGGGGCATGTGGCAGAAAGAACATAAAAGGAAGGGGAGGCGCAAAGGATTTCTTTCTCTCTCTCCTTTGCCTTTTTCCGTCCACCGTAATTTCTTGTAGGTCTCAATTTTTTAATAATAAACTTTCACTGGCCTGAAGTTCTACCTTCTTACTTTTGGGTCCAGTGGAAATGTGAGGCAAACTGTTTCTCCAAGGTTGATTTTAGAAACATCAAAGAGGACAGTAAGGAGATGGCGATCCATTAGGCACATATCTTCATCGTGAACCATCAGTTCCAAAACATTCTGAGAAGAGAAGCAAAGTTAATTATATAAAGTTCTGATTCTGGATCACAAAGCCCAGAGGGCTAGAGCTTAAGAGCATTTAGCTGAAGAGCTAAATTCAATCTATTATTTCCATAAATAAGGGAGGGATGAAAAAAGGGAGAAGAAAGGCCAGGGAGATGTAGATAACTGACATATGCGATCATAGTTCAAAGTCAAATTCTGTACTGAAACTTACAGAGGCTATTCCCACAATCAACAGAAAGTGGGATAAGCTCTCTTAACCCGCTTTCCGTCAATCGTGGGAACCACCGGGCTCGCAGGCAAACCCAGTGCTCCCAAGGCAGCTAGCCCACCTATAATACCCTCCCCTTAAATGAGGTTAATGAGGTTAAAGCTCTCCATTAACCTCATTTCTTTGCTTGTGTGTTGCCGATCAGGAGGCTGCAGCCAGCCTCAGAGGTCTCTCCAGGATTCCTCATGTGAGAATGCAGAGAGGGGCTCTCCTGAACATACCAATTCGGACAGGAGAGTGGGGGGAGTGGGGTGCAGAACTGTGGTCCATTGGACCCACAGTTCCAAGTTACACAGTTTGACACACACACACGGCCACTCCTGATGGCCCTCATGCTTTTGTTGACAAAAACTGTAATTCAAAAACAAGGAAATTATATGGTATACATTGTGGTAGGCCTCGATATATGGCTGCTGGGCTGTCTTTGGCTTGATGTCTCAGATGTTACAAGGCAGAGCAGAATATTTTGCTCTCATCTGGATGATGTGATGAGGAAAAAATATCTATTGGCTGACATGAGAAAAATAACTCCAAGTAGTCCCATTTCAATTAAAAGTATAAGTTAGGCATAGCTTCACTTGCAATTTCCTTCATCATATCAGCCATTATCAATAGGCACCTTTATTTTCTAGTTTTAAAAAATAAATTACTCAGGTCTGAAATCAGCTATTGATTATTAATAATAATAATATTTATATACAGCTTTTCAACAACAACAAAAATTCTCATAGCAGTTTACATGGCAAAAGGGGTGAGAAACTGGCCCGCTGACTCAGTCTGAAAAGAAACACAGAGACCCCAACAAGTCACAGGTAGTAACAGTTGATCTTTGCCTGAGAAGTATGAATGAATGAATGAATGAATGAATCTTTATTTCGACCACAGACCAGAGAAAGGAATAAAGACTAAATACTACTACTAATCAAGCAGTTGAAGTATAATCCATCACAGTTTTTAGAAAGCTTCTTAAATCTTGGCTTTTTATCCAGGCTTTTACATGACTGTTTCTATTGCTGTTTCTATGTGTTTTTATCCATTTATAGTTTTTATGCATGTATTTTATAGTTTTTAAATTAAATTAGATTTGTTTTATATTTTTAGCTTAATGTTTTTACTGTCATTTTATTGTATGTTTTTTAACTTTTGTAAACCGCCTTGGGGTTGTTTTTAATGAAAGGCAGTATATAAATTAAACAATCAATCAATCAATCAATCAATAATAACGTAATTAAAATATAGTAATTACAAATATTCCACACAACCTATCTTGTTTTGAATCTTCCCTGCTGTAAAACAAAACTTTGCTGCACTTAAGGATAACCTGAGAAGTATAAGGAAGTCATCATTTTAAAAGGTGCCTCTTTGCCCAATTATTAGGCTTTGCCTGCCAGGAAGTACCTTCCCTTTAATAGTTCACTGTGGATCAGTACAGACAATACTTTGTCTACCTATCCTAGCACACACAATAAGGATGTGTGTGTATACTGTGTGTGGGTGCCTTTCCCTAAACACTTGGAGGGCTTTACTACTTTTAAACTAGAATCTGTAGAACATGTAGAGGAAAGGTTCAGATGAACTGCCATCCACATAGTTAAGCAAAAGACACCAAAGTGTGCCAGTGGGAGGAAGAATGTGTGTGCTCAAAGACTACACAAATCCTTATCATGTTTGCCAAGGCCAACAAACTAAGTATCACCCAAACAGGCCTTCTGCCAATCCCTCCCTGTTTCAACCATATTTCCTAACTCCTCCCCAGATCATAATCCAAAGATTATTGCTTTCAGATTATTTCCACCAGAAATCGCATTGGTGTGTGTTAACCATCTCAGCTGAAAACTCTTGTCATCCACCCAAGAGTTCTGAAGAGATTCAAATGTGAAATTTCTGGTCTGCTAGCAAAAATATGTAACTTGTCCCTACAATCAGGCTCTGAACCGGAAAGAAGCTAATGTAACTCTGATTTTCAAAAAGGGATCCGGGAAACTACAGTCTGGTTAGCTTAACGTTTGTGCCAGGTAAACTGATGGAAAGCATACTGAAGGACAAAATTGTTAAACATATAGAAAAACAGGCCTTGCTGAACGAGAACCAGCATGGCTTCTGCAATGGCAAGGCTTGCCTCATTACCTTTTGGAGTTCATTGAGAGTGTCAACAGGCGTGTGGATAAAGGAATACATAATATTCTTGGACTTCCAAAAAGCTTTTAACAAAGTTCCCCACCAAAGGTTCCTGAGTAAATTTAGCAGTCATGGGATAAGGGGACAGGTCCATGTGTGGATCGGTAACTGGTTGAAGGGCAGGAAACAGAGTAGGAATATATGGACAGTTTTCACAATGGAGGGAAGTGTGGTCCCCCAGGGATCTGTATAGGGACCAATGCTCTTTAACTTGTTCATAAATGACTTAGAAGTTGGGGTAAGCAAGGAAGTGGACTAATTTGCAAATGACACTGAACTATTTATTCATTATTTATTTATTTATCAAATTTGTACACCGCCCCAAACTTTCATCTCTGGATGGTTAACAATAGCATAGAACAAGTTAAAAGCATATACAAAAACTAAAAACAATTTGACAATTTAAAAATAAACCAGAAATTAAAACCTAAAAATTTAGGAAGCTGAGAAAGCTTGGGTGAAAAGATGGGTTTTCAAGTGTTTTTTGAAAATTGCCAGAGATGGGGAGGATTGTATCTCAGCAGGGAGCGCATTCCACAATCTCGGGGCAGCAACCGAGAAGGCCTATCTCTGTGTAGCCACCAAACAAGTTGGCAGTAACTGGAAACGGACCTCTTCAGATGACCTCAATGGGCAGTGGGACTTGCATTGAAGAAGACGCTCTCTTAAATACCTAGGAGTTAAGCCATTTAGGGCTTTATAAGTTATAACTAGCACTTTGTATTTTGTCCGGTAACCTATTGGCAGTCAGTGTAGCTCCATCAGTAAAGGAGTAACGTGGTCTCAATTGATCTAGAGAAACGGGCGCAGCTGGTGCATCAGCCGGAGCTGATAGAAAGCACCCCTGGCCACCGCCTCATCCTGAGAAACAGGGAGAGGTGAGAATCCAGAAGTACTCCCAGACTGCAAACCTGTTCCTTTTGGGGAAGTGTGACCCCATCTAGAACAGGTAGCTCGAAATTGTCTCTAGAGTTTTGAACCCACACAATAGGTACCTCTGTCTTATCTGGATTCAGCTTCAGTTTATTCTCCCTCATCCAGCCCATTACTGCTTCCAGGCAGGCATTTAGGGAGGATATGCCAGCTCCTGAAGAAGTTGACATGGAGAAGTAGATCTGGGTGTCATCAGTATACTGATAACACCCAGCTCCAAATCACCTGATGATCTCTCCCTGCGGTTTTATGTAGATGTTAAAAAGCTTTGGAGAAAGTACAGAGCCTTGAGGGACACCATACTTAAGCTCAGATTTCGAAGAGCAACAATCTCCAATTGACACCATCTGGAATCTATCCGAGAGGTAGGAGCGGAACCACTGTAAAACAATGCCTCCCACCCCCAACACCCCCAGACGTTCCAGAAGGATATTATGGTCGATAGTATCGAAAGCCGCCGAGAGATCCAAGAGGACCAACAGAGTCACACTTCCTCTGTCAATTCCCAATTGGAGATCATCCATCAGGCCGACCAAGGCAGTCTCCACCCCATAGCCCCCCCAAAACCAGTTTGAAATGGGTCTAGATCAGTGTTTCTCAACCTTTTTGGACTCCAGGACCGCTAAATCATTTTTGCAGAGTGTCAAGGACCGCTACATTCTTTGTGTGCAGTTTCCCGGACCAGCAGTTAGTAAAGGGGTTTCAAGTTTAATTTTATGTTATATATCTAACAGATATGACATCTAACATTGCAATTAAAATAATATCATAAAATAAAATTTGTTAAACAATAAACTGTATTTTATTTACATACTATTTACATACTCATCAAAATGCACACAAGAAATTAAGTTAATGTGAACATTAAAATTTTAAAACTGCATGTTTACATGCTATATGTTTACTTAACCTTTTCCGATTCTTTTCATCGTGTGTGCATCATCACTTATTGGGGGGAAATCCCAGGTGCCCGATATTGTTGTGCATGCGCGGAATCTCAAGACTTTCCCCTTCTTTCTCTGCAAAGGTGTTTGCTTGTTTTGCTGGGACAGGAAGGTTACACTGAAGAGGCGATTGCACATGCAAGGGCTGGCTTGCTGTGGTGGCCCCAAGCCAGAGGAAGCGCGAAGGGGGCGGGACTCAGCAGAAATGTCCACTCCAGTCCCTGCTGCTGTAATAGCTGCGGCTGAGGCGGGGCTGGAGAGCGGGGGAAGGCGGGATGGATGGCTATTGCTAAGAGACGAGGAGGGGAGCCGGACTTGTTTGCCTTTAATACGGAGACTTTGAGGCTTAAGAAAAGGCGGGGAAAGGTGCTCCCCTCTCCTCCTGGCAGAAGAGCTCAGGGAGGTGGTGTGTGGCAGGAACCTGCATTTTGTCCAGCTTGCAAAGGGAGAGAAAGGGTGCCTTTTAAGAAGCGGCGCCTGATGCGAGCAAAGGGGCGGCACTGCCGGGTGCGCGCAGCTGCCGGCTCGCTTTTATACAGTGCCACACACGCCCGCTGCCTCCCCTCTCTCCTCCTCCAGGGACCTTCTTAAAAGGCACCCTTTCTCTCCCTTTGCAAGCTGGACAAAATGCAGGTTCCTGCCACACACCACCTCCCTGAGCTCTTCTGCCAGGAGGAGAGGGGAGCACCTTTCCCCACCTTTTCTTAAGCCTCAAAGTCTCCGTATTAAAGGCAAACAAGTCCGGCTCCCCTCCTCGTCTCTTAGCAATAGCCATCCATCCCGCCTTCCCCCGCTCTCCAGCCCCGCCTCAGCCGCAGCTATTACAGCAGCAGGGACTGGAGTGGACATTTCTGCTGAGTCCCGCCCCCTTCGCGCTTCCTCTGGCTTGGGGCCACCACAGCAAGCCAGCCCTTGCATGTGCAATCGCCTCTTCAGTGTAACCTTCCCCTCCCAGCAAAACAAGCAAACACTTTTACAGAGAAAGAAGGGGAAAGTCTTGAGATTCCGCGCACGCACAACAATATCGGGCGCCTGGGATTTTCCCCCGATAAGTGATGATGCACACACGATGAAAAGAATTGGAAAAGGTTAAGTAAACATGTAGCCTCTTAAATTAAAGCCCACGAGGAGCAGTGGGGAAGGGGCGGCAGGGAGATATCCTGCCGCCCCAATTACACTACGAATTACGGGCACCAGAGCAGGAAAGTGGCGGGAGGGGTAAGTAAACCCTCCCGCCCTCTTAAATATACCCCCCCACCCAGTGCCGGACCGCAGTTGGTCGAAGCAAACACGGACTGCACCAACAACCGCCATCTTCCCGCCTCGGCACCTCACTTAGTTTTAAGCCAGTAAGTTTAAGCAGCTCACCTCATCAAAGATCTCACACAGAGCACCTTCAAGCGACCAGCAACCACTCACTCACTGGGCCATCTTCCCGCCTCAGCACAAGCCCCTTCCCTGCTCCACCCCTATTGGCCACTGACGTTCCAGGAGCCTGTGTTACTCAACAATGTTGAGTAAGGGGGGCGATGGCAACCCGGACCCGACCGGGATGGCAGCATGTTTAGTGCAAGCTTTTACTGGGGATTGAAAAACAAGCCTATTCTTCGGGGAGCCCTGCCTTCCTAGTCGTGGACCGGCACTCAAGCCTCCGCGGACCGGCAGCGGTCCGCGGACCGGCTGTTGAGAAACACTGGTCTAGATAATCAATTTCCTCCAAGACCACCTGGAGCTGAGAGGCCACCACCCTCTCAATTACCTTGCCCAGCCATGGGAGGTTGGATACAGGTCTATAATTGCTCAACTCTGAGGGATCTAATGCAGGCTTCTTTAGAAGAGGTCTAATGATTGCCTCCTTAAGACAAGGAGGCATCCTGCCCTCCCTCAGAGAAGCATTTATGATTCCCACCAGGCTGTCTACAACTGCCTCTCTGCTAGACAGAACAAGCCATGTTGGGAAAGGGTCAAAAGAACAAGTGGTAGGCCTCACCACTCCAAGCAGCTTGTCCACATCCTCAGGAGTCACAAACTGAAACCGATCCAGTCGAATCACATCAGAGGAGTCGTTGGACACCTCCAGCTCAGACATCAAATTAATTGTGGAGTCTCCATCTAGGTCGGCTCGAATCCGAGAGATTTTATCTGCGAAAAACTCTTCAAACACATCACAGCGGGTAACTGATGACTCCAAATTCTGGTTCAAGGGAGTGGGGGCAGATACTAATCCCCTCACAACCCTGAACAACTCCGCTGGACCTGAATTCGCAGAGGCAATATGGGCAGAAAAGAACCGCCTCTTTGCCGCATGTATTGCCTGAGCATAGATCTTTAAATGTGCTCTATGTCGCAATCTGTCAGATTCGAGTCGAGTCTTCCTCCACTTGCGCTCCAGTCACCTATCTTGTCCAGTCATCACAATCTGTCGGATTTAGGGGAGTGAAATCCCAACAGATTGTGAGGAGCTCCAAAGGATCTCTCCAAACTGAGTAAGTGGATGACAAAATAGCAAAGTAAGCAAGTGTAAAGTGTTGCATATTGGGGCAAAAAACCCACCCAACTTCATATATATACTGATGGCATCTGAGCTGTCAGTGACTAACCTAGAGAGAGATCTCAGGGGTTGTGGTGGACAGATAGTTGAAAGTGTCAACTCAGTACATGGTAGCTGTGAAAAAGGCAAATTCCATTCTAGGAATCATTAGGAAGGAGATTGAAAATAAGTGCTAATATTATAATGCCCTTATAAAATCTGTGGTGCTACCACATTTGGAGTACTGCGTACAGTTCTGGTCACCATATCTTAAGAAGGACATTGTAGAACTGGAAAAGGTGCAGAAGAGAGCAACCAAGATGATCAGGGGCCTGGATCACCTTCCTTATCAGGCAAGGCTACAGCATCTGGTGCTCTTTACCTTGGAAAAGTGGCGACTAAGGGGAGACATGATCAAGGTGTATACAATTATGCATGGAGTAGTGAGAGTGGACAAAATAAATTTTTCTCCCCCTCCCACAACACTAGAACCAGGGGTCATCCCATGATACAGGGCCAGGAAATTTAGGACCAACAAAAGGAAGTACTCTTTCAAACAGCACATAATTTATTTGTGGAATTCTCTGCCATGGGATGTGGTGATGGCCACTAGCTTGGATGGCTTTAAAAGGGGCTTAGATAAAGTCATGGAGGACACCTCTATCAATGACTACTAGTCTGGTGACTATAGGCCACCTCCAGCCTCCCAGGGTGGATGCCTCTCAATACCAGTTGCAGGGGAGCAACAGCAGGAGAGAACATGCCCTCACCTCTTGCCTGTGGGCTTCTCAGAAGCACCTGATGGGCCACTGTGTGAAATGGGATGCTGGACTAGATAGGCCTGGGGCCTAATCAGGGCTGTTCATATGTTGCACGTGAGGTGACAGCACACAAAAACACTTTCAGACTCTAAAATGATCAGAAGGTTGAAACTGAATGTTACCATCTCCTGCTGTTGCTCTTGCTCTCTTTCCTATAACATCTATATCTATCCCCTTTCCCACACACCACCATGTTTCCTTTACACAAGCTTAATATTCTTGGTACAAAAAATACACAATATAGCCCATTAACTATCATGCAAATCTGTCATGCTTGTTTTTCTGACTGCACCTTCCTGGCCAGTTGAGAGGGACAGGGGAAGAGGAAGAGGAAGGGTGGATTGAAAACTTGGAGAAGGTGGGAAGGACAGAGATTCAGAATTGAGGTAATCTCCCAAGGAAACACAGAATTTTAAAATCACTGGCTGACATAATGCACAGCCTACTGCCTTTGTAATGTTCTGCCCTGGAGCTGCTACAGACTCCTAAGTAGCTGTGGTGCTGTCCAGTCACAGTGGTTGTGCAAGCAGTGCTACTGTATTTCCCCCCATTTTCTGCAATGGTGAAAACTGTGGTGTGCTGCTTGCATAATCACTGCTTCTGAACAGCATTCTGAAAGCATCTGTTTTCAAGACCAGAGCAGCCCCAGGGCAGAACCTTACAGAGGCAGTAGACTGCACACCATGTCATTCATGAAAAGAGAGAGGTGCAGCTTGATCATATGCAAATTTATTTGCAAGTCCTACTTTGTTTAATGGTAATTGTATATATAGGATTGTTGCACCCAAGGGACAAACTAGCCAAAATGTTAAACACGATGTTGTCTTGCTCATGTTACTTCTACTTAAAACAGCAGTCGTGGGTGGAGTGGGGGAACATCTGGGTCAGGACTGCAGTGGAGGTGGAGGGGAAGTTAACCCTTTGTCATTTTCCCACCAAAAATCATCTTTCCCTAAAGCAGTTATTCGTCCCCAACGGTATCATTTGCTGAAAGGTTGTGTCTTTCTTACTTTGACGCAATTCTGTATCCTGAAGTAGAAGGTTTCATTCCACAATGGATCCTTACAGTCCTTAATAACCTTAGTCCGAGGCCTTTCAAATGAAGAGGTTGGCAGGAACAAGCTCACATAGCAATCAGATTGGGTAACTGTTTTAAAAAGGCACAATATAATCAACAATTTGAGAACACATTCAAACACTTAACTTTAATTCGCAAGACCAGGGGTGCACTTACAACTGAATAAGGTAAAACATTTATCCCAGGGCCAATGAGGGAGGGGGCTGCTGGCTGTCCACCTTCCATCTCTCCAGCACTCTGGTTTCCTGATCGCAGGACTCATCTGGGGTTCAAGCCAATGAATCCTCTCCAGGAAAGGAGGAGCAGAGAGGAGGAGTGTCAGGCAGCATCCCTCCCTCCTCCTCTCCTTTTGGTTGGGTGGCTGGCTAGGTGCTCGGTTCAGCTTCCCCCTCCTATCATCTGATTAACAGGCTCAACAGCTATTGAAATGCTGTTGCTGAACATCAACCAGCATTTCTCTGGCAGTCAGGCTGCAGGGGGAATGGTGGCAGGGTTGGACTGAGCCTGAGCATCTAACAGCCAATCAGAAGGAGAGGAAGGGTTAGACTGCAGGACATGGGAGGAATCGATGAGATATATTTGTGTGCTTTTTTGCCTGGTTCCTATCAGATTCACTTGGTTTGTATTTTCTTGACACCAATATTGGCAAGATTTACTTATGAAAGAGTTTGTCACAATTATTGCCTGCTACATATTAAAGTTGCAGGAAGACCTGGAAGGAGAAGAAGGTGGTGTGGGCCATATTCTCCCAGGGCCCACTCCAACCCAACTTTTTTCCTCCTGCAGATAGACAGTATCGCCCGTCGATCCAGACATTGGCCTACACTCAGAGGCTGATCCAGACACTCGGCCTACACTGTTTGGGCTGCAGCCATCTCGGAGTGGATTGCTGAATGCATCTTATAACTCAGCTTATTCCTCTGATGCCATGTTCAATGCTAAAGGAGCGTCTTCCCACCGGGATATGCTTCTGTGTGATATGTTCAGCCATCCTAGTGATTTAGTCACACATGAGCCTTCTCTTCCTACAGACTTGAAACATAGTGTTTCTGGTTGGAACTGCATAAATTGGAGTTTTATTAGTTGGAATATAGTGGGGAGGGGTGGGAAAAGATGTAACTTGGCATTTTTATCTTTCTTACAAAAGTGGGATGTGTTACTGCTGCAGGAAACATAGTCTAAGGAAGATTTAAATATCAACGGCTATGTGATTTATAAATTGGGTGCCCACTCTGACTCCAATAGCGGGGAAGACTCAAAGGGGGCTTGGCTTGCTGTGCTTCGCTTTCCTTAGAAGTGGACTCCCTATGGTTGCCTGACTTTTCTTCCTTTTGCCATGGCTGTTCTCATTAAAACCCCGTGTGAGGACATATGGTTAATTAATGTTCACATTCCCCCCTGCCCCGGTTCCTCTTATGGCCCTATGGCTGCCATTTGGGATCAACTGGACTCTTATATCCTGGAAACTAGTTTGAAGATGCCGTGCGCTAAGATTCTGCTTGCAGGTGATTTCAGTGCAAGATGTGACCCAGATAATAATGCAGTAATTGCCTCCCATTTGTGGAGTGGGGGTGATAACTCAGATGGTTCCTTGACTCATATTCGCTTATCTAAAGATAGAGTCCTCAATAAGGCAAGGGCTAAATTGTTACATCTTGCTGGATCTTTTGATCTGATTCCTTAAATCATACTGTCCCCCCTGACATCCTGGGTGAATTTACATATTTATCCTCTTGTGGCAGCAGTGTGGTAGACTATATTTTGGTTTCTCCCCTGCTGTTTAATCGGGTCTTAGTGTTTGAAGTGGGCGATCAAGCTTTTAGTGATCACCTGCCCCTTCTTTTTTGCCTTGATATACCATGAGATAGGAAGGATTGTTTTATTCCTAGCTCAGTTGAATCCTTTCCTACTAAAACGGGATGGAAGATAAAATAGTCACCTGATGTGGAAAGGGCATTGAATACCCTGTATTCTTCTGCAGTTGGCACTGAGTTATATAACTCTGTCATGCAGGCCCCGTCAGGAGCACCAGCAATCTCCTGTTATGAGAAGCTTGAGGCTGAGGTTTCGCAAAAGTTCCTGACTATAGGTCAACTGCACTCTTTTAAGAGAGGTAGGATGAATGACTCTAATGAGTGGTTCAACTTCCAGTACAGGGATCTGCTTACCAGGCTGAGGGGCATATATAGGGAATACAGAGCTGGATCCAACCAAATGCTCCCTCCAAAATATTTTACAACTAAGAAAGCTTATAAAATATATGTGAGGTCTGTCAAGTCCCAGGCACAGAAAAATATCTGGAGGGGATTAATTTTGGCCACTCATAATAAGGATAGTGGTGCCTTCTGGCACATTATTTCAGGTTCTACATATCCTAGAGTGCTTTCTGTGGTTCCTGCTCCCACTTGGGTAGCCCACTTTCATGCTCTCTTCAATGGAGCTTCGGCCCCTTTGGGTGATGATCCCTCCATCCCGAGAGGTTGCCCTTGTGGCCACCTCTTACACCAGATGATATAGTTAATCTAGTTAAAGGTCTAAAGAAAAAGAAAGTGCCTGGTTCTGATCTCATTTCCCCGGAGACAATATTAGGTAACCTTGATTGGTGGGCTCATGTCCTAGCCAGTTTGTTTACCTCTATTAATAACACAGGAGTGTTATTCCCTCCTCCTGGAGTGAGCCTATATCAGGTTCACTGATGATGAGTGAGCCTAGATGACGGGCGTAAAGTTTGCCTGTCACCGATAACAAACTAATGGGGCTATAGTTGGACACCCCTCCCACTATAGACCCATTAGCTTGTTATCAGTGGTAGGCAAACTTTATGCCTGTCATCTTTTGGATACGTTGGAGGGCTGGATGCTGGAGCAACATATTCTAGGCCCCGAGCAAGTGGGATTCAGGGCTGGCCACTCAACACTAGATCACTGTATGGTATTATACCATCTGGCATGCAAGTACACAAATGCCAACTCTTTGTCGCATTCATGGATTTGTGAGCCGCTTTTGATTCCATACCAAGAGAGGTACTATGGGCTAAATTTAGTGAAGCATCTATAATAAAAGGCTCTTATTCCTAATCAGACTACTTTATGCCAATTCTACAATCTGAGTGAGAAATGACCCTTCAGGGGCCCTAACTGAGCATATTCCTACCACCCGAGAAGTCAGGCAAGGCTGTCTGCTGGCACCTGCATTGTTTAATTTATATATTAATGACCTGGTCCAGGTTTTGGGAAAGGTGGATGTCCATTCCCCTAAACTGGCAGATGTACGAGTACCGGCGTTGTTATATGCTGATGACACGGTGCTTCTATCTCAGTCTCGGCTTGGCTTAATGAGACTCTTGGAGGCGTTTGCCCAGTATTGTAATATAAACAAACTTTCCATTAACTTTGATAAATCAAAGGTTTTGGTATTCTCAAATTCAAGGAAGCTTTATAAATGGAGGATCAACCAGACCAGTATAGAATAGGTGACCAAGTTCAAATACCTTGGGATCTATTTCCAATCCAACTTGAACTGGAAATCACAGCGGTTACACATTATCTCCCTGGCACGTAACACACTATATGCTTTTTTGCACTTTTTAAATGGAAAAGGCGGCCAATTTATACCTATGGCCTTGCGAGTGTTTCGAGCCAAGATTGTGGCTCAAATGCTCTTCAGAGTCACTATCTGGATCCAAGGGGTCCATCCAGATATTGAATCCATCCAGTCTAGATTCCTTAGAGCCATTTTCAGAGTTCCCAAATGTGTTTCTTATGCTGCTTTATGTTTGGAGACTGGTTCTTATCCGATCTCCTGTTTAGCTTGGGAGGCCTCATTAACACGCTGGCTTAAACTCTGTTTGGACCCTCAGGGACCTTCATATGTCCAACATATGTGGAGAGGCACCTTCCCTAATCCATGGTTGTCCGTTGTCACCAACAAATTGTTGGGCATGGGGCTTTCTCCCTCTCACATTTTCTCCTTGGGTTTTGTAAAGGCGAAGGCTGTTGTCATTCAGCGCCTAAAGGATATTGAGTACCAACGCCTACCAAAGGATATTGAGTACCAACGCCTACCAAAGGATATTGAGTACCAACGCCAACGACCTTGGAAACAAATATTGTTCCCCTTTGCACCTTGGCATTTCCCTCCAGCTGGAAAACAGGCTGCTAGTTATTTAAATTCATTTTGTTAAATTTAGGTCAGCCTTTGCTAGGGCTAGGCTGAATGTATTGCCTTCAGCCTTGCTTCAAAGGAGGTTCTCTAAGGAACACCCTGTTTCGGGGGGTGTCTATGCGGGGAGGGTAGTTTGGAAACAGTAACTCATTTTCTTTTATACTGTTCCCTCTATCGTGATTCTAGGAGTGAATTATTACATCCATTACTAGAGTAATTCCCTGGTAAGTCTGATCCTTTTTATCTTAATTATTGTTTGGCTGATACCAATGATGAAGTCACCAAAGTAGTAGCCAAATTTATTCATGGGGCGATGAGAGAGACATCCTGCCACAGTCTTTTATAAGTTTGATCTTATGGTAGTTTTAGTCTTACCTGTATGTATTGTGATATTTATTCCACTTATTGTAATTCTGAACGGCTGTGTTATTGTCACCTTTGTTTTTGTTTGGCCTATGGCTGCAATAAAAGAACTACTACTACTACTACTACTAGCGCTCCATAAATAATTGGAAAAAGTAATTTTGGTTGCTGGGAGTTTCCTCTAAAACAGGGAAGCAAAGAATTGTATTGTGGTTGGATCTGTAATTTCTGATTAATAAATACAAATACAATAAATAAATCCAAAGAGTTTTCCACAAATAATGTTGAAGTTACTAACCCTAGGTATTCAGGGATAGGGTGATTTAAAAATTCTAATGAATGAACAAACTACCCAATAGCCTCCACCACCACCACCACTTTTTTTGCTTCCTATGTTATTATCAGTGTCTCAAGAATGAGAGGAACTGTAGTCAGAATATTTTCTAACTTAAAAAAAAAAAATTTGTCAGTTGCACAATTTATTTTGGAGGCAGATATCATTATTCCCTGTCCTTCTTCCAGCATGGAACTTAATGTACACTTTACAAGGGGTTCCCAAGTAGTCATCCATGCAAAAACAGACCAGACCTGGACTTGCTTGGTTTTTGGAAGATGGCTGCATCATCTGCCCTTAGACCATGTCCTGGAATAATTATAAGCTTATTCCTAGATCAGAAGCACATTATAAGTATTTTCTGCTTCATGGTGTTCCTTTGTTCAGGAATGCAAAGTCTCTGAGGAGGAAAGGGAGCCTCTGATCTCCTTCCATACTCCAGAGAAACTCTGATTTATACCACCCGACAGGCTTGACAGGATCAACAAGTGACTGTTATTCCTGTTTCCTTTTCATGTTTATTATATGCTGCAATGAATTAAGTGGTACTTGATTTTCTGAGATACGTAAAAATCATTACTTATTCATTGCAAAGCATGAATAAACATGAACAGAGCAAGTAAACAGGAATACCAGCCACTTAAACAGGAATACCCAGCAGCCGCTCCTCCCACTGTCGCTGCCACAATGCGGGGAGGCCTGCTCGGCTCACCCCACACCCCTGCACATGGTGGCTAAAAGTACAGAAAAGCCATGGTTCAGCGGGGCGGGGGGCAGCAGCGGGGGCATTGGTGGAGTGGGTGCAGGGTGGTGGCAGAAGCCCCCAGTTTTTGGAGGGCCCCCCAGACCTTGGAGGCCATAAACTGGGGCCCCAAGATCCGGGGGTAAGAGCGCTTTTACTGGCAGTCAGTCAGAGTGGCCAGAGAGGGAAGTCCTTTTTTGTTTAAGAGGGAAGGCAAACCTAGCAGAGAGAATCACCATTTTGGTTGAGCAGTGCTTGTGGCAACTGCTCACACACTGTGCGAAAACAAAACAAAACAAAAAAACGTTTATTTCAAATGATAACTTCAAGAAAACCCCCTTATTTGACTCCATATTTGACTAATGGTGGTGAGTTTTTACTGGGCACCCTCCTCAGGGGCGTAGCTGTAGCTATCATTGAACGAAAGGGTTCAAAGAACACGGGCCACCAGCTCCTGAGGGCCCTCCAGATCCCTCCCTCCCTATTTTCTTCACTGTCGCCCTCACTCTGGGGGGCCGCCCGAGAGAGGGATGAACACGGGCCCCCTCTCCCCTAGCTACGCCCCTGACCCTCCTGTCTGGTCCTGGCTACATTCCACTGCATTTTCATGCTGTGGCGGCGGCTAGCTTGCTGCATGAATGCCCCTGAATGCTGCTTTTTCTTTCTCCTGCCCTGCTTCCTCTGGCAGCTGAAGGGCCCAACTGTGTGGATGATATCCTCACAAAAAACACCATTGAGATGTCCCTGTGTGTCACTCAGTACAACTGTACCAAAGTTGATTCAAATTGTTTATGTGAGCCACAAGTTACCCATCTTGTGCCTCAAATGTCCACACATCTGCCACCTTGGATTGGAGGGATGACATTACAAACTACACCACTGAGGTGTCCCTCTGTGTCACTCACTACCACTGTACCAAATCTGGCATAACAGCAAACAGGGCCACATGCCCCATTTGCAAATAAACTTTGCCAGCACCGCATTTGCAACATGTCTGGTAGTGCCTCTCCCTGCTTGCAAAAGCAGAGAGACGTGTTCCTGGCAAGGCTGGGAACCCAGTGCTGACTGAAGCCTTTAAAAAATGGAGCCACAAGTCAATTTGATGAGTGGAAGATAAGGGAGTGGGAACTGGCAGGGCCAGATATCATTATACATGAAGATTACCATCAAATAATGGGAACATATATGCAAAATGGCCCAGGCACAGGATTTCTTGCATAATGAACAAGAACTGTTCTGTTTGTTCACAACTCAGAAAAAGATATTATGCCTTCCATTGCTATTGCCTTCTGTAGATGCTGTCTTCCATAGTAACTATGTTTTCCATAGTAAATGTCTTCCATAGATAGACATAGTTACTGTCTGTCCAGGCAGTAACTATGCTAAGGCTGAATTCAACATTACATAGACATAACCTGTGGTTCCTCTCCCGCCCCGCCCCCCCCCCATCCCCCCACGTTTACCTGCCTGGATTCAGATGTAAGCACTGAAAGACTGCAGAGAGGAGGGGAAACTGACTGCTGGGCTTCCTCTTTTGATTGATGGACAGCTGCGGCAACCAATCAAGATGGAGAGAGGGAGGAACTTCCTGCCCTCAATTCCGGTCCCAGGGATGGCTGCCTCCATTATTGAATTTGGACATAATGGAGGCAGCCACAAACCAGAGGCCTGAGCAATAAACCTCACTTCAAACCAAGGGTTCAAATTGGAGTTTGGTGAGTGAACCCCCGCGTTGAGTTAGGGTCCGAAATATGGTTTCCTGCATTCAGATGTTCAGGTTTGGGGATCTCTGGCTGCTCTGCCTCCAGTTCCCCATTATGTACTCATCCGGCCTAATTGTTGCTCATTTCCACATGCCTACATTTATTCCTAATCATCTACTCATTTTACTACTCAAACTTACTCATGGCATTTATTGCTTCTGTGTCAGTACCCAGAAAACGTGTTTGTTTCTGGGTAAAGTAAATCCATTCTGCCAGGGAGTCAAGGAGAAGAAATTATAGCAGTATTGTATTGGGGTAGAGGAGGGGAGTGCAATGGGTGGAATCAAACCTTCCTGATTCTGAAATAATAATGAGATTCCTTACAATCCAACCCAAAATCCCTTTGACTTTTGTCTGATTGTAAATAAGCTTGGGCCATTTCAAGATGTGCCCACTTCCTTCCCAATATGTACCTTGCAGCAGCAGTGAAGAGATGCAAAAAGGAGGGGGCTGCTCCTCAGGCCTTAATTAGGCCTAACAGGAAGTCCCCATTGCAAAGATGTCAGCACATTGTAGTTTGCCAGGACCCAAGGCTGCTAGACAGGACCCCTTATGGATTATTGTGGATTTACCAGTATACTCACACAGATCCACCTTTCGTAAATTTTTTACTTGTATGATTCTCACAGACAGTAAACAGCAAGGACACTCCATCTGCAGAAAAATACAAAATTTTATGGCAAATAAGGAAATTAACGGCAGATCATGATCTTGGCTTTTAGTGCTGAATACATAATTTTCAGAAGATTTCATTCCTTTGCTAACTGAGGTATTAATTGTTTAGGGATTAACAAAATCCCACATTAATGGTGTAGAGCAAACATTAATATAATACATAAAGAAGAACCCCTCTTGTGTAGAAACATGCAGACATATAGATAATGTTGTTCAATGTGGATTACAGACTTCTTACAGGGATATTAGCATGCAGATAATAATGTGCAAATAAAATTATTGGTAACTATTCTGCAACAGTATATTAGCAGAAATTCCAGTGGCTATAATCTTCTAATTTTTGAGCCATTTTTGGAAGGGTGGTATATAAATCAAATAAATAAATAAAATAATTTTTGCATTAAAATATTTTTCAATACATTGGCTTATTGCTTTGAAAACACAAGGTAGAACTATTTTATAGTGTTCCAACAGCAAAAATTTTGATTATTTGAAGTCAACTTGAATATATTTAGATCAAAGAGTCAAACTACTAAAGATTTATGTTCAGTTCAGGCTCATCAGCAATTTTTAACTCTCCAGGTCACTCCTGGTTCAGACAGTGACTTACATAATGCACAGCCCAAGAGGGATGCGATCTTACTGGCTCTTCATTCACCATCTTGTGGGTGCTCCTACCGATGACAGGGGAAGCTTTGTGCATCCTAAAGTGCTACATCAGAGCAGCTACAACCAACTTTCCATTGCAGCTAGAGATTCCCCCATCATTAGTAGGAGCATCCACATGGTAGTGAGTGCTGTGGAAACAACAACCCCATATTCCTCTTGGGTGTGCAGCTACCTGCAAAGTACATAAGCTACTAACTTTTACAATATAATTTGATAAATCAGTTCGGACAGTTCATAAGAAGAACAGCCCTGCTGGATCAGGCCCAAGGCCCGTCTAGTCCAGCATCCTGTTTCGCACAGTGGCCTACCAGATGCCTCTGGAAGCCACAGGCAGGAGTTGAGGGCATACCCTCTCTCCTGCTGTTACTCCCCTGCAACTGGTACTCAGAGGCATCCTGCCTTTGAGGCTGGAGGTTGCCCACAGCCCTCCGACTAGTAGCTGTTGATATACCTCTCCTCCATGAAGTTATGAAGTTGAACTCCATGAAGTTCAAACTGGTTTTGAATTGGTATTAGAGATATTTGATGCAGAATAGTGTCAAACCCATAATTTGTTTAAATCTGTATGAAAATAAGGAAATGATAAACATTGAAATTGCTGACACAGTGTCGACACTGTGTGAATCACACCAGGGCTGCTGCAGACACAAAGTAGCCCAAATGCTGTGAGGATGAGCTGTTGCTCAGCCACTTCTGGCTCAATGGAACCATTTGGTTGTGGCGAATGGGAGTAGCTGCAGCAGAACTGACTGAGCAACAGCTCATCCTCAACAGTGTTTAAGGGTGATTAATCACCTGGTGTTGCAGTCTGCCATGCCTTGTGTAATAGTTAACAAAGTTGTGGCCCTTTTCTTCTATACTGAGTCTACGTTTTCTTGAGCTGGGGTCTGGGGATAATGTTTTATTTTTGTTTAAAATGTTTTTAAATTGTTAGTTGTTGTTTTAATGTTTTAATTTGTTTTAGCTTTTTATTGTTTTATAAGTTGTTTTAATTGTAAACCGCCCTGAGCCATTTTGGAAGGGCGGTATATAAATCAAATAAATAAATAAATAAATAAATAAATGTATTCCCAGAAGCCCCAGCATGGTTGGCAACCTTAACGAGATGCTGTGCATTGTGTCAGTCACTATTTTCATGGCCTCCTCCCCAACACTCAGGCCAGTATCAACAGTATGCAGCACGCTCAGGTAAATGCTGAGACCCTAGCATGCCAAGAGGGCAACCACTGACTCTGCTCCACCACTGGATCCCGTAAATCTAGGCTTGTGCATTTAAATTCAGGTACAAAACTATTTGTGCCCGAAAATGGCAATTTCAGAGGTTTTGTAACCAAATCAAAATCAAGAATTAAAAAACAGAGATTTTTGTTTCCAAATCGAAATGACTGTGTTTTGGACAGAATGCTTTGTTCTTTGGAAAAGCATTGCAATTGAAATTGACTTCTCTGACTCTCTCCACTCCAGCTGAGGCACTGAGTGATTAGCAGAAGATAAGATATGAAAAAGCTTTTGAGCTTGAATGGTTTAGTTAAGTATGTGTTGTGTTCGGTGTGATTGAAATGCAAACCGACCTTGCAAAGGGATTTGGAAGACAGCATTTTGAGACAGAAATACCCAAATATCTTTGGGAGCTCAATGCAATTCCAAAGCGCTTGCTAAAAGCCATGGTATAAATTGTGTGGAGAAGCTTTTCGAGAAGCTGGTTAGGAAAGTTCTGAAATTACACAGGTTTTTCTTTCCAAAGGTTTAGAAAGAATCTCTTGACTTGTTCAGGGCTCTTTTGAAGAGCTATTTTGTTTTTCTTCTGATTTTTATGAGTTATAGTGGTGGTGTCTAAGTTTTGTGGCCCAGGTTGAGCAGTCTAATGTAATTTAGGCCACAATGTAATTTGGTGGGAGATGATGTCTTAAGTCAGTGGTTCACAACTTTTGCCATTGCAGGGACAGGTCATCCACATGGGACTACAGGAGACAAAAGGAGGGGGGTGGGGAATATCCCTGTCAATTTATTGACATCCCCAGGAATCTTAGTTGTTTCTCTCTTTCTTGTAACCATGATCCATGGTTTTGCACTTTCTTAAATGCAATGATGATAAATCTCAACAATTCTGAACAGTAGGCTGATTTGTTTGGGCTACGGCTCACTCCACTTCAGTTAAATGAACATTTGGAGCTGTTCCATAGTACCAAGGCTGTTTGTTTGTTTACTTACTTATTTACATTTTATACCCCGCTCTTCCTCCAAGGAGCCCAGAGCGGTGTACTACATACTTAGGTTTCTCCTCACAACAACCCTGTGAAGTAGGTTAGGCTGAGAGAAGTGACTGGCCGAGAGTCACCCAGCTAGTATCATGGCTGAATGGGGATTTGAACTCAGGTCTCTCCGGTCCTAGTCCAGCACTCTAACCACTACACCACGCTGGCTCATTGGTCTATCTTGCTATCTTAAATGACCTGTGGTCACTGTTCCATGGGGAGGGAATGTTTTTATTGAAAGATTGCTTGAATCTACAAATGGGTTGTGCTGCTGTGCTAGTGCCACAGGGACAGGCTCACACCCGCTGCAAAATTCTCAAATAACTGTGCCAAAAAATTAAGTGCTGTTGTTCATCATTCTCTTCACTCTTTCAACTTGTTTATGTGGGGCTTCAGGGGCAAAACAGTGGGTTGGGTGGCAGTGCCCCAAGGGTGGTACACCCAGATTCCAAATAGGGCAAAGGACTGATTTCTTAGGAATTTTTGAGGTTTATGCATCTTTAAGATTTTCCCCCATAGGGAATAATGGAGGTTTCAGCAGCCCCATAACTCCACCTGGGGGGCACTGGGATGGCCCAAAGCGAGTGGTGGTGTAGTGCACAGAGGGTGCCAACCACCCCCCTGGATTACTAACCCTTTGGGTTACTGGGCTTTGTTGTTTCTGAGGTGTTGAGTTTAGATTCTCTGGTAGCAAATGAGATTTTTAATGAAACACATGAAACCACTCTCATATGAGAGAATCTACTCTTAGAACACCTCTAGAACAACAAAACCCTGTACTTCATGGGTTGGCAACCCATGTGGGTGGTTGGCACCCTAGGTGCACTACACTGCCACTTGCTCTGGGCCACCCCAGTGCCCCTCAAGTGGTGTTATGGGACTGCAGAAACCTCCATTATACCCTACGAGGAAAATCTGAAAGACGCGTAACTTCATTAATTCCTTAAAAATCAGCCCTGTTTTTGACAGGCTACATAGAGGACATGAGAGGGTTACAATGTAAAGGAAGCTTGAAGAATGCACCCTGAATCATTACTTATTTACATAACCCCTGTTTAATAGAGTTAGAGATCTATAGTTTTTCAGCTTAATTTTATTATTACCATCATAGGCATTGCAAAAACAATAATAACTAGCTGGGCCGGGCGCAGAGCATTTGCGCCTCTTGTTCTCCCTGCCCGGCTGCCTGCCCCCACTGACGTCTCCTTCCTTCCCCCGCCTGCTGAGTGCCCCCGCCTTCTCCTCCCTCCCGCCTGCTGGTGCCTGTGGGCACCAACATTTTCCAGCCCAGTGGCCCACCTCCGCCGCTGTTTCCTTCCTTCCTCCCCCTGCCACCATTTCCTCCCCGCCCACCCCTGCCGTCTCCACCCAGCCACAGTGCTATTGTTTCCCCAACCACCGTTAACTCCTGGACCTGCCAGCCAGCTGGCTACCATCACTACTTTCTTTCCCCCACCCATCCCCATCGCTATCTTATCCGGCAGCTCTCCAACCTCTCACGAGAGCTGCCATGCATGGGATTAGCCACCGGTATGCCTTAGGGAATTATATATAAAGATTATTCCATCCTCACAACATATCTATCTATCCAGGAAATATTTAAGGCCTATCCAAAGAGAACAAAAGAAAATGAGGATATAGCAAGGATTGTTTCTAGTGCACACAATATAATCTTCTAATACAATCTTCTAATCTATTTTTATTAACAGACAAAAGAAGAAGAAAAAGGCTAGAGAAAATAGTCTTCCCTGAACTATGTATATTAAGAAGAATATTGACCAGACTCGAACCAGCCCTGAAATGGATCTAGCATATACAACTGATGAAGCTGAAAATAATATGGAATATAATTTTAATTTGCATATTTTAGACATGCATCCCTACCTCCTGTTCACAGCAAAAAGATGTCATTGTAGTCTCTGCAGCATGAAAGTCCAGTTTAAAGTTGCACTTGTGTATTAGGGTGCAGCCACAATGCTTTTGAGACGTGCTTGCAGATTGCAATTATTTATGAGCTTATTTATGAATGCTGTCATCATAGCCCCACCCATTTTGACATTTCAGTAAAGAATGCTGAGGATTCACTAATTGACTGAATGAGATCTGAACTACAGCTTATACTGTGATTCTTTCACCATAACTCTTTTATCTTGTAAAGCAGCTGCTGCTGACTTCAAGCTGAACAGAGGACCAATAGGAACATAGAAACAGAGAAGCTGCCAAGTCAGACCAGTGTTCCATCTAGCATAGTATTGTCAACACAGACTTGCAGTGGCTTCTCCATGGTTGCAAGCAGGAGTCTCTCTCAGTCCTACCTGGAGATGCCAGGTAGGGAACTTGGAACATTCTGCATGCAGAAGATCTTAGAGAGCCCCTTCTTCTGCATGATCCCCACTACACATTAAGGTCATCTGAGGAGGTCTGTCTCCAGTTACCACCAGCTCGTCTGGTGGCAACTCAGAGGCAGGCTTTCTCTGTAGCTGCTCCTGGGCTGAGGAATGCACTCCCGGCAGAAATCCGTAATTTGAGTTCATTACTGTCTTTCAGGAGAGCCCTTAAAACCTATCAGTTTGGCCTGGCCTTCCAGGATTTTTAAACTACTGTAAACTGAGCCAGGTCTCACGATCAGTGAGACCCGGTTTGGAAGGGTGAGCGGGGAGAGCAGGCTAAGCCCGCTCTCCCCACACACGAGAGGAGTGGGAACCCTGGGCAGCCAGATCGGGAGCCCTGGACGGCTGGATCAGCCACCCACATGATTGCTGGCTCCATGATGGAGCCGGCAGGGACTGGGGAGCTTGGGGGCCATGTGGCCCCCGGAAGATCCAGTATGACCGGCGTGAGCATGCAGGGCATACTGGGGAGACCCCCAGAGCTGGGAGGTGGCTTTTTGCCTCCCCTCCGGGGGTCTACTCATGTGTAACCGTGGCATGGAGCCACGCCGCAGCTACTCACAATCTTTAAAACCAGGTTTGCGCTCACTCTGTAAACCTGGTTTTAGGGCAAGGGTAGTTAGGTGGGTTACCCCCCTAGGAACCACCTGGCTTGCAGCCGAGCCCGGTGATTCACACGATGAGGCAAAATTTCGCCCCATTGTGTGAATAGCCTCACTGTTTTAAATTGTTTTATATGGTTGCCCTGGTTTTCCAGGGTTTTATCTGTTTGCATATTTAATTGGTTTTATTCTGTTTTTATAGTTTTGATTTTAATTGTTAACTGGTTTTAATTGTTTTTATCCTGTTGTAAACTGCCCTGACCCATTTTGGAAGGGCGGTATATAAATCGAATAAATAAATAATACATAAATAAATAAATGCAAGCATGCTGGTGCTCTTCCCAGGGTGGCCCCACCCCCACATCTGTAATATCTTACAATGCTCACCTAAGCAGGATGGACCCTGCTTAGCAAAGGGGACAAATTATGCTTGCTACCACAAGACTCGGTCTCCTCCTCTCCAGTGTTGAGGGGCTTCTTTAACCCTTTTCTTCCCAGCCAGTTTTCCATTCAAAATCGTCTTCCCTCCAATTAATTTTGCCCCCCCACTAGATAAAAGGTATAGCCATCTTCAAGAATCTTCAAGATTCTTGACACATTCCACTCAGACACAGATTGATATTTTCCTTCTATGCTCCAGCACAGTCAAGGCTGTCCTTAGGGCATGGCAAGCAGGGTGACTGCCCTGGGCCCCACTCTTTTAACCCCCATTAGAATTAACTGGAAGGGAGCCCCGGACTGGCTGATTTGCACCAGGCCCCACAACCTGCCAGGGCTCTCTAAGGACAGCCCTGAGCACAACAACTCTCACTTCTAAGTGTGTTTTCTTAAAGTCAGCAACCATTAGCAATCCTTTCCTCGCTATTTTATTTCTGTGTAATTTACATTCCACACAGTGGGAGAGCCACCATTGTGCGGCCAGGTCCAAAGAACTCAGCCATCACTCCCCTTGGAGCCAAAAGGCAGAGAGATGCATTCTCAGACAGGCTGGGAACCCAGTGCTTACAGAAGCATCTCACAAATGGAGCCATACAAAACAATTTGTTCATTGTTACCCTGAGTGTAATTTTACCCTAATTCTTTGAGGGTAAGGATAAAGAAGGAGTGATAACATACAGAAAGCTGCAAGTGCAACCATTTTATTAACTATTTTCCATTTCTAGGGGACTAGACATTGCCAAAAATCACTGTGAGCATTTGTCCCTTGAGATGGTACCAATGGCCAAAATTAATGAGCTTGGCTCATGGACTATTAGACATTGTCTAATTTCTAGTTTTGATTTCAGTGGGACTACTTTGAGTAACTTTCCCCATCGATAGCCATGTAGCTTTCTGTCCTAAGTTGTTTTTTGTCCAACGTGAGCCCATGTATGTAGCCCATACCCACAAATGGGAAAACAGGAAGAGAGGCAGAGATTAAGGAACAAATAAAAAGTTATTCACATTGGAATTCATGCAGCCTGGAAAGGAAGAATGGGGAGGCTTAAGCAATTGGCCATCTCCTTTTAATTTGACAGATTAAAGGCAATCCAGCCAACCATCCATCACATCAGTGGGGCAAAGTGGGGCAATCCATGGAGCAATCATAAGCAATCATAAGTGGGGCAATCCATGGAG
Source organism: Hemicordylus capensis (assembly GCF_027244095.1). NCBI lineage: Eukaryota > Metazoa > Chordata > Lepidosauria > Squamata > Cordylidae > Hemicordylus > Hemicordylus capensis. Next base: position 73,665,081 of record NC_069657.1, read on the forward strand.
CAATCACTGGGTGAAATCTTCCACACTTGTGGAAGGAGTTTTTGCAGTAGTAGTCTGCAGCCTTGGGCAATTGCTAGTGGAAGAAGAGCTACTAATGGTGAAGAGTTTGTGAAAGAGGTAAAACAACATGTTGTGCAACAATTAGTTACTGAGAGTGTAACACCTGCTACTGTCGCAACTGGTCTGAAGGAAAGGTTACGTGTTCATGTAATGACCTTGTGCTATGTCCTTACAAGGCAAGAGCATTTATGCTAGCACAAGACTAATCTGAAAGTCCCTAGTGTTCTAATTTTTAAATAGTTTGCAGACTACCACTTAATGGTTGTTAAAACCCCATTTTATCCCACGCTACAATTTCAGACTGATGACAGCAAACAAAATTAAAACATGTTAATTATATGTATACAGTGTTAATTATATTAATATAAAACAGCTCTTTGTTTTTTTTAGGCAAACATGCTTCCTGCCTTTTAAAAATGAAAAAACCTCACATTTTTAGAAGTGAAATTGGAACTTGTTACATTTTTTCTGGACGCACAATCTCCCTCACCTTCTCCCTCCCCCCCCCCATCTCTCTCTCTCTCTCTCTCTCTCTCTCTCTCTCTCTCTCTCTCACACACACACACACACACACACACACACACACCCCTGCACAAACTGTCCATAAAAGTGGCAAGGTAACCTTAACTTTCAGTGGTACTTTGATAATATTATTTCTAACTGAATGTAAGATTGTTTCCCCCCACAGAACAGTGGGACCATAAAACAGACAAGACTTGTTTGTACAACTGCCAGGGCCAGCAGGGTAGGAGAAGGGCCCAAGCTGGGTAGGAGAGCCAGGTGCACTCCCAATGTTGGATTATGTACTTGCAAACATTAAGATAGGGGGTGGGGATAAAGATCATGTGAGAGGTGGTATCTGGGTAGGACAGCTTTTCTTCCGACCTCACTATAAACCTGGGGACAAAATCTGAGAAGGATGCACTCATCCTACTCAGCTGCCACATTCTTCCCACCTTTGAAAGCACATGACTGAAAACTGGGAGCATGCCCAGCTCTCTGACCCTGGCCGTGCACTTCTCCTGCCCTGCCGGTTGTCATGTAAACAATCCTACAGTGTGACAATATCATTCAAATCCAGTGAGAGTGAGGGTACCAGTTCCAGCACCCCCACTACCACCTGAGTTTACGGCTCTGCCTTCATTCTTGGAGTTCTTTGAGGCTCTCGGAGCTGAAATAGAAGCTCCTGTGCCACTGGAGATGCTGCTGTGCCACTGGTGATGCTCCTCCAAAACTCTTCGATACTGTTGTAAGCTACAGAGCCTTTCCCAGTGAAGAGGCAGGACCAAATCAGCAGCTATGAAAACCTGCATTTGGCTGCAGACATTTGCTGGAGCAACATGTGACCTACTCTGTTGTACACAGCTCCCCTGCTTCTGCTTGCAGCTTTCTGAACTATTGACATCTTTGCCTGACTTATGCGTCCCTTAGAGTTATACTTCCAAAGACTCTTGCCTTGATGGAGGCCCCACCTCAGTCATGCATTTCATTTATTTAATATATTTGTATACTGCCCATTACCACAGTCTCTGGGTGGTTGACTGCAATAAAACCAAGAAATGTTAACAATTAAAACATAAAAAAATCAAATTAAAATACCCATTAAAACCACCAAACGGCTACAAAGCTTGGCTGAAGAGACGTGTCTTCAATTCTTTCCTAAAAGCCAACTGGGATGGAACAGCTCTAATCTCAGCTGGAAGTGATGTTAATGGATTGCTCCAGGAACACATCTAAATGCGTGTCTGGGGAAATTAGTGAACTAGATTGGAGCAGTCCCATGTCAGAATAAATTTGTGCAAAGTTCTAGTCCTGGGGAAATGAACTGACAGAGAGTAAGTTAAGGTTCACAAATACAATCAGTTTAATTGAAGGATTAGGGGTACAGGAATAAAAAGATTTGATTAAGGCAATATTATTACTGCAATACATCAGAGAGATTTAGGTAACTTACAAAGAGGCAATTTGAGCTTGGTGTCCGAATTAAATGAACTCCAGGATGGCTAGAGAAAGGAGGCTTCAGAGAAACAGGGTTTTGGATTTAGGAAAGAGCAGGGATAGGGAGAAGCCCAAAGGGGCACAGTAGTTACTAATTCACTCCTTATGGCAACCAAAGGACCTCTTTCCTCTAGACTGGACTGGGAATCAGGAGATAGCAGTGGAGAACCGAATACTGTTTGGGGATTAGGTAGCAGAGGTAAATCCAAAAGGGTTCTGGTTTCATGTAGCCAGCTTCTTGTAGTAGCAAGGCATGCTGGGCAGATCGGGCCAGTGAGGAAGGCTGATCTGGAGGCTGAGATCAGGAATGGCGGGTGTTAGGTCAATCTCCCGAACTGCGGGTGGCTCCAAGGTGTAGACACCAAAGGAAACACACTGGTTTAAGAAACCAGGGCCAGGTATATCCCAAAATGTACCCTGAGGCAAAGTGCTGATTCTTCCTCCTTGCTGTGAAGAATTCCTGTGGACCTCAAAAGAATCCATTGTCTGTGTTGGGTATGCTAGCATAAGCACAATGGCTTGAAAAGGTCAAGAACAACTGTATGTAAATGGACTGAATGGACGTGCAAGGACTTATCTTTCAGATTGGAAGGACCCAGTAAACCAATCAGTGTTTTAAATGAGTGCATCTCCTGAATTCCTATGGCCCATCAACCTCTTTTGTTAGGGAGGGGAGCAGTTCACAGTGCCTTATCTGCTTTCCTGCTGATGATTAGTTTAGCTTGTTTGAGGCAACCAAGGAGGGGAGGTAACAGAGTCAGTCTCTGGACAGAGAGACCTTGAAGCTAACTCAGAATCTAACTTGGATCTGCTTAGATATTCCCAGTAGAGGGAAAGGCACAAGGCTAATCCCTTTCCATGAGGCTAATCCCCTTCCAGGCCTTGCAGAGGCCATTTGCACATGTGCGAATGGGCCGAAAAACTGGCCGGAACGGCCAGTGGTGATTTCAGTGGCAGGCGGGGGGAGAGGGAACCTCTGCGGACCCCCCCTCCCCACCCCAAGGAACTCTTCCGGAGGGGAGAAAAGGTTAAAAAATGGGGGGATCACGAACCCCCCCAACCGTCGGGGGGGATTCGGTCTGGGTCTGGACTGAACCAGGGGGGTTTGGTTCAACCCTGAACTGTCGAACTGAACCAGTTTGACATCGAACGTGTGACATATAGGCATTTGGCCTGTAACACAGACGTAAAACAACTTAGATTGACTAAAATTCCCATCCTATAAACTTCTGCATTAACCATATTTGTGTGTGGCTCACTTCTTTTTATTCTGTGAATTCATTCAAGAATGGTTAGGGATGTAATCCTATTTCCTTACATTAAGCATAATGAGACTTACTACATTGAACATAATGGGACTTACTTTTGAGTAAATATATTATTGTAGTGCTCTGCATGTCTGTTTTCATACTGATTGATTGATACATTACATCCCCCTTTCATCCAAGGTTCAAAGTGTCTCACAATGTTGATTTTCGAGATGAAAATTACTTCTGGAAGGAATAAGTTGCTGAAGCTGCTGCTGCCCACAAAGGCGCAGCAGCAGCAGCAGCAACTGAAAGAAAAAATTAACTACCTCCAACACTATCATCAACAAAGGTAAATCCCCCAAGTACTAAATTCTGCAAAGAGATACATTTTGGGGACTTATATACAAGACTGCTTTATAACTAAGCCATGGTTTCTCATCCATCAGCTGGATGGATAGACCCAACAGCCACTCCACCCACTGCCACCACTTCAGGGGGAGGCCTGCTCAGCTCACCCCCACCCCCAGCTGTGCACATGGTGGCTAAAATTATGGAAAAGATCAGTGGTTCAGCGGGGCAGCAACAGTAGGTTTTTTTTAATGAGGGGGGCGGGCTATCTTGCAGTGGCAGGGTGCCTTGTGGCGGGGGCAGTCCGGGCACCAAAATTACCTTGGTGCACCACTGCCTTCTGGCAAACTTTGTGCCACATCTCTTAAGGCCCAATGGACATCAGCTCTCCATTCCACTCATAGTGCATTGTATTCTGTGTTTTGTTGTTGAGAAGTTTGTCCCAAATGGGATCCTGTATAGAGTGTGTAGTGGGTGGAGTAGAAAAGCAATTTTGAACTTGGTACTGGGTGGTTCTTTTAACTGTGTGCATAATTATTAAGAATCACAGCTTAGTCTTAACAATTTCAAAGTGAAAGACTGATAATTTTAAAATGAGGCCAGATAAAATGCTTTAATAACGATTTCTTGTGCAGGATACAATTTACTTTGAATACTTAGGGCAGGGGCATAGCCATCATTGAGTTGGGAGGGTCAAATATCCCCTGCTCACCCGTGTTAGTGACCAGGGGATATTTGTGCCCCACCCTTGCTCACTGATGGTGTGGGGCCTGCCTCACACACTCCCCAGCTGGTGAATGAAGCACTTAGCTGGGACAGGCTGATGAGTGGCACATCTGTTCCCCAGTGCCAGCCATACCTCCTGACATCAACACATCAGCATCAAGGACATGGCTACAGTCAGAGGACATGGCCAGGAGGGGCCCATTTTCAAAGTTAGAGGTCCCAGGGCTGTCTCTAATCTTGCTATGCCTCGGACGTAGTACCAGTAAGGACAAGCACCACCTGGTACGTGCAATGAGGTTGGGGATGGGCTGAGAGAATGCCCACCCTGACATGACAGGAGGATGTCTCAACACTAGTGATGAGCTCGGACCATTCTGGAGGCCATTCTACAGGCCTCCGGACCGGTCTGGACATGGGCGGTTTGGGGTTCGGGTGATTCGGAGTGGGGGGTTCCTTTAAGAGCGGGGAGAAGGTTTACTTACCCCTCCCGCCGTTTTCCCATAGTTCTGTTAATAATTGGGGTGGCAGAATACCTCCCTGCTGCCCATTCTCCTGTTTGCCTGCTGCTGTTGCTGTGCTACTCTGTAAAAGGCTTCAATAAGCCTTTTGCATGCGCGCATGTCGTGGAGACGTGAAGCGCGCACAATGTGCGCACGTGCAAAAGGCTTATTGAAGCCTTTTGCAGCATAGCGCAGCAGCAGCCAAACAGGAGAATGGGCGGCAGGGAGGTATCCTGCCGCCCCAATTATTAACAGAACTACAGGCACCGGAGGGGGAAAAACGGCGGGAGGGGTAAGTAAACCCTCCCCCGCTCTTAAAGGAACCCCCCCATCCCAGTGCCGGGCCGCAGTTCCGCGGTTCCGTGCACACCCCTACCCAACACACCCCAAATCGTGTGAGGAGAGCATTAATCTGAATCACCTCTCTACACACACTCCAATACCTGTGTGCTGGACAGTGCTCATCCGAACTATCCCATGTCTATTTAACAGTACAATCCTATACCTGTTTACTTGGAAGTTAAGTTCCATGTTCAGTGGGGCTTATTTCCTTTTAACTGTGCTTAGGATTGCAGTCCAAGTGACATAATTAAATACAAGTAAATGTATGAATAATCAACAATCTGAATTTATGGGAGATATTGGGAGGAGAAGCAGGAGGTGCCATGATCCAAAATTTTGTGGGCACCAAAGACTTTCTCTTATATTAGAACTTCTGAGGCTATAGTGAATATGAATAATGAGGAGAGACTTTTGGCAGCCAACGTTCAGATAGCTCTGGTTCTTTTATGCCAGCTATCCCTGGGCTATTTCTTAGAACTCTTTTAGTCTCTCGCCCTCCTTTTTTTTCATGTTAGGGGACAAGGAAGGCATATTCAGGCTTGAGATTACTGAGCCTGTTTCCGTTCTATTGTTTTGTGCAAAACCTCCAAGATGGTGCTTGCATTGTTCTGGACATTATAGTTAGTTAGGTTCAGCAGCTTGTTGAAATCTTCTTCCTGCAGTGAGACCTGTCGAGTCGAATATGGAGAAAAGACACTAGAGAGATCAACGTTGCCCAGGGACATGTCAGTTGCACTGCGTTCCACACCTGTAGAAGAAAAGAAAGTGATGTCACTGTCATTGCCAAGCCAACTCCAAGGCCTAGGCAGTGGGCTAGGATGGCAAATTGGGAAGGGCAACAGCACCTTCCAGTCCTGGCCAGAGATTTCTCCCTGCCAGGGAAACATGATAGGTTCCACTCTCTGCCAGTGTGAGAAATCCAGCTAAAGGATCTGCACTCAGCTATGAAGCTGATTGGGTGGCCTTCTAGACTTCCAGTCACTGGCTGACTTCCAGACTAAGGAAGTGTTGGTGCTGTGAATGTGCCGCATGTGCTTTGGGTGAGAGGTGGGGATGGGGTTGCACAACTCTCAGGGACATGTTTTCAGGGGTCACAGTTGGCTTCAGAAGGAAGGAGAGATTGATGGAAACTGCCCCTCCCCCAAAGCACATGGTGCACATTTGCTGCACTGGCCATTCCTCTGTTTAGATGTTGTCTGGCCCCTGTCTCTCAGCTTGCAACTTAACTAATTTCACAAGATTCTTGCAAAGCTAAAATTCTGTCTAGAGCTCCTCAAAGGATTGGCATGTTTCAAATGAACTAAGAATGCACTTTGTATGCATAGTGGCGACAGCTCAGTGACAGAGCCTCTGCTTTGCATGCAGAAGGTCCCAGGTTAAATCCCTGGCACCTCCAGGTAGGTCTGGGAGAGACTCTTGCCTGCAACCCTGGAGAACTCATTGCCAGTCAGTGCAGACAGTACTGAGCTAGATAGACCAATGGTCTAACTCGATATATGGTAGCTTCTTATGTTTGTTAGGATGTCAGCTGCTGGACCGAAACAAGCATGAGCAGAAAGAAGCTTGTGAAAAGGGAAATTCCAAACCTCTCCTCCCCACTGCTCCTTTATGAACCCCTCAAAAAGCCATTCCTGAGAGAGGAGACCCTCAAGAACAAGATGGCTTGTGGCATGAGGGAGGAGGAGAGGGAGTTCACGGAAATCAGGTGACAACACAAGTAGAACTCTCACTCATGCAAGGTAACTGCAATCCAATTTTGATTGACTGATTTGATTTGATTGATATCCTGCCCCTCCAAAAATGGCTCATGGCAGTTCGGTGGATGCCATCCCACAGCCCCCCCCCCCCCCAATGCCACACGCCAATCTGTTCCTGAGGGTTACCAAAGTTCAGGAGTAGCTTTCAGAGGGTGCAGGAGGCTGCAGTGGGAAGGAAGGTGTGAAATTTCCTTTTCATAAGCACCTTTTCATTCACATTTGTTTGGATCCAACCCAAGTTCTATTGAACACAGTCAGACTTACTTGACTTCTGAGTACACATGTTAGGTCTGAGCTGCAAAAGTCACAAATCAAAGCACATTCACTGGGAAGTCAGCTCTACTGAACTGAATAGGACTTGCTTCCAAGCAAATGTGCTCCAGATCAGCAAAGATCTAAATATTTTAGGATCAAGTACCTGCCATACATTTATGCTGTTCTGTATAGGCTGCCATTAAACTCACCAGGTGCAATGTATCTTTGGAAGCTGTCATTCACTAATGGGAAATAAATCACTATGGGAGCTTCTAAGTTGTGTGCATCTTCAAATACATAGCATTCCTTCAGGTTTTTCTTTTCTTCTTCATTTAGCACAGTATTAGGAAACGGAATTCCTTGCTCTGAGAAGTATGTGGAGGCCCGTTCCAGAGGCTAAAAGTTGAAAAATAAAGGAATTGGCAGGGGCAAAAAAAGAGACCAAATGAGGATTTCAGGACAAGCAGAAATGATTAAGTGAGCATCTCTTGCCATGTGACTGTTTTGGTTTCACAACCAGAATGTTAATTCTTGGAACAAAGATTGCATAACAAGGCTCCCCCCTTATCTATGTTGTCTCCAATTTGTCACCACCTGCACAGAACCAAAACTGAATTTGGCTTAACTTTGAAACTCAAAGAGAAAGGGGAATCCATGGAACCAGGAAGGAGAAGAACAGACCCAATCCGTGAACGAAAATGCTCACCACTAGGGATGTGCAAAAAATTTCGGGCACAGAACGATCTGTGCCCGAAATGAACAATTTCAGGTGATTCGGGGCTGAACAGAATCACCCCCGATGTCCCCCGATATTTTTCAGACACGAGCCGAATCACCCGAATTTCAGGCATGAAAAATTCGGGTAATTCAGTTCACGGTTGATTTTTGGCGTTTTTTTAAAGTTTTAGTGACTTTGGGGCAGTTCGGGGGCATAGCATGGGATCTGGGCAAAAGTGGTGGGGTGGGGTGGTAGTGCCTAATGGGTGCAGGCTACCACCCCAATTTCAGGGGGATTGGGCAAAGGGCTGATTTTTGGTAAATTTCTGAAAATTTCATGTCTTTGGGGCAGATTGGGGCATATTGGGGCAGAATAGTGGGGTGGGGTGGTAGTGCCTAATGGGTGGAGGCTACCACCCCAATTTCAGGGGGTTTGGACAAAGGGCTGATTTTTTGAGAATTTTTGAAGTTTTAGTGACTTTGGGGCAGTTTGGGGGCAGAAAGTGGATCTGCCCCAAAAGAGTGGGGTGGGGTGGTAGTGCCTCATGGGTGGAGGCTACCACCCCCATTTCAGGGGGATTGGGCAGAGGGCTGATTTTTTGAGAATTTTTGAAGTTTGGGTGTCTTTGGGGCAGATTGGGGGCAGAAAGTGGATCTGCCCCAAAGGAGTGGGGTGGGCTGGTAGATAGTGCCTAATGGGTGGAGGCTACCACCCATCCCCAATTTAAGAGTGATTGGGCAGAGGGGTGAATTATGGTGAATTTATTTGTATGAGGTTTGTCTTCATAAGGTGAAGTGTGCTAAATTGATTACTTCCTCATATTATTCATAGTAAAGGAAAGTGAAAAAGTGAAAGTGGGGTCATGAGAGTTGTTTAATTGAAAAATATCTCATTTGCTATGATAGAATGAGAATTCACACCTTTTCTGAGGTGTGAATTCTCATTCTATCATAGCAAATGAGATATTTTTCAATTAAACAACTCTCATGACCCCACTTTCACTTTTTCACTTTCCTTTACTATGAATAATATGAGGAAGTAATCAATTTAGCACACTTCACCTTATGAAGACAAACCTCATACAAATAAATTCACCATAATTCACCCCTCTGCCCAATCACTCTTAAATTGGGGATGGGTGGTAGCCTCCACCCATTAGGCACTATCTACCAGCCCACCCCACTCCTTTGGGGCAGATCCACTTTCTGCCCCCAATCTGCCCCAAAGACACCCAAACTTCAAAAATTCTCAAAAAATCAGCCCTCTGCCCAATCCCCCTGAAATGGGGGTGGTAGCCTCCACCCATGAGGCACTACCACCCCACCCCACTCTTTTGGGGCAGATCCACTTTCTGCCCCCAAACTGCCCCAAAGTCACTAAAACTTCAAAAATTCTCAAAAAATCAGCCCTTTGTCCAAACCCCCTGAAATTGGGGTGGTAGCCTCCACCCATTAGGCACTACCACCCCACCCCACTATTCTGCCCCAGCCCCCACTTTCTGCCCCAATATGCCCCAATCTGCCCCAAAGACATGAAATTTTCAGAAATTTACCAAAAATCAGCCCTTTGCCCAATCCCCCTGAAATTGGGGTGGTAGCCTGCACCCATTAGGCACTACCACCCCACCCCACTACTTTTGCCCAGATCCCATGCTATGCCCCCGAACTGCCCCAAAGTCACTAAAACTTTAAAAATTCACCAAAAATCAGGATTTTGCCCAATCCCCCTGAAATTGGGGTGGTAGCCTGCACCCATTAGGCACTACCACCCCACCCCACTACTTTTGCCCAGATCCCATGCTATGCCCCCGAACTGCCCCAAAGTCACTAAAACTTTAAAAATTCACCAAAAATCAGGATTTTGCCCAATCCCCCTGAAATTGGGGTGGTAGACTCTACCCATTGGGCACTACCACCCCACCCCAAAATTTTGTCCCTGGGCCCCTTTTTACCCCCCCGAATCGATTCAGATTAAATCCAAATCCGAACCGAATCAAGGGTGATTCGGGTGACCCAGATTCGGGCACAAAACAGAACAGGGGTGATTCGGTTCAGGTCCAAGCCGAATCACCCGAAATCCCGAATTGCACACCCCTACTCACCACTCTAAATGGACAGTAAAAGTGACATTAAACTATATACTAAATATAATATAAAGTTTAATCAAAACAACCACTGTGTAAACATAAACCAGTCACATGCAGTAAACGATATGACTGGAAACATCCTATACAGAAAAATCAACCAACCAGACATCTATAACCAACATGTATAAACAATAAAATACAATTGTTGTTGTGATTAAACTTTATATGTTTAGTATATAGTTTAATGTCACTTTTACTGTCCATTTAGAGTGGTGAGCATTTTTGTTCACGGACTGGGTCTTAACTTTGAAACTCAGCAACTTTTTCTTGTCTTTCTGAATGCTGATTTATTTCATAATCAAATATGGAGGGGGTGTATATATATGAATTTCTGAAAGCAAATTTAATCTTGAGAACATTTACAATTTGTACTTGTTCTGAAGATTTTTATTTGCTCTGGCTGCTCTCTGATAAACATTTGAATATTTAATGTTGCCAAGTTTTGTGCCACGGTATGTAAGATACATCATGAGTCAAGGATAAGGATGGTTGTATTAGATAAAGTTTGACTGATTTATTGCATATCAGAAGTGGTTATTTTGAGCAGTGTTATGTGATATAGCTGGTCTGAGTCCATAATAAAGAATTTGAATTCGTAATTAGTACTCTTATGAAAGTATAAATTATGCTGGACTGGTGGAGGGAGAAGGGGCATATAATATGGGGAAAGAGCAAGGGAAAACATTCAGTGTAGAATGTTCAACTGAATAGTTGAAGAGGCTAAGGAGAAGCTGAGAGAGTAGTGGTTGAAGAGAGACTTGAGGGAGAAGAGAAAGAGAAGATAATGCATCCACCCACTCCCTACTTGTTTGGGGTGCAGCTTCTTTGCCCCTTCCTCATTCAAACAAGGCATGAGGCATTTTCTTGCAGCCGATTGGCTGAGGTAGGTGGGGGTGGCCAGCTACATCTATGCACACTGGCTTTCCTTCCTCAATCCATTAAGAGCAGCAACCTCCTCCCTCCCATCCTGGGGTGCAGTGTGGGTTTTACTGGTCGCCCTATTGGGGGCCAGGTAGGAATTTTTTGCCCCCTGCTGATTGGCTCTTTCTGGGGGGTTCTTTTTGCCTACCTCTCACTGCTACCCTTAGTTAGTTCCTTCATGGTCACAACAGCATCCACAGTGCGGTAAGAAATGGGCAATGTAGTTTCTGGTGAGCACCTTAGAGCAATGCATGTTGGCATCAGCGGGAGTCCTTGGCAGTCCTTAGAGGCCTCACTGCTCAAGGAGCACTGACCCTGGATTCACTCGTCCCTGGCAAGGGATCAGCCTCTTTAAAAGACCTCACGGCTTGGAGGGGGTTGATCTTGAGCCACGGGGCTTTGACATAAGTCAGCTAAGATGGTAGCATTAACCACAGGGCTGATGCTGGCCGGAGCCAAGATGTATTGCCCATTCTCTTTAGGTGGATTCACTGGGATCAGTAAATATTTAGTTTCTGCTCTGTGGGGGGGGCGGGGTGGAGAGCCAATCCTCCAGTTTTTCTTCTGATTTGATCAATAAAGTTGTGGCCTGTTTAATTCCATTCTTGTGTCTCATGTCTTTGTTGGGTCTGGGTGCAAGAAAGTAGATGGACAAAAGCTCTGATTGCAGAGGAGTGAACAAGATAAATGGAAACTGAATGTATCTTTTATTGAAAACAGATATTAAAACCTTTAATGGACACCATTACACATAATGAATAGTGGTTTGAAGCTAGACCATTCATATTTTCTTGTTCTTATTCACTATTATTCATTAATTGGTTTTGTTAGCTGTCTATATAGATAAGATAAATATTTTCCATATTTATTATTTGCCAGAGTGATTGCTGTCTGCCTCTCCTCATCCATTGTAAAGGACAATGTGGATTATACTTGAATTTAATTAGCATATATATGAGAACCTCCGTATTTGCCGGGGTTCCATTCTCCACTGCTACCACAGATATGGAAACAGCAAATACAGAGGCATTGGGGCAATGGGATCATGGGGGTTAGGTTCTTGGAAGCTGGGAAAATCATCAAAAATTGGCCAAATTTGGGGGGGAATCTGCCTACCATGCTTCGCTGGTCCCCTTGAGTTGAGCTGTGACCCTGAATGGCCAAAAATCACAGTTTTTGTTGATTTTTCTTTTTAAAAGAGTCATTTTGAGCCTCCCAAACAAAATGGTGGCTGGAAATGTCCTCCAAGGTCATTTGTTTATTCATCTCAGATATCATTTCTAATTTGTTATGGGGGCGGCTAACAAATAAAGTTATTTGTTGTTGTTGTTATTTCTGGCCACCCCTGACTTGCAGATACACGAAATTTAACTTCTTAGATGCTGGGTTTTTCCTGCATATACTGAGGTTGGGTGCCAATTTCCTGACCGCGGATACGCAAAACCACAGATATGGAGTCTGCAAATATGGAGGTTATCCTATATAATGTTCACTTGTCTTCACTAGCTAATACTATCCAAACATTATTAACAGCAAGGCAACTCCCATTGGATTTACAGATGACAAAGCCTAATGGGTAGCAAGTAGCTGCTATCTCATCCACCCAAATCCAATAGTGTCTGCAATTTGTCTTTCTCCATGCATTGTATATAACTAGGTGCATTACACTTGAATATGTATGATTCCTTTGATTAAGTTCTACAAAATTACAGTGTGCAGTGCATCTACTTGCTATACATTATTAGGCTTTTTGTGTCATATATCATATTAGGAATATCTTCGTACAATAATATTTGGATAATATTGGCTAAAAAGACAAGTGGTCATTATATATATGATAATCAAGAAATATGTGATCATTCTACAACATTAGGTAGTTTTAATGATTTTTTTTATTTTTTATTTTTTATTACATTAATATAATAAAAAGTTGAAATAATTGCGTTAATTAAAATAGCTATTGCAATCAAAATGTTGTAGCAGATTCATTTTGGTTTTGAATTAGGATATGAACTAGGTTGTTCAGGAGTTTCATAAAAGTTGTTGCTCCTTTCTGGATATTGTATTATTCTGATACAAATATTTTTATAGTTTGTATTTGACTTTCAAAAATTAAATATATATATTAAAAGAAATAGGTGACCTTCCTAACCTTGGTCTGTGATCCTCCAGTATAGTTGAAGTGCAGGATGACATCCACTTTCCTCTCTGGTCTCAGGAGTGGTGGGCAACTGGTGTCAAAGAAGAACGCTGCATCAACAAGTTCCAGGTGATCTGCAGGGTCTCTCAGTCGATTAGGAGACTCATCAAGCACAGAGTCTATAAGGGAGTGGGGGGAGAGGGAGAGATGCTTTTATAGCCTTTTTCTCTTGGGTAGAATAGTTTGATCTGCTGGTTCATTATGCTGGTATATGCTACATTAGTTCATTATGCTGGTATATGCTACAGCTTAGAACAAATTGTGTCATTTGGGTGTAATCTGCTTTAGGACACAGGAACATTGGAATCTGCCTTATACTGAATCAGACCATTGGTCCATCTAGCTCAGCATTTTCTACACAGACTGTCAGCAGCTTCTCCAAAGTTACAGGCAGGAGTCTCTCTCAACCCTATCTGGAGATCCCAAGGAGGGAACTTGGAATGTTCTGCATGAAAGTGCTCTTCCCAGAGTCACCTCATCCCCCAAGGGGAATATCTTACAGTGTTCACATGTCGTCTCTCATTCAAATGAAAACTAGGGTGGACCATGCTTAGTAAAGGGGACAATTCATGCCTTAAGTGGCGCAGTGGGGAAATGCTTGACTAACAAGCAGAAGGTTGCCGGTTCGAATCCCCACTGCTACTATATCAGGCAGCAGCAATATAGGAAGATGCTGAAAGGCATCATCTCATACTGCGTGGGAGGAGGCAATAGTAAACCCCTCTATTCTACCAAAGTTAAAAACCACAGGGCTCTGTGGTCGCCAGGACTCGAAATTGACTTGACGGCACACTTTACCACAAGATCAGCTCTCCTCCCAAAGGGGGCACTGTAGCAAAGAGATATAATGAAGGGAAAGTTTCCTTCTTATATCCTCCCTTTGTTCTCTTGTTGGATGGGATTTCTGGGTGTTCCTGTTTACTCTCCTCCCTGTCCCTGTCCCTGAGATTTATGAACCAGCATGTTTTGTACTGTCCTCTACCTTTACCAAACTGTAACCAAGAAAAGTGCCTTATGTACTGAATAAAGCTCTGTTAAATTTCCACTGACATTTGTTTAGGGGTATGCATGGAACCGCCAACAGCAGCTCAGTTAGAATTTGAACTGAACTGCCAGTCCACAGACTGGTTCGCTAGAACCGTTGAGGCAATTCAGTTCGTGCACACAAACTGGGTCAAATTGGTTCAGCCCAGTTCAGGATGCTTGTAACGGGAAATCCAGTAAGGATTCCCCTTTACAAGCATTGGGAGATCCCTAGGAAGTTAAATTGTGTTGAAAAGCGGGGGGGGGAGGTCACCTTAGGTGCGGCAGCTCTGCGGCTTCAGCTGAGTGTCACAGCTTTGGCAGTGTCAGGCTGCTGGCAGCTCCTTTAGGCCCCACCAGCACTCCCCCCTCCTCACTGTGAGCCAGTGGGGGCCCAGTTTGGGAGGCCATTAGAGTGACCTTCATGCATACTTGGAGGCCATTTGCATCACCATGCAAATTTGCCCAGCTCCCAAAACTGGCTAGGACTTATATTCTACCCAGTTTGTGGTCATGTAAACCACCCTCATAGGTAGAACAGAGCACAGGACCAATATGCCCAGTCAGGCAATTATGAAAAATAATTCTCTCTCTTTCATGAACAAATGAGGGCAATGAGTTTAGCCTAGGCTATACCAATTACTAATTTCCAAAAGAATCTGAAGCTAACGGCATGCTAGTGCTATACCTTTCCATCTAGAAAACCATCCATTCTGTGTATATTCATTGTGCATTTGAAACCCGTTCAAGAAATTGTGGTACTTTGATACTGCTGGACGGTCTGTTAAAATATCCCGCAAAGTATTGGAAAGGCCTCCTGCAGGAGTGAACATGCGAGTTGGCATCTCATGCAGTCTCTCTGGTAGATCGGGTACTTCCTCTGAAGAAAGACAGAAGCAATTAATCTAAAGAAAAACATGAATAGGATGAAGTACATAAATATATTCTAGTAATATTTTATTTAGATGTCTTGTAAAATGAACCAAAATGGCTAACTAAATAATAATATGAGAGGAAATGTTTCAATTGAGATGGGGGGGGGGATTTAGAATCAGACCTTTATTTGATGCCTTTGGGTATAATGATGCAATTACTTTCTGTGGTCACCTTGGTCTTTTACTCAATTACTCCCACATAAGCTTTCCCAGACAGCAGGCTTTATCGTGGGTTACTGTGAGGCTTTACTGCAAGATTGATTATGCCCCAAAACACAGACACAAAAAGTGGATTTTTTTTTACCCCAGATATAAATCGGGCTACATTCCGATACTTAATGAAAAACCCGAATCATGTGTGGAGTGCTCCCCAATAGCTCTCAGGGACTTCGACATAAATCTACATGATATGTGGATATACACCTGCCCATCCATGGGGAAGAAACATAAAATCACCATCTGGGAGAGCCCCATGTGTGGTGAGAAGCGTGTGCATGACTTCACTCCCCACCCCTCAGGCATACCTGTTCCGCCTCCAAGTTAGGGTTGTGCAGAAGAAACTCTCTGAGAAATTTCATTATTATAGAAACTAATTTGGCTTCCCTTGGAAATTCTCAGACATTTCTTCTTGGAAGGAACTTGGAAGGTGACTTCAAACTGTACTTTTTTGAAATTTCAGTGCCAAACTTATTGAATGATGTAAAGTTTAAAGAGGGAGCATGCATACAAAATCCAACATAGACCCAGACTGCATAGTTAATTCCTGGATTTTATCTGGCTATCAGTTCACACTGTTCAGGCCTATGGACATTTGTTGTTCAACCTTTTTACTAACCTTCAAAAGAGCTCTTATAACACTTTTTAAAAAGCCAGGCTTTTAGTAATTTCTGAGTTTTAAATTTTCAATTGCTGTTTAGATTTTTTAATTGCTGTAATTTCTGAAGGTGTTAGATTTTTTAATTCCTGTTTTAATAGCTGGTCTTGTTTGTCTTTGTTTTTGTGAACCTCTTGAGCTTCTGGAGTCAGGAAGTATATAAATCAAATCAAATAAAAAAATTTACATGTGTATGGTTTATTCAGATATAATGTCCATGCATGGGTGTCTGGTGGCCTTGGAGGCAGATTAAGGATACCTTGTGGACAGGGAGATATGTGGGAAAAGATTATAAAAGAATATAATCCAGTCTGGGGCTTTCTGGCAAAGATCTAGAAGATCTTGTGAATGGGTTTATCACATATTCTGCAGTTCCACCCCTATCAGTTTATGCTCTGCAATGCTCAAAATAGGCATTCACAAGAGATGAAATGCTAGGTAAATACATGTTGCATTTGCTTACGTCTGGAATATGTAATAGAAATTACCAATTTCAGTGATGGCATCTTGGGTCCATCTGTTCCAGAAGTCCTCGGAATTGTCAGCTGCATGCCAGGCATCCAGCAGGTTCTTGGAAAACACACTACTCCACATCCCTATGAAAGAAAGAAACGAAGTGGAAATATTTATACCACAAACTTTATTTTACCCTTGGGACTATCAGGCTTGAACAAGTCCTTAAAATCTCTATATTGTGCCATCAGCTTGGAGACAGTGATGTTTGGCTTGGTGAGTGGAGCTTTGGTTATAAAACTGTGTTTTATAATGCATTATGCTCTGCTACTACTTGCAGCTCCCATGTCTCTTGCCAATACTAGTGGGGATTTGCTTTTTGAGCTTACTTCTCCCAACTAGGGATGTGCGAACTGGTTTGGGGATTTGGGGGTTTGGGGGTTTGATGGTTCAGGGTCAAACTGAACCCCCCTCCCTGGTTCCACCCGGACTGGGACTGGACCCCTCCCACCAGTTCAAATTAAAAAAATAATTAAAAAAATAATTATTATTTACCTCTAGCTCCTTCAGGGGGCTTCCTAAAGACCACAAGGGTGTCCGTGAAGGTTCCCCCTTGCCCCGCCAGCCTCGGTACTCACCACCACGGCCCATTTTACTGTACTTTCTGGTCCATTCAGGCCTCTGTAAGTAGGCATGGCAGCTATTTTGCCTGCCACCACACATGTGCAAGTGGCCTCTGTGAGGCCTGGGCCATGCCAGGCCTCACAGAGGCCATTTGCACATACACGGAAGCAGGCAAAATGGCTGTCACACCTACTTATGAAGGCCCGAATGGGCCAGAAAGTACTGTTAAATGGGCCACGGTGATGATTACCGAGGCCAGCGGGGTGAGGGGGAACCTTCGCAGAGAGCCTGCCCCCCCACGGCTTTTAGGAAGCCCCTCGGAGGGGCTAGATGTAAACAAATTTTTTTTGAATTTTAAAAAAAATATTTGTGAAACACGCCCCCCCCCCGGACTGAACTGAACTAGGGGGGGCGGTTTTCAAAGGGGGCCCGGACTGAAGTGGTCCAGTCAGGTTTGAGTGCAGTTTGCACTCGAACCGAACCGGGCCAGCCGGTTCCATGCACACCCCTACTCCCAACAAGTATTCTGAATGTGACTAATTGATGCTTTCCTCATGGATATGCTCTCCTGAAATTGAGTTTCTATGTCATTCAGTCAACATGCCCTTTTTGCACAACAAGAACATTGCCTTACAATATGTTGCTGGGTCACACCATGGGAAAACAACTATCCAATCAATACGCAGATATAGTTGAAGCTACTTATTATTATCGCTACTATTAACAACTTTCTTAGTTAACTTACTTTGAAAGTCAAACTCTGCAAAGTTCAGAGCTCTGTTCACTCTCAGCAACAGAATTTGAATAGTATTAACTGATCTACTCTGACACTTTTATTTTTTATTTTTTTTGGTATTCAATTATCTGCCTTGACACTCTTACGTCAAAAACAGTGATGCAACTTCAAACTAGCATCCCAATGTGATCAATATTTTCTATTTCATACTCATTTCAGCTGAACACATACATGCCTTTTATACCTTTGCCTGTTCTTCTTTCCTGGCTACCCACTTAATGCCATGGATTTCTTATGCATCTGATTCATTTGCTGACATCCAGACTAAGGAAACATCCATGCAGTTAATACATGGGCATATCTTTGGGGGAGGGGAGTGATTTTCATCCATCTTTCCATTGCTCTGAACCCTACTGTGACTACTGAAAATTGTTCTTGAAGGTTGCATGACCTTCAGAGACATATCTTTGGTGGGCACAGGGGCTTCAGAACAAAGGAGAGATCGACAAAAGTCACCCCTTCCCTGAGGAATGTACTGTACCTCTGCTGCATGGGGACTTCCTTTGTCTTGATGTTGGGCACTGTATTTAAAATAAATAATTGATATTGCCGTTTCTGTGCTGTTTTGGTGCACATGGATCAGAACAGAACAGTATGATGATGAATTTCATAGTCCAGAAAAACAGAATGGCTTGACAAGCCACAAATAATCATGACACATATAATTTAGCAGTTGCCTCCATCCCTTGGTGTCATGGTGCAATGAATTCCAAAGACACACCTAGAGGAAACATCTTGGAAACAGGATGTTAACCATTATCCTAACGTTGCTGTTTTCAAGTAGTTTATACTCTTTAAGTTCTACCAAATACATCACCTGTATTCTTATCAAGATAAATGTTTCCCCCAGAAAAAAGTCACCTTGCATAAAGCAGATCCTTGACTCTGGATGCTTCTTCATTAGGTGTCCCATATAAAACTGGCTTCCAAAATCTTCAGCACGGACAAAAGCTCCATATTTTAGGAATCCTGCCTCATAGGGGGTAAACTCCACCCACTCTGCAAGGAAAGATAACAAAGTATACACTTTAAACTTTTAAAATGGTTACAGAAAGCTGCTATCCTAATGAGTGCTACAAGTAACTCACCTTTGGGGATTTTACCAGTCTATTGTATTTTGATTGGCCTCGTAATGACCTGTTATTGAGGATGTTCACATGAGCAGACCTACCCAGGCTCAGTCAGCCGTGCTTGGTAGGGCTGCTCGTGTGAAGCATCAGGATAAGGGGCAAAGCCACCATTGGGCAAACAGGTTCAAAGAACCCAGGCCACCACCCCCAGGGGCTGTGCCTCGCGGCCCCAGACACACACCCTGCATCTCACATCGACCCGCACTGCATTGGCAGTGCATCCAGAGTGATTCTCCCTGCCTTTTATAGGCAAGGAGAGCCACTCCTGGCCTCGCTGTCAATGCAGCACGGTCGATCTCCCTCCCAAATGGGGCAGTGCGGTCCCGTTTGGGAGGGAGACTACACCCCCATGTCTGACATCAGACACAGGGGCATGGATAGCCACCCCCTGCATCTGATGTCAGACATGGGGAGGCAGGGGCCATGACGTCAGCTGAACACAAGCTGCCACAGCCTTCCTCTGCCACTGGCCAGGATCAAGGTTGATCCTGGCGCTGCCTCCCTGGGTAGCCCAGGATTTTTATATGTCCTTTTATCCAGGTCCCTGGTCATATGTCTGCTTGGATTGCAAACAGCCTGAGCAGCCACAGAGCTGGGCATCTAGAGCCGGGAGCAGCGTGAATCAAATGGACACGCAAGCTACACATCCCACACATGGATTGTAATTGAGGAAAAAGTAAGCTCGATCTTGCCTTCCCCTCATGCCCTCCTTGCCCACCAAAAATGGACATGAGAACAACCTTAATGTGTGTTATCTCAAAAATGATCATGTATTTTGGTCAGAGGTCTCCAACTCATTCCTTTTGCTTACACTGGCAATGGATATCCTCATATTACAAATGAGATTCATCATCATTCAAGGCTGCTCAACTTCAGCCTTCCAGTTGTTTTTTGGACTACCAGAATCCCCAGCCACAGTGGTCAGTAACCACAGATTATGGGAGTTGTAGTTACCATCTTCAGGAGAGCCGAAGTTGACCAGCCCTGTTCTATTATATATGCAGTGGAGGATGTTTATGCAGGTCCACTGCTCCACAGTCCATAGAGTATTTTCAAATTTGAGAGTATATGAGCAGGCATTTTATATCAAATATTTATGAATTTAAATATTTTATATAAAAGACAAAGACGAAGAAATCAGGAAACTTGAGTTCCTTGAAATCTGTTACATAGTTTTTGTGCAATTCCATGCTAGGGATGCCAGCAATCATGACTCATCACTATCCAGAAGTTTTGCTTGGCACATTTATGGCATTGTGGGAAAGGGGAGGAGCAAGGGAACAGTAGGGAACCCTTTGCTTGGACTGAGATTGAGTCTCCTGTGCAAGCACCAGAGGATGAGTTATCCCTTTTTTACCTTTACTGAGATGTGTATAAGGTAAAGGTAAAGTTGTGCCATCGAGTTGGTGTTGACTCCTGGCGGCCACAGAGCCATGTGGTTTTCTGAGGTAGAATACAGGAGGGATTTACCATTGCCATCTCCCATGCCATATGAGATGATGCATTTCAGCATCTTCCTATATCGCTGCTGCCAGATATAGGTGTTTCCCAAAGTCTGGGAAACATACCAGTGGGGATTCGAACCAGCAACCTCTTGCTCCTTAGTAGGGATGGGCCTGGACCAGTCCGGAGGCCATTGAAAAAGCCTCCGGACTGGTCTGGACCGATCCGGACCTGGGCGGTCCGGTTCGGGTGGGGGGGTAGCTTTAAGAGCGGCGTGAGGGTTTACTTACCCCTCCCTCCACTTTCCCGCTCTGGCGCCGTAATCCTAAGAGTAATTGGGGTGGCAGGATACCTCCTTGCCGCCCCTTCCCCGATGTTGCTGGAAAAAACTCCCAGCAGTCCTTTGTGCGTGCACGTCACAGAGATGTGAAGCGTGCGCACAACGTGCGCGCGCGCGCAAAGGACTGCTGGGAGTTTTTTCCAGCAGCATCAGGGAAGGGGCGGCAGGGAGGTATCCTGCCACTGCAATTACTCTTAGGATTACAGTGCCAGAGCGGGAAAGTGGCGGGAGGGGTAAGTAAACCCTCCCGCCGCTCTTAAAGCTACCCCCCACCCCAGTGCCGGACCGCAGTTGGCAGTTCCGTGCACACCCCTACTCCCTAGGCAAGTTACTTTCCCACTGCGCCTTTACGTGGCTTGAGATGTGTATGCCTGTCCATATATGTTACCATAACATTTAAAAAGTGTAAGAGATTTGCAAAGACATTACCTCTAAAATCTCTTGTGGCAACACTGTCCTTTACATTGAGAGCCAGATAGATAGGCAGGGGGTTCTGACCCCGGTTCACTGCCTTCCGCTGATCTGAGAGTTTGTGGTTGTTGTTCTAAGATTTTTGGAGGGAAAATATAATTAACTGGAAGAATGTTAAAAAAGCAGAAGACCTAAAGTTGCATCTGAATTGGCCACATAAACCCTCAAAGCATAGATCAACTAACACCTATTGTAAAAACACCTCAAGACATCTCATATACTAGAATTTCACTCTGTGCATTTTAAAAAAAGTGTTTTTTGTACCATTATGGACATATTTCCACAGTGCTCATATATATATATTAGGAGAGGAGAGCTGGTCTTGTGGTAGCAAGCATGACTTAGCTAAGCAGGGTCTGCCCTGGTTGCATATGAAAGGGAGGCTAAAAGTGTGAGCACTGTAAGATATTCCCCTTAGGGGATAGAGCTGCTCTGGGAAGAGCAGAATCTTCCAAATTCCTTCCCAGGCATCTCCAAGATAGGGCTGAGAGAGATTCCTGCCTGCAACCTTGGAGAAGCCACTGCCAGTCTGTGAAGACAATACTGAGCTAGATAGACCAATGGTCTGACTCAGTATATGGCAGCTTCCTATGTAAGAGAGGGAAATCGGGGATCAGATAAAGATCAAGGTGGTCTGTTAAGAGTGGAAAACTGATCAATGCAGTCATTTGAGTCATGATGATAAGGAGATACACTCTAAAGTTCTGTTCAGATGAAAGGTTCCATGTGTGATTGGAAATGTCAACAAATCACAGGGGGTGGGGTGGGTTATATTAATTAATGTGGCAATTTCTACTAATTCAGATAGAGCAATGCCAGCATAGATGGCACAATGATCGTCATGCAAAACAATAGTTCTAAAACCTTACACTGGTGAATAGCATCTTCTCCTCTCTTTCAATTTGGGACAACTGTCACTGGGGGCCTGAGAGTGCACCTATTCTTATAGAATCTGTAATTCCCAGTAGTGTTAACTCTAGCAGCCTATGGCTGAACAAGAGAGGGAATCATCCACAAGTATCCTGGTCTGCCCAGCTCTTAAGTGCCAAAGTGGATGTGTTGCAGCAGACCTGGATCAACACAAAAAAGCTAAAAACAACAACAGCGGAGGGGGCAATTTGAAGAAAGAAGGGGGAGGTGGTGCTAATAGTATGCTAAGTTATATGTTTGCCCATTGCCGCAGCTGGAAGAAAAGCAGGTGGGGGAGGGAAAGACAGAAGACAATTGATAGTCAAGGAAAGAGTCAAGCACATGCAGTATGCATATTTGTCAGTCTGCCACTTCTCCCCTCCAATCACACCCTCTCTCCAGATCTACCAGTTCTACCAAATATCTAATTAGGCCTTTCGGCCATTGTGACTGGGAAAGATGGGAGTTGTAGTTCAACGTCTGGGAACCCAAGTCTGAGAATCCCTGCCTTAGAAGTAGCTGGCACAAGCTACTGTTAATCTATCAATCAATCATCTTTATTACAGTGCAAGACCAGCACAAGATAGAACAGCAGAGCATGAATCAATATCAAATTATGAAACAGTTGGGTAATATTACTTAGGGATGTGCACGTACAGGTTTCATACTGGTTCAGGTATGAACAGCGTACCTGCTTGCAGCCCCAGTGAACGTCGTAACAGAAAGGGCTGATGTACATGTGCATGGCACGCATGCACATGCGCGTTGGCCATTTCCGGTATGACATTTACCAGGGCTGCAAGCAGGTATGCTGCATCCTTGCACGGACACTTTTGGGGAGAACACTGGTGGGGGAAAAGCAGCGGGGCAGGTAAGGGCACCCTCCCTGCTCCTTAAAGGACCCCCGCCTCCAAACCGGTTCAAACGCCGGACTTCTGAACCACTTCAGCACTCCACAAAAGGAGTACCAAACTGTTTCTTGCACATTCCTAATATTACTTTAAAATTACTACTCTCATATTATGAAGAATACTGTAAAACTACTAACCCAGACAATCTACGGTTAAAAGACAGACTAGATGGATCAGTCATTTGATTCAGACCAACATCTCTCATAGTCATAGATAATATTTCTGAAAACATAGAATACCCCATCATTCAGCATAGCTTCAACCATGAGTCCCCAAAGGTCTATAAAGGACGTTTTATATCCTGCCATGGTCCGCTGACATAGCTCCTTGTGGTAGTTCTTCAGACTTTCCAAGGAAAAGGCACTCATTTTAGATTTGGCTGCTTGCACCCGAGCTGTCTTGATTTTCTCCCCAAGATCTCTATACGACCAATCAGCATCTTCATACAAATCTGTCATGGTCCTGAGAAAAGAAAAATGAAGAAGATTCCCTTTCCCCCATTCTGTGTCTGCAGCAGCAGTTCCACAAGTCCTACTGGAGATGTTGGAACTGCACATCGTGCTGGTGAACATTTCTTAGTATAGATAAAGTGTGCCGTCAAGTTGATTTCGACTCCTGGCACCCACAGAGCCCTGTGGTTGTCTTTGGTAGAGTACAGGAGGGGTTTACCATTGCCTCCTCCCACGCAGTATGAGATGATGCCTTTCAGCATCTTCCTATATCACTGCTGCCCGATATAGTAGCACTGGGGATTCAAACTGGCAACCTTCTGCTTGTTAGTGAAGCATTTCCCCACTGTCCTACTTAAGGTGACATTGGTGTTACTGAAGATTATATTAAACCAGGGAGTGGCTTATTCTTGTGCTGTTTATTTACAAGACTGGAATATAGGAGTTGTTCTCATGACCAGAGATTCCTGTGTAGAAGAGGGTTAACCCAGAAATATCTGGTCATCTGCAGCAGCAGGAGCCCTCCTGACCCAGCAGCTCTGTCCCTGATAGCCCAGACTTGCTACCCAGGCTAAACGTGAGGTAGGGCATAAAAGGGCTATGCACATGAGCA
Source organism: Hemicordylus capensis (assembly GCF_027244095.1). Classification (NCBI taxonomy): domain Eukaryota; kingdom Metazoa; phylum Chordata; class Lepidosauria; order Squamata; family Cordylidae; genus Hemicordylus; species Hemicordylus capensis. The sequence goes on from NC_069657.1 coordinate 73,689,273, forward strand.
GCCGAACCCAGGCTAGGGCAGTCCAGCCTCACTTAGGCTGCCCTTGTGCACTGCTGGAATAGAGTCCAATCCCAGAGCTGCCCTTGCAGGTAGCCAAACCTTTAGCCCCGGCTTTTAGCCAGGGTTAAGGGTGTGAGGTTAAGGGTGCCTAGAGCACCCATCTCATGGGGGGCAACACTGGTGTGATGTAAACTGCTCTCAGGCTGCCACCAGCCATCTTTATCATACAGTTGGGTGGAAAGAAGGGCCAGGCATAGTAGAGAAGCTGCAGTACTGAGGGCTGCCTCTCTGCTGCTTCTACAATGCATTGTGGTATAGCTGGAGGACCCAGCTCCCAATTTTAGTAGTGGAGATCCCCAGTTGTATGGGTGCATGAACGGCAGAACCCAGAGCAGGCTCTGGTAATCTGGGAGGGGTCAGGTAGGATCCTGCCTTTCCTTCAACTACCCCTTTCCTGTTTGGCCGTGAGAGCAAGCTCATGGTGTTTCAGCAACATAGCCATGAAATCAGGTTCTAAGGCAGACTCAACAGCAATCTTCGGTTACATCACATTAGTAATGCCCTGTTTCAGCACAATGGGGCAATATGTGGGTGATCCTGCCTTAAGTGACCTCTCCACAAGTCATGGCTAATGGATAAAAATAACACCAGTAATAACACCCTACGCAGAATTTTCTTGACAAATGGTGGTATCCTAGTTGCCAGAAACTCAGGGTGTTGCTTAAGCTGTGGCATCTTGATACTCTTTCTGCTACCACAGATGCCACACAGACCTGACGTATACAATGAGGTTGTCATATGTTTAGTCATATGTTTAGTCACTTATAGTACACAGCTGTAGTAGTTATGTTATCATTCAGTGGAGATCAGGAGATATCAAACTAAGATTATTCAATTTGTACACAATTGATCAAAAACAGCAAAATTTTTCACTTTGAATAGAACCTACAGCAGACAAATTTATTCCATGAAAGGCTCAGCACGATTTCCAGGCACTGAGCATTTTTATTTATACACAAGTGACAAATCAAAGTATTTCCCCTTACCATGTTGTACCCGAGGAGCCTGCGATATATGAAACACAATCCAAAAGCTTCAACCTCTGGAGACCCCAAAGGGTGCCATACATAGCAGATAATGCTCTCATACCACTCCCTGTAGTTGTCACAGCAATCACAGGCACCTGTTCAACAAAGGACAATGACCGCCTGTCATGACAAAGCTCTAAGGTGACAAAAAACCTACAAAAATCCTGTGACACCTTAAAGTCTCATACATTTAAAGTGACATAGGCTTAAACAGATAGGATGCATGAAATGAAGATTGTGGATACAATGTGGGAAATAAACTGCATTAAAACATATAGGAAAAAATCTCAGCCCTATTTACATTATATTCAACACATACAATGTATATATAGTATACAGAAGAACCTCAGTATTCATGGGGGTTCCATTCTCTGCTACTACCACGGATACAGAAACCATGAATACTGAATAAATAAATGGGACAATGAAAATGTGGAGGTTAGGTTCCCGGAGGTCGAGAAAATGTCAAAAAGGGAGTCAAATGGCCCTAGAAACGTGGCGCCGGGGGGCGGGTAGTGGCCTACTGTCTTCCACTGGTCCCCAGAAGTGCAGCAGTGCCATTAAACATCTCCTGGGCCTTTCCCAGACAGCAGGCTTTACCACGGGATTACGCAAGGTGAAATGCTGTGAGTTATGGGGCATATTGAATATTTCGAATTTGCCCAAAAAATGATGCAAAAAGTGGGAAAAGCTTGCAGAGAGTTTGACATAAATCTGAACAATATGTGAACTCACATCTGCCCTTCCCATGATGAAGGAAAGTAAAATTGCCATCTGGGAATGGCCTTGGACTACTTGTTTGCATGTGGGAATGTAGTTAATGGGGGACAGGATCACGTTAGTCCTTTTTCTGCTGAATATCCATTCCGTGCCAGTGCAGATTATGCATTTGAATTACAGATGCGGGGAAAGTAAACAGTGCTTTTCATGCCACTTGTGAAAATACACTTTTTTGCACAACACCCAAATGACTGTACAATTCATCTACAGATAATGTGGCCCTCTTGTGACTCTTCTGTACCACTTACTTCATGGTCTTGCAGGCCATGCCCTAAACGAAGAAGTCCTTTCAAAGCATCGGCAACCACTTTCTTCCGTCTTTGCAAGAAATCTGTCTCATCTGAGCACAGATCATATCCTAGGCGCACATCAATATTTTTGGGGCTTTTGAACAGCAGCCCCTGAGTCCTATAAGCAGGAAAACAGGTATGCAGTCAGATTTACATGCTGCTATACATGTTGGCTGTCTGAGGACACTGAATTCTCAGTGACATAGCTGGTTGTGGCAACAGTGCCGAGTTAGAGGGGTGGAGCTAAAGAAAAGGAAGCCAGACCTTTTGCCAGAGTGGTCAGGTCTAAGGTGAGTCCAGGAACTGACACAGAAGCAGGTGAAAGGAGACTAGGGTGCAGGCTTTCCACATCAGGGAGATCTTGCAGGAGGACAAGCCCTACAAGATGGGGTTTGTCTTTTTGCAAGATCTGTAGCAGTTGTCAGGAACTATTAAAAGCACTGGCTGATGATAAGCAGGTCAAGCAGAGGGCTTGGAAGCCAGTGAAAGCAGATCTCCAGATATGACACCCAGTCTCAGGTGAGGGTAAAGCCTGGTGAGGAGATAAGGGAGATGGGAAAGAAGGTAGCAAATAGGGTTGTGTGTGTGTGTCCCCCCCCCCGTTTTGTTCTTTGTTCGAAATCAGCCAATCTGAAACACCCCAATTTTGTTCTTTGTTTGAAATTGCAAAATCCGAATCCGAAACATTTTGAATTTTTAAAAAATGGCCCTGGGGCAAAACTAGTGGTTGGGGGTGGTAGTGCCCAATGAGTAGAAGCTACCAATTTCAGAGGAATTGGGCAAAGGGCTGATTTTGGGTGAATTTTTGAAATTTAAGATGTTCCCCATAGGGAATAATGGAGGTTTCAGCAAATGTATAGCTTCACATCGGGTGGAAAGGGGTGACCCAGAGCAGAGTAGGGTACGTGGTACTGCCCAGTGGGGGCAAGGAAGCTGCCAGAATTATTTCAAAGGAATTGGGCAGAGGGCTGATTTTTAAAGAGTTAATGGAGTTTGCACGTCATTAAAGTTCTTCCCCATAGGGAAAGATGGAGGTTTCAGCAGCCCCATAACTGCACTTGGGGGGTACTGGGGTGGCCCAGGGCTAGTGGTGATGTAGAGCACATAGGGTGCCAACCACCACCATGGGTTGCTAACCCATGGGGTACTGGGTTCTGTTGTTTCTGAGATGTGCAAACTACCCCACTGGCCAATGAGGATAAATTTTACCCTTTAATTTCCTTAAAAGGAATAAGGACACAATTGCCAGCATATCAGCCCATGCTTTTGCTGGCCAATCTGCAGGCTGGAAGGGCTGGAGATTAAAACAGATGTCAAAACTCAAAATGGAGATTGAGGAGAAAGACTTTTTGCGATTGCAAAATGGAGTTCCAAAACAGCAGAAACAACAGAGCATTTTGTATCTGAAACAGGGACATTTTGTTTCAGCTACAAAACTTTCTGTTTTGAGAATTGGGTGTTTTGTTTCAGCTACAAAACAGCCAAAATGGCCTGTTTGGGGCACAAAATATTTTGTATCTGAAACGAAACACACACCCCTAGTAGCAAAGTCTCTCTGCCTCCTTTTATGACTACCCTTACATTCTGAGGCCACTGCAAAGGCAGGAGTGTTAGGACCTCTCTCTCCCTAGGGACTTAGTTGTCATCAAGCAAACAAGCAAGATAACAAAAATGTGCACATGTACACTCAGAAGTTCTCCTTTTTTTAGTACAGTAGCACTTGTTCCCCTTCCCCATGCTGTATCACTGATTGCTATTTAAACTAGTTTATTGTTCAACTGAACTCATGCTTAAACACAAAGGGGGCAAGTAGTCACACACATGAAAAAGGACTCAACACCTCCGGAGGGCGCTGCTGCAGCCACATCGGAGATCTCTGGTGGTTCCCCCTCCTCCTGCCAGCTCCCCCCTGGTCTCAAAATGGCCCAGTGCACACAGATGGCCAGTGCCCATGCGCTATAGCCTCCAAAATGGCCACTGCCAGCACAAAGAGGCCCAGAAGGAACTGAAAACGGTCCGAACCAGGTCGTTTTGAGACCAGGGGGAGGCCGGTGGGGGAAGGGGGAACTGCAGGTGAACAGAGGATATATAACAAACCCTGGATTGGCTCAAATTCAAGCTGAGCCGGGAAGGTCTGTTGTCGGGGGGAACCAAACATGCCCCGTTCTGGGCCATTTTCGGCCTCTTCTGGGCTTCTTCACGCTGGTGGTGGCCATCCGGGGTCATGCAGATGGCAAGTGCACATTCATGGCAGCCAGTGTGCATACACTGCAGCCTCCAAAATGGCCGCTGGCAGTTCAAAGAGGCCCAGAACGGGCTAAAAATGGCCCCAAACAGGCAGAAAACCACCCAAACTGGGCTGTTTTGAGACAGGTAGGCTGGCGGGCGGAGGGCAACCACCGGAGACCCCCCTGAGGCCCCAGCAGCACCCTCCAGAGGCAGTGAGGAGATTTTTTTATTAGGACTCCCGGACCAGCTTGAATTTGAGCCAAGCTGGAGGGTTTGTTCGGGGGTGGGGTGAAACCGAACATGCCCAGTTCTGTTCGAGTCCATTTCAGACTCAAACCGAAATGGGCATACTAGTTTTGTTCACATCCCTAGTCACAATTCAGCAAAGAGTTAAGTGTGCTTAGAAAAACTCCCCAATCACTGGGCTTAGGCATGCTCAGCTTGATTGGACTGATGCCTCTTTGACCCATTATATATCTTAGGATCAATTGGTCTCAAGATAGATCATCTGGCTGACCAAAAGGTGCATCAAGAATGTAAAAGACAACACTGATTTGAAACAGATAGTGCCACATGACATCTGCCTGGCCTTCTGTGGCATAGTGTACCTGTGTGCAAATAGTGAAGTGGGTTAGAATGGTATAGTGAAACTGCCTTCACCTGTTGGAGGCAGCTCTGGAATTTGGTGGGATCTCAAGTTATTAGGAAAACATAATGGGGATTGAATGGGGGAACTGTGTGAGGATTGTGTTTGCCATGTCTGAAGGGTACCTGATTTTTGTGCATAACTAGGGTTATTTATTGAATAAGCCACTGGAAACTTTAATAGTTCTGTTGCATGATAAAGGCCATTTAATTCTGGATGTGTCTTCCCAACATGCAACTTAACCACCATGCTTAGGAAGTGATCCAGCAACTCTAGTATCTGCAATAACAGGAAGCATGTATGCTAATCAGCACTTATGCTTGTCATGGGTTTTATTTTATAGCAAGTTAATAATAAATCAATTACAAGTTAATCTGTTTGGGTTTGCTAGACATTTCCAGAAATTGATTACATATTTGTTCTTCCCAGACAAGGAAAAGAAAATGAAGGGCAAACATCCACATCTAACAGAGGAAGACTTTGCTTCATTTCACAGACAAGTCTACAATTTGCTACTGAATATAATTTGCTACTGAATACAAAATCAACAGTAGCTGCAGACAGTCATGGCTCTCCAACAGGTGACCAGTACAGTACACTTATTTGCCACATCAACACTTTAAATTGTTAGGTGTACACTTAAAAAAAAACAAAAAAACAGACCTGCTGTGAACCATGTTCTCCAAAAACTCTAGTCCAGTTCCAGAGCTGATATATTCCAACATCAGTGCAAATTACCATGGAGGAAAACCTGGGGAATCCACACCAAGAAAATGGAAGTTGTATTATATTCTTAGTGCCCTCTACTGGCAATCTGCAACAATCTGCGAAACAAGAGTAAAAGAGGGGTCTTTTTTCATATTCCTTTTTTTCTAACTTGAAAACAGGCAGCTTTTTCACTGCTCTTTCACAGATTGCCAGCAGATGGCACTAAGAATATAATACAACTTCCATTTTCTTAGTGTGGATTCCCCATGTTCTTTTTTTCCTGTGGTAATTTGTACTGATGTTGGATTATATAAATGTCTGGAAGGACATCAGTTATTTCTATGAGATTCTGTAGAAAAATGGGATAAAGTAAGCGCAGGAGGAAGAGAGAACAAGAAAGATGTGTACATATGCCTCTGAGATTTAGAAAAGGCTTTCTTACCAATCTTTTGATTTCACATCCAGATCAAATGTTTTGTTCTGAAAAAATCAAAAATATGCATATCACTGAGTGCCATAGAACGTCTGAACTTTATTCCTTTCAGTTTCCGGACTTTAAAAACATTTTCTCATACTGTATTCCTCCTCCAAATTATCTGAAATACATGTATGCATATGTGTCTATACAATTGTTCCCATGTGTAAAAGTTTAAAAAACCACAACTGTTATTTTCCTTAAGCTGTACAAAATGGCTTTCGTTTTCCAAACTCTGTAGATCAAACCCAAAGCAGGTTTAAGGTGATCTAAATCCCACTATCTAAATCCCGAAGTATATTTGAGTAACCAATGAATAAATAATGGGCCAAGGAATAAAAGAAATAAATCACACCAGATACACCAAATCGCACCAGATAGAGATATGAGATTATCCTGCTTGGTTTGAGTCATAATGCATATACAGGTTATCTGAGTGGATATAAATTAATAGCAAGAAAAAGTTAACACAACATGTACAGCTCTTTTATTCTCCCCACCCCCCGCTGACCAATTTGGTGCTGAATAATGCTAGAATTAGAAAGGCTAACATCCTTCAGACGACTACTACTACTCTTACAACTATGAATATTTATATACCACTCTTCAACCAAACTTCTCAAAGCAGTTTACATAGAAAAATAAATAATACATAAATAATATATAAATAAATAAGATGGTCCCCTGTGTTTAAATATAGATTGTGGTTAAATATAGATCCGACAGTAGGCCTATTCACACATCTATATAGATAATACACTAAAGTCATACATGGCAAGCCCCTCCCACACAGTGCTTTTCCAATCAGAGGTAACAGAACAGAAGCATCATGGAGATTGGGAGGTGCAGATTCCATATGCAGATAGGGAAGAGGAGCAGGTGGGGGTGAGCGAGTGAGCAGGCAGGGAGAGGGCAAGCTAGTGAGCAGGGAGGGGTGGGTGAGCAGTGGGGAAGGGGCCAGTGAGCGAGTGGTGGGAAGGGGGCCAGTGAGCAGCAAGAAGGGGGTGAGTGAGTGAGTGGTGGTGAGGGGGCAAGTGAGTGGGGAGTGAGCGAGCGAGTTAGCAAGTGGGGGTGAGTAAGTGGGTGAGCAGGAAGTGAGCAAGCAAGCGGCAGGGATGGGGAGTGAGCAGTGGGCAGCTGAGAGTGGGTGACTGACACTGAGCAATAAAGCTGCGACTGTGGCAGGGGCAAGGAAAGCAACAAAGTCCTAGCGCACTGATGAACTGTGCGGGTTAAGTTAGTTATGTTTAATGCATGTACCATCTGTATACAGTATACATGTATACTCACTCCCTGTATGCACAAATACATGCACATATAGATCTGTATGCATGTGCAATTAGTTCCACATTATGTTCAGTGCACATAGACAAGTGCAATTCTTAACTGTCTAAAGGGGGCCTTGTCCAGGTTAACTTTTAAACTGGACGCATGTACAGAACACATCTATGTGCACAGACATCTGTATGCATGCCTGTACAACATAATGCCCGAACTGGGCTCAAGTGGGGCCTCTTTACAGGAAAGCTTCACCACAAGTGAATAAGAAGAAAGAGTCAACATGCAGCTGCTTTCCCTGTTATAAATGATAATACAGATGCACTCTATATTACCCCATCAACTGAAAAAGTATTGCTGTGCTTTTGTTCCAGAAAGTCAACAGCTGACTCTCACCGGTGCTATTGTCACCTTCTCTTGAATAGGAAGTGAATTCAGGGGAACAGTCGTCGACTCATTCTCTCTGGAAGCCTGCATAAAAAGTGATCACAAAGAGAGAGCCCTTTAAAGGAATCCATATTACTCTTAGTTCCATAATATCTAACCCTTCCTCTATAGAACCCAAGGCAGCACACACAATTTTTTCCCATATACATATGCTATTCTCACAACAATCACAACCCAGAGCCCCACCCCATGGCTGAGTAGGGTATTGAAACTGGGTCTACTCACTCCTAGCCCCCATTGCACCATACTTGCTCTCTGCTCCCCATCAGCTCACTTACAGACATCTCCCAGTCTCTTCAAGCATTTAAAATAACATACCGCACAGAGCTGTCTCCTGCGCAGTTCAATGTCTAGTTCTGATTGGAAATATTTCATATAGTGAAATTTAGCAGGAGCAGCACGGCAAAACCAAGTGCGCAATGTGAGGTTCTGGGTTTCTTCATGGGATCCACTCACTGAAAGAGCAAATCTTCCTTCTAAAGAAAGACAAAAAGGTAGACAGAGATAAGAACATAGGGACATAAGAAGCTGTCATATACTGAGTCAGACCATAGGTCCATCTAGCTCAGTATTATCCACACAGATTGGCAGTGGCTTCTCTGAGGTTGCAGGCAGAAGTCTCCCTTAACTCTATCTTGGAGATGCCAGGGAGGGAGCTTGGAACCTTCTGCTCTTCCCAGAGTGGCTCTATTACCTGAGGGGAATATCTTATAGTGCTCACACATCAACGTAAGAATAGCCCTGCTGGATCAGGCCCAAGGCCTATCTAGTCCAGCATCCTGTTTCCCACAGTGGCCCACCAGATCTGTATGATAATCAATCCCTGTAAAAATACTGGTCTACATCAATGTATCCTAAACTTTTTGTAAATGCTGGACACATATGCCAGAGAGTAGCTTAGGTCAGCTGAATGTCATCAAGTGCAAGGGCTACCCTGGGCTTGCTATGCCTGGTTGTGTCCTATGGAATTCAACAGAGCTTTGAAGTCCAACAGTAATATTTTAATATCTTCAAACATGAAACCCTCAGAAACTAAGAAGCAACATGGTCCATTTAATAACAAGGCATAAAGCAACTAAATTGTCAGAATTTATTATAGTGGATGGTCAATTTCACATAATCTAACATTCATTATTAAAAATTTCATCAGGGAATATTCAAAACTGGCAACTATCACCAAATGAAATCTATCATGGAAAATGACAAAAGCTAGTTGCATTTATAAACCATTAGATACCCTTTATCAATTTGTGCAACAGTCATAAATTATATTCTAATGTACAAACTCTCTTTTCATTTATTGAACAACAACAACAACAACTTTACTGGGAACAGCCTATATTCTGTGTCGATATCTATAATAATAACAGCAACAATATTGACAATAAAATTCTGGCATCCCAGGTCCTTGGGAAGGACTCGATGTCTGGATAAAACAAACCAGTCAATAACACCTGTCTGACTGTGTAAACAATAATAAATAAATAAACAAACAAACAAACAAACAAACAATCCTTTAGAAGTGAAATGTCATTTTTTATAATGTATATGACATTTCTGTGAGAGGGGGGAAAAGAGAGAGAGAGGAACCTACACAATTACAGCACTGAAAGCAAGCTGGAAGACCCACCGCAGCATATCACCCAATTCCTCGACCTCACCACTCAGTCATAGTTAACTTTAAGTTATTCATAAATGATCTAGTGTTTCTCAACCTTTTTGGAGTCAAGGACCGCTAAATTCTTCGTGCAGAGTTTCAAGGACCGCTACATTCTTCATGCGCAGTTTCCCGGACCAGCAGCTAGTAAAGGGGTTTCAAGTTTATCTGTCTATCTATCAGACTTCTATACTGCCCAAAACTTGCATCTCTGGGCAGTTTACAATTAAAATAATATAAGAATTAAAATCATTAAATTTGGAATCTTTTGCAAACATGGAATATTAGGGGTTCTCAATCTTGGGTCCCTCAGTTAAACTCCCATAACCCCCAACTACAATGGCATTTGGCCATTATGGCTGTGGATTATGGGAGCTGAAGTCCACCAACATCTGGGGACCCAAGGTTGAGAACCCCTGAATCTAAAAGCCTGGGTGAACAAATTTGTCTCCAGTATGTGTGGGGTGGGGGTGCTTGTGATTACTCAATGGAGAGGGGATGTTGGGACATTAGAAAAATTCAAAAGCTACATGGGGCCAATGAAAGCAACACACAAGCAAGCTTTTGAATTCCCAAAAACGCTTCATAAGGCTGGATGTCAAGCAAAGCAAAAAGCAGGTGAGTAGAGGAGAGCTGGGCAAGTTCAGTAGAGCTGGAAGTCTACAGTTTAACCTTCTCATGATGGAGGTGGAGTTTTAGCAGGGGTTTTAGTTGTGTAGTCGCAGGGCCGGATCCAGACAATGTTAGTCAGGACCACCCACTGAAATTAATTTAGTCATCTCTCATTTGTGTCAATGCTGCTTGGTCATGATCACCTGGCTTGATTTGGATCCTGCTCTTAGATGTGCACTTTGTGAGGCGGACCTAATGAAACCCGCGCAGCTCCTCCAAAACTCCTTAAAAATGGTTACATGGCAGGTGCTAGGAATGGGGGTTTTTTTTAACGGTGAAAGAAAATGTGAAGAAGAGCGGTGGAGACCTGGCATTAAAGGGAAGGGGGTGATTCTGAGATGGTGGAGGGCATGGGGCGTTGTAGTGGTGGATGCCTCATCTTCCTCGCTGGGGAGACGAGCCACTGTTCAGGGTGGGTGAGGCAATGGTGCACCGGACCGTGCTCGGAAGGTCGCCTGGGTCCAAGAGCTGCCGCCACTGTCCTTGCGCAACAGAGTGTAGCAGGTGTTCCCCCATCCTCTCTTACAATGCGTGCTTCTGTGCCCCCCTCCCAACTCCCCTGCGTGTGCCAATCACACCAGCCTGCCTTTGGGGCCATGCAGCTCACGTGGTCCCACATGCTGCCCATGCGTACCTGCAAGGTGAGCCAAGGTGAGCCAAGGCAGCCCTCCTCCCTCCCTCCTCTGCTTAGCCCTCACTGTGGCATGATCCTGGCCAGAGGTTGTCCCCCGCACCCGGCGAGGTCATAAAGGGGACCGCCGTCTTCCACCGGCAGTGCAGACCAGGGGTTTATAGGGGGCCGAGGGACCACGACACCCTACCAATGCAAGAGGGAAATGGCGTTTCCTCTCAAGGTGCCTTGGCCGCAACAGGCAGCTGGTTTTAAATCGGTTTGTATCAGACACAAACCATGCTGGGCATCAAATCCCCAGGATCACTTCATTCCAGTGACATTCATCCAATGACGCTTTTGCATGAACGCACAAAATGGTATCTTGCCTCTTCCCCATACCACGTCGCCTCCCTCTTCCACTTAGCCCTCCTTGCTACGTGTGCTTGCTCCCCCTCCCCCAAGGAAGGTCCACCTGCATTCCCTTTCTGCAAAGCCCGAGCCAAGTCAGCCCTCCTCCCTCCCTCCGCCACTTAGCCCTCACTGCTGCATGATCCTGGCCAGAGGTTCCACCCCCTGGCGAGGTCACAAAGGGGACCGCCGTCTTGCACCAGCAGTGCAGACCAGGGGGTTACAGGGGACCGAAGGACCACAACACCCCACCGATGCAAGAGGGAAACAGCGTTCCCTCTCAAGGCACCTCAGCCGCAACAGGCAGCTGGGTTTCAATCAATCAACCTTGGCTGCAAACAATGAGCATGCAAGAACCAGCAGCCCTTCAAGTGGCACCCACTGCCATACCTTTTCCTTGATGCCCCTGCGCTGCATACAGTTTGAAGCTGTAAAGATCGGGAGTAAGATAGCTGTAGGAAGATCTCAGCAGCACGTGGAGGCAAGGCACAAGAAGGGTCCCACGCCTCCGTGACACTCCTCCTCTCCCTCTTCCGTGCCATGTGCAAAATTGAGGAAGTAAGTGCCTTTATTGCAGTTGTGTGTGTGGGGGGGGGTTTGACTCCCTGTCAGGGACCGGCACTAAACCCTTCGGGGACTGGCAGCGGTCCAGGGACCGGTGGTTGAGAAACTGAGATGGGGTAAGCAGTAAAGTGGCCAAATTTGCATATGACACTAAACTATTCAGGGTGGTGAAATCCAAAACAGATTGTGAGGAGCTACAAAAGGATCTCTATCTCCAAACTAGGGGAGTGGGTGACAAAATGGCAAATGCGGTTCAATATAAATAAGTGTAAAGTGGGGGGCACCCCCAACTTCATACATACGCTTATGGGGTCTGAGCTGTCAGTGACTGACCAGGAGAGAGATCTTGGGGTCACTGTGGACAGCTAATTGAAAATGTCACATCCATGTGTGGCAGCTGTACAAAAGGCAAATTCCTTGCTAGGGATCTTTAGGAAGGGGATTGAAAATTAAAATGCTCATATTATACAAATCTATGGTGCAGTACATCTGGAGTACTGTGTACAATTCTGGTTACCACATCTAAAAAACAGGCACTTTTTACTGTGGTGATTCTCTTTATTTAGCGGGGGAGAGTAACTGGCCCTATCCACCCCCAGCACAGTACCTCCAGTGACTGTTGCTGGTGTCTGTCTTATGTTTCTTTTTAGAATGTGAGCCCTTTGGGGACAGGGAGCCATCTTATTTATTTGTTTGTTATTTCTCTTTGTAAACCACCCTGAGCCATTTTTGGAAGGGCGTTATAGAAATCGAATTAATTTAATAATAATAATAATAACAACAACAACAACCCCCAGTGAGGCACTACCTTGACGTGGTTGTGGGGCTTGTGTGCTCTGATGAAGGTGAGAGCTATGTCAGAGGTCCAACCATACTGGACAGGTCTCACCAGAGGAGCCAGACAAAGAGTGCCTCTACCATCAACAATATGGTGAGACGTAACTTTAATAAATCTATACCGGAGAGGTCGTCGCCCGGGTCAACAAGGACCGTGCCAGGTGCTATATTCCCTGGACATCTGGTGGCAAGTGGGCTACAGGACTCAGGATCTTCAGTTGAGCAACCAGGGCTGGAGACAGCAAAGCTACTTGAAGAAACGTCGCTTAACCGAAAAAAAATATACGAAAAATGCCAACAAGGAAATAATGATCTGCTATTACAAGTCTAGTCCAACTAGAAGAGGTTACTTAAAAAGAATGTACCAAATTTGGAAAGAGAAGCATCCAGGTACAGAAATAACAGAACAAAGGCTAGGAGACCAGAGAAGATTCATAATAAGAAATAAAGTATTCACAGGAGTTGAGCTGGAAGAACTGCAAAGAGCAACACAGGCTCAAGATATGGAAGAAGAATTACCACCAACTGAAGCAGTTGCTGAGGCGCAGATGGAGGAGGTGTTGGAAATACCTTATTTTGCTTATTTTGCTGGTGTGACATAGTGGCTAAAGCCAAAATCCCCAGTTTGAATTTTGACTCTGCCATGAATTCTAATATTGGGCTACTTTACAGGGTTTTGTAAGAATGACAAGATAATGTACGTAAAATGCTTGACACACTTGTAGAATTAAATGATTAAACCTATAGACCTGGCATCCCCAAACTGCGGCCCTCCCGATGTTGCTGAACTACAACTCCCAGCATCCCTAGACAGAATTTTTTGTGGCTGGGTATGCTGGAAGTTGTAGTTCAGCAACATCTGGAGGGCCGTAGTTTGGGGATGCCTGCTATAGATCATCATCAATGAGATGAGGGGCCGATACAGACAATACCATCCCGGCACACGACGCAAATAGGGGAGAGGTTGTGCTGAGAGTGCACCTGTCATGATGTCAATGAAAGTTGTCCCAACACAAACTCAGTGTGTTCCTTTATTGCATGGGGAGGTCTGTTCCTCTGAATCTCCATTCTATATGCACTCCAAAGTGCATGGCAGAGGGAAAAGGTTAAAGCCTCCCTCCACCCCTTTTGTAGTCCCAGTCTGGATTAGGCCTTCTGCAGCTGATATTTAACAATAACAACACCAACATCAACAACAAACAAAGCACACAAGGGAGAAACAACTACATGTTTTACCTAATGTGCAGTTTGGCCCACACAGAGAGGCAGACAATGGCCAATTTTTAGCCATGTCATACAGAACCAGAACCCTTATATGAGGTAACTAACCTGTTGAATCCTTCTTCATTCTCCCCCCATCCACTTGAACTTCCAAACAGGCAACTTCTCGGGCCTATTAAGAGAGAACGACGCGTGTAAGAGACAAAGACAAGTGCAAGAATAAAAGACCGAATGGAAGGCAAGTATGAGTTTGTATGCTCAGTCTCGTTGTATTATACAAGCTGGTAGGCAATTAAAGCAGGACAAAAAGACTCCCAAACCTGTTTCCTATGTTTGAACTTAGCCCTGGAACCTGTGCAGTAATTCTAAAGAGAAGAGGGCTAAAAGAGGACTTTACAGTATTGCTTGTTGCCGTAGAAGAGCCCTTTCTATTGAGTATCCCCAACCAGTCCCCACACACTGGGGATTAAGAATTAAGTCTTTAGGTCAACGGGTATGCATTCAGGACAATTTAAGTAACCCTGGCTCTATTTAGAAATTATGTACTAGCTAGAGTTTAATCCCTCTTCTAATTGTAATGTGTGCATACTGATTGGCAATAATATTCTAGTTATCCATCCCAGTTCCCTGCACTCTGCCACACTTTACCATCACACCCAGCAGAATGCAGGGGAAGGCTGTGCAGCTAAAAGCATATGGACTATGCAAATAAGAGTGGACTTTATTATTAATGGCTTCCAATAAGTTCTATGGAGCAAAGTGAATGGGCTGTAATTTAAAAAAAAAACTGTTAGGAGAGGGTAAAACCTGCTCCTCGATCTTCCCCCTCCCCCACAACCCTGGAGTTATCAGGAGCAAGGGACTTTCTTTTCCACTTGTATGGGGGAAAATAATAATAAAGTTGTGCCTGTGGGAACACAACTGCCACAACTGGTGGAAACAAATCCTACTTGCTATTCCTGACATTAGAGAGCCCTGTTCCCATGGCAAGGGTTCTCTGCAAGATATGGAGCCTCTGCTCACCACTATAATTTCTCCATAGCCATGGTTTAGGAAGCCAGGATATGAAGATAACAGATGTAATACCTGTCCATCATAACAGAGCCTGCTTTTCATTGAGCCAGACCATTGGTTCAGGTAAGTTAGTATTGTCAACTCTGACTGGAAGTGGTTTCAGGGAGGGGTTGTTTCCTGGTAGCTTCTACATGCAAAGCTATTACTGAACTATACCTAAGGATTAGCACTTTGCTAGTAATGGAATAAAAGAGAAGGTTTCTTCATGATTGTAATCACAAGAATTTCTTTTGCAGCAAGCTATATAGCATCCACTAGGGGAATAGATTTTCCACAGTTGTACCAAAACAGCAGCATATTTCACCTAAATATAAAAGATTATGTACTACAACTGAAAATCTGATTTAATGGTTTGGGGTGGGGGACACCTGCTATTAAGTGAAGCTTCATAATTATTTATCAATATATGCAGGTGTTGGTACAGTTAATAGGGGAAAATCATTATCACACAAAAATAATACATCCTCGGAATTTGGAACCCAAGATATGAAAATACCAAATGCAGTACACTTTTCCTTTTTACCACTAGGTGGCACTCAGTCAAATTGTAGATGAGCCTACTGTTATGAAAGCTGAAACCAAGTATCTCTCCGCTTCCCTTATCATGAGTTCCTGCAGGGAATTGTGTGGGTGAGATAGGAGGAACAGCTGCTAGTTCCAACAAGTCATATGCAAGAATGTTTGGGTGTGCAGATTCTGTGTATACTCACTTTAGGGACAATGTTCTGCTAGCCCTATGGCTGTGCAGATAAGGAAAAATAATAGAAAAGTAAGCTTACTACTAGGACTCCATTTGTAGCGATATTTTCTGGAGCATCAGGGCTAAAAGGAGAAATAAGGGGAGGAAATCACATTATTTAGGTAACTGGCAATTAAGGATGGCATTCTGTTTGCATTTTGTTGCTTTTTTTAAAACCATGTATCAGGAACTGTGCCACTTCCCACTGGCTTCCCATTGGCTCTGCACTGACCAGATACTTCCAAAGCTGGGTGAGAAGTGATGGTGCCACTGGCACCATTGCATGAGCATCATGGTTCAGCCAAGGGATCCCTAAAGTGGCCACCTCTCCAGAGTGATAAGGAAGACATAGCACCTGAGCAGACTATGGGGGCAAAGCCCAGCTCAGGAGGTGGCCAGAAAGGTGGAGATTTCTTCCCCAGAAAGGAAGAAATGGGAGGGAGGAGGCCAGGAAATAGGCATCTACTCTGAGGAGTTTCTTCCAAGAGGGTACCCCAACATAAAAGGCATGAAGGATGGGAGATGCTGCTCATCCTGAAAGTGATCAAGGTCTTTTCAATGTCCAAGTTGAGGAGCTTTTAAAGCATTTGATTGGAATGCTCTCAAAGAAAAGGGAAAATGGCGCAGGGTGGAGGCTAGGAAATAGGGGAAGGAACTCTCCAGCCACTCTGGAGAGTTCCTTCCAAGAGACCATCCCAGTGCGAGGAGTCTGAAGAAGAGCAAGTAACCAACAGCCTTGCAAGTGGCAATGGAGTCTTCTGCCATTATAGCTGGACAACAAAAACTCTGGACAAGCCAATGATGAGGTGAGTCTCCCTTAGAGAAGGACAAGCAAGCTGCTGCTTACACTGAAAGGGATCAAGGCCTTTCGAGTGTTCTAGCGGAAACGCTTTTAGAACATTTTTATTTATTTTTATTTAACATGTTTCCAAACTACAATGTTACTATGCTACAATCCAGGAACAGTTCTACCATGTGATCTCCCGTTTATATATTCCTGGCCTTAAGTGTGCTATCAAACAATGTAATAGATAATAATGCTCACTGAACTTTGTCGGTATATACTAGGTCATTGCTACTATATCCCTTGATTAAAATGACAAACAGAATCATTCAACTGCCATTATCGTCCTATCATGAAAAACATGTTATAGCCATATATGTAATATTTAGAAGTCCAGTTTGTGGTTTTATTGTAGTTGTAACTGGGTACTATAAGAGGTTAAGTGTATGAGATTAATCTGGGCCCCATTTTGCAGGAGATCCAGAGAAGAAAATTAGGCTTCTGCAGCCTTAGGAACATAGGAAACTTCCGTATACTGAGTCAGACCATTGGTCTATCTAGCTCAGTATTGTCTACACAGACTGGCAGTGGCTTCTCCAAGGTTGCAGTCTCTCTTAGCCCTATCTTGGAGAAGCCAGGGAGGGAACTTGAAACCTTCTGCTCTTCCCAAAGTGACTCCATGCCCTAAGGGGAATATCTTACAGTGCTCACATGTGGTCTCCCATTCAAATGCAACCAGGGTGGACCCTGCTTAGCTAATGAGACAAGTCATGCTTGCTACCACAAGACCAGCTCTCCTCTCTTGTGAGTCTAAACCAGGCCTGCTCAACTTTGGCCGCCCCCCAGCTATTTTCGGACTACAACTCCCATAATCCCCAGCCACAGTGGCCAATAGCCAGGAATTATGGGGGTTGTAGGCCAACATCTGCAGGAGGGCAAAAGTTGACCAAGCCTGGTAAACAAAAAGTGCTTCTTCAGACTTTTCGTAGTATTTTCTTCACCAAGGAAAGCTTTCTCTTTCACAATAACCAATTAGATAAATTTTACAAGTTTAACAGGTCTACAAAGCAAGCTCCTTATCCATCATGTGTGTTTTAGTTTAGCAATGTTGCTAATTATATACTTAGCAAACTGCAGATTGTTCTCACCTGCTCTCCATTGTGAATTCAACTTCTAGTTCCTCCATACCCTGAAAAATTAAAAGTGTCCAGATGTCCATACATTCCTTTTAATAATGATGATGATGGTAGTATACTTTTAACAAACAGATACAGATACTGAGTGCCAGGGGCGCAGCGAGGTGGGAGTGGGCTCTGGGACAATACTTGAAGATGGGTTTGAGAAGGTGCTCCTGCACAATCATGGTACTTCGAATGGATTTCTGTATTGTTTTCTTCCATTTGCAATCGCGTGGGTGTGCAAGAGCACCTTCTCAAACAAAATAGAGAGAGAGAGAGAATTCAGAGCACAGTAATGGCTCCACAGGAAGCTTTGAAAACTGGCACACAGGTAGTGGAGGACACAGGGCTCTTATGTGTTGAATTTCAAGTAAATTGGTCCATCCCTTGAATTTAAATTAGATATTTCTTTTAAAACCCAGTGAATCCCAAATGTGAAGTTATTTCTCCCCACAATTCTTGGTGCATTTTCAGCTTAATTAAAGCTCAGTAACAATCAATGGATTGACCCATTTACTTGAAACTCAATACACAGAGTCCTGCCATCTTCCACTACCTGTGTGCCAAATTTCAGAACTCTCTTCCTAGCCATTTCTGATCCCCCCCTCCCCCATTTTTCCCCATAGAGTTGGGATGTACCACTCAATGACAGTAGCTGGATCATCCAGTTGATTTTGCATGCTAGTAGTATTTCACAAGAGCACCTGGTGTGTGTGTTTGTGTATAATACACACACACACACACACACACACACACACACTCCTCTATTCAGTATCTCAGCAAGAGGGAAGTGCAGCAATGGGAAGAAGGCAGATTTGTGGGACTGCATGCTGTACTACAGCACTCTACAGCCCTCCATTGGTGAAAAGATAGAAATGCAACTAACTAAGCCATGTGGTTTGCTTGGATATCTGAATAAGCTTTTCTGCAGTTGATCTTGCACAAGACTAGTGAAAAAACTAACAAAAATTTTCATGGAAACCCTGAGAAAGAAAGAACCACCCTGAAAACTTCCCCCCTCCCAGTGAGTGTATAAAGATTATTTTGGATTAATTGCTGTTCTCAGTGACTGTAGATGGGTTCAATGGGTCTCTTGTGCAGATTTCCTTGTACAAGTACAAAATTAGGGGGGGAAACAAAATAATTAGAAAAAAATGATTTGAAAAACATGGCACCATGAATGTGCACACAGCTAGATCAGGATGGATCAGGGGAAAGCCTGCTGTATTAACAATCCAACTTTTGAAAAAACGCAAGGCACCGTAATAAACTGTAATAAAAGGTAGCAATGTAAACAGCACTGATTTACTCTGATTTATGCTTATTAACACTTTTGATGCTTATATCCACTTTATAGTCTTATTCTAATTCATCCTAACTTACACCACTTTACACTGTAGGAAAACCCCCAGTCTGGAAATCCTCCTGCACCAGGTCAAAATGGGGAGCTATGTTTTGGGGAATCCCATTCAAATACTTACCCAATAATGTCCCAAGACATTAAGTGCAGTTTAATGTCTTATAGAAAGACATTACACAGTGTAGAAATGTATCATTTGGATTTAGAGGGTAGGGGTATGCACAAAACAGGCTGGCCCAGTTTGGTTCGAGTCTGAACCAGACCCGAACTGGACAAGGCCAGTTCAGTTTTGCACTCCCTTGAACCCTCCCATTCAGTTTGATTTGGGGATTCACGATTTGCCACACAATGGAGACTGTCAAGGAGAGGGAGGACCTCCAGAGGCCCCCCACACACACACAGTCTCAGAGAAGCCCCCTGGAGGGGGAGAGTACAAAATAATAATATTTTTTAAAGGACCGTGAACCCCCCTGAATGGCCAGGGGTGGGAAGTTGATCTGATAACAAACTGAACCAGGGAGTTCAGTTTGATATCAGACCATCGAACGGAACAGGTTCAATGTCAAACCTGTTCGACAAAAAACCTGTTTGCACATTCCTATTAGGGGGTTAAAGATTAAGCATTTAGCTTATGGGAAAGGAGCTAAGAACTCCATCCTGTAGATTGTTCTGGTGGTTACTTTCTTTTCCCTATTCATTCTGTGTTTGCTTTGTCTCCAATAAATAGCCTACCTTTTGGGGGCCTACAAAAAGTGATCAGACTGCGTTTCTTTTACATCACATCATGGTGTGCCTTTAGTAGCAACGTCTGAGCCAAGTGCCATTGAAATAAATGGGACAAGTTAAGAACATAGGAACAGCCCTGCTGGATCAGGCCCAAGGCCCATCTAACCCAGCATCTTATTTCACACAGTGGCTCACAGTAGTTAATTGCAACTAACTTAAGTACTATAAATTTCAAAGACTTAAGTATGACTAATATCCTTTGGATTTGGGCACTGGTGAACATGTGCCTGACTGGCCTTCCTAATCCATAAACACAGAAGTTACAGCTATGTGCCTATACACGTAAAACACTGGTATATTCACAGCAAGTGTGATTGCCATTAGAGCTGCCCCATATGATCACTCAAAAATTGACAAAACAAAAAATAAAAAGTATTGTATTGGATACTGAGAGAAATGCATATTTCCCACAGAAACATAGGAAGCTACCTTCAGACCATTGGTTCATCTAGTTCAGTATTGTCTACACAGACTGGCAGCGGCTTCTCCAAGGCTGCAGGCAGGAGTCATTCTCAACCCTATCAAGTTTCCAGGTAGGGAACTTGGAACCTTCTGCATGCAAGCATGCAGATGATCTTCCCCTATCCCCTAAGGGGAATATCTTACAGTGCTCATATGTAGTGTCCCATTCAAATGCAAATCAGGGCAGGTGCAGCTTAGCAAAGGGGACAATTCATGCTTGCTGCCACAAGACCAGTACCATCCTGTACCACAGCCTTCATTTAATTTCAGCCCTTACTTTTGGATTCAGCTGAAAGTTCAGACGAACAGTTTCTCCAAGTTGGATTTTAGATACATCAAAGAAAACAGTGAGGAGATGGTCATCTGCAGAATGTTTATCTTCATCACAGACTTTGAGCTCCATAATGTTCTGAGAAAAGACAGGAAACGAATTTAGACTCATGGCCCTCATCATATTGAAACATTTGTCCTGTCAGCTGTATGTCCCTATTTTCTTACTTATATATTTATTTCTATGATTATGTCTTTAGCACGGGTAGCAGACCACCTTAAGTGATGCAGTGGGGAAATGCTTGACTAACAAGCAGAAGGTTTTCAGTTCGAATACCCACTCATACTATATCGGGCAGCAGCGATATAGGGAGATAATGAAATGCATCATCTCATACTACGTGGGAGGAGGCAATGGTAAACCCCTCCTGTATTCTACCAAAAGAAAACCACAGGGCTCTGTGGGCACCAGGAGCTGATATTGACTTGATGGTACACTTCACCTTTACCCAGCAAAACAAAAGACAAAGTAAACAAAAAAACCCCAAACCCAACATAGTATTTATATAATTATTCCATAATTACAGGATACTGTAAATGAGGAATGAAATCCTAATACAGCAGAAGAGTGAACATTAGTCTCCTTTAATTATAAGATAATTATATAAATTCTCTGTAGGTTTTGGGGTTTGTTTTTGTGTTTTGTTTTTGCTGTTAGTGAGAGCCAGCATGGTGTAGTGGTTAGAGTGCTGGACTAGGACCGGGGAGACCTGAGTTCAAATCCCCATTCAGCCATGAGACTAGCTGGGTGACTCTGGGCCAGTCACTTCTCTCTCAGCCTAACCTACTTCACAGGGTTGTTGTGAGGAGAAACTTAAGAATGTAGTACACCGCTCTGGGCTCCTTGGAGGAAGAGCGGGATATTAAATAAATAAATAAATAAATAAATCTTTACATATACTAAGTATGTAAGCAAAGAACTAAATTGTGTATTCATCCTATAATGCTTTTCACATATAGCATGTATTCATAATGCTTGTGTATTTATCCTATAATACTTTTCATTATTCCTTGTACTTCCTCTGCACTATATGTGCCAACAAATTAAGTTGCAATAGCAAGAAGTGAACTATTGTTAACATGTGACATTCAAAGCTTAACCCAACATTCACAAGTCTTAACCCACATACTTCTAGTCACGTTTACCTTATTCATAAACAGTGAGACTGTTCTCATGCACAGCCTAACCCAGGCTAGAGACACCCAGCCTGGGTTAGGTTGTGCATGAGAACTGTTGGCATTAGGACCGATCCTGGCAGGCTCGGGTTCAATGAAGAACTTGCTCGTCTGTGGGGAAGGTGAGTTACATTTACCCATCCTTCCCACCCAGCCACCCACCGCCCCACCTGCCACCCCACCCACCCAGTCGTGTGAATGACCTCATTATCTTTTCAGTCAATAAGCTCCCAAAGTGGCTTGGAAACCGCCCACCCCTCAAAAAAAAAAATTAAATCAGTAAAACATGAAAATAGAACAAGATAACCATCCATCCAGGACAGCTATTAAAACCAAGATCTACAAGGCCTGTGCAAATAAAAAGATTTTCACCTGACACCAACAATAAGATAGACAAACTTGGAAGAGAACATTCTGGAGTCAAGATGACATGCTGAAAAAGCTCTGTCTAAGGAGCTGGTCACCATCCGCCTAATCTCTGATGGAAAGGGATCTTGGAGAAGGACCTCCAAAGATCACAGTAACCAGGCATGTTCAGCTTTTAAAATGCCTGGTCCCTTCCTAAGCCATTTAAAGCTTCAAGATGGTTTGTTGGTTTGTTTTAGGGTTGTTTTATTATTGGTTTTATATCACCTCCAGGCAGAGGTGCTCTTTCCCCTGGACTTCCGGGCCAAAGTCCAGGGCCTCCACAGCCCCTGGGCCCCCCCAAATCCTCTTTAGTCTGTCCTGGGTGATGTGGTCACCCAGCTGAGCATGATGATGCTTAATTTGCAGGGGAGGGGGGCCTCCAAAGGCCTTTAAGTCCAGGCTCCAAAATTACCTAGGTGCACCTCTGCCTCCAGGAAGATAATGGAATCATAGAATTCTAGAGCTGGAAGGGACCTTGGAGTCTATTCCTGCACACTACTCAGCACAGGAAAATGCTACAGCATTCCTGGAAAGTGGCTGTCCAGTCTCTGTTTGAAGACCTCCAGCAATGGAGAACCCACTAGTGGAAAGAACCCACTTTCCCCTGCGAACTTGGCAAAGAGGCACCTTTTTAACGTGGTGATTCTCTTTATTTAGCAGGGGGAAAGTAACTGGCCCTATCCACCCCAGCACAGTACCTCCAGTGACAGTTGCTGGTGTCTATCTTGTGTTTCTTTTTAGATTGTGAGCCCTTTGGGGACGGGGATCCATCTTATTATTTGTTATTCCTCTGCATAAAACTAACCTGAGCCATTTTTTGGAAGGGCAGTATAGAAATCGGATAGATAGATAGATAGATAGATAGATAGATAGATAGATAGATAGATAGAGCACAAGGCAGACTGTTCTACCATTGCACAGCTCTTACAGTTAGGAAATCTTTCCTAATCTGTTGTATTGTTTTTATGCCTGTTTTTATATGTTTTTAGCTTGATGTTTTTACTGCTTTTTTATTGTATGTTTTAATTTTTGTAAACCGCCTTGGGGTTGTTTTTAACGAAAGGCGGTATAGAAATGTTAAATAAATAAATAAAAATAATGTCTAGCCTAAATCTGCTTCCTTGTAATTTCAACCAGTTGGTCCTACTCCTTCCCTCAAGAGCAACAGATAGCATGTCCACTCTTTCTTCTGTGTGGCAGCTCTTCCAATATTTGAAGATTATTTATTATTTATTTTTATATCATATCATATCCTCTTTAGTCTTCTATACTCCAAGCTACACATACCCAGCTCTTTCAGCTGTCCCTCACAGGACTTGGTTTCCAGACCCCACGTCATCTTTGTCAAGGATGATCTTTTTGAATATGTGTGATGCTCAGATTTGGGGAAAGAAATGGATCAAAGATTGGGAGTCTGCCTGGACTAATTAGGGCAGTGCTTTAAAGTGGCTGTTGAGTGGCTTCCAGTCATCTGCCTCTGCAACTGACTCACAAGATTTGCATAGAGATTAGGAGCTAAACTGCATATTACAAGAAGCATGTGACTGGCCCTTGCATGTTTATTTCTCCTACATAGAAGCTTCAGGGGCCTGATCTAGATCGGGACCCTGGCAGGGGCAAAGGGCTAGAGCTTCTCTTCCCCCCATGCTGCCAGTGGTGTCAGAGGGAGTTTCTCCCTCCGCCTCCCCTGAATGGCAAATATTAGCTGCAGCAGGGTGATCCAGACTGAGACCATGGCACAGACAAAAGCCCCTCTCCCACATGCCATGGGCCTGATCTGGAATCTGCCCTCTCACCTCCATGGCTGCTATTTAGGGGTGAGGAACAAGTGCACAAGGGGCCATCAGGTGCTTGTCTCAATGTGTCATTAGGCATCTAGTGATTCCTGTTCAGTGAGGATAGTATAGCCCCTTACCTTTACTTGATTCTGAATCCTGAAGTGAAACGTTTCATTCCACACTGGGTCTTTGTTGTCATTCACAGTCTGGGTTTTGGTCCTTTTCATTGAAGCAGTTGGAAGCCATAGACTCACATAACAATCAGACTGGGTAACTATTCCAAAAGACACAATCATTCATGACAATACTGTATAGCCATGTATCATCACTCCTTAACTATTTCATTGTAGGCCTATTTTAAGCTTTGTCTATTACATACATGCACATCTACACCAGGATCCAAAGAGCTGCTTAGGCTTGTGCTAAGCCAGCACAGGGTTTTACTTTTTCTCTTTGTAAACTATATAGGACTCCCATTGATTTCTGAGGTCATCTGGAGAGGTCAGTTTACAGTTGCCAGTCGTTCAGCTGACAATCATTCAGAGTCAGGCCTTTTCCATAGCCATTCCTGAACTCTGGAATGCACTCTTCACTAAGATGCAGGATATGACTTCTTTGTCAGCCTTTAAGAGGGTCTTAAAAATGCACATTCCCACTCAGACTTAGCTGTATATAATTGCTTTAACTGTTTTAATTTTATTTATTGTCATTACAATAGTTTGTTTACTGCCTTGAGACTCTGGTATGGGGCGGTATAAAAATTTAATAAACAAACAAACAAATTGCAGCCCCATTGTGCCATGTCACAAACTGCTTTTGAAATTCCCCTCAAAAGATATTCACCAGGGTGTTTTCCAGATTAAACTCTACAACAGGCGTAACATGCAGGGGCGTAGCAAGGTTGGAGTGGGCCCAGAGACAAGATTTAACATGCCCCCCCTCACTGAAGCTTAGCTCATGAAGTAAAGAAATCTTAAGTGCGGCTGAAGGAGTCAGTCATGTGACTTGCCGGGGGGGCAAGGCAGTGGACCCCCAGACAACTGTCTCCCCTTGCCCTATTATAGTTACGCCCCTGGTAACATGCTTTGGCTTGGCAGGATCGTATTGAAAACAATCCCCTGAATCTCAAACTCTTACAAGGGGAAAATACAGCTACTTTTTGCGACGCACATGCCACGTTGCAGCACTATAAAGCAAAGATAAAATCCAAAAGAAGGAATTGGAAATATGAATGACACCTTGCTGTCAGCGCAGGGACTGTGGTGTCACAACACAGGAAGTGTGGGAAAACACTTAGCAGGTCCATAGTGACACTGCTGTGGAGTTTAATCTGGAAAGCACCCGGGCACCAGTCTGGGGAGGGATATTGTTCAAGAAAAACACATCTAAAGTCCCCTTGATATTAAGCACATCTTAGATGAAACACATCTAAAGTCTTCTTGTGGTAGCAAGCATTACGTGTCCCCACTGCTAACCAGGGTCTGCCCTGAATGCATATGAATGGGAGGCTACATGTGTGAGCACTGTAAGATATCCCCCTTAGGGACATGGAGCTGCTCTAGGATTAGCATCTGCATGCATACTTGCAGAAGGTTCCAAGTTCCCTCCCTGGCATCTCTAAGATACGGCTGAGAGAGACTCCTGCCTGCAACCTTGGAGAAGCTGCTGCCAGTCTGTGTAGACAATATTGAGCTAGATGGACCAATGGTCTGACTCAGCAGATTCCTATGTTCCTATAGGGCTAGTTTCATAAGTGTTTGGATCCTGGAACTAATAATTTAAATTTCTTTTTTATTACAGTGATGATCCAAAATAGCTGCACTGGATGTCTGTCAGATAGACCAACAATGACTGTCAGATAAACAGACAAATACTGAAAGTAGAAATGAGAGAAACTATATAGATATATTACAATTGTTTGATTAGTACAAGATGTTTTCAAAATACAAAATGTCACAAGGCTGCAAAAAGCACATATGGTTCAGTCTTGTCATTAAATGTATTGCTCCAATAAGAGACAAATAAAAACTAATTTCTAAAATCATTTTCTTGTGGGGATTTTTCTTTAAATCTACTACAGAATGTCATCTTTGTGGTGGACCATATTCATTTGTAACAGTTCATCTTGGCCGGTAACTGTGATGATTCCATTTTATTGCAATGTAAGTTTTAGCTGCCATTAACAAGCAGGTGATGATCTCTACAAAGTCTTCATCTACGATTTCATTTTTAAATAACCCCAAATGACTACCTTAGGTAAGTCATAGCTAGTCATGTCCCTAACAGGTTGCATCCTCAGTGCTCATAGCGCAAGCCCTGCTAACTGAGTAAAGAGGCACCTTTCACAGTGGTGCTTCACCAATATTAGCAGAGAAAGAGCAACAGCCCCTCTTTAACTCAGGCCTGTGTCTTTCCCAATGGCTGTTTCCTGGTCTCTCTCTTGGGTTTTTTTAAGATTGTGAACCCCTTTGGGAAAGGGAACCTTTCCCCCACTTCTTTTGCTATGTCAACTGTTTTGAGAACCTTTTAAAAAACAGAAATAAATACTTCCCACTTGCCCATAGGGAAAGGGCCATTTTCATCAATCTCCCCTTCCCTCTGCAGATCCCTGCGCTCCTCAGAACCCCGCTCTTGAGAGATAGGGTTCCCCCAGAGCAGGATGGCATGTGTCATGAGGGTTGTAGCAGGAAGGGGAGGTCAGCAAAAGGGGGGAAGATTGCCCCCCTTACATAAGTAGAATTTATTTAACTCATGCCATGAATGCTGAGGATACAGCCCAGTATCACCTAGAATCTGATTCCAATAAGGTGTATGCCCCCACATAACCAAAAGAGATTGAGGTATGCACGAAACCATTTATAGCGGTTTGGTTTGAATTCTGAATACAGCTGAAAGCTTACTACTAAGAACTGAGTATATGGGACACATGCCAGTCCGAAATAGTTAGGCTGGCTTCCTGTCCATTTCCAAGAACAGCTCAAGGACTACCATGATGCTACACCAAATGAACATCACAAATGAACAAGTATGGCAACCCCACCTCACCCCACCCCACTCCATAAAAGAAGTAGTTGCCTCTTGGAGCTCTAATTTTATGGGATCAGCACACAAAGCAGAGCAACTTAGATCTGATGGCATCACAGCCACTTTACCAAAGCTAGTAAACAAGGCACTAATTATTGTTCACAATAACCAGCTAGGCTGGGGCTTAATTGTGGTGCATAACCAGAACACAGGAAAGCGAAAACATCTGAGACCAGGGTGAAGGAAGACTTGTGTCACACAGCACTTCAAACAAGACTGCAAGGAATCACATGTCAGAGTCACATAGTTTCACACCTGTGTATCAACAATGAGTGTCATTTGTATCCTATTGAAATTAATGGCAAAATTCCTATTCCTAATTCGACCAAATTTGTATGCCACCCCAAGCTTCTGTCTCTGGATGGCTCAAAACAATATAAAAAGTTAAAACACAAAAATAAAAACTTTACAACAATTAAAAACCACAATTAAATTAAAAAGCTTGGGTGAAATGGTGAGTTTTAAAATATTTTTTAGAAGTGGCCAGAGATGGGAAGGCTCTCATGCCAGCAAGGGGTGCATTCCAGAGTCTCGGGGCAGCAACAGAGAAGGCCCATCCCTGCGTAGCCACCAGACCAGCCTATGACAACCGCAGACCTCTCTGGGTGATCTCAGTGGGTGGTGGGTGAAGAAGACAATTCTCTTAAATACCCAGAGCCTAAGCTGTTTAGGGCTGATTGATTTGAATTAACCAAAGAACTGGAATAGACCAGGGTTGGTCTTGTCCAGCATTCTGGCAGTAGTTCTGCCCAATAATAGCAATCTGTTGCTCTCATAGATAGCTTTCTCAAGCATTCTGAATCATTTTACCTCTCCTGAGACCCCCAGTTTATTTTGTAAATGAAAGGAGACTGTGGCAGGGAAATATTATTTGTTCAAAGTTGCATAGAAAGCAACTTCCCCTACTGGGGAAAATGTTCATACTCAGGGTTCATGACTATATGGTGGGGAGTGGGGGTGGTACCTGAGGGTAGTAATGGGAGCAATTGGACCAGGCCCCACACCTGTAAGGGGCAACATCAGTATTGACATTGCTGGGGTTATGGTAAACAGATCAATACAAATAACACATTCAGTGCATGGCAGCTGTGAAAAAAAGCCAGTTCCATGCGAAGGAATAAGGATTATTTGGAAAGGGACTGAAAATACAACTGCCAACATATGGAATACTAGTTATCCATTGCAGGAGCAGTGACAGTGGTTGGCCAAGTCAAAGACTGGCCAGGGACCCAGGGCCACCAAAAGAGACTCCTAGAACCCACCTACCCAGTGTCCAGAGTAGCAGCTCAATGAAAAGGTTGTTCTTTCACTGCCCTGTACTGCCCTTCCCATCTGCAGATTGGAGTTTTTCCCAGAGGCCTCTGCAATGATCCAGGGTATTGAAGGAAAGCTTCCATTCATAGATGGAAAAGTCAAGAAGAAACTATGGCAGAGTGTCTCACTCAGCCAAGCAAATCACTCTGTTGATGTCTCCTTCCAGGCACCTTCCCGATCCATGAACAGGCTTCTTTGAGAGACTGCTAAAAAGCTACAGAAAGAAGCCCATTCATAGATGGGGAAGATGCTTGGAAATCCCCCCTAGCAAATTCCATCCTCCCATGATATAAAGCTAATTTTTACCTGAACATAATTCTTCAAGACTTTCCTCAAGGTTGAAACCTTATTTTAAACCCATAAACTGGTTTAACCAGCTAACTCATAATGTATACCAGGTGGGGATATAATGTACTTAATAAGGAGACAATAAGGCTCTCAACACTGAATCCATGTGAGCAAATACTTAAAGGGAGACTGTTAAATAGTGTTTTCTCAAACATATCATAGGCTGTTATAAACTTCAAAACATACATCTACTCAGGGGATGACATGTACATCAACAACCATTATCAAATCCAGATGAACCTTTATGTGTAGCTGCATATAAGAAGGTCATGCAGCAGGATCTCAGTAAAAATAAGGTTTCAACCTTGAGGAAAGTCTTGAAGAATTATGTTCAGGTAAGAATTAGCTTTATATCATGGGAGTATGGAATTTGCTGTTAATTAGGCACTATGTTATCGTGCATTTTAAATGTATTGCAGTATGGTGTCTTACTTATCTATATTGTAGCAGACAGTGATATGTTTCTATTTTCATAGTCCTTCGTGAGGAAGCTTTGGCGAAAAAAAACTGATACCTAGGCAGTTTTCAAGGACTATTCCCATGCATTCTGGAAATTTGAACATATTCATCCCAGTCAGCTGTTCAAGGTCTTGAATCTGGAATACATCCTTCTCAGTCAGCTGTTCAAGTTTCTGGATCTAGAATGAGTGTACTATAATCCCTTTGTTACTTCAGTGACCCATGAGGATTACTATCAAGGATACCAAGGAAACTATCAAGGAAACATCAGAAATTTTACCCTCTGGGTCTACATAGGAGCTTGGTTTCTCCTCTGTGCATACTTATTTCTTCTAGCCTATATTTGGCTTTATGTTATGGGGTATATTGATTACTACTCTTCCATATTGTATGTATTTCTCCTGCCTTACTTTTGTATTCATACTTTGTGATATCTTATGATTATTTGTCACTTAAAACAATATATGGCTGTTCTGACTAGCCTTAACTGGTTGATAGTGAAGTTTGGAGATTCAGGACAGACAGGGGAAAGCACTTCTTCATACAGCAAATAATTAATTTCACTGACACAGGATGTGGTGATGTCCATTTGTCTAGATCAGAGATTCTCAATGTTGGCGCCCCAGATGTTATTGGACTTTATCTCCCATAATCCCCAGCCCCAGTGGCCTTTTGGTTGGGGATTATGGGAGTTGAAGTCCAATAACATCTGGGGACCCAACGTTGAGAATCCCTGGCCTAGATGGGCCAAATAGGGAATTACACAAATTCTTAGAGGATAGGTCTATTGTGGGCTATTAGTTATAATGCCTATGTGAAATGTAGGAATGTGCACAAAACCAGCTAGCCTGGTTCAGCTCGAATCCTTGCTAGATCTGAGCCACCCTGGGCAGTTCAGGCTCCATCAAGCCCAGCCCAGTCTAGATCAGACGTTGAGCCAGCAAGGATTCCTCTTTACAAGTACAGGGAGGGCTGCGGAGGAGGTGAGGAAGTCTTTTTAAGATTACTTTTTAAAAAGTGTGAAATGAAGAATAAAGAGCAGCCGCAGCCGCAGAGAGGATGGCTGTGGAAGCAACAGTGCCCTGAAAGGACCCCTTCCCCGTCCCACCAAGTCTGGGCCAGCTGCGGCCCATTTTGGAGGAGGCGGGGACTCCCAGAGACAGTGGTGGAGGCAGTGGCTCCTTCTCCCATCCCTCCACCCTCTCAAATGAACATTTGGGGATGGCGGAGGTGGTGATGGGAGTGTCTTTCTCCCATCCCTTTGCCCTCCCAAATGACGACTATGGTCAACTGTGGCCCATTTTGGGCTTCTCTGCATGTGTATGCAGAGAGGCCTGAAATGGGCCACAGCTGGCTGGAGCAGTCATTTGGGAGGGTGGAGGGATGGGGGAAGGAGCTTCTGCCGCTGCCCCTGCCTCTGGGAGACCCCACTGCCTCCGCATCAGAAATGGGATGCAGCCAGCTGGGACTCTCATTTGGGAGGGCGGAGGGATGGGGGAAGGCATGTCTGCCTCCACAACCTCTGCTGCCATCCTCACTACAGATATGGCCACTGGCTGCTCTTTATTCTTCATTCCTTGATGCACAACAGTACTTTTTAAAATTTTAAAATTTTTAAAATTTAATTTTTTTTAATTTTTTAAAAAATTTTTTTAATTTTTTAATTTAAAAAAAGACTAAGAACTTTCCTTCACACACATACACACACACACACATACCTGCCCACTGCAGTCTGCCTGTACTTGGTGAATCCTTGCTGGATTCCCCTTGTCAAGCCAGCTCAGAAGTGGGAGCTTGGTTGACTCACACTCGAACCAGGCCACCCCCAATTCAGCTCGAGGGCAAGCCTTTGAGCAGAGTCATCGAGTGTAAACTGGCTCGATTTCAAGACAGTTCACACATCCCTAGTGGAATGACCATGTTTCAAAGGCAATAAACTGCCGGGGAAGGGAAAAACCAGAGGAAGAACTATTGCCTTCATACCCTGCTTGTGGGCCTCCAAGAAGGCCTGGTTTTCCACTGTGGAAAACAGAACATTAGGCTTGGTAGGCTTTTGGTATAGTCCAGCAGGGCTCTTCCAATGTTCTTATGTTATTTAGAACCACTGTAGAACAGAGCCACCTAATCCCACCTCCCTCAGGTGACCCAGGAGGATTCCATGGTTGATGGTATCAAAAGCCACCAAGATATCCAAAAAGATCAGCAGAGTCACACTCCCTCTGTCGATACCTAATTGGAGATCATTCATCAGGCTGACCAAGGCAGTCTCAACCCCATAGCCCACCTGAAAGCCAGTTTGAAATGGGTCTAGAAATGGGTCTTTGAAATGGGTCTTTCCTCAGAACTATCTGGAGCTGAGAGGCCACCGCCCTCTCAACCACCTTGCCCAATCATGAGAGATTAGAGACAGGCCTGTAGTTGCCCAACTCTGAGAGGTCCAATGTAGGTTTTTTCCAAGAATGGTCTAATGGTAGCCTCCTTAAGACAAGGAGGCACACTGGGTGGGTATGAAGGAAGGCAAGTTCTTGTGCCCCCATCACATGTTGACTGGCAGCTTTACTGTGGCAGGAAGTTCCTAAAGTTAAGCTGTATTGAGCACTACATCAAAGGACTACTTTTTTAAGAATGCATTTTTTTAAAGATTTATATGTCGCCCTACTCCCATAGGACTCAGGGTGGCTTACAAGCAATAACATACAAAGCAACACAGTTCTATAAAATACAACATACATAACATCATAGCCACAACCCCATACAGTACTCATATCTCAGCTACCGAACACCCGACGGAACATTTCCGTCTTGCATGCCTTACGGAAAGCCAACAAATCATGGAGAGCTCTGATATTATCCGGGAGATCGTTCCATGGAGCTGGGGCCACCACTGAGAAGGCCCTGGCCCTCGTTGTTTGCAGTTTAACATCTCTAGGGTGCAGGATCACCAAGGTATTACTTGTGGCCGATCTCAGGACCCGGTGAGGGACATACTGAACAAGGCGGTCCTGGAGGTATGGAGGGTCCATATCGTGTAGGGCTTTAAATGTTAAAGTTAATATCTTAAACCTAACCCGGGACTCAACCGGCAACCAGTGCAGTTGAACGAGCAAAGGTGTCACATGTGCTCACCAAGGCGCCTTAGTAAGGACCTTGGCCGCTGCATTCTGCACCAGTTGCAATCTCCGAGTTAGACGCAATGGCAATCCCATATAAAGTGAGTTGCAATAATCTAACCTAGAAGTGACCATCGCATGGATCACAGTGGCCAAATCTGGAGGGGACAGATAAGGGGCTAGCCGCTATATACTGAAAGGGATCAAGAACTGCTGCATCCTTCAAAAACGTCTAAAGCTGTACTGCTACCGCTCGCTCTATCACTTTTCCTTAAAAAGGCAAATTCAATACTGGGCAGTAGTTAGCTGGCTCTGAGACATCCAACGATGGCTTCTTTAAAAGTGGCCTAACCAATGCCTCCTTCAGCTCTCCTGGGAAAATCCCCATCTCCAGGGAAAGACTGATAATATTCCCAAGGGAGGTCTGCAACCCCTCCCAGGTGGCCTTCACCAGCCAGGAGGGGCACGGATCTAGGGAACATGTGGTAGGCCTCATAGCCGTCAACATTTTTTCAACATCGGCCTCCAAAAGTTGATTAAAATTCTCCAAAATATAATGCATAGCAACTACAAAACATCAGCAGCAAAGCTGAAAATGGCCATCGATTGTATGAATGGCACCTTCTGTCACTGTCCCAACATCGCTATAAATGGTTTCCTGGTATAAACTCCCCCTACCCTGCCCCAGCCT
This sequence comes from Hemicordylus capensis, assembly GCF_027244095.1. NCBI lineage: Eukaryota > Metazoa > Chordata > Lepidosauria > Squamata > Cordylidae > Hemicordylus > Hemicordylus capensis. The sequence continues at coordinate 73,722,267 of NC_069657.1, forward strand.
AAGTGTTGCAAAGCTGCGTTCAATCTCCATTTGGAAAAGCTCCTGGGGAAAATATTGTCCAAACTGGTTTATATTTGTAGTCCACACACAAAGGCATCAGCATTCACTACACTGCCACAGGGGCTTGTGGCATAAAGGATAGGTTTGAAAGGCAATCACATGTGACTGAAGCAAACAGGTTTTGCCCCATGCTACATGGAAAGGTGAAAGGAAAGAAAGATGAGTGTTGATCTCAATTGGCTTGGAACAATTTCTTCACAGCTTTTCAGGTATGTTGACAATCAGTCTGATTGCCATCATCCAAGCTAGACTTGCCTGTCATCCACTCCCACACTCACTGTTGCATAGCACCACTCCCTCCTGCTGGTTCCTGTTTCCTCTGTCGTATGTAATGAGTCAAGACTGATCAGGTTGAATTCTCTTTCCTCCTCCCACTTTTAGATCTTGGGGTGGCAAGCTACAGCACACAGGCCAAAAAATAGGGGAAATGGAATCTCAACCAGTCCCAATTCTTTCAGGCCTGCAGGCTGGGAGTCTAGTATATATCTCTATCTCTATCTCTATCTCTATGAAGCTGCATTATACCAAGCCATCCACCTCAGTATTGTCTTTTCAAGGTTTCAGACAGGAGTCTTTCCCAGCCCTACCTGATGATGCCAGAGACTGAAATGGAAACTTTTTGCATGCAAAGCAGGTGCTCTACCACAGAGCTACTGCCCCCCATCATATGCCCCTTCCCATGCTATTTTAGACCCCTGCCTCACTACCCCAAGGTTTCCAAGGTGGAGGGGGGAGGCAAGAACATCTTCCCCTCCCTGCATAAGAGGCCATCTCTTATGTCTTGAGTAGACTTGGTTCCCTTCAGAAAGCAAGCAAGTCCTGAGCTCTCTCCAAAATGCTTTCACCCCCACTGGAAATGGTAGTTCCAGCCCAGGCTTCAGTATGGGTGGAATTCTTCCCCTATTCTGCTTAAGAATACTTAGTGAAAGGAAATTATTTCTCAGAAAGGCAATGAACTAGTTTAGCTAGCTAGTAGATGTTGGAATTCTGCTTAGGAGCCCCTGGTGGCACAGTGGTAAAACTGCCGCCCTGTAACCAGAAGGTTGCAAGTTCGATCCTGACCAGGGGCTCAAGGTTGACTCAGCCTTCCATCCTTCTGAGGTCGGTAAAATGAGTACCCAGAATGTTGGGGGGCAATATGCTAAATCATTGTAAACCGCTTAGAGAGCTCCGGCTATAAAGCGGTATATAAATGTAAGTGCTATTGCTATTTCACCACACTTGCAGTGTTGCTCACACAAAGACAGGTGAGGGAATTAAAAATGTCATTTCTGAATTCAACCAGAATTATTTTGCTACATGTTCACATACAAAGATGTTCAGTACAACAGTAGCACTTTTATGGGTGCAGAAAAGTTCCCCCTGAATCTCTCCCTTCTTTTGCCTTGTTCAAGGACTGTTCAGTACCTAAATGGAAGCTCCTTCAGTGCCATTTTTAACAGGGATTTTTTCAGGCGGACTATTCAATCCTAGCCAGTTGGGGATCACACAGTCAGCATGACATTGAGGTCATTCACACAATCAAAAACTGGGTTCTGCCCAAGTTCTGCACTCCCAATTTTCAGTTGTGTTGGAAGCAAGGTAGGAGGAAAACCTGGGTAGCTTTTCCTCCTATCTTGCTTGCACACAATCAATATCTTTCTTACCAGGAACCCTGTGAGACAATTGGACCGTATTGAGTGTGTGTATTTTGGCCTGGGAACTTGGGATAGATTGGGTATTCTATTGGTGTATCGAGCACCCTGTTGCCCAATGGAGTCTCTAACTGAGCTGACGGAGCTGGTCGCAGAGCTTGTGTTGGAGTTGCCCAAGCTTTTGGTGTTGCATGACTTCAATGTTCACTTTGGGGCTGGCTTGTCTGGTTTAGCTCAGGAGTTTATAGTGGCCATGACAACTATGGGCCTATCCCAACCGGTCATGGGGCCAACGCACACTGCTGTTACTCTGCTGCTAACACCCTCTATTTGGTCTTTTGCTCAGATCAGGGTGGTATTCCATAGGTGGAGACTCCTAGAGTGTCTCCATTGTCATGGATGGACCACTATCTGTTTAAGATTGGTTAAGGTTGGTTTCATGGTCAAAACCCACGTATTCAGGGGTGCAGGACCTATTAGGGTGGTCTGCCCAAGAAGGCTTTTGGATCCTATAGGATTCCAAGAGGCCTTGGAGGGTTTTAGAGTTGGTTCTGCCAGTGATTCTGCCCTGGTGGAAACTTGGAATAGGGAGCTTACCAGGGCAGTAGACACCATCACCACTAAGTGCCTTCTCCACTATGCTTCAGAACTAGCTCCACGGTATACTGAACAGCTATGGAGCTGAAGCAGCAAGGGAGAAGTCTAGAGCGTAAGTGGAGGAAGACTTGACTTGAATCTGATAAGACACTGCACAATTTGAAGGCTTATTCTGTGCCCGTTTGAAGGCATAGAATAAAAGATGCCCATTTGAAGGCTTATTCTGTGGCAATATGTGTAGCGAAGAAGCAATTCTATTCTGCACGTATTGTCCACAAGTTGTGAGGGGACTGATTCAGGTTCCCTCTTCTCTGAACATAGATCTGGATTTTTCATTATCCTGCTGTGCTGCTTTTAACAACTTTTTTGCGGATTAAATCTCTCACATTTGAGCCAACTTGGATTCCACAGGTATGGCAGGGCCAACTGCAGAGGTGTTCAGAATCTCCTCTGGTTCAATTAGAATGGATCTGTTTCAGTTTGTGACTGCTGAGGATGTGGACAAACTCCTTGTTGCTGTTCAGCCTACCACTTGTCTTTTGGCTCCATACCCAACATGAAAGAAGCAATTGTGAGACCTTTGCTTAAGAAGCCTGCCCTAGAGCCCTCAGTGGTGGATAATTATGGGCTAGTCTCCAACCTCCTTTGGGTGGTGGCTGATCAACTCCAGGCAGTTTTGGATAATAGTGATTATCTAGATCCATTTCAAACTGGTTTTAGAGTGGGCTATGGGGTGGAGACAGCCTTGGTCCAGCTGATGGGTGTGTTGGATATGGAGTTCCAGTGCACTGACCTTTTGCACCAACTATCCTAATGATCACTAGGGGTATTGGGAGCAGAGGTAGCTAGTGAGGGTCTCCCTACCTGTCCCTGCTTGCCTCTACTCTATGACCCCTGCCTTGACTCCTCAGATACCTCCTGTAGTGAGTCAGTCATCTTCCTTTCCTCCAAAAGAGAAGATGGAAACATCTCTCTGCCTCCCTCCCTATTCATTATGTAGCTGATAGATAGCATAGGTCTTTCCTATCCCAAATATATTTCACTAACAAACCTATGTAGTTTAGACTCTACAGTGATCTCCATGAGTATTACTTAAATAGCTGCAACAACTAAGCTCTGGACTCTGTAATTGGAGTGGAAGCTTCCTTGGTGCTTTGCTAAATAATCTCAAACCCCAACAGGATGATTTCTACCAAGGAATGGTCAGAGGGAATGTGACTCTATTGGTTCTTTTGGACCTCTCTGCAAGTTTTGCTACTATCGACCATGGTATCCTTTTGGATCACTTTGGGGAGTGGGAATAGGTGGCTAGTTAGTTGTTTATTTACGATCTCAGATCAAACATCAAAAAACAGAGAATATACACAGTAAAGAAAGAAAACAAAAACGGAAACAAAATCTAAAATGTCATCAAGTACATAAAATCAGGAACCTTTGACAGTAACCGATTGCTGTGCTCTAGCTTCTCTTAGTTTGGTCAATGTGTAACAGAATTTAGCAACCGCCAGGGATATTGTTGGGTCCCTATCTTCTAATAAACATATAAGAGTCGTCTCCACTGAGTGGCTTTTGAGATCTTTCAGATACTGAGATAAAAATAAATCTCTTTCATCAGTATAAAGTGGACAATGTAACAGTGAATGCATCAATGTTTCGGGAGCAGCTCCGCAAGGGCATAGTCTCTCCTTATAGGGTTTTCTCTCAAATTTCCCTGCTAACATTGCTGAGGGTAGGGAATAGGTGGCACTGTTTTGCAGTGGTTCTGTTCCTATCTCTCTGGTAGAATCCAGATGGTGTCACTTGGAGGTAGTTGCTCTCTAAAACAAGAGATACTGTATGGTGTCCCTCAAGGCTCCATCCTATCTCCGATGCTTTTTAACATCTACATGAAACCACTGAGTGAGATCATCAGGAGATTTGGAGCAGGGTGTTATCAATATGCTGATGACACCCAAATCTATTTCTCTATGACATCATCATCAGGAAATGGCATAGCCCCCATAAATGCCTGCCTACAAGCAGTAATGGACTGGATGAGGGATAATAAATTGAAGCTTTGGGTTCAGAAATTGAATGGGAACAAGAGAGGCATTATTCAGAATGAACATTCTCATACAAAGATGCCTTGATATGAACATAGACATCTATATATGTTTCATAGATTATGAAAAGGCCTTTGATAAAGTGTGCCATGAACAACTCATGGAAATATTGAAGAGCAAAAACATTGATGACACAGACATTCGTAATAGGAAACCTATATTGGCATCAAAAGGCTGTAGTCCACGTTGATGGAGAAATGACAGAAGAGATCAACATTCAAAGAGGATTGAGACAGGGATGTGTTCTAACACCTACATTATTCAACATGTATTCTGAAGCAACATTTACTAAAGCACTTTTTGAACAACAAGGTGGTATTATTTTCAATGGCAAAACAGGAAATAATATTTGTTATGCAGATGATACGGTTGTGCTAGCAGACAACATAACCAATCTGCAAAATCTCAGTCAGTGTAGAATATGGACTGAGAATGAATTTGAGAAAAACTAAGTACATGGTCAAAAGCAAATGACCTCACACTGCAACAAATCTAACAATCAACAACACCTGGACTGAAAGAGTTTCACATTATAAATACTTGGGAACATGGTTAAATGAACACAATGACAGTACACAAGAAATAAACACCTGGATTGAAAGGGCAAGAGCGGCTTTTGTAAAAATGAACCATCTGCTCTGTAATAGGGATTTCAGTATAGAACTGAAAATTTACATGGTGAAGTGTTACATCTATTCAGTCTTGCTTTACAGAATGGAAGCTTGGACACTTTAAAAAAAAAGAATATGAACAAACTAGAATCTTTTGAGCTCTGGATATATCGATGTATATGAAGAATATCATGGGTAGTTAGAATTACCAATGAGGAAGTTTTGAGAGAAATGGCAAAAGAGAGAGAGAGCTAATTAACATCATTAAGAGAAGAAAACTTGCATTTCTTGGCCATGTTATCAGAGGTTAAAAATACTCCTTACTGCAGTTAATCATGTAGGGAAAGATTAAAGGAAGAATAAGTGTCAGAAGATGAAGAACATAATGGCTGAAAAATTTGTGGGAATGGTTTGGATGCACATCCTTACAACTTTTTAGAGTAGCGGCATCTAAAATCAGAAGAGCCTTAATGAGAGCTAACCTCCAGTAGGAGATAGTACCTGAAGAAGAAGAAATTGAAGCTGAATCCAGGCAAGATGGAGGTACTCATGGTAAGGGGTAATACTTCAAAGTACGTGATAGATCTTCCTGTTCTGGATGAGATTGCACTTCCCCTGGAGGAGCAGGAACATAGCTTGGGGGTGCTTCTGGACTCTCTCTGGTTTCTCATGTTGAGGCCAGGAGTGCTTTCTATCAACTTTAGTTGATACAACAGCTACATCTGTTCCTTGAAGATAATCCAGGCAAAGGAGGAACCATGTGACTGGTCCCACATTGAACCCAAAGAATCAATAACCAAGGCAGATACAGATTCAGAAGGGGCTGCACAGCCTGAGCCAGAACTAAGGTGCTTACAGAGGTCCACCCAAAAGACTCTCACTCATGACCAAAGGAGGAGAGATACAAGAGTCCAACACATGGCAAGATATAGAAAAGATGCCAGCCGATGAAGAAAAAGGGGTAGTCCAGTTAGAGTACTGCCCAACAGAAGAGATGGCGGCAGATGGATTGGCTAAGCCACTGCCCAAAGACAGATTCCAGATACTTTGTGAGAAGATGGGAATCATGAGCCAGTGTGATGGGCAATGAGAAAGGGTGTTGGACATGGAGTTCCAGTGCATCAGCCTTTTGCACCAACTATCCTAATATTCACTGGGGCACTGGGAGCAGAGGTAGCTTGTGTGGGTCTCCTTACCTGTCCGTGCTTGCCTCTACTCTATAACCCCTGCCTTGACTCCTTAGGTACTTCCTGTGCTGAGTCAGTCCTCTTCCTTTCTTCTTGGGGAGTAGATGGAAACATCTCCCTGCCCACACCCACACCCACACCCACACACCATCTCTTCTGTTTGGTTGTACTCCAACTGGACTACCCCTTTTTCTTGTATGTCTCGAACAAAGTGATACTTTATGGGAATGTGCTTAGTTCGAGACTTAATCTTTTCCATGTGGGAGATCTGGATACAACTCTGGTTATCCACAAACATTGTTGTAGGCTTTGGTTCCTCAGTCTCAAAGTCCGATAGTAGCTGGTGTATCCACACCACTTCCTGGCATGCTTCAGCTGTGGAAACATATTCCACCTCTGTGGATGAGAACGCAACAAGTGACTACTTGCAGCTCGCCCAACTTATGGCTCCATCTCTATACAAGAACAGGCATCCACCTGTGGACTTGGGGTCTGTTCTGTCTTCACCCCAGTCTGCATCCATGTATCCCACTAGTTTGGGATTGCTGCTTGCTGGAATCTCCAACACATAGTGTCTAATGCCCTTTAGATATCTTCCCAGTCTTTTGACAGCCATCCAATCATTGTTGGTTGGTGCACTTACTTCTTTGCTCAGGATTCCCACTGCTGAAGCAATATCTGGCCTTGTTACTGTGGCTATATACAGAAGCTTTCCAATTGCCTTTCTGTATTGATTTTTGGCTGGTAGAAGCTTGCTGTCTCCATCTTGCTTCCAGAAATTAGTATCCATTGGTGTACTGACTTCATTGGCATCTGTCAGTCCCAGGCATTCTTGAAGATTCTTTATCTTCTGCTTCTGGTTGAGAAGGAACACCCCATCTCCTTCTCTTTCTATTTGGATTCCAAGATAAGAGATGCTTCTTTCACCTCTATTTTCTTATTCAGGTGCTGTACAATCTCATGGCTATCTTGTTTTTCTTCATATGCAATGATCAAGTCATCCGCATAAGTCAGGATGTAAGTCCATTTATTGTCACTTTATCTTGAATATAGGCAAGAACCCATTATCCATTATGATAATAGTCCTTTAGACAGGAATAGGTCCTTCCTATCCAAAATGTACTTCACTGATTTCAGTGAAGTGAAATGTACTTCATCTGATTTTAACTAATTTTAAAATGAGTTTTTAATGCTGCTTTGTACTATATTTGGTGTTGTATTTTCATCTTTTTTGTCTGTTATGATTTTATATGTTTTATTGTATGTATTAATCCTCTGTTGTGAGCTGTCCAGAGAACAATTTGTTATGGGGTAGCTAACAAATAAAGTTGTATTATTATTGTTGTTGTTGTTACTACTACTACTACTAGACATGTTTTGGTTTAGGAATTTCAGTACCAGACTCAGACTGATCCTTGATATTAGATTTTACTGCAGTCTAAGCCCACTGGGACTTATTAGCCTGGCCAATGGTTTTCTCTTTCCCTCAGGCATGATAGCCTGGCTTCTTTACAGGGCACCTTACTGGAAGTCATGATGCCTTGGTATCTGCAATGCCAAAATACAAAACATACCAGAGCTGGTCTTGTGGTAGCAAGCATGACTTGTCCCCATAGCTAAGCAGGGTATGCCCTGGTTGCATCTGAATGGGAGACTTGACGTGTGAGCACTGCAAGATATTCCCCTCAGGGGATGAAGCTGCTCTGGGAAGAGCAGAAGGTTTCAAGTTCCCTCCCTGGCTTCTCCAAGATAGGGCTGAGAGAGATTCCTGCCTGCAACCTTGGAGAAGCCGCTGCCAGTCTGTGAAGACAATACTGAGCTAGATAGACCAATGGTCTGACTCAGTATATGGCAGTTTCCTATGTTCCTATGTTCCAAGGTACAATGACATACAAGTCATTGCTTGTGTATGCAACCACCATAGGCAGGATTATCCTGATATTAAATAATATTAACCTCTGTTCTGGATCCTCTAAGGATGAATAATTACATCTCCTCAGACTGAGAACACTCAGTGATATATGTAGATGATTTCAAATGCTACCCAGGGCAGTATATGTAATACATTGTATGGTAGCATTTGAGCTAAACTGGTTCTGCAATCAAGTTTAAAGTAAACAGTATGCAAATAAGAGTCTTGCTTTGCTCTGGAAATAAATGCTACTTCTGAGACTTGAGCAAATACCCATCTATAGTGGCTATTTTGTGTTCATGTTTGTTTTAGGTTTTCAGCATCACAAGAAAGCTCTAAGAACAGTTGAAATACTCACACATATCTGCCTTCCGGAGATTTTTCATTTGTATGATCTTTACTGTGAGCAGGCTGCAAGAAGCAGGTTCTGTCTGTGGAACAAAAGTAGTATGCAATCATAGTTTATTATAGGGTTACATCTCACTGATTTTTTTTTTTAATATCACAAGTCACAGAATTTCCCCAAATCCAACATATACATGAAGGAGCAAAATTTTTTTTTTTTTAAGCCACCCCATAGGAAACTGATACTCTGTCAATATTCCTTATTAGTTTCTTATTAGTCAAGCTTGTCAAATGACTTTTCTTCACAGCATCCCTGAAATGAGGCTGTATGATATTAACTTGTCCAAAGTCAACCAGTGAGTCCATGACTGAGGTTCAACTTGATCCCGTCTCTGTGGAATGATTTTACCAATCTTATTTCAACCCTTTGCAGATATTTAGCTCAAGCTTCAAATTTCTCTAAATTTTCACTTTCACAGAATTATGTGACAGCCTAGAATTTGCAGAAAAAAACAATTTAATTTAATTTAATAATTTCTGGTTTATATATTCATCAATGTGCATGTCACTTTACTGAGTAACACATACACAACTGATGACCAGGTCCTTCCCCATGCAGCATTTAATCTTATTAGTAGAGGGGCGGGGAACACTGCCTAGCCCAACTTTTTAACTTGGCTTTTAGCCAGTATTAAAGGCTCAAGTGAGCCCTTAACCTGTTCTCCAGGACCATGTGTTCACTGGGGCTGCAAACAGAGAATTCCCAGGGGGAATCCCCCAATGCACTGTGCATGTTGTGCAGTGCATTGTGGGATATCTGGAGGCTGGGACATGTCATCCCAGCCTCCAGAGCACACAGATCATCTGGGAGCATGATCTGTGCTCCCAGCAACATTTCAATGACCATCTGGGGGACAGGTAAGTTGGACCAACCTTTCCCCCCCACCGACCCACCCACATGCTCCCCTGCCCCCAGTCCTATGAATGCACCCCTCATCTCATTAGGGGATAAGGAAGGACTAAAAAGCCAGGTGGAACAACAGGAGCAAATGCTGGAAGGAACCTCCTACTTCTTCTCTTTCCACCACTGTTCAGCTCAAGTCTTAAACAATCACAAGCAGGTGATGCCATTTGGCACAGCTTTTTGCCAGTTGCCTGAAGCAACTGTTTTTAATACACCTGTCCTTTACCCAGCTCTCACTCCAGGTCTGACACACATCTGGGAAAGTGATCATGTGCTGAAGCAAATAGCAGCAAAGGCATGTGCACCTGCTTTTGAAGAGCTATAATTCTTTGGCTGGCTGGCTATGTGGGGGCTGGCTCCTTCCTGTTGAAAAAAGCCATAGCTCTGTGGTAGATCGCATGCATTGCACTGAGAAAATCCCAGCTTCAGTCTCTAGACTCCCCAGGTAGGGCTGGGAAATACCCTTCACTAGAACCCAGGAAAGCCACTGCTCAGTAGAGCCAATAGCGAATTAGATGGACCAGTGGTCTGATTTGGTATAATACAGTTTTCTGCACGCTAAAAATACCTGGAAAATATGTCAGTCTTATTGAAATGGTTTTGACTTCCCTCACAATTTCTACAAATCTGTCTCCTGAACATTGTTCTTCAAACAGATTTATCAGCAAATAGCAACAAGAAGGTCCTATGTTTTCATCCACAACATCCCCAATTAGCTGGGAAAGGCCCCCGCTTGAACCCCTGGAGAACCATTGCCAGTCAATGTAGACAATGTGCTGGAGCAATAGTATGATTCAGTAACTTTCTATGTGTTAAAACATCCCTGGGAAATAGGATGGCCTTAATGAGATTCCTTTAACCTTCCTCTAAATTCCTTCTGGGCTGCTTGGAGGAAGAGCGGGATATAAATGTGAGATAGATAGATAGATAGATGGGCATAGCCACCATTATGCGAAAGGGTTCAAAGAACCCAGACCACCAATGAAAAAGGCCACCGAAGCCCCGTGGCCTGGGCTCCAGAGAAGCCCAGAGCAAACTCCTCCCTCCCACACCTGGGCTGCCAAGAGGCCGGGTAAACTCTCTGCTAGTTATTTCCGGCAGTGCCAACTGTTAACTGTTAATTGTGTGACATCACACGTAAATGGGCGTGGTCCGGGCTGCTGAGAGCTCAAATGAGCTCTCAGCTTGTCATTTCAGGCAGCTTCAGCTGCCCAATAGGACACTTTCCCCTTTCTCTCCCTCCAGAAAGGGAGAGAAAGGGGGAAGCATCCTATCAGGCAGTCGGCACTGCCTGAAATAACTGCAAGAGAGTTCGCCCGGGCTCTCGGCAGCCCAGGTGTGGTGGGGGTAGTGCGCTCTGGGCTCCTCTGGAGCCCAAGCCACGCCCCCGCGAGAGTGACGTCATACGCACAGATGTATGTGGAGGGGGCTGCTGAGTGGGGCTGGACACAAGCCGCCGCTCGGCTGGCTCCGCACCTGGATAGATAGATAGATAGATAGATAGAGGGGCGTAGCCACCATTATGCGAAAGGGTTCAAAGAACCCAGACCACCAATGAAAAAGGCCACCAAAGCCCCGTGGCCTGGGCTCCAGAGAAGCCCAGAGCAAACTCCTCCCTCCCACACCCGAGCTGCCAAGAGGCCGGGTAAACTCTCTGCTAGTTATTTCCGGCAGTGCCAACTGTTAACTGTTAATTGTGTGACATCACACGCAAATGGGCGTGGTCCGGGCTGCTGAGAGCTCAAATGAGCTCTCAGCTTGTCATTTCAGGCAGCTTCAGCTGCCCAATGGGACACTTTCCCCTTTCTCTCCCTCCAGAAAGGGAGAGAAAGGGGGAAGCGTCCTATCAGGCAGTCGGCACTGCCTGAAATAACTGCAAGAGAGTTCGCCCGGGCTCTCGGCAGCCCAGGTGTGGTGGGGGTAGTGCGCTCTGGGCTCCTCTGGAGCCCAAGCCACGCCCCCGCGAGAGTGACGTCATACGCACAGATGTATGTGGAGGGGGCTGCTGAGTGGGGCTGGACACAAGCCGCCGCTCGGCTGGCTCTGCACCTGGATAGATAGATAGATAGATAGATAGATAGACAGATAGATGTGCTCACTTCCCCACCTCCATATGGAATTTTCACTTCCCTCAAAAATCCTAATAAAATTTCACAAAGCATGGCATACACCCAGAGGCGTATCTAGGGAAAATAGCGCCTAGGGCAAACACTTAAATTGTGCCCCCTTTCCAAACATCTGACACCCATCTTTCAGATAACTTTACCATACTATCAGCTGAAAAATACAAGTCAAGTTCATCAATCTATTAATATTTCAAAAACTATTTAGCAGTGGACGTAGCCAGACCAAAAATGCTGGAAAACTACAAATTTCAGCATACTGGGGCTCATGAAATACCCAAATACTATGTGGAGGTGTACTTGGAAAACTAAACAGAAGTGCCTGTCTGATTCTCTACTATGCATTGTAGCATCACTATTACATAAGTTGTAAAAATAAATGGAGGATTTGACTTTTCCCAGATACTCTGAAAATAATTAAAGGATATACAGAATAAACTGTCACTGCTTAGAATATATTCTAGTATTTCAGAAAGACAGTTAAAATGAGAGAAAGAGGGCAAGAAACTCCCAGTGGGCCTTAATACTAAGGATTTCACACTGATTCAAAGACAAACTCACCATTAATAGCCATATTATTAAGACATCACATTTAACTCACTTATCACAAGAAGCAAAGTAAGAGCAAATGAATACAATCCTAGCTCATAAGCTTCAGCTCAGTATTCACAAGCCCTGATTCTCTGTACATAGTGCCAATCTGAATATGTGTACAGTGACATATTATATTAAATTTTTAAAAAAACCTTTTTTACCTGTAGACCTTTTGGGGGGCTTCCTAAAGGCCATGGGGGGTCTTCAAAGGTCCCCCCTCCCCCTGCTGGCCTCTAGGGTCTCACAGGGACCATTTGAGCATGTGCAGTGGCCATTTTTAAAACATATTTTTTTAAAAATGGCAGCTGAAAACAAAGTGGTCACCATGCATGCTCAAATGGCCTCTGCAAGGCTTGGCATGGCCTAGGATCTCACAGAGGCCATTTGAGCATGCACGGTGGCCATTTTGTTTTCGGTGGATTTTTTTTTTAATTAATTTTAAAAAATTGCGCCCCCCTTCAAGTGGCGCCCGGGGCACATGCCCTGCCTACCCTACCCTAGATACGCCCCTGCATACACCTTTCCGCAGAAAATCTTGACTAGAATTCCACTTTTGGTAACATTTAGTCAGGAACATGTGTGCTTTCCCCCACCACTGGAGTTTTTGAAAATCCACACAGATATGTTGTCTGAGAAGCAAACTGTACATGACTGTAAAAGGCCATAGTTGTACTTTTATTATTTTTTAAAAAATAAAAAAAAATATTGTTAGAGGGAAGGGCTTAAACTGGATCAGGATGGTAAGGCAGGGCAGTGGTAATCTTTTAATCCCATTCTGTGGTCCTAACAACAATCCCTGCTGAAGCTGGTATATGGTCCAATACGGAAACTGTCATTGGCCCCAGTAGCAGGGAAGCAAGCTGCTATTGGGGCCAATGACAGCTTCCATCCTGGGGCAAATTGCAGTCATTTCTGCTGGAATTAAGTCATGGATGAAAACAAGTTTTAAATCACAACCTTCCACCCCTGCCACAGGCCCAACCTGGATTACTTCCTACAAATGCTGTGTGTGTGTGTGTGTGTGTGTGTGTGTGTGTGTGTGTGTGTGTGTGTGAGAGAGAGAGAGAGAGAGAGAGAGAGAGAGAGAGAGAGAGAGAGAGAGAGAGAGAGAGAATTTGCATGTGCATTATGTTTTTAGTGCCATGCATAGTTTTAACCTTGAGCAGGACTCTCCAAATTAATCTTGGGCTTGTTGCTAGCCATTCAGTTAACAGGTTCACTTTGGATGAACTTCTACACCTCTCACATGATTAGGTCCAGTATTTCTCACAGTACCACACTGGAGCCCAGAAAGTGCTCAGATGAAAATATCAGTATGTGTACCTGTCACTACCTTCATCAGTACTGCTGCAACAATGGTTGTCCTCATGTTTCCAACACAATGGTGTATCACCATATAACTAAGAGCGCTTACATCACCCTGAGTGATTTATTTACGTGTCATTCATTCTTTAACCTTTCTAGGCCAATCACACTGCTGGAGGTGCACAACCCCTCTCCTGTTCCAGTAAAAATGTTTCCCTGGCAAGGGGCAGAGTCAGCTGCCTCTTCCTTTCTTGCATATACTGTATTGTATCCCGCAGTAGTGATGGGTGTGGCATTATAACTACTGCAGTGTAATATGAAAGATCTTGGCTGCTTGTCACACCCAGGAAAGGCCAGACATTTATTTCTTGACTTCAGGAAAGTTAGGTACTAGCATGCCCAGACAAACTTCTGGACTTCTCTGGAATAAGATATCCATCCTGTTGATCCAATCTTGACACCAGGGCCAGCATCAAGAGTCAGCCTTTATGGGCAGATACCAAAGGCCCCGCTGCTGATCCCTGAGACCATCACTGTGCCCACAGCTTTTGTGTAGTAGTGATGGAACAATTCTGTCAAGGTTAGGTGGGGCTCACACATGGCAGTTTGCCAAGGGCCCCCTGAAACCAAAAGCCAGTCTTGTTGGACTTAGATCAGTCAGTCAAGTCAAAGGCTAAGCAATGTTGAGCTCAAATGAATAACTATTGAGGTCAAAGCAAACCTGGGTAGCTTTTCCTCCTACCTTGCTTCCACACAGTCACTTCTACCCAGGTTTTCCTCCTACTTTGCTTCTATGCAACAGAAAATTGGGAGCACACAAAGCTCCCAAACCTGGGTAGAACACAGTTTTGATTGTGTGAATGACTTCACTAACTTCCTATCCTCTGGACCTCTGGCTAACCCACCAAGCTGTAGGGGAATGACTGTAACAAGAGTGCTTCTCATGCATAATTATGTAGCCCACAGAAGCACTACCTCCTCCTCGATGTCCACTAATGTTTCAGAAGCACTTGTGGTCCTTCAGACTCTCTCAGGAGTCATCATCATGATGCATGTCTAATTGCTGTGATAAACCAAAATTGGTTCATGTTCAGCACATGAGAGCTGCCACAGTCTGTCTTGCCCTTCAAACTGAATCACAGCTGCCATGATATTTGGTTAGTCATGATCCCTTCACAATCTCTGTGCCATCTCCATTTCCAGGGGCTTCCATGTTGAGTCCAGTAATTTGATAATGGCATCTAGGGTAAGTGTGAAATGGCTGAGCTATTTCATTGAGAAATGAAACATCAGGGGCATGCTTGCCAACTGTTGCCACTTTACTAATAAGTAAGTATAATCTATAAATCTGAATGATCTCATCTGAGTTCTGGATAAATTGAATTTGACCCACCACCAGTGTTCAATCAGATGTATCTATACCATAGAGTTGGTGTGTAGGCTCAAGTTCTGATATCACTTACTAGCAGGCCCTAAAGGTGGGCGACCTGGGCCCAGGGCGCCTGCCTGATAGGGCATCAAGCTGAGCTTGGTGGCTTGATGTTCACTGAGTGTAGTATTTGCGGTGAAGCAGCAGAAGGCCAGTGATATTTCAGTGGGATTCCAGAAACAGAACAGAAAAGCAAATTATTTCAGTGGGATCCCAGAAATAGAACACAAAAAAGCAAAAAAGCAAATTGAGAGGTGTCTCTGGGCCCTTTTCATGACCATTGCTGGGAAGAGAAGAAGGGTCTGTTACACAGCTTGGTTTTGCACAAGCCATATCACTTGGCAACACTGAAGAACTAACCATGGCAGAATAGAGAGTGCTGAAGGCACTTCTTACCTAGGACGCTATTTATTCTAGTGCCAGCCTTCCTTATCAGGCACCATTCCGATATTTTATATGCCTAGAGCTCAGCTGACTTGTTTCGGAGTAAAGAGGTGCAAGCAACCTTTTGTGCAACTCAAAAAGCATTTGCTCCCACTGAGCGTTAAAACTGAATGCTCAAAATTCAAGAATTAAGAAATCAAGAATATCAAGAATTCAGCTTAATGTTCAAATTGTGAAAATGCCAGCTTTCTGGCTGCTACCTATTCCTCTTTCCTCGGGAACAAAACCCCTCACATTTGGCAAGGGGGAATGAGGTAGTGGTCAGCAGACAGCTCTAACAGTGATGGAAGAGGCTTGTCAGGCCCTAACTGGCCTCTGCTACAGTTGGGAGAGCTCCTTCTTGGCAGCTTCTCCAATCCACTTCCCTAGTGTGAGGTTTGGCCTTGAGAGACAGAGTAGCAGCCAGCAGGGAGCAAAGGGTGTACATAGGATCAAGACAGAGGCCTAGTCAAGATGGCTTGTGCCCATTTTGTTTCTGCTTGGAACAATTCAAGCAGGGGGGCTCACATAATTGAGAACCCCTGCATGGAACATTCACCTCGTCTTCATTTCTAAGCAGCATGAGAGGAAATAGATGCACCTGCATGGGCTTTTGTCAATACCTCTAAATAGTCCTGAACAGTACTATGCTATAGCCAAATCTGGTTAGAGTTTCTTTTTTTCTTTCTTATGCATCTGAACTAAATACTTGGAGAAATAGGATTAAGGAATTTCATGCTCTGTGCTTCGAAGTGGTGACCAGAAAAAGAAAGAGAATTATTTAATAAAGAAAAGAAGAACAAGATAATAAGACTAGGTGTACACCGCCTAGAACCTCTGGATAGGGTGATTTATAAATTAATTTAATTAATTAATCAATTAATTAATTAATTAATTAAATGGGGATATATTACTCATGAAGCATCAAGCCAATTGACATTATTTGAAATTATTTAGTATAATGCTGAGAAGAATCAGCTCCTCCCTCACTAAAACAAAATCCTTAAGTAATTGCTCCTCTTGCTTTTTCTAAAAAAATGTTTAAAATATAATCATGCTATTTAAAATAGTAAATAATTTTAAAACTGTATTTCATCAGTTTAGTCTATTGAAAACTCCACTCTTTTGTGTCTACCCCCATGGTGAATTTCTCTGTGTGTGTCATTTTTAAACAGATGTATTACACAAGGCTGATGATACTAAAACATGAACATTTACTTTTGTATACCTCTAAATGAAATTTCAGTGACATGCCAAATTCCTCATTTACTTTAGTGTGCAAGGGATCTTTTCCTGGAAAAGTCAAGTGACTTTTCCCCTGGACACTTTTTGCCTTCAGAGCAGGAAGCCAGCTGTGAGTTCCACAATTGCCCAGTGATGAGACCACTCTAGATACATGGATCAGCAGGCAATCAACCTGGGATGCATCCCCTGCAACTCCATTCAGGAGGACTGGATAAACCAAACAGTATACCTCACCCCTCAAATGAGAACCAAGTTAATGTCTCATTACTGACACATAGCCCACATTCTAAATGACAAATTGAGAGATCATCAATTTCTCAAAGGTTTTAACACGTCTCTCACATTGCCATGATCTCAGGTGATTTCCATGAAAAAAATATCCCCACTTCCTATTTAGCACAATCCTCCATGGGAAACTGACAGCATTCTTATCTGGAGCTTATTGATCCAGACACAAGTACAAACCAATGAATGTCACCAAATGCTTAAGAAGAAATGCTTTATTCAGGAGCAGATAGTTAAGAAACAGCAGTCCCACTTCTGTCTAGAAGAAGCATTGTATAGCCCATACCTCATTTCCAATGCCCTGAGAGTTGATAAGAGAAGTTTGTATTATCCAATCCCTTACCTGTGGTTTACTTGCAAATATACCCATTGTGTCCCTTCAGTGGTAGCTCCTCAGCAGTTTTCAGCAGGCAGTGATGGTTGAAGCAAATATACCGTCTTTAAACTCCGAAGTTGATGAGCAGGTGTTTTGCAATCTGACTTGTAGCTCCACCCCTGCTTAATTCTCAGAAATGAAGCAACCTCTTTCATCATATTATTATGCTAAGAGCAATGACCAAGTACATTAAAAGTCTAGCTTCAATGTAGAAGGCCAGCAAAATCGAGACGGATCCCTTAGCACTGGGCTATAAGGAAAAATGTGGCTGAAGGCAATTTTTTATGCCATTTTAAAGTTAAAATAAAATTGTAAAGTTAAAATAAAAGAATTCGCATACGTTTAATAATTATTACAATTTTCAGCTGCAATGTGCAATGCATTATATTTAAACAGAGTAAACAAATTACTTAAATAAGCTAAAACATAAACCACCTTCTGGCTTATATATCTCTTACACATTTTAAATCATTGATCATCCAGTTTTATAAGAGTCAAATATTCATAATTGCCTCTGAATCCTTCAGTGTTGGCAGCCACAAATTTATTTATTAGAGTGGTCTGGTAAATAACCTCTAAACCAATAGAATAAGCATAGTTTGTGTGAAAAAAAGCGAGTGAGGTGTGTGCACAAACGGTTCATTGTCAAACTGGTTCACGTTGAATCGGGCTGGTTCAGTGGCTCGAGAGCCGGACCAGGGCCAGTTTGGTCTGCAATCAAACCAGAACAAGCCTGGTTCAGTGCAAACTGGTTCAACATCGAAGAGCGGGGGGTGGGGGGGATCAGCAAGAAAGGTTGTCTTAGGTTCTTACCAGCTTGCCACCACTTCCCAGCACACCCCCAGCACACCCCAATCACCTTAGGAAATAGTTATTTAACCCATGCAGTGACATGATTCCAGCCTCCATGCATGCACGGAGAGCATGCAAATGGCCTCTGTGCATGCTCAGAGGCCAGAACCAGGCCACTGTGTGGGTGGCCTGTTTAAATAGCTATTTCTGGAGGCTATTGGGCTGTACTGGGGGGGGGGGCAGAGAGCTGCAGTGAGCAACAGAGAGCTGGTAAGAACCTTGAACAACCTTTCTTGCCACTGCCCCACCGCCCTTCGGTGGATTCCCCCACCCCTTTACTTGTAAAAGGAAATCCTCACTGGATTCACCTTTACAAGTATTGCCCCTCATACTGCCACACCGGTTCGACTGAACAGACTGGACTGGCTGGTCGGTTCAATCAAACTGCTTAAGGGAAATACAGTTCAGTTTGAATTTGAACCGAACCACATTTTTGGGTTCATGTACACCCCTAGAAGAAAGTCAAATTTTCACATGGAGAAAGCACAATCACGTAGAATATTCTGGAATTACAGAGCTGGGTTACATATATTTATCTAAGCACTAGGGTACCACCAGAAATGACATCATAGTGTTTGGAAATTCTTGCCACATGATGTGCATCCCATCATCAAGGCCAGCCTCATCAAGTACCTACCGATTCTTACACCCCAAGAGGGATCTGGTTGTTAACCCTTGGCCCTGCTGCTGCTTTTTGTGACTGTTACTGCTTGTTCACCTGCCCTCTCTGCAAGTGCAAGCAGTGTCAAGAATGAGAAGAAGGAGCATCCGCTTCCACTCACTTTGTCCTCTCTGAGCAATAATTCAGATTAGAGGGAGAGGATAAGCGAATGGGCAATAATGCAAGTACTGAGCAGCAGGAGAACCTACTCAGGGAGGAAATCCACTGAGCGCATCTTGCCCTGGGGTCCCCAAAAGTTCTTCATCAGACTGAATGTGAAGCAAAACAAAAGGAACAGAGCGGCTATGATTGATGTTAAGACCCCAAACCTGTGATTTATAACAGTCATAAGCTCATCCTGTACTCCATTTTGTTATAAGCTGCAGACCTCAAGGTAATAAATGGCACAGGTGGGGACGGGTGGCACACTACCCCTGACAATTCACCACCTGAGGCTGCTATCATCACAGTTTATTAGTAGACTGCTCATGAATTGTGCTTGATCCCCTTCTCATGGGAGAAGGGGATATCCTTCTTTCCCAGTTGCCAAAGACAAACACTCTTGCTCCCCAGATGGATACTTGGGTCAGCTTGGGTCAGTTTGGGCAGCAGGAGCATTTCCTCCCCATTAGACTCTTTCTCACCACATTGGGAACATTGGCTAAAATTCCAGGAGTGCTGATGTCAAGAGAGGCCTCTTCAAGAAATTGCCTATATTACCTTAGGCAAACCTACATCCTCTGGTTTGTAACCCTGTGTTACTGGTGAGTGAAGAGGACACAGTGTCTCTGTGTTTGACTGCTTGGAGGTCTTCAAAATCATGACTCATTTTTCAAGCCTCACCTGCAGAGGTGCTCTTATCCCTGGACTTCTGGGTTGGGGTCCAGGGCCTCCACACCCCCTGGGGGCCCCCAAATCTTCTTTAGGTGGTGTGGTAGCTGTGCTGCCAGCCCATGCTGCGCCGGATAGCTGAGAGTGACTATGACCTGCACCAGGTGGCCAAGCCTTTGTCTTTAGAGACAGAGAGAGGAGTGGGAGACAGAAATATGTGGGATGGGAATATGTTAATTTGTGTGTTAAAATGTTTCTTCGAATACATATTTGATTTCATAAAATATAGCTGTTTTATATTCTTACATTCTTGTGAGTTCAGTTGCTGTTTGTACCCTCAAGAACTCATGTGTTAAAAATACTGCATGTGTCACGGTGTGTGTGTGTGTGGGGGGGGTGATGCTTAACTTGCAGCTGGTGGGGCAGTGTGGGGGCCTCCAAAGAATTTTAGGTCCAGGCTCCAAAATTACCTAGGTTTACCTCAGTACCTATTCCTCACCTGAGCTCTAGCTCTCATTACTCTTGCCATTGGGATACCACTGGAAATAGCATCCCCATTACAAGCTCTCCAGACCATACACACACACACACACACCCCTAAAATGTTTAGATGTTCTTACTGTACAGCATGCAGGGGTGAAACAGCAAATATTCTTGCCCCACCAGCAACTGTCAGAGGCATGAAGCAGGGTCTAGGATATTTACTACATGATGGACAGTGCTGGTGTTGATAAATAAGAGAAGAATTTTGAAATGATTGGCATAGCTTCGAAATTAGAGCAGCATTAGAGCGGCATTTCTTGTATCTAAAGTTCTCTGAGCTGATGAATGGATCTATCCATCTGTCTGCACTCTTTCTCCAAGGAGCTCGAGGTCTTATAAATAGGGACATCTCATTTTTATCTTCACAACAGCTCTGTGAAGTAGGTTAGATTGAGAAAGAGATTGCAAGAGAGTATCACAAAGTGGCTTATGGCTCCATGGAAAATATAGAATGTCAGTTTGGTAGCTGACATTCTCCACATGGCGATGAAAACAGAAGTGGCCTGCAAAGATGCAAACAGACTGTGTTCCAGACTTTCCCTGCAGCCCCAATGATGGCTGGGGGAAGGGGTGGTTTTTGCTGCTTTCTCCTTCCTCAAGTTAGAGGTGGGGTTTTTAAAAATTTATTTCCAAGGATCTGTCCCTGAGGGTTGCAGGGAAAGACTGGAGTGCAGTTAAGTTCCAGTCTGTTTGCATAACTGCAGGGTGACTTTCATTTTTGTAGCCTTGAGGAAAATGTCAGTCGTGTTGTTGTTGTTGTTGTTGTTGTTATATACTGCTTTTCCACACACTCAAATCTTCACAGTCATTTAAAATGTTTTTTAAAAGACCTCACCAAAACCACATAAACAAGCACACCAAGGACACCACCAATGGCCACTGGAGTCACTGCTGGACTGAAGAAAGACAGTTGCTCTGCTCCTGCTAAATATAAGAAAGCCACCACTTTAGAAGGTGACTCTTTATCCAATTAGCCTCTTTATCCATTTAGCAGCCAATTTTACAATTATGGTCACCTTGGGTCAGAAAACATCAAGATCCAGTCCTGATAACCTTTTTGATGATGATGATGATGATGATGATGACGATGATGACAATGACAATGATGACACATTTACTGTAACTACAAGCAAACTGATCTCCTAAAGTATCTCATTCAAATCCCTCTGTGGATTAACAACAGTGAGATAATTAAATATATTTTAAAATTATCTATCATCTGTTAGGAATGTGCACAGACCCACGCAGGGGAGGCTCAAAGGTGGTGGGGGTGCTGCTTTAAGAGCGGGGGAGGGTGCACCTACCCCTACCACCACTTTCCCCCCACCGGTATCTGGTTTTTTTCAAAACTCATCGGGGTGGCAGCATACCTCCATGCTGCCCCGTTGCCCCTGTTGTTTGAATATGACCAGAAGTTTACATGCTGGCATGGGTGTGTGCACATCACACCTGCAGGCATGCATGTGCCAGCGCACGCAGGCACGTAGGAGATTTCTGGTTATATTCGAACAACAGGGGCAACAGGGCAGCATGGAGGTACGCTGCCACCCTGATGGGTTTTGGGGGGAAAGGATACCGGTGGGGGGAAAGCGGTGGTAGGGGTAAGTGCACCCTTCCCCACTCTTAAAGTTAGACTCTCTCACACACACACACACACACCATCTAACTGGTTCCATGCACATCCTTGTCATCTATATCTACCTACCTACCTCCCAACCTCCCACACAGATACATTAATAGTCAGTGGGGGCTGGTTTCAAGAATACTTTCAAACTGGTCCCGCTTCCATATGATTAAGATGCAAGTACATCATAAGAATGCACATCCTACCCCACCCCCACAGTGCATCATTCCATGATCACATGGGAGCACAATTCATCCAATCTGCCTCTCAACACATGCTCAAAATATTGCTTTAAAGAAGCCTTCAAACAAAGCTTGCATGGCTTGGTAACTTATAAGAATGTAAGAACAGCCCTGCTGGATCAGGCCCAAGGCCATCTACTCCAGCATCCTGTTTCACACAGTGGCCCACCAGATGCTGCTGGAAGCCACAGGCAGGAGTTGAGGGCATGCCCTCTCTCCCACTGTTACTCCCCTGCAACTGGTACTCAGAGGCATCCTGCCTTTGAGGCTGGAGGTGGCCTATAGCCCTCCAACTAGTAGCTGATGATAGACCTCTCCTCCATGAAGTTATCCAAACCCCTCTTAAAGCCATCCAGGTTGTTGGCTGTCACCACATCTCATGGCAGAGAATTCCACAAGTGGATTATGTGTTGTGTGAAAAAGTACTTCCGTTTGTTGGTCCTAGATTTCCCGGCAATCAATTTCATGGGATGACCCCTGATTCTAGTGTTATGTGAGAGGGAGAAGAATTTCTCTCTCTTGACTTTCTCCACACCATGCATGATTTCATAGACCTCTATCATGTCTCCCCGTAGTCATCTTTTTTCCTAATCTAAATAGCCCCAAGTGTTGTAGCCTTGCCTCATAAGAAAGGTGCTCTAGGCCCCTGATCATCTTGGTTGCCCTCTTCTGCACCTTTTCCAGTTCTACAATGTCCTTTTTTAGCTGTGGTGACCAGAATTGTATGCAGTACTCCAGGTGTGGCTGCACCATAGTTTTGTATAAGGGTATTATAATATTAGGGGATTATTTTCAATCCCCTTCCTAATGATCCCTAGCATGGAATTGACCAAGGTCACTTGTGTTTTCTCACAACAAGAAAACATAAAGCTAACTTCTTTCACTATACTACTGGTGTGCTTGGTGATCCCCACAGCTCCATCCCACACCACTATAGTCACCTAGGAATGTAGAAACCACATGGGCGGGGCAGGATCGCAAGGGGAGAACCATACAGGTTTTAGAGGCATTCTCATATGAGCCAGCCCTTCCCATCCGCTTCACACGCACTGCAGAGTGGGTGGAAAGGGAATGATGCTGCTCCAGTAATGCAATAATTGAACTGTGGAGAAATCTGGCCAGGGATATCAAGGCAAAGCGCTACATTTAAAAAAACCAAAAAAACATTATTATCCCTGCAAGTTATGGGAATTTGCTGACAAGGAATGTATAACTGGTATAAAGAACATATAAAAGGTATATATACACACACACACACACACACACACACACACACACACACACAGTGGTACCTCGACTTACGTAAATAATCCATTCCGAACACACGTTCGGAGGTCGAAATTTTCGTAAGTCGAGGAGCGCACCACAGAAGTCTCAAAACACTCGTAATTCGAGGAAGCTGCATCTAAACATTCGTAGGTCGAGTAAGCTGATTCTAAACCAGCAACTACTTCTGGTCTTTTTTGTCGCTCGTAACTCGAAAAAAACGTAAGTTGAGTAGTTCGTAGGTCGAGGGATTACTGTATATATATATATATATATATATATATATATATATATATATGCAACATATAATTGGTAATCTACAGGATATATATTATACAAAAGGAGCATATATTATATAAAAGGAACATATAATTGGTAATCTACAGGAAATCTTACTTAAGCGACAACCTTTAAGGATTTAGCCAGAAAAGTAAAAGTAGCACAAAGATTGTTGTCAAGGAACACAGTGAAGTCTGAAATATATCCAGTGCCAAGTCTTATCTTGCTTCTTCTAAGCTGGAGACACAGACAATGGGTTAAAAGCATCCTAAGGTTTTCTTCCTTTGGAGCAAGCAACCTTTCTTTGAAGCAGGGGCTGCAACATAATTATACCACATTGCAGTGGCAGCAACCATGGCGGTTAGCAGGGGGCCACTACAGAGGCCAGCGGGGGGCTGCGGCAGGTGAGGGGTGGCAGCAGGCCACCAAAAATACTGGGACACAGACAACATTGCTACTCTCTGGAGCAAGAACTCCTTCCTCTGAAGGAAGGGACCTTAGGATAAAATGCATTCATTTTTTAGAGAGAAGACAGAACAACAGAGACAGACACAGTTGCCATAGTGAACACACTCACCCGTTATCATTTATGTTCATAGGTTTGACTGGTTTGTACAGAGACAACAATGAGACAGAAATAAGAAGTGTGTGTGCTCCACAGGAAATGATTCCTCTGTCACACACCTCAGCATCCAAATTAGATAACCGATTATTGGGAAGCTGATTGTTAGGCATTAACAGGAGCGCTAAGTAATACAATAATGACTGGCTGATTGGCTGCGGAAATGTACTTATCTTTAAAAGATGAGGACATGGGATAAACAGTTCATCCTGTTTTCCTCTGTGAAAGGAAAGCCAACAACGCCAGTACTGCATGTATCAAAAAGCTCAGCATCATTCTCTTTTCTAATCTATTGTGATTGCTTTTCTGTGCAAAGGGGAGGAAAAGATCTGCTAGTGAGGGAGGAGAGGCTACATCATCTGGGGCTTTTTAGTTCAGATAAAAGATGACTAAAGGTCATGATAGAGGTCTATGATATTATGCATTGAGTAGAGAGAGTGAATAGAGGGAAATGGGCCTCCTGGACCTCACAGAAGCTTTAGATACTGTCAACCATGGTATCCTTCTGGGTCATCTCTCTGGGTTGGAACTTTGGAGCATGGTTATATGGTAGTTCCACTCCTACCTGGAAGGTTGTACTCAGAAAGTGATGCTGAGGGATGCGTGCTCCACCCCTGGGCTTTTGGCCTATGGAGTGCTACAGGGATCTATTCTGTCCCCAATGTGTTTAACATCTCCATGCCTCTGAGAGAGGTCATCCATGGGTGTGGGCTGCGGTGCCATCAATATGCTGATGATACCCAGCTCTACCCATCTTTTAAATCAGCAGACACCAGAGAGGCAGTGGATGCTCTGAACTGGGTCTTGGAGGTTGTTCTGGACTGGATGGGGCCAAACAGGCTGAAACAACCCAGATAAGATAGATGTGCTCTTGGTTGGTAAAACTGATCATTTGAGTAGCAAGATAAATCTGGTCTTGGACAGGGCACACTCCCTCTGAAAGACAAAGACCACAGCTTGGGGATGTTTCTGGACCCGACGCTGTCCTTAGAAGCACAGAAGGTGGCGGTGTGAAGAGGTGCTTTTCACCAGCTGCAGCTGGTATGCTACCTGCGACCCTATTTGGAGAAGTTGGACCTGACCTCAGTCACTCATGTTTTGGTAACATCCAGATTGGACTACTGCAATGTGCTCTATGTGGGGCTGCCCTTGAAGATCATTTGGAAGCTTTAGCTGGTCCAAAATGCTGTGGCAAGGATGCTCATAGGCACAAGTCACTTCATGAGTGTCACATCCATCCTGCAGCAGCTTCATTAGTTAACAGGTCAATTCCAGGCTAGATTCAAGGTTCTGGTCTTGACCTTTAAAACTCTACACAGCTTGGGGCTGGGGTACCTGTTGGACCATATTGGCCCATATGAACCTGCCAGGGCCCTCCACTCAGCATCTCAGGCCCTGCTCATGGCCCCGCCACTAGCAGAAATCCAGTTGGTGGGGACTAGAGTCAGGGCCTTTTTGGTTGTGGCCCCTCGGCTTTGGAACACCTTCCTCAAAGAGCTTCACCATGCTCCCTCCCTCAGTGCTTTTTAAAAAAAACAATTAAACACACATCTTTTTAATGAGGCTTTATAATGTTTTATCTGCTGCTTATATCTAGTAGGTTCTTCAATTTTTATAGTTCTCAGCTTTTAGCTCTTTATCAATAACTTTTAATTTTAAACTTTTTTTAAAATGTAATTTTAAATGTGGTTTTAGCCTGGTCTTTTAACTTGTTTAACTTTATTACGCTTTTATTTTACATTGTATTTATTTTATTAATGTTGTGAGCTGCCCAAGAGGTAGTGTACTGGAGTGGTGGGGTATAAATTAAATAAATAAATAAATAAATAAATAAATAAATAAATAAGTTTCTCTCTTACACACACAGCACTAGAACCAAGGTTCGTCCAATGAAACTTATTGCCAGGAAATTTGGGACCAACAAAAGGCAGTACTTGTCCCACTCAATACTTCTGGAATGCATTATTAATCTATGATTCTTTGCCATGTAATGTGGTGATGGCCAACAGCTTGGGTGGCTTTAATAGCAATAGCAATAGCACTTACATTTATATACCGCTCTATAGCCGGAGCTCTCTAAGCGGTTTACAATGATTTAGCATATTGCCCCCAACATTCTGGGTACTCATTTTACCGACCTCGGAAGGATGGAAGGCTGAGTCAACCTTGAGCCCCTGGTCAGGATCGAACTTGTAACCTTCTGGTTACAGGGTGGCAGTTTTACCACTACACCACCAGGGGCTCTTAAAGGGGGCTTACACAAATTCATCAAGGACAAGTCTATCAATGCCTACCAGCAAAGGCGTATCTAGGGAAAATAGCGCCTAGGGCAAGCACTGAAATTGCGCCCCCTGTCCAAATATCTGACACCCATCTTTCAGATAACTTTACCATAATATCAGCTGAAAAATACAAGTCAAGCTCCTTAATCTTTTAATATTTCAAAAACTTTTTAGCAGTGGATGTAGCTAGACCAAAAAATGCTGGAAAACTACAAATTTCAGGATGCTGGGGCTCATGAAATACCCAAATACTATGTGGAGGTGTACTTGGAAAACTAAACAGAAGTGCCTGTCTAATTCTCTACTATGCATTGTAGCATCACTATTACATAAGTTGTAAAAATAAATGGAGAATTTGACTTTTCCCAGATACTCTGAAAATAATTAAAGGATATGCAGAGTAAACTGTGTCACTGCTTGGAATATATTCTAGTCTTTCAGAAAGACAGTTAAAATGAGAGAAAGAGAGCAAGAAACTCCCAGTGGGCCTTAATATTAAGGATTTCACACTGATTCAAAGACAAATTCACCATTAATAGCCATATTAGCAAGACATCACATTTAACTCACTTATCACAAGAAGCAAAGTAAGAGCAAATGAATACAATCCTAGCTCATAAGCATCAGCTCAGTATTCACAAGCCCTGATTCTCTGTACATAGTGTAAATCTGAATATGTGTACAGTGACATATTATATATTATTAATTTTTTACCTGTAGCCCCTTCGGGGGGCTTCCTAAAGGCTGGGGGGGTGCAAAGTTTCCTCCTCCCCCCACTGGCCTCTAGGGCCTCGCAGGGACCATTTGAGCATGTGCAGTGGCCATTTTAAAAAATCTTTTTTTAAATGGCCACTGAAAACAAAATGGCCACCGCGCATGCTCAAATGGCCTCTGCAAGGCCTGGCATGACCTAGGGCCTCACAGAGGCCATTTGAGCATGCACAGTGGCCATTTTGTTTTTGGCAGCCTTTTTTGTTAAAAAAAATTAATTTTACAAAATGGCGCCCCCCTTCAAGTGGCGCCCAGGGCACGTGCCCTGCCTGCCCTACCCCTAGATACGCCCCTGCCTACCAGACTTGATGGCTATAGGCTGCTTCCATGTTTGGAGGCAGGGTGCCTATGAATACCAGTTGCAGGGAGAGCAACAACAGGAGAGAAAGCATGCCTTCATCTCTTGCCTGAGGCTTCCCAGAGGCATCTGGTGGGAGACTGTGTGAGAAAGGACGCTGGACTAGATAGGCCTTGGTCCTGATTCAGCAGGACTATTCTTACCATATGTTCTTATGATTAGGAAGGCCTATGCGAAACAGAGTAGTCCTTGACCAATCAACTGCCTGTCAATTCCCTATACTAGAAGCAAGGAGATGGAGTCAGAATGCTTAGTGACTCCCTTGAAGCAGAATACCAGCCAGAGATAATTTTAGATCTCAGCACAGGAGTTGTATAAGTAAACCCACTGCAGCATAAGAGGATATCTCAGACCTGGCAGATTTTTCAACAAAGCTGTCAAACAACTTTTGTTTGAAGCCATCAGAGAAAGCAGAATCTGCTACAACCACCTGAGGATCACTTTATCTGCTACTGTAAAAACAGAGGATTCTGCAGAGAGACCCAGCTTTACTCTAACATCTAAAGCCCCCTTATGTTGTACCGGATCCGGATGGAAACAAATTCCTAATGTTTAATATAAAGTGACCATGCTCTGGTTTACATGTGAGTGCTTCACTGCCCTGCCCCAAATAATCCCTGGGCTTAGCTTGCTCCCTTTATATTCTTGTCAATCTTTTTTCCTGTTGTATGCTACTAAGTACCACCGGAGGAAATCTTAAAAATTGGCCAATTCCAGGGCTGCCTGTGTGTGTGTGTGTGTGTGTGTGTGTGTGTGTGTCACTGGAAAATGGGAGGGGGTGTGATACCCGGGTGAGATGTGGTAGCAGTGCAGAGTTCCAGATCTGGCTGGCTGGCCGGCCAGTGCTGGTGGGGGTGGAGGGTGGGGCTGCTGGTTGCAGACAGCAGTGCTGGTGGGGGTAAATAACCACAACTGCATCTGTCTCTTTCTTCCTGCTTCCATCGCTGTGTTTCTCTTTCTTTCTGTTTTTTCACACCTGCCATGTCTGTAAATGAAGGGCAGGAGAGAGAGAGAGAGAGAGAGAGAGAGAGAGAGAGAGAGAGAGCGCACTAGCTAAAGCCTGACAGAAAGAGAGGGAGACACAGCTGGGGCCGTTGGCACCCATCAACTCCACCTGCACTGGCAGCCACTGTCTTCCTCTTCCTCTTCCTCCTCTTTGGGCTGGTCTAGGGCAGAGCTAGGAGGATTGGTGTGAGGCTCGGGTTCTTGCCTCAGTATGCCACCCGCTAAGGATGGCAGCACAATCCCTAGAATGATAGACACATAAAATATGTCAACTATTGGCTCTCCTACAAAGCAAACTCTGAGTGGTAGCTTTTATATCTTTGTGGAAATTTAAACAGAAAATTCCATAATGCCAATTTCATATTAGAAAATTTAGTTAAAGATGCAGCCCTTAAGTGCTCTGACTTCATAGTAAGTCCCAATGGACACAGAATATGTCTAGACAGAAAAATGTTTATTTCCATGGGGGGTGTTGCTGGCTGTATATGTGCCATTTCATATTTTTCTACCACAAATAGCCCTCTAATCCATGGAAAAAGTAAAACAATAACAAATTGTTTTTGCTGTGTTGAACGCACAAGTAGCTCCTGTGTGCATTAGAGTTCAGCATGTGGACACTTAAGAACGAGTTTCCAAGGGAGATGTAGGTGGAGTAACAACCTTCTCTGGGTGGAGAGGGATAATTTTTAACTTATTTTCCTTAAGGAAAGTAAACTTATGAAATCATCCAGCATTGTGTGTGTGTATGTGTGTGTGTCCGTCCATGTCTGTCTGTGTCTTTCAGTGTATTCCCCACCCCCATCAACTTTGCAATGCCTGGACCAATATGAACCAAATTGGATATAGTTGTATCAACACATAGGGACATTTCAATGGCGTAGTTTGTGTTGATGTCATCCATCCCAATTCAAGATGGTGGACACATTAATGTATGAGGCACAAGTGGTCTAACTTGTGAACCACCTAACTAATTGCTAGAAGTATCTAGCAATTAACTAATTGCTAGAGCCACCTAACTAATGCCTAGAAGTATCCAGATCCTCTCTTACAGAAGGGGGGGTTGGCTTTGAAGGAATTGGGTGGGGTGTACCGGCCCATTCCCGAGCCAGGGTGTGTCGCCCAGTAGGGTGCTGGGTAGGACTTCAGAGTTCTGACCTGCTTCTATTGGCCCGCACTGTTCTCTAAGGGTGATTAATCACCTGGTGTTCCAGTCTGCCATGCCTTGTGTAATAGTTAACAAAGTTGTGGCCCTTTTCTTCCATACTAAGTCTACGTGTCTTCTTGAGCTGGGGTCTGCGGACAATGTTTAATTTTTGTTTTAAAATGTTTTTAAAGTGTTAGTTGTTGTGTTGTTGTTTTTAATTTGTTCTAGCTTTTCATTGTTTTATAAGTTTGTTTTAATTGTAAACCGCCCTGAGCCATTTTGGAAGGGCAGTATATAAATCAAATAAATAAATAAATAAATAAATAATTTGAACCAAATTTGCTACAGGTGTAGGGACACATAGGGATAGCTCACAATTGTAGTTTGTAATGATATAATCCACCCTGATTCAAGCTGGCAGACACATAAATAAAAGCCTTTTGGAAGGGTGGTATAAATTTTTTTAATAATAAATAAATAAATAAATAGTTGAGGCACAACTTGTGGGCCACCTAAACTATATAAAAGACAGGAAGGGGCGCCTTGGAGGTGGAGTTGCACTGAATGTTTAAGAAGGGGATACCAATCAGGCAACACAGAACTGTCCACTGATGAGCCACAGCTCAAGGAATCAGCATGGAGTGATTCAGAGACCCTGAGACAGAGCCTCATTCCCCAGATTGAACACAGGAACTTCCAGGTGAACCCCAGTTAGAAGATTCACCAGAGGAGATGAGGAGCACTTCATCTTGCCTGCCACCAGGAACCCCTGAACCAGCAGAACCAGACCCAACACAAACCCCAGAATCAAGCCCTGGGGCTAAGGCGCCCAGCGAAAGAGCAAGAGAGGCAAGCCAGAGTCCAGCAGTGAGGGGGCTAGTGCCAGCCTGGATTGCACAACAGTTGAAATGCACAAGGAGACAAGAAAAGTGCTCAAAGGCAGTAAAACAAACTGAAGTGTGTATACAGCCCACACTCACTCTGGATTAAAGTGTGGAAATCCATTGATCCTGACACAAAAACCACTCTAGTCTCACAGTGCCATTTACTTCTGAATAAACATGTTTAGGATTGTACCAAAATATCCTTTAGTCAACTTTTTAAATTGAGCTTTACCCACAGATCTTCTTGTTCCAGTGAAGAAAACAAATGAAACCCCTTGGAACTGAATTAAATGATCAGTCTTACAGCGTTAGGCATCTTTTCATTATGCCCCCTTAGACAATTGCTCCTGGAAAAACAGTTTAGCCACTTTGCTTTCTTCCATACATTGGTTGACATCCTGACTAATGAAGCCCGGGAACATATTTTTGGGTGGCACAGGCAGCTATAGATGGAAGAGATCATTTTCCCTTTGTCTGGATCTTTATTCTGGAATGCAACACTTTTACACCAATGCATTGTCAGGATGTCAACCATTACATTTTAATCCACAAATTGAAAGTACACTATGAACTTCCACCTTAACTAGTAAGATATCTATTTCAGACATAGGAACAGTGGCTTACATTCACAGCAGCATTTGGAGGATGCAGAAGAAGCTGTGTCTTCACAAAGAGAGTGAGGTGGGCGGAGGGAGAGTTATTTTCATTACTCTTCCCTGCCTCTGCAAGGCTGTGCAAGGACACAGCCTCTTGCTATGTCCTCCAAACAATGCTCTTGATGTCAGCCAGTAGGAATTAACATGATTATGGTGTTTTTTTAAAGAATTTTGGAAAGTAACATATTTTTCAATATTTCAGGGTTTCTTGGGGATGAATCTAAATGGTCCTGATGGTTGTGTGATTTAATGCATTTTTAATTGAAAACATTCCTACAATTTCTTGCCCTCTCTTTAGCAGAAGATATGCAAAATAAATCAGAAAGTTGATACCATTTTTAAGATTGTATTTATTAGCACTATTGAGTGATACAAAGTGTTTTAGTCGACCATTCATCTGGTTTCTCATCAATTAATGGGTTACACCAATATATTTGCTTTTTTCTCAAACCATATGTGTCATCATATATTTTCATTTTACTATGAAAAGTGTTTTGAGAACTTTTTTGTTGTAATAATAAGTAATATTCATAGCAATAATAATAATAGTTTTGATGTCATTGCAGAAATGCATATCTTCTTTCAAGTGTAAGATAACTACCACTCATTTTAGAAAGAGATTTGTATAATCTTTACTATTTTATTTGTCATACAATAAAGAATCTAGAATATTTCCTACTGCAGAATTCCACCTGAATATTCATATTTAAAATACATAGTGATAATTGATTTCAGTGAGCATTGCCCATTTAAATGTCTATTATTCTAGTTACCAGGCAGAATGCCACGTCCCTTGATGCAACAGTTGGATTGACTATGCAGTACTTTATACTCATGGAACTGCTTTTCTCTGTGTGTAAATTCACAATGTATGTTTCTATGCACAGGCGAAAAGGGCAGATCAAAAGATTCCATGTGCATAGGTCATTGACTACTGCATGAGGGTAAGCTAACCAAGAGATGCAAGTCTGGATTCGCTGGCTAACATTTTGATTAATGCTGTGTATGTGCAGCTAAAAAAAAACACATGCATGATGTGATAGCATCCCTATTTCTGAAACATGGGGACTCATGTGTCAGAGGAGCAAATTTGCTCCCCTTCCCCATCAGTGTGATCTTCAGGGCATAACTTTGTGCAGCACAGAGCACTTCCAGGAAAATGGGAGAAAATCGCCCCTCTGCATGAGCTGCCCTGCTTCTGAAGCAGGGATGTTATTGCTGCACACATGTCTTTTCTAACTGCACACACACAGCATTAGTCAGGAAGTCAGTCATTGACTCATATACAGAGGTGCACCTAGGTAATTTTGGAACCTGGACCTAAAGGCCTTTGGAGGCCCCCCTCTGCAAGTTAAGTATCATTTTTTAACATGCCGGTTCTTGAGGGCACAAACCACACCACCCAGGACAGACTAAAGATGATTTGGGGACCCTCAGGGGGTGTGGAGGCCCTGGACTTCGGCTCGAAGGTCCAGGGGTAAGCGTGCCCCTGCTCATATATGCAAAGCATTTACATTCACCTCTTTGGCTTCTCCAAATAAAGGCATGTGAAATTCAGGCCCAAATCTTGTGAAAGGGGAAGTGTGCATTATGCATTTATTTATTTCCTTTGTATTGTGTCCTCCTAGGGTCATAGCTAGGGAGAAGGGGCCTATGTTCACCCCTCTCCCTGGAGGCCCCTCGGCGTGAAGGAGATAATGAAGGTAATAGGAAGGGGTGGAACTGGGGGGCCCTCAGTAGCTGGGGGGCCCAGATTCTTTGAACCCATCCACACAATTATAGATACACCCCTGTGTTGTCCTTCCAATTGGCCCAAAGTGATATACATGGGGAGTATATCCTCACAACAACATCATGATGTAGGTTGGCTATGAGAAAGTGAATGGTCCACTACCCAATGGGCTTCTATGGCTGAACAGGATTTTGAACCCAAGTGTTTCAAGTTCAAGCTAAACTCTCTAAACCCTAACTAGTGCCACCACAGGTGGTTTTCCTCCACATTTTACTAGCTATGCATAATACCATGTCATATGGAATTATTGATCAGGCCCAGTGTAGTTTTATCCTGAAATTCAAAATCTCTATTAACTTTAAATATGAATGGGAAGAAAAAGCCACTGGGCTGGTTTGCATGAGCACCAGCCCACGCAGATGAAGAGGGCAGCAACATGCCAAGAATGAACTCGCCCTGACATCACCATTTGGATGAACAGCTCTCACATGTGATTGAAGGACACCCTGACAGTGTCAGAATGTCCCTCAGTGACATCAGGGTGGGCGGGGTCTCAGAACATCCCTGCCCTCTTCACATGCTTAAGTTGGTGTTCATGCAACTGTTTTGCATCAAATTCAGCATAAAGAGGGGGAGCTGCCTTATCTATGTGGCTCACCCAGCAGAGTGTTCTCCAAATTCAGTCCCAATAATTAATCAGGTAAGTAATTTTAAATTTCAATTAAAACTTTTATTTATTAGTCTACCATTTAGTCCCTTAAAACGTGCAGCCTAGTGATTGTGACTTCTGCTGTTTCTTCCGTTCGACAACTGCCCGCATGGCTTCAAGAATCTTGTCTTTGTTGTTCAGGATGTTGTAATCAGTCATTTTCACCAATCTGTCAAAATTCTCTTCTGAGAAGGCGATTTGACTTGTGGAAAATGGAGAAAAATAACCAGAGACATCTATATTGCCTCCTTCCATATCTGCGGGACTGCGTTCTACACCTGCAGGAAATATAACACAGTTTGTTCACTGATCAGGCTTTAACCTAGGATATTACAATAGAGTTGTCCCAGTCACATGAACTTGACAAGGATAATATATTTTTAGCATTGCTTCAAAATTGATCTCTGAGCCTTGGTAGCGACTTATGACCTAGAAAGTGACCAGAAGACTTCTCTAGGAGTATATAAAACTCAGTATGAAATCATACCAAAATCTACAAGGCATAGACTCCTTAGAGCCTATTTAGCTGAAAGCACTGCTTTGATACAAGGCATTGGGGAAAATCAAAAGCAGCAGAATAGGTCTCTTATTCCACAGACCTCTGGAACTCATGGGAAAGTTTAGGGTGATGTTCTTGCTTTATGCAGCATACTGGAAATTTCAGGAGCAATGTTCATATGCAATGTTCTTGCACACACCACCACCACCACCACCACCACCACCACCCCACACACCCCTTAATGTCACTGAACAGTCAGAATGTATCTTCTCACTTCACACAAGGCACTCGGGAAGAATGGAAAACAAAGTGAGAGACTGTGCTTCCCCAAAGTCCTCTGCAATACACAATGGATGAGAAATGGATGAACTGGAGAGCATTCATAGTGAGGGCTTCTTCCAGAGATCACTGGGCCATTCTCCCATGTCATATGGAATTATTGATTCCATCTGTTCAGTACCTGCAAGTACTGATGAGGAGTATTACTGGGGTCTGACTGAAAATTCTGCTTTTGGGGGGAATAATTGTTTTTCACAGCTTACCAGGTGCTTTGTATTTTTTGAAGGTATCATTTGTCAATGGGAAAAAGAGCACTATTGGAGCAGCAACATCATCTTGATCTTCAAACACGTAGCACTCCTTCAGGTTTTTCCTGTCTTCTTCACTGAGCTCTGTTTTGGGAAAGGGGATTTCCAGCTCAGAGACATATGCTGCAAATTGGTCCAGATTCTGGATAATTAAATCATCACAAAACAAACTGTTCAAGTCAAATAAAAGACAAAACCAATAACCTATCAACACATTTTTGTGTAGCATTATTTATGTTGTGTAGCATTTTTTCGGGGCGAGGGGTTCCTTGTTTTCTCTGGAGCAGGTACTTTTCTTTTTTTAACTCTTTCCCTGCTTAGCATACCATCTGCTCCAGACACCAGTGCAGTGGCTGCCTCCCCTCTGTCCTCTTTCCCTCCCTCCCTTGTTTCTGACCTATTTCCCCCCGCACATTTTTCCCCACCAGCTTTTTATTTGGTTTTATTCAATGTTTCTTTTAATTTGTTTGTGTGGGTGGGTAGCTGGAAGGCTGCCCATTCTGCCCTCCCCCAGGCCCCAGCTAAGTGTGCTGCCAGCCGGCCACTGGTCAGGTAAGGGTGGTGTTGTTTTTTCCTGACCAGGGACTGGGGCAGAAGAGTCTTCAGGACAATGAGGGTTAACAACGAGGGTTAAGTGGTTTCCTTTTTGGAGTCCCCTTTGTCCTTAGTTTCCACTAAATAGGGCCTCCTTTCTTGTTTGGGTTGGGGGAGGTATTTTTTTTCTGTGCTTTTCTTTGCAGGTTGTTTCTTCTTTTTGTAGGTCTCCCTTAGTTGCCCCCCATTGTATTTGTATTATGTTGTTGTGGGGGGAGTAGGTGGGCAGGTGCATGATTAATTTAGGGTGTTTTTTTGTTTGTTTGTTTGTTTGTTTACCTCTCTAATTTATTTATTTTTTAAAAAAAAATCTTTAAAAAAAAAAGAAAGCCCACACCCACAGGGGTCATGTCTGAGTACAGTGTGGCGAGCAAGGCTCGCAGCAGGGTGGCAGGCAGAGACAGGAGGGGTCCCCAAGCTGGTGCGGGAGGCTGGGGTTGGGGGCAGAGAAGACGCTGGCATGGGATCCCACAGGTCCCCATTGGTGAGTTCTTTACCCAGATGAGGTGCTAGTGTGAAGGCTCTTCTATGCAGAGGAGCCTTCTGCCACTGAGCCAGTGGGTCCACCGATGGGTGCACCGCCAGTGCTGCCACCCTGTGGAGAGCCCAGCAGTGGGGGGGGCTCTCCTGCCAGGGAAGCTGCTTCCATGGCAGGGGTGGAGGGGCTTGACAGCTGGCAATGCAGCCAGATTTCCCCTCCATCTTGTAGCCCCACCCCCAATGCTCCTCTCTCCACTCAGTGATGCCCAGGTAATGGTGGAGTCCAGTTCTGGGTCCACCCAGTCTGGCTCCAAGGAGGAAGAGTCTGTTGCCAAGGTGGAGGTGCAGCTGAAGCTAGGCACTTCTTCCAATGCACAGGGTGGAAAGGAGGTGGGTGACAATGGCGGGAGACCACCAGCAGCCCACCTAGAGCTGCCAAAAGAGGCCAAGAGGCCCAAGAAGGCATTAAGAATGTCTGAGGCCAACCAGAGCAGCATTGTTTGGCGGCCTTTTGAAATCCCTCAAGATGACCCAATCGCTGCTCACTGTGTTCACTGCAGGGTACAGGTCAGTCGGGGGAAGAATGCTAAGCATCTGGGGATGACCTCCATGTGATGAGAAATGCGACAGCATCACCCGGATCTCCTTGACTCTGCTGACAGCGCTAGCACACCTAGTGTGCCTGTGACTAGCGCTGACCAGGGCTGTAAAAAGGCTTCCTTGAAGCAGGGCACGCTGCCAGTCAAGCGGTGGACATAGTCATCAGGCAAGAAATGTCCTGGTCATGTGGCCACACGTCTCCTCACCTGCCTCATAGGGGAGATGATGGTAATGGACGACCAACCTTTTCAGGTGGTTGAGAACCCCGGCTTCTGCCAGATTATTCAGATGCTTGCGTCCAACTACAAGACTGCCTCAAGAACCACGATCAGCTAGAATGTGGTTCCCTCCCTGTATGCAAGATGCAGGGAGCTCATGTCAGCCATGCTGACACAGCATGCATTTCACCACTGATCTGTGGAACAGTGTGAGTGGAATACGTGCTGCTCTCCTGGCCCTAACTGCTCATAGGCGGGGCCCGGAGAGAGAGGGGATCTCCAGTGGTGCTGCCTCTGTTTCCAGAGCATTCCACACTGCATTTCAGCTCAGGTGGGTTGTCTTGAACTTGGAGAAATTGGATGTCAAGCACACCAAAGAGGATGTCAAGCACACCACACTCGGCAGACAAATGGAAGAGTGGATAGGTGGGTTGCCACACCTCACCCGGGGCTTCATTGTAACAAACAATGGCTCCAATGTCACCACAGCAGTAAAGCCAGTGTTGGAGTGTGTGAACATCCGCTGCATGGCACAAATGCTCCACCTGGCTGTCAAGGAGGCAAAGGCATCCAGGGAACAGGGTGAGCCCATCCAGGGAGCTGTTGCTGCCACGGCAGCCCTTGTGGACAAGGCCTGCAAGATAGCAGCTCACTTCCACCGGAGTGAGAAGTCCAGGTGCTTGCTCTGCAAGTGACAGCATGAGCATGGCCTTCCTCACCCCCGCGGATGTAGCTACCTGGTGGAACTCCACCTTCCTCTTGCTCCAGCACCTGTTGGAGCAGGAGGTGGCCTTAGATGAGGAACAAGGCCTTGGGCGTTTGCAACCTCTCCAACCCGGAATGGAAGCTTTAAAAAAAAAAAAACCATGAATCTCACCAACTTGGGGCTTCAGTTGTGGCACAATGTGCCTAGCCCCCAAACCCACTTGGGTGCCCAAGCACCCCCCAGGGGGGCAGATGGGGCACCCTCAAATCCCCATTATTCCCTATGGAAAAAAATGCAAAAAATGTTTTTAAAAAATCTCCCCCCAAAATCATTCAAAATCACTGGAGTATCCGATTGATTTGGGGTTTTGTGGGTGGTAGGCACCTAGCCCGTTTTTGTGCCCCTTGGTGCTCTGCATAGGGAATAACGGGCCAGATCGAATCCCCATTATACCCTATGTAGAACCTTTTAGAACCAGTTCAATTTGGGCTCGAATTCAAACTGAATCAGGGGGATGGGGGTCGAGCAAAACCAAAACTGAACCTACCCACCCTGGTTTGAATTGGGTTCAAATTCAAACCAAAGAGGCCAAGCTGATTTTGTGCACACCCCTACTATTGAGTTAGTGCCTGCCCATGATATTCACACAATCACATTCCAGGTAGCACTCAAAATCTTGATGGCCACAATATCTGTTGGGATTTTTCCAAAGACATTGTCTCCATTATTTGTATTTGTATCATGCTTCTTTGTTTGACTGTGTCTATGTACTGGCTTGTGGGTGGTGTCACAATGTTTGTTGTCTCCTCCTCACTCGCTGTTTTGAATTTCAAACTGAGAGGTTCTGTCTCTCACTGCATAAGAGACTGTTTATTGTTTTCTTGCCCTATGTTTAGTTAGTAATAAATATCAAACACTTGTTTCTCAGTTAAAGTAAGCTTCCTGTTCAATTACTTACAGTAGATAAGTAATTTCTCTGCAACAATATCTAGGGAAAGATACTACCATTTCCAATCAACAATATATTCCAGGTTATGTATACCCTGGCCTTAAAAAGAAAAAGAAAAGAAAAAATATGTGCAAAGATAAGCCAAAGTCTGCAGTAAAAAGGCTAGGTTTGCAAACTATTTGAAAAATGGGCAAAGTATTATCTTTTCTGATATCAGTTCAAATATCAGAAAACTGCACTGGAGCTGATAAAAGAATGGCAGGGATAGTTTGATACTTACCCAGGTCTGTGATCCTCCACTGTAATTTAAATGTAGTATAATGTCCACTTTCCTCTGAGGTCTCAGAAGGGGTGGAAAGCTGGTATTGATGAAAAATCCACTATCTACTACAGACAGAGCCGTCTCCACTGTTTCCATGAGTCTGTTAGGTTGAGAATCCAGCACACTATCTGAAAAGGAAACACAATTCAGATCAGATTTGTATAAGGACAAGTCCTTGAATTATATAAGGACAAGTTACTAAAGGAGTAACGCTCTGCTTCCTCCCAAATTTCCTTTATTACTACTAAGCAATAGTAAAAAGTCTGAAAGTGGGGTACAAAACACACATTTAGAGGAGACTGTCCTTTCAATTCCTTCATGGGCAGCGTGCAACTGTGTTACTGTCACGGTCTCTAGATATTGTATTAGGAACCACATGGGCTGAGGCTGGGATTCAGCCTAGTGAGCTGCTGTGGAGCAGAAGATTCATAGCTCTTTTCCAACTTAAAGAGCAGAGATGTACAGCATCAATCCCTGTCTTCAGCAGGCAGTATATAATCTCTGCATTTACCATGTTTGGTATAAAACTAGAAGACTGGTCTTCTGTCTTTGCATGGCAAATAAGCAGAACTTTCTGCTTGCTGTACTTCGGACTCCTTTCTCCCCCATTCCTCCAGCTGATCTCAAGACTGGTGAGCAAAAGAACACATCTACTGTAGGTCTGGCTACTCACAACCACAGTCTGAATTGAGAGTTGCCCTCGACTAATCCAGAAACAGCCCAGCACGCATCTTTTGAAATATAATTAACTTCAATCTTTAACTGATTAATCAGATAGCAAAATCAATTTTTAAAAGTTCAACTGACTCAAAAGGTGCTACAATTAATCAGGCAGCAGATTTTTTAAAAAGAAAATGTATTGTTTTTAATGCAAAAACTTGCAAAAGCTAGAGAAGGCAAGCACCACCTTGTTTGACATGTCAGTCACTGTTTTTACTCATATGCACATATATTCAATTTCTTTATTTAGCGGGGGGTGGGGGAGCAACTGGTCCTATCCAGGCTCAATATAGTACCCCTCAGTAGCTATTGCTGGTATCTATCTTATGTTTCTTTTTAGATTGTGAGCCCTTTGGGGACAGGGAGGGATCCATCTTTATTTCTTTTTTTATCTATGTAAACTGCTTTGGAAAGTTGTTGAAAAGTGGTATATACAGCAAATATTTGTAGTAGTATTTGCAGTGGAGAAGTAACTTGCCTCGGGAGCCAGAGGTTGCTGGTTCAAATCCCTGCTGTTTCCCAGACTGTGGGAAACACCTATATCGGGCAGCAGTGATATAGGAAGATGCTGGAAGGCATCATCTCATACTGTACGAGAGATGGCAATGGCAAACCCCTCCTCTATTCTACCAAAGACAACCACAGAGCTTTGTGGTTGCCAAGAGTTAACACTGACTAGACAGCACAACTTTACCTTTACTTATTTGTAGTAGTAATTGACTAAAACTCATAAGATCTATTGACTTTCTTTAATTGGGTGACATCATAAAATCATTTACACAGAAGGAGTGCTGTGGTTATCCCCCAACAAAATAGTTCTAGTCCACCGTCCAACTCTACCTGTTTAATATCACCTATTAGAGATGTGCACAAACTGAATTTTTGAATTTGTTCCTAACTCAAATCAATTTCCAAAAATTTGTTTTGAATTAGAATCAAATTAGAATCTGGTCCAAAAATCTGAATTGAATTCAAATTTATTCAATCCTGTTTGGCTGCCTTTTTGACCAATCAGTTGGCCTGAATGGGTTTTTAATGGTACTAAACTGCTCTCGAATAGAATTCAAATCAAATTTAAGAAATTTGAATTGAAATCAAATTTCCCTTTTAAGGGATGATTCAAATTTGAATCACCCAGATTTGAGTTGAATTGATTTGTATTTGAATTAATTTGCACAGCCCTGTTTAATAGGTGCCCTTTCTCCAGGCTATACAGAATTCATAACGAATGCAGGTATTTACCTTCTAACTGTATACTATCCATTTTATCTAAAGGAAAACCATTTGAAGTGAAATGAATATGATATATTCACTAGCAGATGCTGTTTTTCAGCACTGAGAATGTTGGAAGATATTGTGTGAACAATAAAGATGTACACATGTCATTCAAATGTGGAAAAACTCTCTGGACCGAAGAAAGTTTTAAGGCAAAAAAGAATGTGGAACAATGCAGTTGCACAACCAATGTAATGGCATCCATGCAAATTGATGTACTGTAGCAAAAACAGTTACAAAGTCTACATTTTGCCACAGCTATTTTGCATGTTATTTGACATAGGTTTTCCAGCTGCTTTGACCCTCTCCTTATCGGAAATGTGTATTCTGAAATTAATCTTCCAGAATGCCTTTGGTGGAGCAAGCTGCCAGTAGAAATGATGTTCTGCTAGGCTGCTTTGTGTCGCACAATGAACTCCTAATTCACTTAATATAAAATAAGACTGTTTGCTGCTGTCAAATATGGAAGGTTACATCCTTATCAGGTTTGTGGCCTGAGCAGGCTAGACTCTGGTCATAAGCATGTGTTCTTTCTGATAGTTGACAGCACCCTAAACAGCTAACAAAACACCAACACCACAAATCTAAGTTTATTACTGTGCCTTTCCATGCAGAAAATGCCTCACTCCCCAAGTAGTCATCATGCAGCTGGAAGCCTTTCAGGAAGTTGGGATACTCTGCCATTGTTGGGCGCCCTGTTAAGACATCTCGGAGAGTAGAGGAAAGCTGGCCTTGGGGCACAACCAGGTGAGTTTTTATATCAAGGGGTGAAGGTAGAAGAGAGTCATCTGCATAAAGACAGAAATAATGGTTAAAGGCCCTTGCCTATATGTGCTCTTGCTCATGGGTCCCAGCAACAAGCCATAGGAATGTTGAATAACTCAGTCACATCCTTTGCTTGCAGGTCCTAGTTTCTGTCCTAGCATCTTCTCAAGATCTCAGGAAGCAAGGCTGGGGAAGACTTTTTTGAGACTTTGGAGAGCCATTGCCGGTCAGAATAGTTAATACTGGATGATGTCATGATACCAATGATCTGACTCAGTAGAAGGCAACTTTGTAAGTGGCAATACATTTAACAGTTAGCAATGGATATTAGCTCTAGACATTAAAATGTGTGTGTGTGTGTGTGTGTGTGTGTGTGTGTGTGTGTGTGTGTGTATAAATTTAAAGACACCTACGCAAGCTGTAACCACTGTGGGTACAAAATGAAACGTGCATTTTGACTGTAATCACTGCTACTGATAAATAAAAATGAATATGAAACAAGATCTCCAAGTTCCAGCTTCTGAAAATGTTTGTTTTATTGTTGTTCAATTTCTATACTGCTTTTCATTAAAACTAGCTGATCTGGCACAGAGCATTGCACCTCTAGTTCACTGCCACCGCCGCTTTCTCCCCCCACCCCTCTTGCCCCCGCTTTTTTGCCTGCCCATCGTCCTCCCCCCCACCGCCTTCTTCTTACCCGTCCATCACCCCATCTTTTTCTTTTGCACCACTTGCCCTGCCACCGCCATTTACTGGCTGTCTGCCGGCCAGCCAACTACCAGTCACAGACACTCGGCTGCCTGCCTGCCACCCAGTTGCAGCTTCCCGCTCACCACCCAGTCGCAGTCGGCCAGTCACAGGTGCCAGCCCACCTGCTGCCCAGTCGCAGCCACTCGGCCGCCACCATTTTCTTCGGCCAGGCGCCACAACCACTGCAGCCACCATTTTCTTCCCTCCCCCCCCATCCCATGGCTATCTGGTAGCTCTCAGAACTCTCACGAAAGCTGCCATGCATGGGATAAGCCATTCTCTTAGTTGTACGCATCGGGTACATCTAAGAGAATTAAATATATAGAAGATAATCTTGGTTGCCACATGTAGTCTGAATATGCAGTGAAGGTAAGAGCCCTCCATTATTGTGAGATAGATATGAAGACAATTTTGTCTCTCGCTATACTTGTCAAGGTAGCTGGGAGAATTTTGTCTATAAAATATACTGTAGTATATGCTTTCCACTCTTCATGGGTCAGTGTGTCTTCTCAATCAGCTTGGGTATGTTCTTTTTTATATGATCATACAAGATTACATTGGAACTAGCTAATTAATCTAACAAACAAGGACCATCATGGCATAATTTTAATAACAAACCAAGAAAGGAAATACGGGGATGCGGGGGGTGGCAGGGTAGCATTACCAATGTCTTGTATTCTGTCTCTTGTCCAGTTATGCCAGAAGTCTTCTGAGCTATTGGCCATATTCCAGAAAAACATAAAATCAAATGAAAATATGCTGCTCCACGTCCCTATAAAATAGAAGATTTTGGAAGACAACAGATTGTTTCACTG
Source organism: Hemicordylus capensis (assembly GCF_027244095.1). NCBI lineage: Eukaryota > Metazoa > Chordata > Lepidosauria > Squamata > Cordylidae > Hemicordylus > Hemicordylus capensis. Next base: position 73,765,200 of record NC_069657.1, read on the forward strand.
TTGAGCTGAAACCCACTGCATATCTGCATTCATTCATTATTATATTTACAGTATATACTGCCCCATCCAGATGGTTCTGGGCATTGCACAACAACAAAGATAAAACCCACAAAGTGATTATTTTAAAAACCATCAATACAAATGAATCTTAAAAACAGTTTAAAACCAATAACAATTAAAACATTTGAAACAGTTTTAAAACCCTGGAAGTTCATACCAAACAGATATGTTTTATGGGCTCTCTTGAAGGCCAACAATGAGCTCAAACTACGGATTTCTGCTGGAAGCACATTCCACAGCCCAGGAGCAGCTACATAGAAAGCCCACATATGAGTCAACACCAGATGTATCAGTGGTAACTGGAGACGACGGACCTCCTTAAAAGACCTTAATGTGCAGTAGGGATCATGCAGAAAAAAGTGCTCTCTAAGGTAACCTGGATCCAAGCCATTCAGGGCTTTAAAGCTAATATCCGGGTAGGGATGTGCGAACCGGTTCGTATCCAAACCGGTTCCGGTTCGGAGGTTCGGATCCAACAGAACCACCCCCGGTTTGGTTCGGATCCGAACCGAACCGGGGGTGGTTCGTTTTGAACTGGTTTGGACTGGTTTGGATCTCAAAAAGTAGCTAGGATGGTAGCTGGCACCCAGGGGTACCTGTCACCCAAACCCCAAAGCAATCGGACACTCGTACAATTTTTTATGAATTTTTGAAAAATATTTTTATTTTTTCTCATAGGATATAATGGGACTCGAACCAGGCCATTATTACTTATTGTGTAGCAGCCATGGGTGCCAACAACCATGCAAACCCTGAAGCAATCAGACACCCCTATGATTTTTTTATGAATATTTGAAATATTTTTAATTATTTTTCACATAGAGTATAATGGGACCCGAACCAGTCAATATCCCCTATTGTGGAGCACCTAGGGGCACAAAGGCGGGGTGGGTGGTAGACAGACAGGGCTGCCTACCACCCAAAAAATCCCAAGGCAATTGGACACTCCTCTGATTATTGGTGAATTGTTAAATTATTTTTAAATTCCTCATAGAGAATAATGAGGATTGCAGCAAATGTATAGCTTCACGTCGGGGGGAAAGGGGTGTCGTAGAGTGGATTGTGGTGGGTGGTAGTTCCTAGGGTGGGCAAGGAATCTACCTGAATTATTTGAAAGGAATTGGGCAAAGGGGTGATTTTTGGTTAATTGTTGAAGTTTTGTTTACGTGTCTTTAAGGTTTTCCCCCATTAGATATAATGAAGGGTGTATCACTTCACGTCGGGGGGAAAGGGGTGGCCTAGAGCAGTGTGGGGTTGGTGGTAGTGCCGGTTAGGGGCAAGGAAGCTACCTGAATTTTTCCAAAGGATTTGGGCAGAGGGCTGATTTTTGGTTAATTGTTTTGGTTAATTGTCTCTTGTTTCTGAGGTATTGAGTGTGGATTCTATGATAGCAAATGAGATTTTCAATGAGACACCATGAATCCACTCTAATATGCTATCATAGAATCCACACTCAATACCTCAGAAACAAGAGAACCCTGTACCCCATGGGTTAGAAACCCATGGGGGTGGTTGGCACCCTATGTGCACTACACCACCACTCGCTCTGGACCACCCCAGCACCCCGCAAGTGCACTTATGGGGCTGCTGAAAGCTCCATTATAACTTATTATGAGGAAAAACCTTAAAGATGTGTAAACTTCAACAATTAACCAAAAATCAGCCCTCTGCCCAAATCCTTTGGGCAGGATTTGGTTCGGTTCGGATCCGAACTGAACCGGGCAAACCGGTTTTGTGCACATCCCTATATCCGGGACTTTGAATTTTGCCTGGAAACATATCGGCAGCCAGTGCAACTTCTTTAAAATAGGCATAATATATGGTCTCTCCGAGTTACCCTGAGACCAATCTGGCTGCTGCATTTTGAAATAAGTGAAGTTTCGAACTACATAAAAAGGCAGTCCCATGTAGAGTGCATTGCAATAGTCAAGCCTGGAGATTACCAGCTGATGCACCACTGTTTTGAGATCATTCTCTTCAAGGAATGGATGCAGCTGTTGGATCAGCCAAAGCTGATAGAAAGCACTCCTGGCTAGGGGTGTGCAAAAAGGTTCGAATCCGAACCAGTTCATAAACTGATTAGGTTCAAAGGTTTGGGGTCAAGCTGAACCACCTGTGGTTCAGCTCGACCCCGGACCGCACACACCCTCCCCTGGTTCGGGGTATTTAAAAAAATGTTTTAAAAAAACTTATCCCCTCCGGGGGACTTCTCTGAGGTGGCAGGGGGGGTCCATGGAGCTTCCAGCTCCCCTTCCTTTATGCAAAAAAATGACCCAGTTCGGGTGGTCTTCTGGGCCTATTACCTGGCACGGTGGCCATTTTGGAGGCTGCGACACATGCACAGTGGGCCCCTGTGTGGCTGGTTCATGACCCAGGCTATGCAGGGTCCCACTGCGCATGCATGGCAGTCTCCAAAATGGCCGCTGTACCAGGGAATAGGCCAGGAAAGATCCGAAGACTGCCTGAACTTGGCGATTTTTGCATCAAGGAAGACTGGCAGGAGGGGACCCTCCACGGACCCCTCACCACTGCCTCATAGAAGTCCCCCAGGTAGATAAGTATTAAAAAAGAATTTTGTTTAAAAGAAGTTCCACAAACCCACCCAAACCAAACCAAACAGGGGGGTTCGATGGGGGGCAAAACCAAACTGATCGAGTCTGGTTTAGGACTGGTCTGAACTTGAACCAAACCTGGCCAGGTGATTTTGTGCATACCCCTACTCCTGGCCATAGCCTCCACCTGGGATACCATGGTGAGGCCTGGATCCAAGAGTACTCCCAAGCTGCATACCTGTTTCTTCCAGGGGAGTATATCCCTGTCTGGCACAGGAAGATCTAATTCACTCCTCATAGTCCAATCTTCTACAATGAGCACCTCTGTCTTGCTTGAATTCTGTTTCAATTTGTTATCCCTCATCCAGCCCATTACTCCCTGTAGGCAGGCATTTAGGGAATGAATGCCATTTCCACCGGAGGAGGAGGAGGAGGAAAAATAGATTTGGGTGTGATCAGCATACTGATAACACCCTGCACCAAATCTCCTGATGACCTCATCCAGCAGTTTCATGTAGATATTAAAAAGCATTGGTGACAGAATGGAGCCCTGAGAGACTCCATATAACAGCTCCTGTTTTGAGGAACAACTGTCACCAAGCTCCACCATCTGGAATCTACCCAAGAGATAGGAGCATAACCACTGCAAAGCAATACCCCCTATCCCCAACTCCCCCATGTAATCCAGAAGGATACTATGTTTGATGGTGTCAAATGCTGCAGAGAGATCCAGAAGAATCAGCAGAGTCACACTCCCTCTGTCAATTCCCCGGTAAAAGTCATCCATCAGGCCGACCAAGGCTGTCTCAAATCCATAACTAGCTCTAAAGCCACTTTGAAATGGGTCTAGACAATGTTTTCTCCAAAACAGCTTGGAGCTGGTTGGCTACCACTCTCTCAATCACCTTGCCAAACCACAGGAGATTGGAGATTGGCCTGTAACTATCCATTATATAAGGGATCCAGGAAAGGTTTCTTAAGAAGCAGTCTAACCATTGCCTCTTTCAAACAAGGAGGCATCCTACCCTCCCTCAGTGATGCATTTATGATATTAACTAGGCGACCTCCAACAATCTCCCTGCTTGATAGAAACAGCCAAGTCAGGCAAGGATGGGGATGTGAGTGCACCCTCCCCCGCCCTTAAAGAGGCACCCCAGTCAGCTTTGAACCGCCTAGCAGTGGTTCCGTGCACTTCCCTAGGTAAGGATCCAGAAAACAAGTGGTAGGCTGCACCGCCCCAAGCAGTCTGTCCACATCCTCAGGAATCTCAGATTGAAACTGATCCAAACTCATACTGCAAGAGGGATTGCTGGACATCCCCTTCATAGACTTTGCAGAAATAGTGGAGTCCAAATCAGCCTGGATACAGGAAATTTTATCTGCAGAGAACCCATTAAAAGAGTTACAGCAGAACAAGGTCTCCGGGGAAGAGAAGGAGCAGAAATTAAACTCCTCACAACCCAGGATAGTTCTGCTGAACACGAACCTGCAGACACAATGTGTGCAAACCTCCTTTTTTTGGCCGCACACAGTGCATGCATCCTGCTGTGTAAAATACAGCCTCGTTCAGGCAAACATATTGTTTTATGCTTCTCTTTAATAAACTGCGGCAAAATTCGGCACAATCTTTATAGATTAAGTTTTCTTTGGAGGAAAACAACACTCATGATGCCTTCATAATATATTTCTTTACAAATGTAGTGGTTGAGCAATGACTACTGAAACAAACATGCATGTAGTATCAGTTTCATGGCAGCTTGATCTGGTCACCCTAGGCATAGTGCCATGTCTAGCTGTTTGGAACAGAAACTAAACAGTGCCCATTGCATAACAGCACAGTATAGCTCACAAGAACAATGTTACCAGTCTTGAGTCTAAATTGCCATCAGACACTTCATTTCAGTATGTGATGGTTTCAGCAAGATGTGGTATACATATTTCAGGGCACCATCTGTCCCTGTAGTAGCTATGCTGGTGAATGGTGAAACAAGAAAAATAAAACATGAGAAAACAAAAATAGTTTAGTAAATAGTTGAGACAAAAAGAGAACTACAAGTAAAAATTATGGGTGGTTGGAATTTTGTCACATGATCTCAACCTATCCCTACTTAGCTTAAAAAACAAACAAACCCCACTTCCTTACTAAGTGACTCCTTTTCCACAGTTAATACATTCACCTTGCATGAAGCAGATCCGAGATTCTGGGAGCTTCTTCATCCGTCGTCCCATGAAGTACTCACTACCAAAATCCTCTGAACGAATGAATGCTCCATATTTAAAGCTTCCTACCTCATAAGGTGTGAATTCCAGCCATTCTGTCAGTGCAACAAAAGGGAGTTTTAATCTGGATCAGAGATTCAGTCAAACTGACTAGACGATACAGAACTTGAAACTTGACCAGACCATAGGAACAGGATACCAACAGGAGACAAGAGAAGCTGCAACCTCGCAGCCAGAGGCTGCTCTTAACACCGTCAGAGGCTTCCTCCACTGCCACTGCTCCCGGGAATGGGGCGCGGGGGAGAGTGATTATGAATGTTCTTATCTACCTCTGGAAAAGCTAGCCGGCCTGAGGGTCATGCAGCCCTATGGGACATAGATTTGGAAGGCACGGGGATTTTCAGGAGGCACAGAAGATTGCCCCAGATCTCACACACAAGACCCCAGCACCCACAAAGGTAGCAGCAGTGGGGAAGCCTCTGGCTGCAAAAAGATAGACCCCTCCTTGAGTCCTTGTATCATTGCTCTGGATGTCAGCCACTGTTCTTAATTTTCTCTGGCAGTAGTCACCCTTGCCTAATAAATGGAGATCAGTTGCAGCGGAGGAGCTGCTGCTTTCAAAAGATAACCATTACGGTTGGGTTAATCTGATGGAGCAGGAGCATTTCCTTTCTCCTCTCCAGAAGCACAGAGTGAGATAATGGTAAGCCAGTGCTGACTGTTCCACTCTCTAATGGAAGGAAACCCCATCCCATCATCAGAATTCCACACAGAGCTCCAAACCATGTATTTTTCATTTGTGAACTGAACATTGAGCTAGACACCACTCCTCCAGTCAAGCCCCTCTCTCTGAACCTCAATACAATCTCAATTATTAATTTAGAATAGCAATTTTACCTCTAAAATCTTGAGCACTGTAGTTGCTTTTGAGGTTGATACCCAGATAAATGGGGAAAGGATTCTGACCCTCAGTCACAGCCGCTTGCTGATCTGAAAGTATATGATTGTCTTTCTGCCAGATGAAAGACAAAAATAATTATGGTAAATATTTAAGGTTCACTCATTTGAAGTTCCGCTGACATTTAAGATCTGAGTGTGTGAGTGTGAGTGTAAGTGTGAGTGTGTATACGCACATGCACAGAAACATACCCAGATCTCTTCAGATCTTAGATTTCAACTGAACATTAAATGAGCGAACATTTAATATTAAATACTAGCTGACCCGAGTGCCGCCGCCGCGGCCGGGCCGAGTGCCGCCGCCGCAGCTGGGTCGGGCCGCCCCCCACCCCGCCGCACCACCACTACCGCGCTGTCGGGCGGGCTGGGGCCCACCGCCGCCTGGCCCGCCGCCGAGTGCCGTGGCTGAGTGTCACCGCCGCGGCCGGGCCGAGTGCTGAGTCCCGCTGCCGCAGCTGGGCCAAGTGCCGAGTTCCGCCGCCGCGGCCGGGTCGGGCCGCCCCCACCCCGACCCGCCGCACCACCACCACCGTGCTGTCGGGCAGGCCGGGCCGCCCCCGCCGCCTCACATCTGCGGCTGGGCTGGGGCCCGCTGCCGCTTGGCCCGCCGCAGCCGCCTGGCCTGCAGCGCAGCCAGGCCCGCCGCCTCGCCTCCACAGCCGGGCCCAGCCAGGCCCGCCGCCTCGCCTCCGCGGCTGGGCCCGCCTGGCTCCCCGGCCATGGCCACCGCCACCGCTGTTCTCCTGGGTGCGCCAGCCAATCAGGCGCCCCACAGCCCAGCCAATCAGCTGGGCTGCCGGGATGCATTTTTCCCTGGCACACCCAGGAGAATTAAATATATAGATGGCATGCATGTATGCATAGATCATGGTGTATAATGGAATTTTATAATAAAGGACCTTCCAAATCCACATTGAATTTTGCTTTAGGTGAAATCTGGTAGCTTATAGATGCTGCAGTGGCCTGCAATGTAGACTGCATGGCCCATGACAATGTAACTCAGTCACTTGTGATGTGGATGGATGGAAACAGGCAGAGGAGCTCAGAATCACTCATGTACATGAACTGTATATGCATAAATGTAGCCTGTGGCCATACCTGTGGCCACACATGAACATAAGAACACTGCTGGATCAGATGGAGGATCCACCTAGTTCAGCATCCTGCTTACCAGTAGTGGCCAACCAAATCATTCCAGGAAGCTCACAAGTAAAGCCTAAAGACATTAGCCCTTTTCTACTGTTGCTGTTGTTCCTCAGCTACTGCTGCTCATAGGACATGAGCCAGCTAGGGTGGTCGGTACCATCCGAGGGGATGGATGCTTATTGTGATTTTTGACAAAGTCTAAACCCCTAGAGATGGAAAGGCGATAGCATTTCAGTACTTCCAGCTTTCAGTGCTTTATCATGTTTTTATTATCCTGGCCACTGGGCCTGCAGCAGTCAAATTTGCAGTGGTGTTTTAAAAAATCAGAACATTTTTTTTTAAAAAAAGAGATATAGGAGGTTGTTTTACATATAACAATATGTGAAAATTAAGTCTATAGATAAAAATAAAAAATAATAAAAAAGAGGGTTGGCCCATTTTAGTCCTGCCTGTTCTGCAGCAACAAGACCTTTCTGTAGCTGCTGCTTCCCTTTAACTTCTCAGCAAAGACTAGATTTTCTCTCCCTCCTCAGATTAAATGGTGAAGGCAGGAAGGGAACCTGACCACTGGACTCGAATGTGTCAAACTGTAGTTCTAAAGAAAAAAGCATGCTTCCTTTTAGTTCTTAGATGATGTACACATGTATTGCAGCTGGCTAGGAGTGTGCACAAAACCGCCTGGTGAAGTTCGGTTCAAGTTCGAACCATACCCAAATCAACTGATGCTGCTGTGCTGCCACCCTTTTCCTGTAGGCAGCTCAGGGGAGGAGCAAGTGGAGAAACCAGAGCCAGGGAAAGCACAGCCGCCGGCTGGTGGAAAGTGCCACGTGTTGTTTATCCGTCTGGACACAGCATGGGTTCAGCGCGCATGGTGGCTGTTGCGCTGGTGGAGGAGAGCTAGAATACTCCTCACAAGCAGACCAGCCCCCCTGTTGTATTGTTTTTATGCCTGTTTTTATTGTCGTTTTATTGTATGTTTTTAACTTTTGTAAACCGCCTTGGGGTTGTCTTTTAACGAAAGGCGGTATATAAATGCAAAAATAAATAAATATTTCCTCTCTCCCAGCCTCGAGTCAGTTTGAGAGTGAGACTCGGTAGTGAGCAGCCCAGCCCCCAAGCTCCCTCCCTCCCAGCCCCAGCTGAGTCAGCTGCAGGTAGTGTGAGGACAGTGACTTGGCAGCATTTCTCTCTCCCTTCTCAACTCTCTAGTGGCCAGGCAGAGTGGGTGATGCCGACGGCATGCCTGCCCTGTGGGCGGGTGAGGTCAATTCAATTCAAATTCACAGGGGGTGCAAGTGGAACCTTGCATCCTCCCCCCCCCCCCGATCCGCCCCTGCCATCCATGGTTTTTTCCATTTCTCCTGTAAAGCAGCGCTAGGATAAATATCCTCCAATCATTTTCTACCAATCCTTTAGTGGTCGGGTTGGGGGAAGGATGTGGTGGAAATTTGGTACTTTTCATGGGGACCCTAATGAGCATGGTGAAAATGTTCAAGGTGGTACATGAGGAAGAAGATATAACTCAGCATTGTCTTAAAATATTTCTTTAAATTTGAAAAAGCTATGCCAGCAGCAGCACTTCAAATGTCAATATTCTTCTCAGTGACTGGCTACTGTTGGCCACAGTTTTTTCTGCCAGAATGCCCTGGTGTGTTATGGGGGTGGTGGGATGGTGGCCATCAGGAGCTGGCTTCCAGGAAGAGCAGCAAAATTTAAAGTGCTACTGACACAGCTTTTTCAAGTTTAAAGAAATATTCAAAATAAAGTTAAGGTAAAAGGTAAACAACGCTACTTCCCCAAACCCCCTACTTTGAAATTTGACACCATACTTTGGTTGGGCTCCCAGAAAATATACAGAAATTTTTCTACTACCCCAACCTCAAACACTGATGTCCCCAAACACCGAAACTAGTCCTGAGGAATCACTGCAGGTCATACTACTGTAAGGCCATATGAGCTGGTGGCCACCAGCACATATTGTGGCAGTAAATTCCACAAACTAATCATACATTATGTGAGAAAATGTATTTTCTCCACACTTCTTTCAAATCACCTTTCTTCAAATCATCTTGGCTGTGCTCTAAATATCTGTCTCCTTTTAGCCCTCTCAGATAGCATGCTTCAAAATGAAAAACACAGCCATTACCTTATCATGTATCATGGACTCAATGACAAGCCCCCACAGGTCTATAAATGAAGTATTGTATCCTTCTTTGGTTCTTTGTTCCAGTTCATTATAATAATATTTCAAACGATCCTTGGAAAAGCAGCTAAACTTGGATTTGGTAACTTGCTTCCGGGCCTCATTAATGGGTTCCTCCAGATATTTTTGTGACCAGTCAGCATCTTCATATAATTTTGCCATAGTCCTGAAGAAACAAAAATATAAGAAAATGATAATAGAGATATGCAACAAAAAAGTATCAATGATCACCTGTAATTCCTGCTTTATTATTTTCTCCAATGAAAGAAGCAGATAGAGGCAGACAACCATATAAAGCTTTATATATTATTTTCAAACTGTCTTGCAATAGCATGTTGAAATATATATAGTGAGAAGGGCAAGCAAGAGATATTAAATGAAAAACAAATCTTCCTTACCATGTGGTGCCAGATAAACCCGTGATGTATGTGATGCAGTCTAACAGATTCAGTTTCTGCAGACCCAGGAGGCTTCCATACATTGCCGTGAATGACCTGGTTCCTCCACCTGTTGTCATGATTGCCACTACAGGCACCTGTTTAGCACACAAAGATATGGAGGCAATGGTAAATGTCAGAGTTCCCACCCCTTGACTATGTCACCTCCCTCTTCTCTGGCCGGGATCCCCACTGACTAGGGAGGTGCACAGAACGGGGCAGGGGTGGTTTGAAGGCAGGTGTGTGTGTAAGAATTTAAGGGCGGATATGGGTGCACTTACCACTCCATCCCCTTTCCCCCTGCCGGCTCTCTGTTATTCAAGGCTCCTTTGGAGCGGCAGCATACCTCCCTGACGCCCCGTCCTCTCTTTGCCCGGAAGTGCCCAGAAGTACCTGGCGCGTATGAGCAAGGCATGCATGTGCACACACCCAGTACGTGCACACACACCAGGTACTTTCCAGCAAAGAGGGGATGAGGTGGCAGGGAGGTATGCTGCTTCCCCAAAGGAGCTTTGAATAATGGAGCGCCAGTGGGGGGGGGGAGTGGAGGTAGGGGTAAGTGCACCATACACCACCCTTAAAGTCCAACCCCCCCCACTTCGAACCAGCCAAACAACCGGTTGTTCAAACCAGTTTGGAGGCCCTTAAAAAGGCCTCCGAACAGGTTCATGAACATCCCTACCAGGGACCCACTCCCCATCCAGCTTCCAACAGCCATCCCCTCCACAGTTGCGTAAGACACAAGGGGCAATGACTGGGAGAACCCAGAAGAAGAGCCAAAGCTGCCGTGCATGCCCAGTTGAACATGCAGGGTTGCTAATAAAGAACAGTGGGGGGTGGAGACTGGGAGTCCTTGTGAGAACAGAGGCAAAGGGGAATCTTGCGAGGATGCAGAGTAGGAGGAGGATATATGAGAGTGAGGCTAAGGAGGAGATTGGCTTGGGCAGCAGATAGTTAATACCTGAGGCACAGGAACAGCCAAGAGAAGTGAGCCCACGAAGAGGAGGAGGAGGGGAAGGATGATGTGATTACCTCCCCTTTCACTACTGAGGCCTTTTCAGGGGGTAAAAAAGAAGACAGAAAGCATGACATAGGTCCCACTCTTTTACAGTATACTAATGAACACTATCCCAAAAGAACAATTTTATGAAAGAAAATGATTGAACGGATGTTTTCTATTACTAGCACTGACAACTAACAGTTTGGGCCCTGGATACCTGAGGGACCACCTGCTCCCAAAAGTCGCTGCCCACGATGAGGTCATTGGGGGGCAGGGCTCTGCTCCGGGTGCTGACAATGAGGGAGGCTTGGCTGTCATGCATGCAGGACAGGGCCTTATCAGTTGTTGCCCCCAGATTTTGGAATGATCTCCCAGTGGCCATCCGCTCCTCAATCACAGTTTTTAGAAAGTGTGTGAAATCTTGGCTTTTTACCTAGGCTTTTATATGATTGTTCCTATTGCTGCTGATTTGCATCTTATGGTTATATTGTGCTTGTTTTTTAATCTTTTAATCAGTTCTGTATTTTTATATTCTAGCTGATATTTTAATTGTGTAATTTTTGTAGTCTTGTTCTAACTTTTGTGCGAACCGCCCTGAGATTGTTTTAACGAAAGATGATATATACATTTAAACATTTAGAAAATAAACTTCTGATTGTAGGCATTGGTCCAATTACATTGAGGCAGCAGCCCATGGGATCATGTATGTAGGGCCCAGTTCCAGAGCAAGAAGATGGCTTATCCTCTCCCACTTCCTCTTCCATTGCCTATAATGGAAGTACCTCCAGTGACTGGTGTCTATCTTATGTTTATTTTAGATTGTGAGCCATTTGCGGACAGGGATCCATCTTATTTATTTATTATTTCTCTGTGTAAACCACCCTGAGCCATTTTTGGAAGGGCGGTATAGAAATCGAATAAATTGTTATTATTGTTATTATTATTATTATTATTAATAATAATAATAATAAACAACACTGCTAAACACTGTCCATATATTCAGTAGCGATATAGCAATCGAGTTTGGACTAGACAAGTGTTTTGCATTAATAATGAACAGAGGAAAAATAACAAAAACAGAAGGAATAGAACTGCCCAATGGAAGCAACATCAAGAACCTGGAAAAGAAAGAACATTACAAATACTTGGGCATTCTCCGGGCTGATAACATCGCACACACTGAAGTTAAAAGAAAAATTGGAAGTGAATACATCAGGAGAGTTAGAAAAATCCCAAAGTCCAAACTCAATGGCGGGAACACCATACAAGCCATAAACACCTGGACTATACCTATTATCAGATACACTGCAGGAATAATAGACTGGACCCAAGCAGAGCTAGAGATACTAGATCGTAAGACTAGGAAAATAATGACCATCAATCATGCTCTGCACCCTCGCAGTGATGTAGATACGCTATACCTCCCTCACAGCTCAGGTGGAAGAGGAATGCTGCAAGTCCATCAAAGAGTAAAGGAGGAGAAAAGAGGCCTTGAAGAATATATCAAGGACAGTGGAGAAGATTAACTTAAAATGGTCAATAATGCGAAACTATTCAACACCAATGAAAAGAAGCAGGCCTACAAGAAAGAACAAGTCAAGAAACAAGCAGAAAAATGGATAAATAAACCACTGCATGGTCAATATTTGCACAATATAACTGGAAAATCAGACATCACCAAGACCTGGCAATGGCTTAAGAATGGCAACTTGAAGAAAGAAACAGAGGGTTTAATATTGGCTGCACAAGAACAGGCACTAAGAACAAATGCAGTAAGAGCAAAAGTTGAAAAATCAACAACAAACAGCAAGTGCCACCTTTGTAAAGAAGCAGATGAAACAGTGGACCACCTAATCAGCTGTTGTAAAAAGATCGCACAGACTGACTACAAACAAAGGCATGACAAGGTAGCAGGGATGATACACTGGAACATCTGCAAAAAATACAAGCTACCTGTAGCCAAAAATTGGTGGGACCATACAATTGAAAAGGTTGTAGAAAATGAAGATTTAAAAATATTATGGGACTTCCGACTACAAACAGACAAACATCTACCACACAATACACAAGATATAACTGTAGTCGAGAAGAAAGAAAAACAAGTTAAAATAATCGATAGAGCAATACCAGGTGATAGCAGAATAGAAGAAAAAGAAATCGAACAAATAACAAAATACAAAGATCTACAAATTGAAACCGTACCCTAACCTACCTCACAGGGTTGTTGTGAGGATAAACATAACAACATATACTGCTCTGGGCTCCTTGGAGGAAGAGTGGGATCGAAATGTGATAGATAGATAGATAGATAGATAGATAGATAGATAGATAGATAGATAGATAGGCAGGCTGTGGCAGAAGAAGACCCAAATAATCCCAGTAGTAATTGGCGCCCTAGGTGCAATTCCAAAACACCTTGAAGAGCACCTCAACACCATAGGGATCAAAATCACCATCAGCCAATTACAAAAAGCAACTTTACTGGGAACAGCCTATTTTCTGCGATGATATCTATAACAACAACAATCATATTGATAATGGGTTGTCCTTGGGAAGGGCTCGATGTCTGGATAAAACAAACCAATCAATAAGACCTGTCTGACTGTGTAAGCAAGAAATAATAACAACATAAAAAGTACTTCTGTGTCATACAAAGGTCTTATTCTGGATAAACCTGGATACCTTTGTCACCAGTTGTGCCCCACTCTATATATCACAAGTCCTCATAGACCACCAGACCTGAAATAGGGGCTAATGCACAACTAACACTATTTCTTTATAATAGGGTGATTTTCTAAGCTTTTCTTACAGAGATTATTGTGGCAAACTATTGCTGACCTTCTCCTCATACTTTAAGCACAATGGCTGGGATCCAGCTCAGGGATGAAAGCAGGAATAGACTTCAAAAGATACAATGAGAACAAGTCCAAATGCATTTTGATTCAGAAGACTAATCTTGAGAAGCTTGATAAGACTGAGTCAGATGCTCCTTTTAAAAAAAGAGTCTTCTGGCTCAAAACATTGGTTGGTTGGTTGGTTGGTTGGTTAAGTGCCGTCAAGTTGGTGTCAACTCTTAGTGACCATATAGATAGATTCTCTCCAGGATGCTCTGTCTTCTTAATATATTGTTTTCAGTGCACATTGCGGGGTGTGGTGGGGTTCTCCTCTCTCTTTCATTTCTGTTCTCCTTTCCTTCCTGAGATCTAAACCTAATAGTCCACCTTGCATGGGTAGAAAACAGCACAAGGGAGAGGGCAATATTTTCTTCTGGTATCAGCCTATTGTACCTCATGGGGTGCCAGCCAGTCTTCAAAGGGTGAGAAGCCCTCACCTAATAAAATCAGAACTTGTATTCTGGAACTCATTCTTCAGCTCTCCCAGACAGTGCATCATTGTGTGACCTTGCATGATGCTTTGGGTCCTGCACATAAATTATTGGTACCTCATAAATTACACACATAAATTATTGGTACCTCATCACAGGACATTGTGCACTAGTCCATAAAATGCAGCTAGCAGACCATTCTAGTCTTACAGAGGAAAGAGGACCAGGGAACAAGGAGGATCCTGCCGTACCTACCTCATCATCCTGTAGCTCTGCATTTAGTTGGAGCACCTTCTTCACAGCAGCAGCAACATATTTCCTTCTCTTGCTTAGGAAATTTTGCTCCTCGACACACAAGTCAGATGACAAGCGTACATCTAGACCTCTCTGCCTGCAACACAGTACTTTAGCGTGTCTCAGAATTTCCAGTTAACATGAGCAGCTGGGGCTCTTGCTCAGAGCTCAACGTCAGAGCAGAGCATGCATGTAAAAAAATAAACTTTTTCCCCCTACTATGCAAGGACCAAAATTGTTCTTCATTGTGTATTCCAAAAGCTAATGTGGCCCATGTACACATAATGCATTTTAGTGCAAACCAAGATGATTTTTTTTTTAAGTTCAGCCAATCAAATTTAAGTTTTAAACTTAGGTGCTAATGTTGAAGTTTGCCTAGGGGACCAAAACCGCTGGTTTTGCCTTTTATATGTTGGGCCTTAACCAGTATTTGTCTTAGCCATTTTTGCACCTAAAGCACCAAGTCAAAATTACAGGCCTCACCTACCTACCTCTGACTAGTACTCTTTAAACACACACACTCAAAGAGATGAAGGCTAGATATAGGAAAACGTCATCTCACATGTCCATGTTACTTTATGGCAAACAGGGGTGGCCCTTCCATGAGGCAAGGTGAGGCAGTCATCTCAAGCAGCAGTTGACTGGGACACCAGCAGGGCGGTAAGATGTTCCCTTGCTTCACTGCCTCACCTATCTACCTCTGCTGCCCACCAGCATGGGAGAAATGGTATAGCCACTGCTCAGCAAAGAGCACTCAGAGATAGCCCTCCTTTTGTTTCTTCACAGTTGTGGCAACCACCACCACTGCCACCTGACTCTACATGCACCCTTCTCCACCTTCTCATCCTCTGCTTCCCTTGCACATGGTGGGACTGGTTATGAAAAGGGGGAGAAAATGGAAGATAAGTAGACTCCAGTACTCTACTCTCCTTTCCGCATTTCCTCTTCCAGTTCCTCCCCCTTTTCATAACCAGCCCAGCAGCATGTGAAGGAGGAAAGGAGGAAGGAGATAACTGAGTCAGGCAGTGGTGGCAGCTATAACCACTGTGGAGGAGAGGACGCGGCAAAGGTGAGAGCTTTGGAGAGGATGCACATGCAAGGGGGATGGCATTTAATGTTCTGGCTCAGGTGCACTGAGGTCCTGGCCATTACTGATGGCAAGGCCAGTCCTGTTCAGGCACCCAAGTTAATCAGGATGGAAGGCACTCATCAAAGCTTACTCAAGATGATTAAGGGGCATCTTTACCATAGCAAGGAACCCTCTTTGCTTGTTTGCTGGCCAACCACATTGAATGTACAAGGCTCTCAGAAATGAAGCTGTAGACCTGGCATGGGGGAGTAGTTGTGAACTGGATGTCTTGGATGCAGAGGCTGGGAAGGAGGATGTTGCTGTGCTGTTGGTTCTTTAGAGGGTGACATCCTGCACTGATTCTACCTTAGGAAAAGCATTGTTTTGGCTGAATGCTAATACCAACCCATTCCTTCTCAATTTGCAAAATGTGTAAATAAGCTGGTCAGATAAAGATAAAAAATCTCCAGTGTCCTCTCATTTGAGAGAAACTGATCCAGGAAATGCTCCCTTGAGTTTTTCTTTAGGGGAAGAAAAAGCAACATAGTTAACCAATAACTACACACCGCTGACTATTTAAGGGAGAGGAAAGGATGTGTGCATACAGAAGCCTTAACTGCTGCAAACAATTACAGTGTGATCTACAAACTTGCTTTGCAGTAATGAACCTCACTTCACTGTGCCTAACCTAATCCCCTGAGCTTAGATAACTTTGGGTATTTCCAAGATCAAGAGACCATATTGTTGCTAGCAATGCTTTTCTGCTGGCTCCCAGGAGCCCCCTCACTTGTGTTTGAGTCTCTAGGCTTGGAGATCTCACTCTTGACATGCTTAGGAGCCTCACATCATCATGAGCTCTCAGTTTATGGCACATGGGGACAGGTCACGTAGTTGACTGTAGGCCAGTCACCCCTAGATTTGTCTAATAACAAGCAAATTGGAAAGGGGAGCAGATGCATGCCCTCCCTATACTGGGACACCCTAAGTAGACCCCAGAAGTTAACTCAAGCAGGTTAACTTCCAGACAAGTCCACTCTGCACTCGGAGTGAACACGCCTCAGCCCCTCCCTTCCTTTTGCAAAGTATAGCAGCAAGCTAAAGCACCAATTAATTCAGCAGGAAGAATGCAGATAAGGCTCATGAGGTAAATCTCCCTCCTCACAAAAGAGGTTGAGTCAGAGATAAGGACCTAGAGATGCACCCATTAAAAGTACTGATTGGATTATTGGACTCTCTGTCCATGCACTCTCTTCTCATGTCTATGCACTCTATTTTCATGATAAACAGCTTTGGCATGCCTCGGCAATTCCCACATTGTTACACCCAGGAAGAGTGATCAGCAACAATGGAATCCTTGCCAGTTTTTACCCAACACACCTATTCAACATAAAATGTCAATTGGAATGTCCCCCCAGGACGTGTTGGGGTATCAAAGCCCAATTCCATGATCCAGTTTCTCTTTGCATACCTTGGAATCACCAGCTGCTTGGGTGATTTCCTGTTCACAGGCCACCACGCAAGGCTGTGTTCAGTTCTCCGTGCCATCCTTCAGATCGGCTTTCTTGCCTAGCCTGATCTGCCCAGTCTTCCTCACCAAAATAGGAAGCTGACTCCACGGAGGAAGCATCCTCATGGATTCATCTCTAGCAACTAACCCCTCCAACCTTCTCGCCTCTGCCTCTGACCGAGCTGTCCCTGAGGGACAAGGTCCTTTGGTTGTTCCAGGAGCCCCAAGGTCTCTTCATCCAGATCAGGTGATATGAACATTTGACCCTCACTGGCCAAACTCTATCCCTATTCCCTTTTCTTAAATCCAACCACCTCCATCTCTAAAAAGCCTCTTTCTCTTGCCTGCCTGGGAATTTAAACAATTAGGACGTTAAGCTAAAATGCCTCTTTGCAGTTAAACGTATTTTTAATAGTAATGTTGCTTTAACCACACATTTCTTTCCGCTGTACCCCTCCCTCCAATAAAGACTTTCTTTTGATTTTCAAACTTAAATCTTGCCTCAGTCCAGTCATTTCCTGGGCCCACAACTTTGCACAAATTTAATCTGACATGGACCTGTCCTCTTTGAGCTAATTTCCCCACGCAAGCCCAAACACAAATTTAGGGTGTACACCAATCACCCCCAGGACAATTTCATTAACAGTACTGCCCACATACTTTGCAACAAGCAACAACAGCACTTTCATCCACTCCCATCCAAGAGGGCAGTCACAGAAACTTTTGAGGCACAAGTGGGCTAACTTGTCAACCACCTAACCGATTTAAACCAAATTTGCTACAGCTGTAGGGACACATAGGAATGCCCAAATGGCATGGTGTGTGATGATGTCATCCATTCCAATTCAAGATGGCGGCCACATGAACATCTGAGGCGCAAGCAAGCTAATTTGTGGACTGTCTAACCAATTTAAACCAAATTAGGTACAATTGCAGTGAGTGACACACAGGGACACCTCAACAGCACAGTGTCATACACACTGATTCAAGATGGCAGACACGTAAACTTCGGAGGGTAAAGTGGGCTAACTTGTGAACCACTTAACCAATTTCAATCAAATTTTGTACAGCTGTAGTAATACATAAGGACACCTCAGTGGTGTAGTTTGTGATGATGTCATTCACATTGATTCAAGATGGTGGACGCAAGTGGGCTAACTTGCATCCTAAACAGTGTAGATTGTGACAATGTCATCCAACCCAGTTCAAGATAGTTGACGTGAGAACTTTTAATGTGTAAGTGCACTAACCTGAGGACTGTCTAACTGATTTGAACCAAATTTGGTACAGTTGTGAGTGACACACATAGACACCTCAATAGTGTAGTTTGTAATGATGTGATCCACCCCGATCCAAGATGGTGAATGCATGAATATTTGAGGTGCAAGAGATCTGACTTGTGGACCTTGATCTGAACTGAATTTAGTCCAGTTGTAGAGACAGTGAAAGGAAGGTAGGCTGATTAGTTTTTACTAGAACAAGTTTCAATTCTGTTTGTTGTCATTGTTTCCGTATATGCCCCTGTTTGGGTATCATTTCTTCTTATACTTGCTTTTTTCTTTCTTCTTCCTGGATTAGTCACATTGGCAATCCCAGTCATCAGTTATCATGTAGTAAATAGGAAGATGCCACAACACATCTACGTATAGCAAGTCAGGCTATGTGACAACATAACTGAAGGCAAATTAAGTTAATTTCACATGTATGAAATTAATTTGCATTGCAAATTAAGTACAGCTTTGGGCAGTGTTTCCTGGATCAGTCAGAAGGGTGATTGCCACAAATCAGGGAATAATGAATGTAACGATGTCACAGTACTATGTAGCCAATCACATTTGGCATTACTTAATATTACAAAAAAATATTATCAGAAGAGAAGGGCACTTCTTATTGTTGCCAAAGCTGTTCCTGAAATACAGTGGCCAACATGATGAACAGTGTGTCAGTGATGGTACAAACCATGCAAGACTGCTACAGACCCATAAGGCAGCCCCAATGCTATGGAGAATGATCATTTGTGCTACCACATTTTTCCCCACTCGCTGCAATGGGAATAACTGCAGTAGTGCTGCTTGTGCAACCACTGATTCCCAACGGGAATGATAGAACACTGCACATCATGTCAGCCAATAAGTTAACTTTCTCAAGAACAGAGCCAGATCATTATGGCTCTGGGGACAAAGAGGGGAGCAAGCTGTACAAAATGCTACTCTTGTATAATCACAAAATAGTCTTTCCAAGTCACATTTTCTGAACCACATTTTCCTGAATAGCAAAAAGAGAATTGTCTGGGTTTAGAAGAAATTAGTACAGAAAAGTAATACTTTACCAGTCTCTTGCCTTCACATGCAAATCAAATGTTTTGTCCTGGAAATCAAGAGAATAAGTAAAACTGCAGAAATATAATGAACTATTCCACCCTTTCAGACTCACAGCAGGATAAGCAGCCCAGTGCTATTACTGAACACCTTTAGCTGCTATAGAAAGTCCAAGAGTTTATGCTGAATGAAATGCTCTCCATGATTGACATTTGAGTCAATTGACTCTCCTAGGCCTGTTTATCACAGCATTCTTCCCCTTCCTACTAGAGCAGAGCAGTACAGTAGTCTTGATTTGACAAAAACTTTGATTTTTATAATTATTATTCTCCACTCGGCAATTTTTTTAATTCAGTGTAAGATTTTTGTCTGAAAGGTAAAGGACTCACCTCTCCTATGCTTATTTTCTCATGTATGGGAAGCTCAGTCAACGGCAAAGTCACAGAAGCATTACTTCTTGCCCTCTCTGTGCATGAAGTCAACTAAATATTTTAAACAATAAAGAGTTATGGAGATGTAGCACAAAAGAATAATTTCTACATTACGCAAATATTGATTGCCATTAATCCATACATTATAAAGTTAAAATGAAATTTGTGAGAATCTGAAATTTAGCAAAACTTCAGAATACAAATTGTGAATTTTGAGATGTTCATATTTTTTATTGGAATTTTTACTTTGAAACATGATTAAAAGTGAATCTGACAAAAACATTGTTGCAAAATGCAGTCTTTGTTTCTATATCTAAATTAAATTCCTTTTTTAAAAATCAGTTTAAAAAACAAGTCTGAAATAGGAGAACTTGCATGCCCCACATTTGTTTCAGGCAGCCAACCAACTACTGATGCAAAGTTATCAATGGTACCTTTGACCATAGTGTCTTCTTTGGCAGTATGACCTCTAGACATGATTGATTATTCTTGATACAGTGAAACTCAATGGAATTTCTGTTGCTAAGGCTGCTGTCAGGAGCCATCGAAATCTTCTGTGTTTCCTCATAGGAACCCTTGATTGTAAGTATCAGATCCCCTTCTATGTAGAGAAAAATGCACAAAGGGAATGTTAAAAATAGCCACTCCATTAATGAAGATTGAAACAATCTTCAGTTGTTTCAAAAAAGCTTTTTCTGACATGCAGCCAAGTCCAGTTACATAAACTCCCAGGAGACAATGATGGAACTACACATAACATGTGAGATTGAGGTGCTCATTTTTTAAAAAATGACATCTCTGTGCTGAGTACTCCCCCTCTCTCTTGGATCATAATTCAGACTGTAAAAACCATGTCATGGCTCAATTCCTTTACACTTTCCTGGTCGGGCCTGGTGGCAGAATAGGAAATCTAATTGTGAGGGGACTTCTTTCCCCATCCTTTCTCCCTTAGCACCTGGAGCATTAGCATCCCAGATAAAAACATATCCTACCAGGTATGAAAGGTATGTGCATATACAGTTTTGCACATATCCTCTGAAAATAGTCAAAAGCAGAAACCAGAAAAATCTTGATAGATAGGATTATATATCTTTCACATGATTCTGAAATAACAGTTCAAAGCAATCTATACATTACAAATCGATGATTCCTCACGTGTATATTCTTGCTTCAGCTTCCCAATATCCACTTGAACCTCCAGACATGAAATTTCTCGTGACTGTAAGAACAATGAGACATAAAGAACACAACGATCCATTTACCAAATACATATCAACATGCAGCACACGTTCTAGCCTGTTATTCTAAATTAGTATACGAAATCCAGGTATCCCTTTCAACTCCTTGGCTCCCCCAGTTAAAGTCCATAGTATAGCTGTTTCTCTAGCTTCCTGCCACTTCACCAGGTGTGCAGTGAGATATTTTTCATTGGGGGACAAAGACAACTCTTGGAGGGAGAGGAGGGTTGGGGAGGGAGGGGGAAGATCACCATAAAGGAGGTTTCTAACCAAAAACACACACCTTATGGAGGAAGAATTATAATTTCCCCCAATTATCCCTGTCCCATTTCACCCCTTGTTGATACACCCCTACACTCCTTCCTTTCTTCCCATGCCATTATAGATCCTTGTCCCAACCTTTTGTACTGACTGTTCATCATCCCTCAGTTCCCTATCTCTGATTCCTCTTGTTCTCAGCCAGGCCTGGGTAAAGGTGTTGTTTACACCTGCGTTAAGGTGCTATCACTATTCAGCCACAGCATAGCATTCCTCTAGTGGTTGTTGCTGGTATCTACCTTATGTTTCTTTTTAGACTGTGAGCTCTTTTGAGACAATGAACGATCTTATTTATTTTCATATAAACTACTTTGAGAATTTTGGTTGAAAAGCAGTATATACTGTAAGTGTGTGTAGTAGTAGTTTGCATGAATCAGTGTCTCCACATGGGATATATATTGGTGCTGGCTTCAAAAAGTGCTACCACCATCATGGATTCAGGCTGGTCACATGCATAGCACCCACATGGGGATTCCTGCAAATGGAACCTCCACAGCACCCCAGCCTAGATGTGAACTACATTGGGATTGTCTCATGTGTGAACTGGCCTGTAATGATGTCCAACTTTTTACCCTATTATATGACATCTCCAACAATGGTGTATATTGGATGTTATAGAAACAGCCATGGGGGTTATCACAAAAATCATCCAGTTTGTTACATCCAGCTCTCTGATGATTAAACCAGCTTGATTAATGGTCACTGATTACCCTACTTTTCATATGATTGTAGATACTCAAGCCATATGAGGATGTGATCCATACATGGTTATGCATCCTGCATCAATCTAAAATAGCATTGTTGATCATTTCTAATCATCTCGTTATCTGTAATTGTTTTTCTTGGAGATTTCTGCCAGGATTGAATACTATAAGATAGCCAGAAGCATATGAAGTGCTCCCATCTAAAAGATGTGTACCATGTGGAAGAAGAGGAATAGATCAGTGAAGGCTAGGGGGAAATAGTAAAAGGCATTGGAAGGAATAGCAGCTTGGCACAAACTTTTTCCCATATTCACAAGCAAATGTCATCCACTGCCGTTCACATAGACTCATTGTACACCAACAGCATATAGGCCCCTTTACTTAGTGCAGGACAGGGTGGCTTACATTTTGCAAATGAAAGTCATTTTAGGAAAGAAGTCTGAAAATGAATCATAATTACCACTAGTGTTCCATTTGTAATGATGTTTTCGGGACGATGTGGACTGAAAAAGAAAATAAAAAATGCCAATATCATATTCTCTTATTTTCTAGGGCACTCTTGAGGAGCAAAATATCTTATAGTAGCAATCTATCTCATTGCCACAGTAGTCACTGTCTTGTTAGATGGAATTGTTAACTACAGCAACCTATTTTGCAGATGGGAAATTAAGGAGGAGGAAAAACTACATTGTGGGCAACTGTGAACATGAGAGGACATGTGAGGACTATAGTTCTTGATATGAAGCTACAGAATCAAGACAGGTACTGGAAATAGCATAGCTTTCCCCCTAACCTCAAATATATCGGCATAGGTCAGACTGCTAATGTTAATTTTTTTTAATGCAGGGGTTCCCAACCTTTTTAAACAAGTGTACCCCTTCTGTCACAAGTTCTATAGGCCTTTTGCAGACCTATTTATAGTTCAGGTTTTATAGACCATTTATAGACCTATTTATAAAAAAAGAGATTTTTGCATTTAAATATTACAGTTATGAGAGAGGCTACTCCAGTTAGGGGTGTGCACAGAACCGGCTGGTCCAGTTCAGTTCGAGTCCAGACTGGACCCAGACAGAACCGCCCCCTCCCTGGTTCGGTCCGGTCCGGGGGGGGTTCATGAACATCGTTGTTTTTTTAAAAAAGTTTTTTTTAACTTACCCTCTTTGGGGGAGTTGTTGGAGGCGGTGGGGGGGGGTCCACAGAGGTTCCCCCTCATCTACTGGCCCCCCTTCATGCTCATACTGGCCAGCCAGCTCTTCAGTCGGTTCGGGCCCTCCCCCTCCAGCACGGTGGCCATTTTGGAAACCAATTGTGCAGGTGCGGCAGCCTCCAAAATGGCCACCGTGCCAGAGGGTGAAGGCCCGAATGGGCCGAAGAGCTGGCTGGATGGCCGGTATGGGCATGAAGGGACACCCTCCCCCCCGAACATTTTTCGAACCCTGGTCCGGCTCTGAGCTGGCCCGGGGGGTTCAGCTCCAGATCAAGCCGAACCAGGCCTGGTCCGGCTTGAGGGCAGACCCTCGAACTGGCACAGTTCAATGGTGAAGCAGCTCAACCTCAAGCCGGTTCGCACATCCCTAGCTGGAGCCATGACACAGCCATCTTCTGGGGCTCCCCTGGCCTCCAAGCTACTCAATGGGAGGTGGGTGGACATCCCAGCCATGCAGGTGGGACGAAGCATGGTAAAGCCGGTGATCTTCGGAGACCAGGGGTACAGCGTGCAAGAGTGGCTTGTGTAACCCCCTACTGTGCTCCAAAGAATGCCTTGAAGAAGCACTTCAACTACCGCACAGCAGCGTCCGAATGGCAGTTGAACACGCTTTTGGGAGAGGGCCTGCCCTCTCGATGGCAGGCCCTGTACAGCCTGCTGGACATGGAGGAGGACCTGCTGCCCAGCGTGCTCATGGCCTGCTGCATGCTGCCCAACATCTGTGAGTCCATGAGCAAAGTCCTGCTTGAGGAGCCAGGGATGCTGGCAGGTGGAGTGGATGTTGGTGAGGGAGGCAGCAGCGGAGACCCGGCACCCCTTGCTGCAGGTTTGCAGCCCCTCAGAATCGCTGCAACTTCAAGGGTGGCATGGGCAGTGAGCGGCCTTCGCAAGACATGCCTGGCAACATCTACCCCGGTAGCACAAATTGGAATTAAGAATTTTAGCTCCAGCAAGTGCTAAATACAGTTACTTTAGTGCTAACTGCAGTTAAAGTGTACATGTGAACCAGGCCATTGTTTTGTGCTACTGTTTTTGACTGTTTGTAGTACTGTATTTGTACTTTTAAAATGTTTGTAAGCATGATATGGTTCATTTCAAAGCAATTGCTTTGCATCTGCTTGTTACTCCCATAACTTTTACCCTGGCTGAAAAGGAAAAGATTACACACAGGGGCAGAGCTCTAATTGTGCACACAAGTTCTTCCATCCTGTTCTGCATGCAGAAATAAATGTGTGGTAGCTTTTCCCTTGGTGTCCATGCTTTCTTGGAAATATTGCCATAGATTTGCTCTCCAGGAATTGAAAAGCTCTGTAGTCTTGCCAGTAAGACAGGAATCTGAGCCACACAGCAGCAGTGGTGGAATGGGACAGTTGTCCCAATAGAGCCTTCCCCCTTATACTTTATTGCTTCTTCCTCTCCAACCATCTCTATTTGTTCTCAGACTGGAAGCTTGCAGGCAGGGCCCGTTTTCATGGGAATCGGAGTTTGAGGGCTCAGCCACACCTAGCCCTCAGACTAACCATCCACTGCCACCAAAAAGACTGTTAAACCTGTGTGACTACTTAGGCTTAAAGTCTCTAAAACCTCTCTCACAGAAAAAAACAAGACCAAAATCTAGTTGTGTTGGGGAAATGGAAGGTAGGCATGAAGTGGGACTAAAGTAACTGACAGAGACACCAGAAGATATATTAAACACAAGAACAGGCTTACTTGTGTTTAAAGGTTTCCAGTACAAGAACAGTCGATGCAAGATTATTCTCTGTAGCTGAGTGTAACAGAGCAGGAACTGTGGCTTGTAAAGTTTATTTAACAAAGTTACTAAGGTTTAACTACTTAACTATTACCAATACCAAATTGTAAACAGTCCTACTCTGAGTGAAAGATTAGCCTATCAGAAAAATAAGTCTCAAACATATGGTACGAAATGCAAACTAACCAATCAGCCTGCAGAACTGATGATTGACACAAACATTCTAAATTCTACCCCAAGCCACACAGATATACATATATACTACATCAGTAGCCAGAACAAAGACAATGTCTATAGACATGAGTCCCAACACTCTCCTCTCACTCTTCCTCCCACCCCCAGCTGTGGCACTGTCTCCCTTTTATTCAGTTCTAAAGGGATACCTTGGCCAATGAGAGAGTTTATCATCTCAGGCAGCTAGAATCTTCTTTCTCTGCCTGGACACTTTCCAGATAAGAAGCGTTACACCTTTAGAAAATAGGGATGTGCAAATCACCCAAATCAGCTAGATTCAGGTACTAATTGATTTGTACCTGAATCTAGCTGAATTGGGTGATTTGGAGACAAAACAAATCACCCCCGTGGTGGTCCACTGGATAGATTCAGATCCAAATCGAATCATGCCTGATACGATTTGAATTGATTCGAGATTCGGATACCTCCTATTAATTTCCCCAGAATCCCAGCTTTCATTTTAAAAAAAAGCTAAGCTCTAGCCCATGTAGAAGTAGAGGTATGGAGCAAAATGTGGTCACTATTTTTCAAGTGTTTGGATTCTTTGGTGTATAACAACATTCCTTCAATGAATCCCTATGAGGATTCATTACACACCTTCATTTCTTCTATTCATTTTGACAGTCTCTTGGACAGTGGAACATAGGAAGCTGCCATATACTGAGTCAGACCATTGGTCTATCTAGCTCAGTATTGTCTTCACAGACTGGCAGCAGCTTCTCCAAGGTTGCAGGCAGGAATATCTTTTAACCCTATCTTGTAGATGCCAGGGAGGGAACTTGGAACCTTCTGATGCTCTTCTCAGAGCGACTCTATCTCCTGAGGAGAATATCTTACAGTGCTCACACTTCTAGTCTCCCATTCATTTGTAACTAGGGTGGACACTGCTTAGTTAAGGGGACAAGTCATGCTTGCTACTACAAGACCAGATCTCTTCCCATGACAGTGCCAACTATCAACTGCCATGTGCCAACTACACCCCGCTCCCAACTGCAAGGCAGTGGGGTACTACTCAGTTTATGTTCTAGGATTTTTTCAAGTGTTTAGGCTCTTTGGTGTCTAATAACCTTTCCTCATAATGAATCCCTATGAGGATTAATTACACACCAAAGAGTCTAAACACCTCAAAAATTCCTAAAATAAAAACTGAGTACCCAGCGGCTTGGGGGGGGATAGTTGGAAAATGCGATACCACTAATTCCCCACCCCCACCTGCAAAGCAGTGGGGTAAAAATGAACAGAAGAAATGAAGGTGTGTAATGAAGACGCCAAGGAATCTAAACTCTTCAAAAATACCTTTAAAATATATGTAGTACGTGTGTGTGTGTGTGTGTGTGTGTGTGTGTACGCGCGCACATGGGGGGACAGTTGACAGTGACTATCACTGTCCAGTGATAGTCAAAATGAACAGAAGAAATGAAGGTGTGCAATTAATCCTCATAGGGATTCATTATGAGGAAAAATTATACACCAAATAATCTGAAAACTTGAAAAATAATGGCCACACATTTTGCTCCATAACTCCACTTCTACACGGGCTAGAGCATAGCTGCTTCTTCTTTTTTTAACAAAAAAAAAGTAAAGCTGGAGATCTGTCTTAGGGTTAGGATATGGCAACATCAAATCCCCATTATTTCCTATGGTGGGAATGTTCAAAATCAGTAAAAACTAAAAAGAAATTCATTACAAATCAACCAAGTGTCCCACTGCCTTGAAATTTGGGTGGAAGGTCGCACCCAAGGGGAACTACCTAACATCCAAATTTGGTGCCCCAGGACCTTGTTAGGTAGTCTGAATCAAGCCAGATCCAAATCCAAATTGAATCAAAGCAAATACAAATCGAATCTAAGGTGATTTGGGGGTGTAGATTTGGACATAAAACAAGTCAGGGGTGATTTGTTTGGGTCACAATTGAATAAAAAAAATCAATTTGTGCACATCCCTAGTAGAAAGTGGTGTAAGCTGTGATGGCTTGTGGTGCCGTATTCAAACCGCAGTCAACATCATGTTAATGATCTGTGGTAAGCTGGCAGCCATTAATATATTTCCATCCATTGCAATGTGTTTTCTCAGGAGGGACAGTGCATATGTTCTACTTAAAACATGTTCTCCGTTCCCTCCTCCTGCCCCATTTTGGCCAATGGAGTTGCAGAGGGGGATGACGTGATGAGGGTTTTTTTTAAAAAATTCTCTAGGTGGTTTTGCATAAAACCACCATCAGGGGGAGCACCACGGTACAAACTACAATTCCTTGATTGCCTCTCTATATAAAGGAAATAGAAAGGGGATTGTGCCATTGTGCAAGAACCTGAATGATTTTTTAAAAAAAAGAATTCATATACGGAAATCAGCTTTAGATATCAACAAATCCTCAAACTACGGAATGAGCCCACCATACCACATTGCCTTGAGAACAGTTTGCAGGCTTGCTGGTAAATGATTCCGTTCACTGGGTTTCCTTGCAGTAAACAAGGGGTAGGGGGAGTCAGTTGCTTTGCAATAAACAAATGGGGTTGCACAGAAGTAAATGATTCAGTTCAATGGGCTTCCTCTTAAGTGACCGTTCTCTCTCCCTGCCCTGGACTGTCCCACTGCCTTGTAGGAAACAAATGGGATTGCACAGAAGTAAATGATTTAGTTCAGTGGGCTTCCTCTTCAGTAAAGACGAAAGAAAGGGTGAAGGCTGGATTCAGAAATCCACTCAACTGCACTAGTATGAGCCTCCGGCCAAAGTAGCAAATTAAAAGAGGATTGCACAAGAACCTCAGTGGAAAAATAAAAAAAGGATTAATATGCGGAAAGAGGCTTTACATAGCAACACCTCATCAAACCGCAGAATGAGCCCTCCACACCACACCACACCACACTAGAATGGGGAAACAGTGGGGCAGCCCTCCAAAAAATAAATGTGATCAAAAACAAAAGCAGGAAGTAAATCAAAATCAGTTTGCAGTGCACTGCTGAGCAAGAACTCAAGTGGAAAAAATAAATACATATATTTAAAGGGGGCTCTAAAAATCAACAAATCATCACACTGCCATTTGAACCATCCACACCACACCACATCGCAACACACAAACAACCGGGCAAGCCTCCCACAATGGGAAAATACAGCTTTTTGTGTGTGTGACACACTATTTGACGTTATAGGGCTGTAACACAGCAATAAAACCTGAAAGAAGGCATCGGAAATGTGAATGGCACAGGGACTGCAATATTGAAACACATGTAGTTCAGAAGCACACTCAAGGGACACGTCATGACACTGTGGTAGTGTGCAATCTGGACAGCGCCCTGGAGACAACCAACAATAACAGTTCACAACTTTCCCTCCAAAACTCTGCAGCTGACAACTTTTACCTGCAAAGCTGCTTGTCAGAACGTTTTTGTCCCTTCAGAACTTAGAATGGACACAGAGCAAGGCAAGTACAAAACAAATTACAAACCATAAAACAAAGTGGGAAGGGATCATTCCTCCACACAGAGGGACATAGATTACAGAATCATCATTTTGCTTTGACGGGAGAGGATTGCTGGAAAATACCATTTACTTATGACTAAAACCTTTCCTGTAGGTGAGATGGTCCAAGGAAAGTGCAATATTTCATTTTTTTAAAATGAAATGAAAGCAAATGAAAGTTTTTCCATTGTCAGAGTGCTGGACATAACATATTAATTTAAAGGGGGCGAAGCTGAATGGGAGAGAAGAAGAGGGAAACAGTGTGGTCAATGGAGGAAGGGGAAGTGCTGAAGGGGTGGGGCCAAAGAGGGCTTAGTGTGGGTCATTGGCTCTGTGCCAGTGGCCCATAGAAATCTGGAGCCAGCCCTAGGATGGGCTCAGTCAATAATTAACTTAGTGATAGTCATCGTGAAGTCCTCTTCAGATATTATAAAAGTGTGAACACTCTGCTAGTACAGCATCTCAAGAATGCATCCTGGAGCCCAGCCTCTCCACTGTCCAGAGTGGCAATTTGTCTGAAGAGACAAATGTTGTACTCATGGTCAGATGCTCCCCATGACCAGGAACTGGAGCACCCAGTGGAGACTTCTGAATGTGCCGGCACAGGGCCTAGGTTTCAGATTGGATTCCTGGAATGCTCCACACATGTACAGCACTCACAATTGTTAAAACATCTGAAGAAGGCTTGAGAATGGGTTTTTAGTGGGCGGGGTGGACAATACTAGTGTTAAAACAGAATTCAATATTATAGACCATTTATTTAATTAAAAAACCAAACATACAATAAAATTTCAAGTTTATAGTCATATTTAATATATATATATATTGTACATTTATTTACATTTCTATACTTTTCCCCCTTTATTTTTATTTTCACACAGACTTCTTGTTGGTCTAGGAAAACATAAATGTGCTCAAATCCAGTTCTGTTGGAAAGACAGGGAGCAAGAAAAAGTCAATTTAATCATCTCCTACTCCACAGACAGCACATCCAGATGGTGCTTTATTTGAGGACCTCAGGGTAGGGGTGATCGCTCAGTGATGCAGGGCATTCTTTGCATGCAGAAGACTCAAGATCCAATCTCTGGCATCTCCAGGTAAGGCTAGGAAAGGCCCCTGTCTGAAATCCTGGGAAGTCACTCACATTCAGTATAGACAATACTGATCTATATGGACGAAGGTTCTGATTCAGTATCAGGCAGCTTGCTATTTTCTGAGTGTTTATTCAGTGCATCAGTCCTCATGAGCTGGGTACACGCTGGTTCCAATTCCACATGCACAGAAAAGATGGCCATAGTATCTCCTGTATTCGGACCAATTTGGACTCCACTATTTCTGCAAGGTCTATGGAGGAGGTGTCCAGCGATCCCTCTTGCAGTATTAGATTGGATCAGTTTCAATCTGTGACTCCTAAGGATATGGACAAGCTGCTTGTGGTGGTGTGGCCTACCACCTGTTCTCTGGATCCTTGCCTGACTTGGCTGCTTCTATCTAGCAGGGAGATTGTTGGAAGTGGCCTAGTTAATATCATAAATACATCACTGAGGGAGGGTAGAGTGCCTCCTTGTCTGAAGGAGGCAATGGTTAGACCGCTTCTTAAGAAGCCTCCCCTAGATTCCTCAGTGATGGATAGTTACAGGCCAATCTCCCTTGGTTGCTCAAGGTGATTGAGAGGGTGGTGGCCAACCAGCTCCATGCAGTTTTGGAGGAAAATGATTATCTAGACCCATTTCAAACTGGCTTTAGAGCTGGCTATGGGGTTGAGACAGCCTTGGTCAGCCTGATGGATGACCTTTACTGTGGAACCGACAGAGGGAGTTTGACTCTGCTGGTTCTTCTGGATCTCTCGGTGGAATTTGATACCATCGACCATGGTATCCTTCTGGATTGCCTGAGGGAGTTGGGGATAGGGGGCACTGCTTTGCAATGGTTCCGCTTCTATCTCTCTGCTAGATTTCAGATGGTGGAGCTTGGTGACAGTTGTTGCGCAAAACAGGAACTGTTATATAGAGTCCCTCAGGGCTCCATATCTACATGAAATGACTGGGTGAGGTCATCAGGAGATTTGGTGCTGGGTGTTATTGGTATGCTGATTACACCCAAATCTATTTCTGCTTTTCATCTTCAAGAAATGGCACTCATTCTCAAAATGCCTGCCTCCAGGCAGTAATGGGCTGGATGAGGGATAACAAATTGAATCTGAATACAAGCAAGATGGAGGTGCTCATTGTGGGGGCTCAGAATCTGAGGGGTGAGTTAGATCTTCCTTGCTGGATGGGGTTACACTCCCCCAGAAGGAGAAGTGTGCAGCTTGGGAGTATTCCTGGACCTAGTCCTCAGCCTGGTATCTCAGGTGGAGGCCATGGCCAGGAGTGCTTTCTATCAGCTATGGCTGATTTGACCGCTGCACCTATTCCTTGAAGAGGATGACCTCAAAACAGTGGTGCATCAGCTGGACCTCCCAGCTTGATTATTGCAATGTGCTCTACATGGGGCTGCCTTTGTACGTAGTTCGGAAACTTCAGTTAGTTCAGAATGTAGCAGCCAAATTGGTCTCTGGGGCAATCCGGAGAGATCATATTATGCCTGTCTTAAAACAGTTACACTGGCTGCCAATATGTTTCCGGGCAAAATACAAAGTGCTGGTTATTGCCTTTAAAGCCCTGAATGGCTTAGGTCCGAGTTATCTTAGAAAGCGCCTTTTTCTGCATGATCCCCACCGCATGTTAAGGTCATCTGAGGAGGTCTGTTTCCAGTTACCACTGGTTCCTCTAGTGGTGACTCAGAGGTGGGACTTCTCTGTAGCTGCTCCTGGGCTGTGGAATGCACTCCCAGCAGAAATCCGTAATTTGAGTTCATTAAGGTCTTTCAGGAGAGCCCTTAAAACCTATCTGTTTGGCCTGACCTTCCAGGCTTTTTAAGCTACTGTAAACTATTTTAAATTATTTCAAATGGTTGTCCTGGATTTCCAGGGTTTTTTTTAGCTGTTTGAATGTTTAATTGGTTTTATTCTGTCTTTATAGTTTTGATTTTAATTGTTAACTGGTTTTAATTGTTTTTATCCTGTTGTAAACTGCCCTGAGCCATTTTGGAAGAGTGGTAAAGAAATTGAATGAATGAATGAATGAATAAATAGTAGGCTCAGCATGGGCTACAATGTTTCCATAACAGAACTCCATCTTCTATGTCTTATTACCTATTTTTTCAGTGAACTTCACTGCCTTTTGGTTTGTTTCAGAGGCATCAAACTAAGCAGGACAGCTTCTTGTGCAGCCAAGCGTTAAACATTACTTAGGTACTTTAGAAATGTGAGGTACAATTTCATTTTCCAGGATCCACAAGAAATTTTTGAGCTTCAGGGCCTCCATTAGAATCCAGGAGGCTTGGGGATATGGACACTGCGTAACCACTTGACCCAGCGAGATCCTAATGCAAGAATACCAGAAGGAGGAGCAGGAGCAGCACGAGCAGGACGTCCAACTTGTCTTTGGACCCTATAAGCGGACGAGAGAGCGAGAGAGAGAGAGAGAATACTGATATTCATGAAATACAACAGGAGAACATATGAACACAAAACATGCCCATCAACTACCTGAATAAAAGAATAAAGAACTCACCTCCTTAACCACTGCCTGCTGGGCATCAGTTGTCACCCTTAAGCAGAATTGGCCTACGTATGCTGATGGTGGCAAAAGCATTCTGTGAACTAGCCTGATCATCTGTTCCATATGGTCAGAACCAATGCATCTGGTTTAGTGATGTTGCCAAAGTTTGTATTTACCTGGTTTGGAATACAGAGGTGCTCTTTTCCCCAGACTTTGGGGACCAGGTCCATGGCCTCACAGCCCCTGCTATCTCTTGGGGGCCTCCAAATCACCCACCCAGCCCCAGTGTGCCTGCCTTCATCTCCTCCCAGCTTGGTGTCACATCTGGGGCCAGATGGGGCTGAGTGCTACTCAGCTGAGTCACACTTTCTCTCTCCGACTCAGAAGCAGAGCATCTGCTCACGGTTCACCTGCCTTGAGTTGACATAGTATACTTCGACTTCCAAGAAGCTTTTGACAAAGATCCCCACCAAAGGCTCTTGAATAAACTTTCCAATCCAATATTGACTGATGGGCACCAGTACTGGCAACATTCTTCATATATTGATAAATCCACCCATATCCCAGAAGACTGGGGTATGGCAATTATTGCCCCAATCTTTTAAAAAAGGGCAAAGGAAAGATCCTGCCAACTACCACCCGATCAGCCTTTTGAATGTGGTCAGCACGTTTTACACAAAGCACCTATTTGTGAAATTCTATGACAGAAGATAACAATATTCCAGCTGAAAAACAAGCAGGTTTTAGGCCAGGAAGATCTACAATAGATCAATGGATGATGCTTTTGCATCATCTAGAGGAGAAATACGCACATGGTTTTAAAAATCCCTTTGTAGATCTAAAGTCTGCTTTTGATTTCATCCCTAGAGAGGTTATGGAAGAAACTATTGCTAATTAATATTGAAAAACATTTCCTATTGCTGATATATAAGCTGCATAGTAACACCAAACTGAGAGTTAGATGTGGCATTCAGGGCCAATTAACCAATTCAATCCCTACAATACGAGGAGTCAAACAAGGATGTGTGCTTGCCCCATTACTATTTCATTGCTATATCAACTCAGTAGTATAATATCTTGATTTAAAAAAAGAGTTCCACCTGCCTAAATTAGCACATAGGCATGTCTCACTACTTTTGTACGCCAGTGATATGGTTATTCTGTCACAGTCTGTGGTAGGGCTAAGAAGAGCCCTAAAATCCTTTGCACAATTCTGTGAGGATGAAAAGCTGCTGATAAACTATCAAAAGATAAAAATAATGACCTTTGCCAGGAGAGTTGAGGACAATAGTTGGTATATTAATGGCAACAAAATAGACCAGGTACACTGTTTTAACTATCTAGGAATAACCTTCCATTCATCTGGTCAGAGAGATGTACACTCAGATAGTGAAGACAAGTAGCACAGAGGAGTGCTTTGGATATTCTATCCTACTATCATACCAAAGGAGGGTGATATGCCCCCAGGGTCTTTAAATTATTTGAGGCAAAAGTAGTGGCGTAGCTGTATATGATGCACAGTTGGGCCCTTACTTTAACCTTGCCCTGATAGAGATTGTACAATCTAAGTTTCTAAGACCAATTATGCCAATCCCTAGATGCATCTCTAATACAGCATTAAGATTGGAATTAGGAGTCATGAGAGTGGAAACTTGAATGTGGATTACCATCCTTAACTATTGGCTACGGGTGGTATTCTCACCAATGGGACTGGCCCCACTGATGCTTGAAGATTTCCAATCACAGTGAAAGTCAGTTGTTAAACTAAAGGTAGCTTTTTATGGCTTTTCCCCTGAAGCACTGCAATCCATGGGTTATGAAAAAGCAAAAAAAGGCTGTAAAGAACATTAGCTATGGAATGGCAACAGGAGATTGGCCCCAAAACGACTTAAATCATGGAGACTTGCTTTTAGCACCAAGCCAGCTGATTATTGTCAAGCCCTAATAACTTCCAAATATCATAGAGCATTTGTGCGGGTTCGCTTTGATGTATTGACCTCAGCGGTCATACATGGTAGATATGGCAGGATTCCTTATTCTGACCATTACTATCCATGTAATACACAGGGCATAGAGGATGTGGGTCATGTTTTATTATACTGCTATTTTGTAGGCATGCACTTCGGCCACTTCCTGGACGAGGCTGACCGGGGCTGCAGGGAGGTACTCAGCAGCCCTGCACCAGCCATTTTGGGGAGAGCGCCAGTGGAGGAAAAGTGGCGGGGATGGTAAGTGCACCCTCCCTGCCCCTTAAAGCCCCCCACCACATTTCTACCCTTTAGATCTCCTGGAATGGCTTGCCATAGGGCTTTGATATTGGGCACAGATGTAGCGGCAGGTTGAGCAGGCTTTGAATCTTGAATTTGAAATTGATTTTTAATAATTTTTCCGATATTGCAGTATAGCTGCCAAAAAAAAAAGTTTCACACCTAGCAGTGTAGGAGCTAGCTGTAAACATCTGAATAAATGTTTGCAAAAATAAATATAGAATCTCTCCACCACCACCACCCCCCCGCCTGTGCACACAAAATGTGATATGTGCTGTGTAGGCCATCAGTGCAGAGTTTCTTGTTCAAAATACCTTCTAAAAATACAAACAATATATAAATCCACCTTTCCCTGAGCGTGTTCTGGTGTAAAAAAAAAATAGAGCATTGCAGATTATCTGGTGGTGAACAAGCGGGCAGTGGAGGTAGGTGGGCTTCAAAAGGCTTTTAGGTCTAGGATCCAAAATTACATAGGTGCACCATTGTTGGAATACAAACTTCTCCAGCTTGTAATGCTTGGCTGCATTCCATAACTCCAGTTCAGAAAGTAAACCAAGCTTCTGGGCATGGCAGATCAACAAGAAGCACCTGGTAGGGATATCAAGCACCCTAGGGCTTCTTGCACTTGAGATGTTGCTGGAAAAGCTTACATATAGCTTTATTCAGATATTAGCCCTATTCAGATGTTATTGCAGAGCACTGTTATGTGATTGGGAGGTGCAAGTGCTCAAGCCACCCAATCACGGAAGTACCTGCCATCATGGATGCAGCATTCATCTCTTCAGACAAACATCACTAACTTGAAGAGGTGTGCTGCCATGAATGAATGACGGGAATGGGGCAGGACTCCTGGCCCCATTTTACATGCTGTACTTGTGTACAGTGCTTTGCAATAACAACTGAATAGGGCTACTACACTGTATGAGTGTCCATACATCTGTACACTCATGTTTTTGTGTGAAAGACTGTACTTGTGTCCAAGTACAGTGAACCCAAGGGAACCCGAGGACAGGCTCATCAAATTCATGGTACAAATAGGAAACTGTACCTGTTATTCACACATAATGTTATGTGTGAATTATGTTATTATTATTATTTTATTATTATTTATTCGATTTCTATACCGCCCTTCCAAAAATGGCTCAGGGCGGTTTACACAGAGAAATAATATAAATAAATAGGATGGATCCCTGTCCCCAAAGGGCTCACAATCTAAAAAGAAACGTAAGACAGACACCAGCAACAGTCACTGGAAGTACTGTGCTGGGGGTGGGTAGGGCCAGTTACTCTCCCCCGGCTAAATAAAGAGAATCACCACATTAAAAGGTGCCTCTTTGCCAAGTTGCCAAGTTAACATTATGATTATGTTATTCACATTATGAATTCACATAATGTGTGAATAACTTGTGTACAGATCTGTACCTGTGTACACTGTACTTTCATTGTATGAGTATCCATCATAATGAACATAATGTTTGTTTTTATGTTTTTTAAACTTGTTGTGCACTGCCCAGAGCCTTTGGATGGGGTGGTCTAGAAATGTAATAAACAAACAAACAGTGTCTGAATAGGGCTAGATTGTACAAACATTGAATATGACATTTGAATAGGGCTTCTGTCATAGGTTCATGAAGGCTGCTAATATATCTACATAGGTACCTCAGAAAACTACATATTGAAGAATTCCTGGTGCATATAATGTAGCCATATTAGTGTCCTAGGGACCAGGGAGGAATGGAGGCCTCTCAGAGAGACACATGTTGATCTTGTTGCTGCCTAGAAAGGGTTGGGATTGCATGGTAAGGATTGGGTGAAGGGAAGCATATAGATAGAACTATGGGGCGCATGTACGGGATTGGTAGGGTCACGAAGTAGTTTTGGGGAGCTCATTGGGGTGAACATTTGGGCCCCATTGCATTCCAAATGAAGTAATTAGCATGATGGTTTTCAAATTTTGAAATTAAACTAGAAGTGGAAATGAGTTTATGATACCATTTCTGAATTGAGCTGAAAGAAATTCACCCATCACTGATTTGATTCATGGACCATGCCAATGCAATGGTACCAACAGCAAAGACTTAGGTTTATATTGGCAGAAAGGAATAGAGCTGTATTAGGCCTAATACCGTAAGCAATTCTAATGTGCATCAGGACATATACATAACGTATAACAACCAAAGTACCAGTGTCATATTTGTGGAAATAAATAATTTTATCTCTGTTAAACCAAACTCCTCTTTGTGTTTAATACATATCTACATAAGAACAAACTAAATAAAACATTGCATCATATTAAATATAATAAGACCATTCACATGACCAAAGTGGGCTAGGCTGTGGGGGAGGCAGGATCCTACCTGTCTTTCCCCAGATGATCAGAGCCTCTTCTGGGCTCCGCCACCTGCACACCCACATGACCAGCATGGTGGCAGACTCCCAAAATGGGATGGGGAGGAGGAAGTCCTCCTGAATCCCACAATGTACCATGCAGGCAGCAGAGAGGCAGCCCTAGGCAATGCAGCAGCATGCCTCTCCCTGGTCCTGCATTCCCTCTGGACTCTCTTGTAAACCAGCTCCCAGAACTGCAGAAGAGGCTCCTATCATCCACATGATCAAAAGCTGAGGTAGGACAGCAGATGTCTCTGTCCTACCTTGGTTAAAGAATGGGTCCAGAAGCTAGGCTACCCACTTTGGTAGGTGCTGGGTAGCAGAGGTTTCTGTGGCTCCAGACAAATCTCTGTACCAGGCTTAACCTTCTCCTAACCTCAAAGGGCTAGTTGTGAGGACAACCTCAGCCACTATATTAAAAATACAGTAATATCCATAAGTCGTACTATGAAGAAAAAGCCTTTGTTAACACTGCCCAAAAGCCTGTAAATCAAAATTAAGTTTAACTTTTGCATTAATTGAATATTGTGTAGCCATCCATGATTTGCACATTTGGTTATTGAGAGAGAGAGAGAGAGAGAGAGAGAGAGAGAGAGAGAGAGAGAGAGAGAGAGAGAGTCGTTCTTAGAGCAAAAAATATCAGTCTCTAATTTCTTAGGTTCCTGTGTCCAAATTCAAATATAAGAAAAAGCCAGGAGCAATTTTCTCTTGCACAGCATTCTATAGTGTCAAATGGGCTCAAGTGTTTCTTTTCTCTCTCAGGTATAGATGGAACACATTTGTGGTAAAGCATTCAGGCCAATAGTCCCAAACTGAATTTATTGCAAATCTTCACAATTGTAATACCCAACTCCAGCTTTTAGAACATTCTGAAATTGTCAGAACCAATGGAATCGCTATGCTAGTTGCTCAGCCTAGGAGCCCACGGTGATTCAAGGGATGAAGACTGGTTGTGAATGGTTGTATGCAGGCCTTCAGTAAGAACAAAGACTGAGAAAGAGCAAAGATGTGACTCTACAGCCACACTGTCTTCTTCTCATATGTGTGGAGCATAATCATTTTTCTTGTATTCATTTGGTATAAACTTGGTTTTTGTTTGTTATTTATTTATTATATTTGTACACCTCCCCAAACTTCCATCTCTGGGTGGTTTATAACACAAAACAAATTAAATCAGAAATTAAAATCTTAAAACAATTTAAAACCACAAGTCTAGTTAAAAAGCTTAGGTGAATAAGAGGCTGTTCTTACAATCAGCCAAAACCAGGCTAAGAGAGCCAAGCCCGGTCTTGGCTGATCAGCAACATGGTGGCAGCAAATCCACTGAAGAGGCCAGCCTCTTAAATGGAGTTAAGGGAGCAAGTGCCTTAAATGGCATTAAGGGAGCAAGTGCTCCCTTAGCCCGGTTTTTTAAATCATCTGCCAGCACCAGCTCCCAGCCAGTGCCAGAGGGATATCCACAATGCAATGCACACTTGTGCAGCACATTATAGGATTTCCAAGGGCTGGGGTGATGCATCCCAGCCCTCAACCCTCTGCGCTGCTGGGGAAAGCCAGTGTCCTTGTGGGCGTGTAATGCCAACACGGGTGGGACAATCGTCTGAGGGGGAGGTAAGTTTTTACAGCCTTGCTCCCTGCATGTCCCAAGCTCTTTCTCACTAATTGTGAGAAAGGGCTCTAAATGTGTCTTTAGAGACTTCTTAAAAGTTTTCAGAAATAGGGAAGCTCTTAATCAGTGATCTATTATTTGAGTTTCAAATTTTCAAAATCTGCCATATTTTGAGTTATGGGGGCTTTTTTGTCAGCTTTAGTTTCGGGCCTCACTCCCCTTGCTTCCCCACAGTGGCCCTTTACTGAGGCAAAGTGAGGCCCCTTGCCTCAGGCACTGCAGTACCTTGAGCCACGCATTGCTTCCCATCACGTGCCCATTATGCAGCCGAACAAATGATGAAAGAGTAACCTCACATCATCCTGGCTGTTATATTTGCTCGACAACCCAACTGCAACAGCTTCCTTTCTTAAACAGGCTCACCTTCAAAAATAGCCTCCAAATCTCCCAGATACCAACAGAATTTTGAGCAGCCTCACCAGCGGATCATCACAACCTCAGTTTACCCACTAGCATCTGTGCTCCACACACATCAGTCAAATATTCAGCACAAGACATCAAGCATTCCACTGCCTACCCCTTTTAGGGCTAGACAGCTCGCTGGAGATCTCCCTCTACCCTACTGGAGACCTCCCTCTACCTTACACTAGGCTCCATGAATGCTCCATCTGCCTCCATGTGCATGCTTTCTTGCACAGATATGGTACTATGTACACCAGTTATTTTTCTAATCATTCTAGTTTCTCTGTAACATCAAGAGTTGTACTCACATGGTTTGTAGTGTGAACTCTACATCCAGTTCTTCATTTGTCTGGAAATACAGGAGGGATAAAGAATTAAACCCTGTGCAAAACTATGATCCCTTCCCAGATATTCATGAATGATATTTTATTTCTTGACACTTAACCCACTTCCCACCTCATAGTGTACAAAATGTACAACATGAAGCCAAATCCTCAATTTTACTACCATTATTAGCATGGGATGCAGAAGGATCATTTTCAGTGTTAGCATCTGTGCCAACACTGCTATTTGGCCACAATGCCTAATATCCATTCTAAAAAGCACTGCTACCATTAGGGTTGTCACCCATTTATGACAATTCTTCTTGATTTCAAAAGCTCTGTCCTAATACATGGAGAGCTTATTACAGAAACTGCCCCTTTTTGTTGTGGTGGTTATTACTCGTATAAAATGAAGTCTCATTCAATGCAGAATTGTGCATCTGAACCCACTTTAATGAGTGCTGCATTCAGTTCCAGAAATATATGCATGAAAACAGAGGGTTCTGGAAGCAACAAATATCAAGAACGCATAGCAATATAATGCACACGGCAGTATTGGTTTGTTTATCATATCCACTGTGAGTGAATGCAATGATCATTAAGCATCTGTGACCTTTTTTACAACTCTGTATTTAACACTGAATGATGTGACTGGACAACCAATCATGAGTGTATTGAAATGTCAACAAACTCCTTAATATCCTGCTCATTTTGCACTGCCAACAAGGCAAATGGCTTGGCAACTGCCGATTTCCCTGTTTACAAGGTAGTAGCAACTAAGTCCCATTTCAGTCTACTTCATTTCACACTTTATAAACTAGCTTCTCTTTCCAAAACTGTATAGGCAACCATTTGGTTGGCTCCTTCAGATTCATCACAAGCTTTTCATTTTGCTTTTTTAAAAACAATACAATAATACAGTGACAAACCCTCCTCAATCTATCTATGCCAAAACTATTGAGATGTTCCACCATCTTTTCATTATTGTCATGATGGTGATGATGATGATTGTAGTCTAGCATGCAGTGCCTAAGAAGCAGCAGTAGGGGGCAGGTTAGCAGTAGGGGGCAGAACAAACAAAGAGGTGTGTGTGTGTGTGTGTGTGTGTGTGTGTGTGTGTGTGTGTGTGAGTGTGTGTGTGAGAGAGAGAGAGAGAGAGAGCGCTGGTGAGACAGTTCCTGTAACTGATCCGGAACAGCAGATATCAGTGTTTTGTTTAACGTATCAGTTGTGACTGAAGTTTTGAGGGGATTTTGTGGGGAACCTCTTCTGTAGCCTTCTTCCACTGTTCTCTCCTGAATAGCTCTTTCATATCTCCCCTCTCAGCTTCTCTTTCTCACAGCTACAGTTAAACAGCTACGCCTGGTTACCTCAGTAGCCTGCCCGGACCCCCTATTGCTTTCTCCTAAGCATTGCTACAGGCTACATTATTTTTGTAGCAGGAGGAGGAGGAAGCATGTGTGCCCAGGAGGTGGCAAATACAGACAGAAACAGAGGAGAGATCATATGCTCTGAAAAAGTCACACGATACAATAAATGGCACTTTTTAACCATACATTTCTGCAATTACTTCACGACTCACTTGTGGATCCAATTTGAAGCTCACACGACTTGTTTGTTCAATACGCAGTTTAGCGACATCAAAGCAAAGTGAGAAGAGCTCATCATCTTTGGTAATGTAATCTTCATCCCAGATTTTCATTTGTATTATATTCTAGGAACACAATATATTCTGGTAAGTATTTTGAGTCTCAGAGGATTTTTTTAAAAAGGAAAGTATTTGGGGTTTAGGTGCACAAGGAAAATAAATAAGAAAGCCTAAAAGAATTATTCCATTTGCTAAGCAGGGTCCATCTTGGTTTGCATTCGGATGGGTGACTACATGTGAGTGCTGCAAGATATTCTGCTTAGGGGATAGGGATATAGCTCTTTGGAAGAGCATCTGCATGCTTGCTTGCAGAAGGTCCCAGGTTCACTCTCTGGCATCTCCAGGTGGAGCTGGGAGAGAGTCATGCTTGAATCCTTGGAAAGCAGCTG
This sequence comes from Hemicordylus capensis, assembly GCF_027244095.1. Taxonomy (NCBI): domain Eukaryota; kingdom Metazoa; phylum Chordata; class Lepidosauria; order Squamata; family Cordylidae; genus Hemicordylus; species Hemicordylus capensis. The sequence goes on from NC_069657.1 coordinate 73,806,321, forward strand.
TTAGTCAGTGGAGACAATACAGAGCTAGATGGACCAATGGTCTGACTCAGTATGCGGCAGCTTCATATGTTTCTATGCCTTGAAATATATATTGATGCCTGTGCACATGAGCAGCCAAGCCCAGGCTTGGGAAGCCACTGCCTGGATTGAGCCCGATCTCAGCGCTGCCTTGGCCCCAAGCCTGGGTTTTTTATCTGGTCTTTAACCGGGTTTAGAGGGTGCGGGCAATCCCTCCACCCCGGGACTGGGGTCGTGTATGTGCTCAGGCTGCCTGCAGCCTAAGCACACACAGAGTTGGGCGCCTAGAGCACCTGACTCACGGGGGAATCCCCCAATGCTCCATGCTGCTCACCCCATGCATTGTGGGATCTCTGGATTGGAAGCTGGGTCTCATTTTCCCAGCCTCTGGAGATCCACGCTGCTGAATCATGTGGGAGCACAAGCCATGCTCCACATAATGAACTCCTCATCGTCTGGGGGGAAGGTAGGTTCGACCCTTCTCCCCGCCCCCCGGCTGCCCTCCCACCATGGTGGCAGTTGTGAGAATAGCCTTAACATGTCCAGCTTTCTGGCACCCAAATTCCAAACTCTTTGTCTAGAATACAAAGATGTTCCAACATGCCCAGTGGGATAGCTGACTTCCCCCCCGCCTAAGAAACACAAGCCCAAAGCATTCCTGGGCAAAGGAAACTACTAGTTTTCATGGATGCAACTAAGTGGCATAAAAATTGAAGCTAAGTCCAGACTAGTATCTATCTATCTATCTATGGAAGAGATTTTTTCAGCACTACATCTGATTGCCTCCTCTACCTCAACAAAGCAGAAACTTGCCTACAGCTAAGTGGCAGTTACTGTAATACTGCCATACAGTGTGAGGCACTGTTATAAAGCTTAAGGACCTAGTCACTCTCACCCATATTTTGATGACTCCCAGATTAGACTACAGGAATGGAGTTTCTATGCAAGATTGCCCTTCAATATGGTTTGGAAACTACAATAGTGCCAAATGCCTCTGCCTGCCTACAGCTTCAGGTTAGCAAGAACACATTAAACCTGCTCAAAAACAACTGCTTTGGTTACTAGTTTCTTTCTAGACCCGATTCAAAGTGCTGGCTGTGACCCTCCAAGGTCTGGAGCTCAGCTCAGGCATCTGAAGGGCACTTTCTTCCATATGATCCTGCATCATGCTTTTATAGTCAGTCGATGGGGCATTGCTCCCTGTTCCATTCTTGCAGATAGTAGGGCTGTCATCTACCAGGAGTAGGTTATTTTTGGTGGTAAATCCTGAAGCCCCAGAACAATTTTCCCCAGGAGCTTTCCCAGAAGGTGACTTTACTTTGGGAGGGTGGATGTGCGTTCACATATTGGCCAGATTTACCCCCAAAGTCCATGCAATAGAGAACATTCCATGCATGATTTGGGTTTTTCCCTGCATATTGGAGCTTAGCTCAATTAATGTCCGAGGTTAAAAAAAAAAATCCACTTTTTGCATTGGATTTATTATTATTATTATTATTTTTGCAAATTCAGACTTGCAGTAAAGGTTCACAGGAAACCCTCAGTAAAGCCTGCCATTTGGAAAAGCTCCAGGAAGTTTTAGAAACAGGAGGTGTTTTTATTCCACCAGGCATTTGGAAAATAGCAGGAGATGGCTCTTTTATGATTGCCCTTATGTAATTATAAATTGTGGGCTAATATTATTTCGATTTGTTGGATTTTTTTTTAAGCACCTTGTGCACATTGCTATTGAAAGACAGTCTAGAAATGTTGGCTGACATCCACATGAAAGTTGTGCAACAATGAGGGAAAGGAGATTTTGGATAACGTCCCCTCCTCTCAGCAGCCCATGTTGCCTCCCAAAAATATGTCCCAGAGGGTCCCAAAACCTTCAGAGACATATTTTGGGAGGGAAAGTGGGCTGCAGAGGAAAGGAAAGATTGATGAAAATCACCCCCTTCCCCATCACACACTTGCAACATTAGTCTGAATGTCATTATTTAGCAATAATCAATATTACCTTCAGTAATTTAGGTGAGTGTTCCAGCCATATTCCACACACACAGGTCCCCTTCCTTTTCCCCCCTCTCTTCCATCACTATAACTTACTTGGCTCCTGAACAAACCTTCAAGCAACTATTTGCCTCACAAGATGCCATTTGCTAGAGTGGATGGGGAATGGCATGCATTCCTTTTATTTGTTGCTAGAGCCTTTCTCGAATTGTCTCACAGCAACAAGAACTTAACTCTGGTCTTACCTTTACACGACTGTCAATCCTATAGCAGAAGGCATGATTCCACACTGGATCTTTACAGTTGGGGATAGTTTTGGTCCGGGCTATTTCACTTGAAGCAGTTGGAAGCCATAGAGTCACATAGCAATCAGACTCAGTCACTATAATGAAAATAAATTATAATTAGCCATCTTCTAACACTGAGGCAATTAGAGCATTATATAGATTTGTGGGAACATGGGAACTGCCTATACTGACTGACAGTAGTTTCCCCAAGGTTTCAGGCAGGAGTCTTTCCCAGTCTTGCCTGGAGATGCCAGGGATTGAAACTGGGACCTTCTGCATGCAAAAGGAGATGTTCTACCACTGAGCTTTGGCCCCACTTCCAAAGGCGAAATACACAATTCTCCCAGTCAGGCACTGACTAGACCCACTTAGCTTCAGCAAGGTAGCTGTATCATGTGTCCTTAGCCCATGCTCTGGGACCCTAGTGGGATGTACAGTATGTATAAGGAGAAAATGGGGGTGCTGTGTTTGCTATATGAACAAGAGCCACTGGGAAGCACCATACAGGGAGACTCAACTGGACAGGATAAGAAATATTCTCCCTTCATCATGGAGTCCAGACTCTATACATTCTACATGAACTACCAGTCCAGAACATCAAACAGGAATAGTTATACTGGCACAGTCGTGCCAGTATAGTTAAGCTGGAGAGTGTTTTCAACTTCCCACCATTATAAGCCCTGGACATTCTATTGCTTATAAAATCAAAACTATTTGTCCGATCTGCCTGGCCATCAGCACACATTCGCTAACTTACAAGAGACACTGCCCCTGCCAATTTGGTGAAGATCTGTTGGAAGATGGTTTGATCAGGGCTGCTCAAATTTGGCCTTCCTGCAGATGTTGGCCTACAACTCACATAATCCCTGGCTATTGGCCACCGAGGCTGGGGATTATAGGAGTTGTAATCCAAAAACAGCTGCGGGGGGGGGGGCTAAATTGAGCAGGCCTGGCTTAGAACAGTTTGAAGTTTTTTTCCTCTTTTGAACCGGTTTTTTTAAGAGTTGGTGACATTTTTTTCAGACTGAGGAAATGGTACCCAATGATTTTGTAGTCTATTTGCATAGTTTCAGCCTTAAGACTGCATGACAGAAAAGTGGTTTTTGACATTTCCCTGGGACCCAATCAATGGTGATTTCAGAACTGATCCTCAAAGATGCATTTTAAGAGGCAGAAAAAATATTTATTTGTTTGATTTTATTTCTATACTGCCCTTCCAAAAATGGCTTAGGGCGGTTTACACAGAATAATAAATAAATAAATAAGACGGCTCCCTGTCCCCAGAGGGCTCACAATCTAAAAAGAAACGTAAGATAGACACCAGCAACAGTCACTGGAGGTACTATGCTGGGGGTGGATAGGGCCAGTTGAAAATGAATCTTTAGTGCTAACAGAGTGAGTGTGTGGTAGCAAGTTTGAGGTTACAGTGCCCACAGTGCTACTCACAATAAACATGGCGGCTGACTCACCACACTGCCCCACAGCTAGTGCTCAGATTGTGGCTGTGTATGTGCAGATAGCAGCTGGCTTTCCCACCAGCTGCTGCCTGCTGCCACCACTCCTGCCTGATGCTCCACCCCACTGTCTAATCAGATTCCCCTTTTAAAAACACCTGGACATTCATTAATCCAAAAACTTTCCAATTAAAATGAGAGTTAGAGGCTGTTCTCACGAGCGGCCAAGACCAGGCCCAGGCTTGGCTACCTGTGAGAATGGCCAGGATCTGTGCAGATCCAAGCAGTGCCTTGGCGGCAACCCTACCAAAGAAGCCCCCCAGTTAGCCGATGTTAAGGGCGAGCTTATGCCCTTCACCCTAGCTGCTCAAGTGTCAGCACCGGCTGCTTGCAGCCAGCACTGAGATACTGTGGAGCTCCTGCCCAGTGCTGGGGGGATCCCCACAACTCACTGTGCACTCGTGTGGTGCATTGTGGGATTTCCAGGGGCTGGGATGATGCATCCCGGCCCCTGCATATCCGCACTGTCCATGGCAGCTGCGGACCATCTGGGTGCACATTTCATGTGCCCAGCAATCACCCACCCTCAAGCCCTCTCACTTGATGTGAGAAAGGGTTCTTAAGCTGCTTTACGTTTTCACTCATGCTCTAAAAAGAATGAAAATTGCAAGTTGAGGTGCCCATCTTAACTTCCACACTGTAAGCTGTAAAGACTTTGTACAGTCTAATTTATTACAATGGCTTTAGAATTCCAACAGGCAGAAATTCATCAGAGGCATCTCTAGGAAGTGATTAGGGAAACAGCACCTATTAAATATCTACCTGGATGCATCCCTCCCCAGCCCAAAGACCAAGGCAAAGTGTGGGTGTATGGGGCCTCATTTCTAAAGCCATCATCATATACCAGACTGTACAAAGCCTTTACAGCTTTTATGGTGAGAGGTTAAGGGGCTACTTGCTGGCTCCCCACCGTCAACAAATCATCCAACTGCTCAGTGGGGCTGCTAGTTGAATTGGGGCTTTGTCATTATCATTGGCCTTCAGGGGCCGCCTTGAGGGCTGGGCGTGTTGGTGGGGGGCTGCTGGGCCAGGCCTTGGACAGTGCTGTACTTGGGGGGGTTTAAAGGTAATTTTATAACAATCCCTTATTACTTTATAGGAGTAGATTGTCTCAACTGGTTTGTTTGTTTGTTTGTTTGTTTGGCTGTTATGCTGGTCAAAGACCGAAATAAAGACTATGCTATGCTACTTGTGTTCTCTGTGGTTTCTGGGTGCATATATTTGGTCTGGACTCAAGGCATGGGCCATGCCTCCTAAGAAAGCATTGGGTAAGAATGGGGGATGCCCCATGAAGAATCCAAGGCGGCGATCCCCTCAGTTGTCTTCCTCCAAAGATGAGGGGGATATGGCACAAATTGGTGTGCTGAACCAATAGACAAAAGCGCTTGAGGACTTGGAAGTAGTTTTATCATTGGACAGGACTCTTATCTGCATGTGGCACACCATCCAAGGGGCTGACCCACACACACACCCCACACACAGGGGATTAAAAGATTGTGGAAGAGTCTCAACAGCAAGAGCCCCCCAAGGAAAGAGGGGGGAGAACAAGGAAGAAGAAACAGCTAAAGATCGAAAACCTACCCCCCACCCCCCACTGAGGCAGTGACGGGTGATTTGTTTACTGTGAGTACCAAGAACAGGTTCACAGTCCTAGCCACAGAAGTCCCCATCCTGACCCCCTCAGCCAAGCCAGCACCCCAGATACCAAACAACCCACCAAACAACCCACCAAACAACTGTGAGGGACGGAGCAGGCCCTTGACCTATGTATCCTTGGTTCATGCTGCCTTTTGGAGGCTGGGGCTATTGCCCCTTTTGGGCTGCATCATCATCATCACCCCTGGGCTGCTGGGGCCTTCCTGGGCTTCCCTGGTGGGCCTATGTCCACACTGGTATCAGCTGAACAGGTTTGGAAAGGGGTAGCTCCTCAGGGTACCACTGCAACACCAACAGGGGCTGAGGGTGGATATCCCATGGGTGTGGTCCCATCACCACAGCATTCGCCCTATGAGGCTCTGGGTCTCCCGTTTGCGGATCACTTGCTACCAGCCACAAAGGAGAAATTGAAGGGCTAATTTGTAGGTATATGGATATCATTCATCATGCCATCATGGATTTTGCGGGCACCTCCTGGGCCCTTTATGATGAACATTTTAGGATGAGGTCCGCCCTAGACCCTGCCCTCCCATGGGACACCCCACTGAATGAGCTGTGATTACTCATCACGCCCCCATCCCATCCAGTTGATGGCAACAGGGCTGATAGTGGCCATCTTTTGCCCAAGGCACCAGGCTCCTCCAGTGAGTTGGACATTCCATTGGCCAAAAGGTAAGACTGAGGAACCCGCTATGCAACTGTCTTTTTGGGGCACTCAGTTGGACACTGTTGCGGGATACAGCCGCCTCCTCAAGGGTACGCTTAGGGTGCTTTGAGAGCTCATTGGGGCTCTGGAGTCTGTCAAGAAAACCACACTTAGGGAGCTCCAAGTGGTGACTGACCACCTGAATTTTGCAGGTGGGCAGTAGCTCTGGGATGGGCCATTTTAAGGTGACTGTTGATGCTTAGCTGGAATCTCATAAGAACAGCCCGGCTGGATCAGGCCCAAGGCCCATCTAGTCCACCATCCTGTTTCCCACAGTGGCCCACCAGATGCTGCTGGAAGCCACAGGCAGGAGTTGAGGGCATGCCCTCTCTCCTGCCATTACTCCCCTGCAACTGGTTCTCAGAGCCATCCGGCCTTTTGAGCCTGGAGGTGGCCCACAGCCCTCCGACTAGTAGCCATTGATGGACCTCTCCTCCATGAAGTCATCCAAACCCCTCTTAAGGCCATCCAGGTTGTTGGCTGTCACCACATCCTGTGGCAGAGAGTTCCACAAGTGGATCACGCGTTGTGTGAAAAAGTACTTCCGTTTGTTGGTCCTAGACCTCCTGCCAATCAATTTCATGGAGTGACCCCTGGTTCTAGAGTTGTGTGAGAGGGAGAAGAATTTCTCTCTCTCCAAATTCTCTAAACCATGCATGGTTTTATAGACCTCTATCATGTCTCCCCGCAGTCGTCTTTTTTCTAAACTAAAAAGCCCCAGGTGTTGTAGCCTTGCCTCATAAGAAAGGTGCTCTAGGCCCCTGATCATCTTGGTTGCCCTCTTCTGCACCTTTTCCTATCTCGCTGCCTCATCACAGGGTATGGGTTACTAAGGGCATGCACCGACACTCTATTCAAACTGTGCAGGTACACTGGAGCGCCTCGCAGTTCTCAAGGGCCGCTGGACAGGACAGTCAGGCTCAGCAGCCGCTCCCACTCCACCCACCTCTGCTACACGGGGGCTGCTCAGCTCACCACCACCCCCAGCTGTGCACATGGCGGCTAGAATTATTTTAAAGACTGGTGTTTCGGCCTTGTTGCAGCAGCGGGTGGGAGGGAGGAGAGAAATTTTTCACCGGGGCCCAGACCTGTTCTCGGTGGCCCTGGGTGTAAAGGCTCCATGTCTGTTATGTAGTTGAAATAAAGCTCCTAGAAAAGACAGGCTTGTCTCAGCTCTCAGTATAATACACGGTGCCAGAAGATAAATGTAACCCAAGAGCTTATTAACATGATTGTTTGTTGGGTATCTTTTCTTACTATATCATGGGGGGAAATGTTAGAAATGTAGCAGTTTTTTTCCATCCAGTACTGTACAGCGCGCTCAGACAAGACCACTTTGCCTCAAAAATGAAAGGGAAAGTCAGCTTTTAGAAACATTGCCCACTCCTTTAAAGATGGTTTTGTGAATTGTTAACAATCGTTAACAATTTGTTAACCCTAAACTAGTCAATAAATCCAAACCAACACAGGATAATCAATACTGCCCAAGCTTGCCAAAACTGCATTGTGCTCAAATATTATTATGCACAGCATAACATTTTCTGCAAAGGTAAACCTTCTTAACATAGGTGGAGTTGCCTCTCTTGAAAACATTACAGCTGCCTTGCATGTAGTCGTGGTTTCCTAATCCACCACATGTTCTCTAGCAAACGTATTGCTCTGCTCCGTCATCATTTGTCAAGGGTTAAGGATTTTGTAACCTCACGTGTATGAGCAAATGCCTTTTGCATAGTGTTGATCTTGTTCATGTTGTGACTTGTAATTAATCACAATGTCACCATCTAAGTCCGCAATAATTACAGCTGACTTAATACCTGTAGTAATTTCCCAACAGATCATATGCTCATTTCCCCAATGGCTTTGAAAGACATATGCATATAATACCTGGGAAAGAAATTCCCTCCTCGTGTTCTAAACATACTTCAGTATGAATTGTTTACTTCTTACACAATCAATATTTCTCAATGACAAATGCATAAGCAGAAGCAAACTGGCCACCCAGTGACCTCCCCAAGGTCAAGGGAATGCAGCATCAATCCTCTATATGTAATGCCATTTCAGTTAGTAACTTTTGTGCCAAAAGTAACGATTTCTCACCTAATTGTGCCAAAATTCATAAAGACCAAAGAATTCCCAATTTTACCAGCTATGTTTGTGATGTGTGAAATACATAGATAAAATACCTAGATAAAATCAGGTAAAGTAGTATGGGCTGGATTCTGTCTTTAAAGCCAATGTGGGGTTGAGGAAATCTGACACACATATCTTTATATCAAGCAAAGCATTTGTGCCTGTTAAGACATCAGAATTTATCAAGATGCATGGTTTAGCCACTTTAAACTCAGCTCTGTTTGTGCATCTTTAAAATGTGAAGAGATAACGGTATTGTTGGGAACAACCTTCAAGCACAAATAAGTGTGGTATGAATTACACGCTTTGTCTTTTGTACTCTAAAAGAAAAGAAAAAGTGAGACAGGATGAAAACTCCTTGTGTCAACTAGGAATTTGTCAGCTGACCTTGGTTAAATCAGATAATTGTCTTCCTGTATGATGCTCAGCAGCTTTCATGCCATTTTTAGATACTAACATGATTCAATTGGACCCTGTGCTGCTGTGGCACTTACAACAGGTTCCCCATGTAGGAAATTATTTTGAAAAGCAGCAAAATAATAAAGTGTAACCTTCTTTCATATTCTTGTCATGGAAGAAAGCAACATATGTTTCATAGAAAATGTTGGCATATTTATATGAAGCACGTAAGAGGCACCACAAAGTGTGATGCAGTAATTGGGATATGCATTATGTCTCTAATAGCCTTGAAGCATTATGCCTGTTTGGCAACATACCTACTACCTTTGGACTCTAATGTGAAAGGGAGCAGAAGGAATCATACGTGCCCAAATACCTTTAATTGAACATTCACCTTTTTTGCAGCTGTACCACATTGCTAGCTTATGTTCAGTTTGTGATTAACAGCAATTCAAAGGAACTTTTCTTTCCTACTACTGCCAAGCCAATATTTCCCATCCTATAACTGTGCATTTTATCTATCTATCTATCTATCTGCCTAAATGTAGAACTGTGCATTTGTCTCTGCTGAATCTCATTTTCATAATTTCAGCACAGTGTTCTATTCTGTCATGGTAATTTTAAGTTTTGGGTTTGTTTGTTTGTTTAGGTGTTGGCAAATGTCATCTATAAATTTGATGAGGATTCCCTCCATTTCTTAATCTAAGCCATTGATTAAAATGTTGAAGGGGACTGGATTCTGAACATAGGCCTGTAGCACCCTACTCAAAACCTCCTTCCAGTTCGATAAGGAGCCATTGTTAAGCATTATTTGAGTAGTTCCACTTTACATTTTTTGATGTCATTTCTGTTGTATTCTATCTAATAATCTGTTATGTTTTGTTGATTAGAAGTTTGTCCCAGTTGGGATCCTGTAGAGAGTGTGAGGGTGGGGTCAGAAAGAAAAGAGAGGAAAAGGAGGAGAAAAATGGAATTGTTTCTGAATAATGCTTAGTTATTCAAACATAAGATTTCTTTGTATTTATGAGGGAAGCAGCTATAAAACAATGTCTTTGCTCATGTCAAATTATATGAAATGTTCTGACTTATCTAACCTATTGTGAGTTCCCAAATGAACCATAAACCTTTTTGTCTGATCTGATCACACATAAGCAGCTGCCATGTGCTTGGAAAACATAGGCTGCATTCCGACTTATCAGTTAACCATAGTTAAGCATGGCCAAGATTTCAATTTGAAACTCCAAATTGCACTGCAGACGTTCACCAAACCATGGGCCCGCCATACACCAGTTGCAGGAAAAAGGAGCTCCTCCTGCTGCCTGGCTGCTGAAGCACATCCCAGCAAGCGACATGGGCCCAACTTTGGACAAAGCATCAGCATGTCAGCGAAGCATCTGTGATTGCCCACTATCTAATGGGGGGGGGTGTCCTTTGCATTCAGCTAGCTTCCTCGGGCCAATGACAGCTTTAAAAAGGAAAGAAGGAAAGGAAAGGAATGGAAAGAAAAAGCAAGCTTCTGCATTGCTGCATCCACGAAGTGCAGAGATGGAGGAGGAGAGGGAATGGGCAGTGGGGGGCAGATCATGACATGCAAGGATCATTTTCTCATGTACTTCTGTTATGAAGCGATGGTCCACTGTTTTTCCCCCAAAGAGACAATGTTTCAGAGAGAGGAAGTGGAGAGGAGAGCAATCCTAGAGAAGCTTCCCTTGGTCATTCGTCTTCCCCCCTCCACGGCTGCCCCCCAAAATCATTTCCCCTCCCCCTCCAAGGGGGATATGATTGCATTCTCTGCTGCACCAAAGCCCCCCAAAACTGCTGCTTGCCCTCCCCACCTTCCACATCCAAAATCCCAAACCCGCTCATCGCACTCTGCATCCCCACCTCCCTCCCCATCCCTCCACTGCCCAGGTGAGAGAGGGGGTGCTCTGCACTTCTAGTTGAAAAATACAGTGGTTTGAGAAAGAATGGTTTCACTTTACTGGGAAACAAAAGAAAACACTTTACAGTGGCTTGAAGCTGGGAGTAGCAGGAGGGTTGGCTCTTTAAGGTCCCCTGCACATGTCACTATTGACAGGCCTGAGAGAGGCAGGGTGGTGTGGTGCTCCGGCCGATACATGGCCAACGAAAATTGTGGCATGAATATAGCAGCCAGGTCCCTAGGCAGGTTTGCCCCACCACAGACCTGCCCAGGTTTGGAAATCAGCACAAAACTGCAGTTATGGCAGCTCCCAGAGCCAGACATAATGCTTTGGCAGCCAAACCAGAGGTCTTGGTGGCGAACCTTTGTGCAAACCGAAGGTTCATTTGGAGTTTGGCAAGGCAAACCAGAGGTAGCTTTTTACGCTTTACTGTGGTTTCGTACACCTGTACGTAACCTCTGCCCCAATCAAATGCAGTTATCCATTATGTTTGAACTGGCCCATACAAGAATGAGAATGAGAGGTGTATATGGTCTGTATGGTTTTTTCATTGCTGAGTTCAAAACATACATCCATTGGCACCATAGACAATATTATGTTAGGATGACTTCTAAGTGTTAGGATGACTTCTTTGCTCTGCTGAGCTGAAAGATTATGGAATCTGACAGTCCTATGGCTAATGCATTTTATTGTCTACAAATACAATAAATTATGCTCTTCAGATACTTTTTGTTCATTTTTGCCTAGAATAAGCTTTAAGAAAAATGTTTTGCCTAGAATAAGCTTTAAGAGAAATGTTATTATGAGAGCAGCCATAGGGGAAATGGAAACAACATTTGTAGACCTCTAATCAGCAGACTTGATGACGACAACAATTCATGAGCTCCATTTGACCCATAGGCCCCCATTTCTGTGAGACAAACATTATTTTCTAGAAGCATGGAATTAATGTTAACAGAGATACTCACAGGTATCTGCCTTGTGGATATTTCTGGCTCTCATTACTCGTACTGTGAGGAGTCTGAAAGGAGTTTCATTTCTTTGCTAGTACAAGAAACAACATCAACATCAGTGTTTGTACAAGCGTTTTTACATACATACACATATACAAATGAGACTGAGAATGAACAATACAGCATGCAGGGTGAGTCTTTGTCTGTAGAAGTTGACAATTTCTTCGTTACTCCAAGTAAGTTGTAAACAAACCCTGTTTATATTGCATATTTTAGAAAACAGTTTGAAAAAGGGATAAGCAAAAATAGGAATAGGAATATGCCAATTCAAAAATAGGAATAGGCATATACCAATTCATAGGAACATAGGAAGCTGCCATATACTGAGTCAGACCATTGGTCTATCTAGCTCAGTATTGTCTTCACAGACTGGCAGTGGTTTCTCTGAGGTTGCAGGCAGGAATCTCTCTCAGCCCTATCTGGGAGATGCCAGGAAGGGAACTTGGAAACTTTCGCTCTTCCCAGAGCGGCTCTATCCCCTGATGGGAGTATCTTATAGTGCACATACTTCTAGTCTCCCATTCATATGCAACCAGGGCAGACCCTGCTTAGCTAAGGGGACAAGTCATACTTGCTACCACAAGACCAGCTCTCCTCATTCAGAATTCTGAGGTCCTTTTATGTAGCAATAGGATGCATGCATGCTACTGCAGATAAGATTGTTGCCATTAAAGAGATAATCAGAGGAGTGTTGACTTTGAAAACACTGGTGGCACATGAGGTGGAAAAAATAGCATCAGTCCTCCTCCAGACCGGTGATCAGTGCTGTCAGAGTGCCAGTTATCCCTCTGGCAATGTATGTAGCCCTGATCCAGAAAGGGGCACATGCATGCAGCCCTGGCCACAGAATGCAAGGAGATTTTTCCCTCTGTATTTCCCTTTTGTAGAGTGCACAGCAAATTTCCCCATCAGATCAGACCAATTATCTCTAACTATTAAGCAAATAGCTGCACTGGTAGCTGCTGCAAGCCAACCATTAGGAGTAAGCAGATAACTTTCTGAGTGAATAAAACAAGCTGTTATGATATAAATGGCAGTGAGTAAAGGTCAAGTGCTAAAATTTAACCAGTACAAACAAAAAATATTTAAGTGGCTAGTGGCGCAGCAGGGAAATGACTTGACTAGCAAGCCAGAGGTTGCTGGTTCGAATCCCCACTGGTATGTTCCCCAGACTATGGGAAACACCTATATCGGGCAGCAACAATATAGGAAGATACTGAAAGGCATCATCTCATACTGCGCAGGAGATGGCAATGGTAAACCCTTCCTGTATTCTACCAAAGACAAACATAGGGCTCTGTGGTTGCCAGGAATTGAAACTGATGGCACATTTTACCTCTACTGGGGAAATTACTCAGAGTAGTCCCATTGAAATTAAAAGGACACTAAAGGTAAAGTGTGCCGTCAAGTCAATTTCGACTCCTGGCGACCACAGAGCTCTGTGTTTTTCTTTGGTAGAATACAGGAAGGGTTTACCATTGCCTCTTCCCATGCAGTATGAAATGATACCTTTCAGCATCTTCCTACATTGCTGCTGCCCGATATAGTAGCAGTGGAGATTTGAAATGGCAGTCTTCTGCTTGTTAATCAAGCATTTCCCCGCTGTGCCATTAAGCAATGTCTAAGTTGTCATTTTTTCCTTTTAATTCCCATGGGAATACTTTGAGTAATTTTACATATGTCAGCCAGTGGCTAATATTCTCTACAGTACTCTGGCAACAGGAGGAGAGCTGTAGGTCTGCAAGGCGCCTTCAGCACCCCTGCACTGAAGACATCTTGTGCTGTGGACCAGGCATGGAGGGGGAACAGTTTTTGTGTCTGTCCTCCATCCAAAAGCCCTTTCCACTTGTATGAATATATTCCTGAGGGCATCCTCAGGAGCATATTTATACAAGCGGAAAGGGCTTCTGGAGGGAGGAGAGAGACACGCCCATTGCTCCCCCTCCCCTTCCACTTTCATGCCCATTCCATTGAGCAAGAAACTTCCAGCGCAGAGACACTGGAGGCTCCTTGTGGACTCATGTCTCTCCTTCCTGTCACCAGAGGGCTGTGGAGAATGTGAGCCAGTTTTTTTAAGCAATGGTTCTGCTGGCATCTCATTGACATCATCAAGACTCACAAATGTGCAACTGGGCTGTGCACAGATGAATCACAAATACATCCTCATTCAAGAGGTTCGCTTCAGCTTATTGTTCTGTTGCTGCATAGAAGAAGGACTGTGGGCTGGGTCACACAAGTATTTTTACATATTGAGCTAGTCACACAATATTGGTGTGGTCCAGTTCGAATCCCCGTGGGTATGTTTCCCATACTATGTTTCCCATACTATGGGAAACACCTATATCAGGCAGCAGTGATATAGGAAGATGCTGAAAGGCATCATCTCATACTGTGTGGGAGATGGCAATGGTAAGGTTAAGGTAAAGTGTGCCATTGAGTCAGTGTCAACTCCTGGCAACCACAGAGCCCTGCAGTTGTCTTTGGTAGAATACAGGAGTAGTTTACCATTGCCATCTCCCGTGCAGTATGAGACGATGCCTTTCAGCATCTTCCTATATCGCTGCTTCGTGATATATAGGGATTCAATCCGGCAACCTCTGGCTTGCTAATCAAGTAATTTCCTTGCTGTGCCATTAGGTGGCTAACCCCTCCTGTATTCTACCAAAGACAACCACAGGGCTCTGTGGTCACCAGGAACATAGGAAGCTGCCATATACTGAGTCAGACCATTGGTCTGTCTAGCTCAGTATTGTCTTCACAGACAAGCAGTGGCTTCTTCAAGGTTGCAGGCAGGAATCTCTCTCAGCTCTATCTGGGAGATGCCAGGGAGGGAACTTGGAACCTTTTGCTCTTCCCACAGTGGCTCCATCCCCTGAGAGGGATATCTTACAGTGCTCACACTTCTAGTCTCCCATTCAAATGCAACCAGGGTGGACCCTGCTTAGCTAAGGTGGCAAGTCATGCTTGCTACCACAAGACCAGCTCTCCTCTCCTGGAAAGGTGTCAACACCAACCTGATGGCACACTTTACCTTTGAACTTTAAAGTGCAATGGCCCTGTGAAATCTGTGTGGTGATTATAACTCAGCACATCCGGGAATGTGTTAGGAAATTGAGATGAGGCAGGCTTCATCATGTTGATATCACAACTGAGTCACTACATCATGTCCAATTTGGGAGAGGAAAGCAACATGTGGAAATGACTAGGTGACTATGTCATAACAGCTCTGTACCAATACATTGACTGTTGGTGCATACTGCTAATATGAGATTGTGGGGAGAACGCAGGGATGCCAGCATCAGTCTGACCAACATGGCATACAGCTGAGTGTGTTGCTGCCATGACGGAACAGAAGGAGGCAGGGCCCAGGATACATGAGAAATTAAGGGTGTGCAAAACCGGTTTGAATCAAACTGGGTTCCATTTGAACCAACCTGGTCTGATTAGTTTGTGCTTGAACCAAACCAGCCTCAAAAAATGGTGGCTGGTCTGAGTTTGAACTGAACCAGGCCCCATCCATTACAGACCAGTTCAAACCAGTTTGAGGGGCTATGCTTGTAAATAGGGAATCTTGCCTTTATTATTTATTACATTTATACCCAACTCTTCCTTTAAGAGACTTCTAAGGGCAGCCAGGGGTGGGGGTGGCAAGAGGGCACCTTACCAGCAGCGGCAGCTCATCTAAACTCCAGCACTCCCCCCACCAGCAGTGTGATCTGCATGGCAGCAATGTGGTTATGGCCTCCACACATGCACAGAGGCCAGAACTGCACCACCACCACATGAGCGCTGGGGTTTAGAGAGCTGCGGGCGATGGTAATGTGTCCTCTCATCACCTCCCCCATCCCCGACTGCCCTCAAAAGCCTTTTCAAGGCAGAATTCCCCTTTGCTTGTAAAAGGGAATCCTGAGGATTCCCCTTGACAAGCATAGCCCTTCAGACCATTGGACTGGGTCAGACCAGGTCGACCCATTTCGACTAAATGGACCAGACCGCCAGTCAATTCCAAGTGCGATTTGAATTCAGTCTGAATTCAAACCAAATCACTAGAAACTGTTCAATGCATACCCCTATGAGAAGTAGCAAGATGCCAATTCATCCTTCCACTGAACCTTTCTTGCTATGAACTAGGGCAGGGCTGTACAACTTCAGCTCTCCTGTAGATGCTGGACTACAAATCCCACCATCCCTGACTATTGGCCATTGTGACTTGGGATTATGGACCTGTAGCTGGAGGGTCAAAGTTGTGCAGCCCTGAAGTAGGCTATTCCCAAGACCTCCTTCAAGACACTCAGGGAAGGGGCAGAGCTTGGCAAATGTGAAGGATGAAAGAAAACTGGGCAATCCAAAGGAACAGGGCCTAGGAGGTTAGTCACCACAGCCCCTTAAATGAAGCTCACCCAAGAGCTCACCAAAAGTGATCAGCAAGGGAACTGGACAGCTATACCCCTCTTTCTTGGTCTGTGGTTAGGAGTGCTAGTGGAGAGCATGTCAGAGGAAGCTGGAGATCACAAGGCGGCATGTGTACATTAGGTCTGTGTGAACAGGTATGTATTCAGTTCAGTATTCTGAGCATATACTCTTAAAGAGTTTGAATCAATATTCAGAGAATATACTTTTCAACTATTTAGGATTCCTTCTCAATTTGGATTTAGTAATTAGGATCTGAATTTTCCATTTGTCCAAATATTTGTCCATGTGATATGACAGAGAACCAATAAAATTCCTACACTGTGTTCATTTCTTTACAGAAATGAAGGGGTAGAAGCCGCTTAAGTGGGCATTAAGCCAGCAACATTTCAGATAAATAGGTACAAGGGATTTGGTTTTGGTTTTTTTTTTAAACTTTAAAGTTTTGGAGGGAAAAAAGCTTATAATGTATTTTTGTTATTCAGCAATGGGATAAGAATAGCAGGGAATTGGTAGGCCTTTCTGAGGGCATTATTCAAGAGGCATGGCAACTTGCAGAAGGCTCTTTGACTATGAAAATGGAGCTTGATATATTCTTGCCTACATTGTAGGGAAGGGAAGAGGCTGAGGAAAGTAATTGGCCACTTAATATGTCAGTTTCAAAAGACTCTTTCTCCTCTCCCTATTTTCCATATATAGAAGTTCACCTTATTTGCTCTCTTTTGTCAGTGTCATTGTTTGCCACTGAAGAACTGCAAGAAAAAACCTCTGACTATCCGAATCTCTCCAAATGAATTCAGACATTGCTGATTCAGAGAGATATATGGGGGCTATGGGCGCCTTCAGATGTCACGGGGAACCTGAGGCAAACTCACCTCAGGTTCGCCCCCCGTGACATCCGAATGATTGGAACTGCAGTTCCCAGACACAGCTATAGTTCCGATTCTTCCCCCAAACCTGGGAATGAACCCTCAGTTGGAAGTAAGATATACTTAGCAAACCATGGCTCCAACATGTCATCCAGTTTGGGCAGCTTGCACAAACTGGAGTTCAGGGGAGGAAGCTCCTCCCTCTCTCAAGCACAGTTGGCTGCTGCAGTTGTCCTCCTTGTGTTGGAGGAAGCCAGCACAGCCCCCTTTGCAGTCTCCCAGACAGCAAATGACAATCGCCTTGGAGCACACCAGGGGAATGGAGGCAAACTACAGGTCCATTGGACCTGTGGTTTGCAGTTATGTCCGAAGGCAGCATATATTGCAAGGCCTTGTGCCCTTGCAAGGGCTTTATGCCACATACATAAATTTGAATGTAACCCAGTAACTACAGGTACAGTCCCTACACAGAAATACCTAGATGGATAAATTGTGCCTCTAAGTGAGCATGTCACAGCCATGAACTCAACACAGGACAGATTTTCTCCTGAGGAGATTGCCACTGAGCATGAACTCCCCCTTAAGCTTGATTGCTCCCAATATTTTAAAGTCTATCACAAATGCACCTTTCAGTGATACCTGCTAGGAAACATTAAAATACAAGGAGGAAAGCTGGTCTTGTGATAGCAAGCATACATTGTCCCCTTTGCTAAGCAGGGTCCACCCTGGTTTGCATATGAATGGGAGACTACATGTGATCATCTGCATGCAGAAGGTTCTCCAAGTCCACCCCAACCCCAAACAGCATCTCCAAGATAAGGTTGAGAGAGACTCCTGCCTGCAACCTGGGAGATGCCGTTGCCGGTCTCTGTAGACAATACTGAGCTAGATGGACCAATGGTCTGACTCAGTATAAGGCAGTTTCCTATATCCCTGTGTAAAGCACACTAACCCAAGGAACCCACAATGCAATGTGACAAGCACACCAGGCAGGGGCGGGGGAAGCTAGCATGTTCCAGTATTATGCAATACTGTTTTTAAAGCTTTTATCCTGCTTTCCATTTAAGTTAATAAGACACCTTACAAAAATGGTTTAAACACAATAAAACCAATTCCAACATCCAATTAAAACATAACACATGATAAAAATAGAAGGTGGCAGTGAAAAATCAGCTGGGTAGTGCAGGGGCAGGGAGCCTTGAATCAAACTAGAAGACATGAGAAAATGAATCATTGCATGTCCATCATTTTGTTGTTTTTATAAATGGTAGCCATAACCCCCTGAATATGAATCAGGGCCATAGCAAAAGCGAGTGGGGTTTACCTCTCTTAATGCTCCCCTACATAAGCAATCTCCCTTAAGCAGGAAATAATATCACAGGGAGAAGGAGGGCTTAAAATCTTTATCCCTGATGTACTAGTTTAATTTTAGATGAGGGAAATGATCAAAAATGGTATCCACCAAATGCAGTCTGAAGTGTTACAGCTCATTCTATGACCTGAAGATTTCTGTCCCCTCTTTTTGCTACATGTATAATCCTGGCTAGGGTGGAAACCAAAATTTATCCAAAGTGAAATCTGAATAGTAATTTCAGGGTTACTCTCAAGGTGAAACATCAGAAACATTTCTGACAGTCTCTCCACATCCCTGATCCAGGCCTTGGACACTTTGCCACTAATTTGCCTATGCCTGTGCCTCCCTTGAAGCATGTTCAGTGGAACATGAGTCCTGATGTGCCAGGGCAACATCTCAGGTCAACTTATAATGGTCAGTAGCTTGTAGTGTTACACTGGTATTAGGATGACTCTTCCGTTCTTGAATGCTTCTTTACCCTTGTATTGCATTCAGTAATGAACTATAAGCTGCATTACTTTTTCACAACCTTTGAAAAAGGAAGAACTCACAGTGGGAGGCATTCCTCCATTTCCTTTCTGCATCAAGAAATCTGTCATTTAGCCCCTGGGCTGAACTATTCTGCTGCCAAGCCTCTTGGCAAGATCCTATTCAAAAATATGACAATCTGGTCATATCCTTTTGCTTCACGGCTTGCATCCTGTGCAACGTAATGCAGGAGGTTGAGCACTACCAATGCCATTGTGTGTGTCTAAAAACACTGCTGGTGATGTTGTGGAACAAGGCTATTCTTCTGTGACTTAAAATAGCACAAGCAGAGGGGCATGATACAATGTCCATTTAAAGTCATGGATGTCAATATGTGCAACTGGACTTGCATATAAATTTTAAGTCGCAGTGGAACACCAACACTGGTAAGTCACAAGTGGAACACCACCACCACGCAGCAGTGTGGGTGATGCTGAACAACCCACACTATGGTATGTAGAATGTAAACCACACATTTGGCCAAAATCATTCTACCACATAGCAATGTTTCTGAAAGCTGTTCCAAAATCCACATACGCCAGTTAACAGAAATACTATAGATATCAGACAAAGAAATGCCACCTCCATCTGTGACCAACAGTCCTTCAGACTATCATTCTGGATTTGTTCTCTCATATGTCCAAGCTAATTCTTGGATGATACCAAAGAGGAAAAATTGTTCATAATCTTCATTATTCCTGTATAATTAATTAACCAATCAATCAAACAAAGTAAATAAATACCCATAAGGATTACTATACCCACATACACTCATATTTCCATGAAAAGAGTCAAGAAAGAAAGATAAAGAAAGAAGAGATACACTGAGAGAGAGAAAATAAACTGAGAAAAATAAATCAGAATAAAATAAGGGACCTAGTACATGGGCACAAAACAACAGTAAGCAACAAGATGAATGAATGGTTTTTAAAAGTATCCATAAAGCACATATTGCATTTGCAGTTAAACTAGTAGATGGTAATGTGACAACATTCTGGCACTTTTTCATCTTTCAGCTCTCCCCAGTACCCTTTGGACTACAACTTGGGTTTAGCACTGGATAGCATCTAATGATGCTCACCCCATTTAGTACATACCAGTCTTGCCAGATGTTCTGGGTTGTTGGCTAAGCCCTAAAGAAAGAAGCAATAATATATTTAGATAATATATTTAGGGAAACCATTCAATGTTATAAGTCAACATCTGCAAACACACCTACCCTTACCCAAATGCACAAACACTATACCAATCTCCCACACATTGTTGGTTTTTGTTGTTGTTTTGGTGGGGAGTGGGGGCAGGTTGGTAGGGATTTGGTTCTAGCTCTCTGGCTTTAAGTACCACTGGGGTAAAAAGCTTTCTCTGCAATCCACATCCAAAAGACAAACTCTCCCAGATTTAGTACTTGTGGACCTGCCAAGTTGTCAAAACACATTTTCTTACATGTAAAGATGGGTCACAGTGGGCTTCTAAACTGGATGCTCACCAACTCAACTAATATTATTTAGTTCATGGAATTTTCTTACCTCAGGTGAACTTAAATTTGTTCCCATAGTGGTTTCTGCTGCATGAAACGCAGCTGCTTGCAGTGGGAGTGATACAATCCACAACTGACAAGTGTTTCCTGCCTGAAGTAAATGAGCAGGTGTTTTATGAAATGACTCATGACCCCACCCCTTGCTGAATTCCAAAGAAGTAAATAGTCCCCTCCCCTTTCTCCACAGTCTATTGGAGCTAACCATGAAGACATTTACATTCCTATTGTTGCAACTTAAGTGACTGGGCTACTATGACCCATGCTTGGTCAACCCAGAACATCCTTTTCATCATGCCTTTGGTGTACTAGGTCTTTAAAGCATAGGTATCTGGAGATAAGTTGGCAGCTTCAATGACTGAATTCCTATGGGAGGCTCATTGGTCTGGGAGTTCCAGACTAAATATTACCATGATATAATTGTACTGTACTGTACATACACACAGGACTGCCAATGAAGTTAACTTAAGAACATAAGAACAGCCTTGCTGGATCAAGCCCAAGGCCTGTTTCAACATCCTGTTTCACACAGTGGCTCACCAGATGCCACTGGGAGCCTACAGGCAGGAGTTGAGAGCATGCTGCTCCTGCTGTTACTCCCTTGCAACTGGTATTCAGAGGTATCCTGCCTCTGGCACTGGAGGTGGCCTGTAGCCCTCAGACAAGTAGCCATTGATAGACCTCTTCTCCATGAAGTTATCCAAACCCCTATTAAAGCCATCCAGGTTGTTGGCTGTCGCAGGTGCTGCCCGTGAACACACGGGTGGGGGGGGGGGCGGTTGACAGCTTCTTTAAGTGTAAACTGAGTAGGTGCTCCACCCGCCACCCCACCCCACCCCCACCCCAGAGGCGCATTCACAGGCCATGCCTGGGCTGTCACCACATCTTCTGGCAGATAATTCCACAAGTTGCTTATGCATTGTGTGAAAAAGTACTTCCATTTGCTGGTCCTAAATTTCCTGGCAATCAATTTCATGGGATGAACCATCAATTTCATGGGATGGCCCATGGTTCTAGTGTTATGTGATAAGGGGGGAAAAATATCTCTATCCATTTTCTCCATACTATGCATGATTTTATAGAGCACTAGTATATCTCCCCACAGTCATCTTTTTTCTAAACTAAAAAGCCCCAGCTGCTATCATTGAGTGGTACATCCCAACCATCCCAACTCTATGGGGAAAATGGGGGTGGGGGTCAGAAATGGCTAGGAAGAGAGTTCTGAAATTTGGCACTCAGGTAGTGGAGGATGGCAGGACTCTGTGTATTGAGTTTCAAGTAAATGGTCAATCCATTGATTGTTACTGAACTTTTAATATTAAGCTGAAAATGCACCAAATAACATCACATTCGGGATTCACTGGGTATATATATATTTCCAAGGGATAGACCAATTTACTTGAAATTCAACACATAAGAGCCCTGTGTCCTCCACTACCTGTGTGCCAATTTTCAAAGCTTCCTACTGAGCCATTACTGTGTTCTGAATTTTCTCTCCCTTTTTGGTTTGAGAAGGTGCTCTTGTGCACCAACGCTATTGCAAATGGCAGAAAACAATACAGAAATCCATTTGAAGTAGCGGGATTGTGCAAGAGCACCTTCTCAAACCCAGTTTCAAGTTTTGTCCCAGAACCCACTCCAACCTCATTGTGCCCCTGGCACTCAGTTAGGCTATTCTCACGATCTGCTAAAATCGGGCTAGGGGAGCCTAGCCCGATTTTAGCATACCATGAGAAGCAACGGGCTTGCAGCTGAGCCCGGTTGCCAGAAAGTGGGTAACCCACTTGGAAGCCCTCCCCTAAGCCCAGGTTAGTGGACTTTACGATCATGTGTTGCCGTGCTGTGGCAACTCACGAGGAGACCCTCGACGGGGAGGCTAAAAAGCAGCCTCCCGGCTTGGGAGTTTCTTCAGCATGCTCTGCGCACTTGTGCAGAGCATGCTGGAACTTCCAGGGGCCACGTGGCCCCTGATCCCTGCAGCCCCCACTGGCTCTGTGATGGAGCCGGAAGTCGTGTGGGGAGCCAGTCAGGCCACCCAAGGCTGCAGCCTGCTCATGTGTGGGGAGAGCGGGCTAAGCCCGCTCTCCCATTAACCCTCTCGAGGCGGATCTCACTGATCATGAGACTGGCCTCAGTATCTGTATCTGTTTGTTAAAAGTATACTACCATCATAATCATTATTAAAAGGATTGTATGGACATCTAGACACTTCTTTTAATTTTTAGGGTAAGGAGGAACTAGAAGTTGAATTCACAATGGAGAGCAGGTGAGAACAATTTGCAGTTTGCTAAGTATATAATTAGCAACATTGCTAAGCTAAAACACACATGATAGATCAGGAGCTTGCTTTGTAGACCTGTTAAACTTGTAAAATTGTTTCTATATCTAATTGGGTATTGAAGAAAATACTAAGAACCGCCTAAAGAAGCACGGTTTGTTTACCAGGCTTGCTTAGCTTTGGCCCTCCTGCAGATGTTGGCCTACAACCCCCATAATTCCTGGCTATTGGCCACTGTGGCTGGGGATTATGGGAGTTGTAGTCCAAAAATAGCTGGTGGGGGGCAAAGTTGAGCAGGCCTGGTTTAGACTCACACAAGAGAGTACTGTGATGCCAGTATCACAAACTATGCCACTGAGGAGTCTCTGAGCTGGGTCTCATGATCAGTGAGACCCGGTTTGGAAGGGTGCGCAGGGAGAGTGGGCTAAGCCCGCTCTCCCCACACACGAGCAGAGCAGGAGCCTTGGGCAGCTGGATTGGCCACCCACACAATTTCCGGCTCCGTGACGGAGCCGGTGGGAGCCACGCAGCCGGTCGGGGTCTACTCGTGAGTAACTGGGCACGGAGCTGCACCAGGGCTACTCACAATCTTTAAAACCAGGTTTGCGGAGTGCTCATCTTCGATCTTCTATAACAACAGAACCCCTAAATCCAAACACTCTTAGTTGTTATTCTAGCCTTATAAATGAATTGCAACGTTTTCTGCAACCAGATAAAACAAGCCCATATATGAGATATGGTTCTCAGAGATGGTATGATCAGGACTGTATTTTGGCCAAAAAAAAAAAAGCACTGGTTAAGAGTTTCAATTTATATAGGGCTAACCCAGAGGCTAACAAAGCCCAAAAAATTCTATAACTGAAGAAAAATTATAAAATGCTAATAAGACAAAAGAAGGAAGATGCAAGGAAGGAAGACTGGGACCGGTTATACGCTGCCTCTAAAATGAAGGACTCCAGAATTTTCTGGAGAATAGTGTCAGCTAGCTCTAAGGGGTCTCCCTTACAACGGGGGGAGGGGGGGAGATATTCCTGCAGATATTTGGTTGCAGCATTTTAAGTCCTTATATGCTTTAAGCCAGCAGCAGGCCTCCCCCTGGTATCCTCCCCCCGGGAGGATATCTAGATATCCTCCCCCTCTGGCCGCTGCTTACAGTTCAAGAAACTACTAGTCTGATAACTCAATTAAAACTGGGTAAAGCACCCGGTTTGGATTTGATACCAGGGAAGTTATTAAAGGCAGAAGTTGATTGGTGGGCACCGGTCTTAGCCAGTATTTTTACATATATAGATCAGGATGTGCAAATCCCAGAAGAATGGAATGCGGCCATTATTGTTCCAGTATTCAAAAGTGGTCAGTGCTCCAATCCTGCAAATTATCGTCCAATAAGTTTAAGTATAATAAGTAAAATGTATGCAAGACATCTATGACAAAAGCTTATTGAGTGGGCAGAGCAGAATAATGTTCTTAGAGAGGAACAGGCCGGCTTTTGACCGGGTCGTTTCACACTGGACCAGGCCTTGGTTTTGCGTCACCTCATGGAAAAATATACCAGTAATAATGCCTCCTTATATGCAGCATTTATCGACTTCCAAGCAGCCTTTGACTCAATTCATAGATCTCGTTTATGGAGTAAACTGGCCAAAACTTCAATAGACCCTCACCTACTCTCACTCATTTACATGCTGTATGAAAATACTTTGGTGAGAGTTAAGTGCGATACTATTGGCCATTTATCTGATCCAGTTTCCACACAGAGGAGGGTTAAACAAGGTTGTATTTTAGCCCTCTTTCTTTTCAACTTTTATATTAATTTTTTAATCCCCCTCCTGGATACAGCCCTGATGTTCATCAACCAAAGTTAGCAGGTAGACCTACTTCCATACTGCTCTACGCCGATGATGCAGTTATATTATCTACAACACTCATCAGCATGCGAAGAGAATGAATCTCTTATCATTGATACCCAAAAGTTTAAACTCATGGTATTTGGTAAGAGATAGAAAAATCATAAATGGGTAATAAAAGGCACCAGGGTTCAACAGGTTAAAACTTATAAATATTTAGGTATTGTTTTTTATTCTAGAGGGTCGTGGAAACCGCATTTTGAGTATGTGGCAGCAAGTGCCCAAAGGAGTGCAACTGCAGTTAAAAAAAAATTATATACTAAAGGTGGATATTATATTCCGGCAGCCCTCAAGGTGCTCCAGGCCAAAATATTAGCCCAAATGTTATACGGGATTCAGATCTTCCCTACAGGTAACTTTTCTATATTGGAAGTTGTTCAGGCGGACTTCCTTCAGGCTATTTTTCATCTTCCTAAATGTGTTTCTAATGCCGCCTTACGCCTTGAATTTGGAGTGATTAGAGTTGAAGCTCAGGCATGGTTATATCTGATTACTTTTTGGCTTTAACTCAATGCCCGCCCCTTGGGCCTTGGGCCATTAGTGTTGGAAGATGAATTCCAGTCATCCTGGTGAAATAACTCACAGGTCATCTTTGGTAAGTGTGGGTTCTCATGGCAATATCTGTCATCTTTAACACCTGATGTTGCTAAAAAGATAGTCAAGCAAAGAGTGCTAGATATGGAGAAACAAAGAGACCTAAGCTTGATTACTGCAAAGAACACCTTAGGCAGTTTTTCGAACTACCCCCAGCCTGCAGGATATTTGATACACCTGACCACTTTAAGTCATAGAAGAACTTTCTCACAGGCACGCTTTAATGAGTTACCTTCTGCGGTGTTAGAAGGGAGGTTTAAGGAAATTCCCTTAAGGAATCGGTTATGCCCTTGTGGCGCCAGAGTTGTTGAATCGGTAGCGCACGTCCTTTTACACTGTGCCTTTTATAGGACTATTCATCCTATATGGATAGAACCTCTTTTAAAAGATAAACCGGATTATTCTGATGATTATTACATTTCTTATTTTTTAATGGATTGCCAAGCGGAGATCACAGAGAGGATTGCAAGATTTTGTGCTGCAGCATGTAAAATGAGACGAGATAAACTTAGCTGTGTATGACCTTACCATCCTTGTAACTCAGTTTTATGTAATTTATTCTTTTGATGTTGTATATTTTTACTGTATTATATTGTTTTTATTCCTTTTTGTTCATTTTTTTGTCATGGACCATAATAAATTTGATTTTTTTTAAAAATGTCGGAGTTTCCTACCCTCCTCCATGAGACAGGGTTGTTTACCCAGTCAAACGGTGGTGTGCCAAGAGAAGCTCCAGTCGCCAGGACAACCCCAGTAATTACCCTTCAGGAGTTAGGAAGGGCTCAGAGAGGCAGGCAACAGCTGCTGGGATAGGCGGGTGCAGCCCAAGAGGCAGCAGAATGGTGGAGATGGAATAGCGATGATATCAGCTCCACAGCTGCAAGCAGGCGTAAAAATGCTGATGAAGTGGGTGGAGTTGGAGAACAAGTCTCCTTTGGAGGTCAGATATTGGGTGGCCAATCCACTTGCCTGGCCGGGGACAAAGGGGCAAGCTGGAAGCAGGGAGGAGTGTCCTAAATGTAGAGCTTTATTTAAGGCAGGGGCTGCTGAAGATGAGATGATCAGCAGGTATGGGGTTTGTTGATCTGTGGACTCCTGGAGCAGAACACAGACCTTTGCTCCTGCTGATAGGCGTAGGAGTGGAGTGAATATACTTCCCTCCTCCCCCAACTCTGAGGCAATGCCCATGCCTATAATTTAGTGCGAGAGAGTGGGAAGGTTAATTAGAGAATTCCTCCTCCCTAAACATGGACAAGCAAGAAACCACAGACATATCCCACTATCTCCTGCTTATCCATCTCACCTGCTCTGTCATGACAGGGTACAGGATTCAGACTAACTCTGTACTCAGTGAGTCACTGCATACCTAACCCATATATAAACCACTGACATGGAAGCTATGAACTCAAATGATAGCCCCTTGCAATGAGGCCTATATCTCTCTGATCTCATGACATGCATATTTAGAGAACACAGATGTGAATCCTGGTAATAGGAACTATGTTCTTCTTTACACAGGAAGGGAGCACTTTATACAAACAACCTGCTGACCTGGGCACATAGATGAGAAGAACACTTTAATAACATTTCTCTTCTTGAAATCCTTCCAGGTATTCTGCTTCAGGAGGACACCATGCACGAGCATCCATTCCATAACCCCAGCAAAAATAATGCATATTAGGGATGTACACAAATTGATTTTTTAAATTTGTTTTGTGCCCCAAACAAATCACCCCTGATTTGTTTTGTATCCAAATCTACGCCCTCCAAATCACCCCAGATTTGATTTTTTTTTGCTTTGATTTGATTTGGATTCAGACTGATTTGGACCACTTAACAAGGTCCTAGGGGTACCAAATTTGGGTGGTGGATAGGGCCCCATGAGTGCCACCTGCCAGCCAAATTTCAAGGCAGTGGGACACTTGGTTGATTTTTAAGGAATTATTTTTAGTTTTTACTTATTGTGAATATTTCCACCATAGGAAACAATGGGGATTTGACGTTGCCATTTCCTAACCCTTAAATGGATCCCCAGCTTTTATTTTAAAAAAGGTAAGCTCTAGCCCTTGTAGAAGTGGAGTTATGGAGCAAAATGTGCAGTCATTATTTTTCAAGTGTTTGGATTCTTTGGTGTATAATTTCCCTCATAATGAATCCCTATGAGGATTCATTGCACACTTTCATTTGTTCTGTTCCTTTTGACTGTCACTGGACATTGCCAACTGTCAACTGCCATGTGTCAACTACACCCCCCCCCACACACACACACACAGCTGCAAGGCAGTGGGGTACTCATTTTAATTTTTAGTAATATTGAAATGTTTAGATACTTTGGTGTCTAATAACTTTCCCCCATAATGAATCCTTATGAGGATTCATTTTACGCCTTCATTTCTTCTGCTCATTTTGATGATTGAACAGTGCCAACTGTCAACTGCCATGTTTCAACTACACTCCATCCACCCACTCCACACACTAGGGTACTCAGTTTATTTCTGAGGTATTTTTGAAGTGTTTAGATTCTTTGGTGTCTTCATTACACACCTTTATTTCTTTTGTTCACTTTGACCCCACTGCTTTGCAGGTGGGGGTGGGGAAATAGTGGCATCTCATGTTCCAACTATCCCGCATCCCAAAAGCCACTGGTTACTACGTTTATATTTTAGGAATTTTTGAGGTATTTAGACTCTTTGGTGTGTAATGAATCCTCTTAGGGATTCATTATGAGGATAGGTTATTAGACACCAAAGAGCCTAAACACTTGAGAAAAAAAACCCTACAACATAAACTGAGTAGTACCCCACTGCCTTGCTGTGTAGTTGGCACATGGCAGCTGACAGTCGGCATTGTTGAAAAGACAGTCGAAATGACTAGAAGAAATGAAGGTGTGTAATGAATCTTCATAGGGATTCACTGAGGTAAAGAAATTATACACCAAAGTTATTGGTGTATAGTTATTATACAGCTTCTCTGGGGGAGGGCAGGATGCCTCCTTGCCTTAAGGAGGCAATTATTAGACCACTTCTGAAGAAACCTGTCTTGGATTCCTCAGAGTTGAGCAACTATTGGCCTGTCTCCAACCTTCCATGGCTGGGCAAAGTAACTGAATGGGTGGTGGCCTCCCAACTCCAGGCAGTCTTAGATGAAACCGATTGTCTATACCTGATTCAGACCGGCTTTTGGGTGGGCTATGAGGTGGAGACTGCCTTGGTCAGCCTGATGGATGATCTCCAATTGGGAATTGACAGAGGAAGTGTGACACTGTTAGTCCTTTTGGACCTCGGATCTCTAGGTGGTTTTTGATACTATCGACCATAGTATACTTCTGGAGCGTCTGAGGGGGTTGGGGGTGGAGTTCCACTCTTATCTCTCGGGCAGATTCCAAATGGTGTCCCTTGGGGACTGTAGTTCTTCAAAAACTGAACTTCAGTATGGTGTCCCTCAGGGCTCCATATTGCCTCCGATGTTGTTTAACATCTACATGAAACCTTACTCGGAGAGAACACCAGGAGATTTGGAGCAGGGTGCTATCAGTATGCTGACAACACCCAAATCTTTTTCTCCATGTCAACATCATCAGGAGAAGGCATAATCTCCCTAAATGCCTTCCTGGAGGCAGTGATGGGCTGGATGAGAGATAACAAACTGAGACTGAATCCAGATAAGACGGAGGTCCCAGAGAGAGTAATGAAGTTGTAGTACCTGATCTGCTTAGCACTGATGTGGCTGAAATATGCTCTACCAATTCTGAATCTAATATCCCAGCTATGGGGCTCTTGGAGTTTCCTGAGTTTACCAGCCACTCCCCTTCGGCCTTAAGGGCAGGGAGGTCTATGGAGGGAAAATCTTCACAGTTTAATGCTATGCTAGAGCCCAGGACTTCCCTGGCAGCTGTTTCAACTGCAGAGTCAAATTTACAAACGTTGATTTTGTCGTCAGAAACCCTGACTCATCTGTTACAGAAGTACTCCTCTATAATGGCCAGATTAGAGGACATTAATGTGCAGATTACCTTCTCACAGAAACTGCTTTGCCCAAGGGATCCCCCTGATAAGCAGGTGGCTCATGATCTAACTCAAGCAGGGGTTTAAAAGTATTTCAATTGCCCCTTGGATAAGTCTGATTTGTATACTGGTTTGGAGGGGGGCTTTGTCTTTCAACCTTGCCAATGTGAGCTTATTATCATGCAAGAACCATTCAGTTGCCATCGATGGGTCTCTGAAGCTTAAATTTAAAAGTCCTTGGCTCAATTCCTGGCCTTTGAGGTGGACTCTGTAGATCTTAAGACCTTCAGGAAACAGCCTTCAAGGGATCCGTATGTGTTGAAACTATCTCTAACCTTTGAACATGACTTAATCCCCGCCTCTCTTACAAGAATGCGGCGCCTCCTGAGTAGGTGGAAAATCTATTTTAAGCAAGTACTTTCTGACCATGTGATGGAGTCCCCCTCGGAGAAGTACCAAACGCGAATTAAGTGGCGCCAGAGCTCTTGGAGAAAGAGGTCTGAGTTACCCTTGGAAGTCTCTGATAAACAAACGCAGGTCTATCCAACAGATTTGGCACCAGGGAGGGAGCTCACTTTGGAACAGGGTCAGGATCGAAGCCATGATTTTGGGTGTGGGTTTGACTCTACCTGGTTTACCCTCTCTCAGGCTAAGTGCTCTCAGAGAACCAAAGGACTCTTGACTGCTGTGCAGATGCACACCCCCCGTAGATCTGAATGGGCAGCTGGGACTATCCCAGCCCCCAGCCCTCCCTGTGTGGCATGGGTCACGGAACCAGCTTGTGACTTTGAACATTTGCCTGTGATGTTATCCGACTCTTTGTGGATCACTTTGTCGCAGGCAGATTGTACTATTGGCTGCATAGAGGCATTGGAGAGGACCGGAGCGTGTTCCATCTCTCCAATTTTAAATTCATCGAAATTCTCTCCTGTTAATAAAACGCTTGGGGTGCCCTTGACATTGAGTGAGGAGTTGTTTCAGCCTGGGAGTCTGCCGGAGGGGTCTCTGATTGGGGAGTCTTGCCTGGATTCTGGTCCTGCTACATTTCCTAGATCTGGAATTCCTATGGCTCAACAAGCAGAGGGCCCTTATTTGATTTCTTCCCTTTGCTGTGGAGTGGAATAGCCCCCTAGTAAGCCGTTGCTTGGAGAGACTTTGGATTTTGACTCGAACATAGTGAATCTTTGTAGGCTGGTGCTCTTGGAGAATGGTCAGTTGCTGGGAAATAATTTGCAGGTCATGCTGACAGACTTCGCTTCGGGCATGCATTTCACTTCGGCAACTGCTCTGCTTGATACTAATTATCCAAGGATGTTTTCAAGAGCAGTAGACTCCCCATCTAGACCTTGACTACATAAGGATCTTCATGATTTGTTGTGCTGTACCTGGAATGTGGCAGGGTGGCTCAGTAAGTCATCTGACTGGGCCTTAGTTGGTTTTTTGTCTAAGCTGGATATCTTATTTTTGCAAGAGACTTGGGCAGTTGAGGATATTGCTTTAGAGGGATTTCAGGTAGTGTGTAACCATGCCACCTTGAGTGAGAAAGGGGGTAGGGCGAAAGGTGGTCTGACTGTTATGGCGGCGACCTCCCTTCAGTTTACCACAACTTCTCTCCCTCCTTTCAAGCAATGGGTCTTGGCTGTTCTTCTGGAGTTTAAGTCTTCCCAGATAATTTTGTTTAATATATTTATCTCCCTCCCCTTTGCAGGTACTCACAAAAAAGAGCTCTTTGGGTAAAATTGCAATCGTATCTCGAGAGATGTTTAGTAATGTATCCCCGAGCTTCCATTCTTTTAGGTGGAGATCTGAATGTTAGAATGGGTCAAGATGATAATGCCTTATTTAGGGCTTTTAATGTTGCTCTGCCAGCTGAGCTTGACCCTTCTACTTTTCCTTTAAGATATGCCAAGGATGGGAAATGCAATTTGGACGGTTTATTTTTGGCTCAGTTGGCCCTCCAACTTAATTTAATTATCTTGAATGGGGTTGTTCCTGAAGACCGTCCAGCTGAGTTCACCTTTTTCTCAGGACGGGACATATCTTCTATTGATTATTGGCTTGCTTCTCACAACTTATTCAGCTGGGTGAGGCAGTTGATAGTACTGCCATGCCCCAATAGTGATCATTTTCCTGTAATTCTAATGTTAATGATTCCTCTCGGTAGGTTTTTCCCAAGGATAATTCTTCTGTTGCTGTTAGATCCAACTCGGACAGCATCCGGGTTAGTTACAATGCTAGATGGGCCTCCACCATTTCTATTTTATTGAACTCAGTGGAGATGTTGAGAACTCAGGAGATGATTCTGGGGGCTGCTGGGGGCGCACAGGCTCTTGAATGGTATGGAGAGCTCTTGCCCTCATAAGCCCAGGTCTAGAGTATGGTTTGATCATGATTGTTGGATTGCCAGAAAGAACCTGGTTGCAGTTTATAGGGCATTCCAGCAGGATCCCATAGGGGTTACACCAGAACGTTTAGTGGTAGAAAAAAAGAAGTATAAAGCTATTCTTAAAAATAAAAAAAAGATGAGGTTTTCAGGTCCTCATGGAAGGTTCTCCTAGAGGCAGCCAAAGGATCTAACCCAATTTCCTTCTGGCGCATTGTGAATAATCATCCGCACTCTTACATAGCCGGGCTGTATGTCAGATCCCTATGAATGAATGGGTGTCCCATTTTAGTGCCTTATACAACTCTGAGATGTTCTCTTCGACTCCGGTGAAGTTGGAGCTTGGCTCCCTTCTGGTTTGGCCCTTGATTATGACCGCCAAGATTGAGAGCCTTATAGGAGATCTGAAGGAGGGCAAGGCTCCAGGGTCCGATTATATCTTTTCTGAAATTATCAAAGCAAATGCTGAGTGGTGGACTCCTTTGTTGGCTGCCTTGTTTACTCATAGCGATGCCACAAGGTGGCTCCCGAAAGAATGGGGGACAGCTATCACCGTGCCCATCTTTAAGAAGTGAGAGAGGAATATTCCCTCTGATTATAGACCTATCTCACTTTTAAGCATTGTAAGCAAGCTGTATGCTAAACATCTCTTAGTTAAATTGCAAGCCTGGTTAGATGAGCATGCCATCTTAGGGGAAGAGCAGGCTGGATTTAGATCTGGGCACTCTACCCTCAATCAGGTATTAATTCTCCGGCACCTAATTGAAAAATATGGAAGCATGCCCGGGTCCTCTTTTGGGGGAGCCTTTATCGATTTGACTCTATACCTAGATGTCTTCTGTGGGAGAAGCTGGGGCAAACCAACATCAATAAGTGGCTGCTTTTTTTGATACAACAGCTTCATGAAAATTCAAATATTAGAATAAGACCTCATACTAAAGGAGCTTTATCTCAGTTGATTTCTACTTGTAAAGGAGTCAGACAAGGTTGCATTTTAGCTCCTATGCTATTTAATATTTTTATTAATGATCTTGCCTCTGGTTTATGGGACTCTAGTTTTCACTCTCCATCTATTGTAGGAGTAAGCATTCCTCTACTTTTATTTGCAGATGCCACTGCTATTATGGCTAGATCACCAGCTGGCCTCAGAAGAACTTTGAGACATCTGGCCCTCTATTGTAGAACTAACCAGCTCTCCATTAACTATCAGAAGTAGAAAGGTTATGGTATTTGCAAGAAGATCCAAACCATTATGATGGTTGATAGAGAATCATCAGCTTGAGCAGGTTTATACATATAAATATCTGGGAGTGGTTTTGCATGCCAGAGGGACCTGGAAGGCTCATATAGAATACGTTACACTGATGGCTCAGAGACCTTCTCCAACTATACAGAGGTTTTTTTATACTGGAGGAGGGGAGATCATACCGGCAGCTCTCAAGCTGCTTGCGTCCAAAGCTAGGAGTCAGTTACTGTATGGCACGCAGTTGGGCCCCTATCCTTCTTTTAAACCTGTGGAAGCTGTGCAAAATAAATTTCTTAGGACAATACTAAAAGCACCAAGATGTGCTCATTCTGTAACATTGAGATTTGAACTGGGTTTTTTGAGAATTGAGGCTAGAGCCTGGATGTTGATCCTAGCATTTTGGCTTAGGATAAACTTCTTTCCTCAAGGATGGATTTTGGCGATTTTGGCTAATAGTTTTCAATCTTCTTGGGCCCAGGCAATCCATGCTACAATTCTTTCAGTGGAATTCTCCATGGATTATCTGGTTTTGTTGAGCCATAATCAAGCTCTACAGGCTCTGAAGCAGAGAATCCTAGATACTGAAAAGCAACACAAGCTTTCTATGATCCCAAAATGTTTGAGAAGGAGGCTGGGTTTATGCACTGCCTGTCAGGGGTCCCACTACTTATCTGTATACCCTAGAGAACCTGCGCTATTGAGATCTTTCTTTAGAGCAAGGTATGGCCAGCTCCCATTGGCTGTGCTGGCGGGGAGAATAAAGAGTATACCTAGGGAAGATAAAATCTGCCCTTGTGGTTATAGGGAGATTGAAACTATCCAACATGTATTGCTCCGTTGTCTGTTTGTGCGTGTGCAGGCCATTTGTGTGTGTGCAGCAGCCATTTTTAAAAAGAAAAACTTCTAAAATGGCTGCCGCACATGTTCAAATGGCCTCTGCGAGGCCCTGGGCCATGCCAGGCCTTGCAGAGGCCATTTGCACATGCACAGCAGCAGGCAAAATGGCCACCTCGCCTACTTATGGAGGCCTGAACAGGCCAGAAACTACAGTAAAATGGGCCGCAGAGGTGATTACCAAAGTCAGTGGAGGGAGGGGGAACCTTTGCGGACCCCCAGGTGCCTTTAGGAAGCCACCTGAAGGGGCTAGAGGTAATTTGGGGAGTGGGATTAAAAAAAATATTCATGAATGCCCTCCATGAACCAAACTGAACCGGGGGGGAGCGGTTTAGAAGGAGAGGCAGACCAAACTGGTCCAGTCAGGTTCAAGTGCAGTTCGCACTCGAACTGAACCGGGCCAGCCAGTTCCATGCACACACCTAACTCCCTGGTGTCCCAGGTTGAGGCAGTGGCCAGAGGTGCCTTTTATCAGCTTTACATGATATGCCAGCTGTGTCCACTTCTTGAGATAAATGACCTCAGAACAGTAGCACATCTGCTGGTCACCTCCAGACTTGACTACTGCAATGCACTCTATGTGGGGCTGGCTTTGTACTTGGTCCAGAAACTGCAGTTAGTCCGGAATGCGGCAGCCAGGTTGGTCTCTGGGTCATCTTGGAGAGACCATATCACTCTTATCTTAAAACATCTACACTGGCTTCCAGTACGTTTCCGGGCAGAGTACAAGGTTTTGGTTATAACCTATAAAGCCCTAAACAGCTTGGGCCCTGGGTATTTAAGAGAACATCTTCTTTGCTATGAACCACACCACCCATTGAGATCATCTGGAGAGGTTCATCTGCAGTTGCCACCATCTCGTCTGGTGGCTAATCAGGGATCGGCCTTCTCCATTGCTGCCCCAAGGCTTTGGAACACACTTCCTGCTGAAATAAGAGCCTCCCCATCTGTTACAACTTTTTAAAAGGCAGTCAGGATGCATTTGTTCACCCAGACTTTTAATAAGATGTTGTTTTAATTGTGTTTTAATAGTTTTAACATTTTAAATTTTAATTGTTGTAATCTATTAATCTTTTTATTGGTTGTTTTAATTGTCTTGTAAACTGCCCAGAGAACTTGCGTTTTGGGTGGTATAAAAATGTGTTAAACAAATAATAATATATATAAATAAATAAAGAATCCAAACAGTTGAAAAATAGTGACCATACATTTTGCTCCATTCCTCCTCTTCTACAAGGGCTAGAGCTTAACTTAAAAAAAAAAAGAAATCTGGGAATCTGGGGGAATTAATAGGAGGGATCCAAATCTCGAATCAATTCAAATCGAATCAGGCGCAATTCGATTTGTACTCAAATCTAGCCAATGGACCACAGGGGTGATTTATTTTGTCTCCAAATCACTCGAATCAGCTAGATTCGGGTACAAATCGATTTGTACCCGAATCAATTTGCACAACCCTAATGCATATTCCTTTGGCAACAGGTAAGCAAGGGAACAGTAAAACTGTGCCTCAGGGCATGAATGGTGCAAATGTCTTACTCCTATTTCAGTATTGTCAGCTATGACTTGACTAAATTGTGTTGGCTAACCATTCCCTCCTCCTTCAACAGCTAAGAGCAGTGTCTTCCACACAGGAATGTTGTACATGTGTCCACTAAATGAAGAAGTGGAGCTCACTCTGTACACATCTACTCATCCTGGATATGCTGTGAGCATAGACCAGTAATAGGCCAAGGGTTTAATTTACATGAATTAGTAATATTCATGGCTGACATGATGATGAAAATTTATTTATTTATTTATTTATTTATTTTTGCATTTTTATCCCGCCTTTCGTTAAAAGATAGCCCCAAGGCGGTTTACAAAAGTTAAAAACATACAATAAAAACACAATTAAAACATCATGCTAAAAGTATAAAAACATATAAAAACAGGCATAAAACAATACAACAAATAAAAACACCCAGAAGCAGCAGTAAAAATGATTATGTAAAAGCCTGGGTAAAAAGCCAAGTCTTTACAAGCTTTCTAAAAGCCGTGATGGAGTCCGAGGAATGAATGGCCACTGGGAGAGCATTCCAGAGTCTGGGGGCAGCAACAGAGAAGGCCCTGTCCCGAGTGCATGACAGCCGGGCCTCTCTCATTGTCGGCACCCGGAGCAGGGCCCCCTCAGATGTCCTCGTCAAGTGGGCAGCAACCCTTGGGAGCAGGCGGTCCCTCAAATACCCCGGGCCCAAACCGTTTAGGGCTTTAAAGGTCAAAACCAGCACCTTGAATTGGACCCGGAAACGAACCGGTAGCCAGTGCAGCTCTTTCAAAATGGGGGTGATATGTTCCCAACGGGCAGCTCCGGATAAAACCCTCGCTGCCACGTTTTGCACTAGCTGCAGTTTCCAGATATTCTTCAAGGGCAGCCCCACGTAGAGCGCGTTACAGCAATCCAGCCGCGACGTGACTAAGGCGTGGGTAACCGTGGCCAGATCTGCCTTCTCGAGAAAGGGATGCAGCTGGCACACCAGCCAAAGCCGTGCGAAGGCACCCCTGGCCACCGCCTCCACCTGAGCTTCCAAAAGCAGAGCCGGGTCCAGTAGTACCCCCAAGCTGCGTACTTGCTCCTTCAAGGGGAGTGCAACCCCATCCAGAACCGGTAAAATCTCCTCATCCCGATTGGCTCTCCTACTGACCAACAGTACCGCTGTCTTATCCGGATTCAATTTCAGTTTGTTAGCCCACATCCAACCCATCACGGCCTCCAGCCCCCGGTTCAGGACATCCACCACCTCCCTAGGATCAGATGACAAGGAGAGATAGAGCTGAGTGTCATCCGCATATTGCTGACAACTCAGTCCAAATTTACTCAAAGTAGTCCCATTGAAATTAAAAGGACAAGTTAGACAATGCCTAATCAGGCAATGCCTAATTAACAATATGTATATACAATTTTTCCACACACACAAATGTTCATGAAGAGGTTTACATAGATGCATGCCCAGGATTATGCAGACTACAAGGAGAGCTTTTGGCATGACCATCAGCAGTGCCCAGTGGGATGCCAACTATTTCTCTGTGAGGTTGCCAACCTACTTATTCCAGACAGGCCGCTTCAGCTTTACAGACTCCATGGCTGACAGTTACTGTATACAACAGGTGCAGCCAGATCTTAACCGCACCTGCTCCTGTGCCGCCTTACAAAGCACAGGAGCTCTGTGGGGTAGTATGGTTAGCAGCAACTTCATGCTTTCTTTCTTTCTTTAACCTACCACTACATAGAAAGCTGCCTTACACTAAGTCAAACCACTGCTCCATCGAGCTCAGTATTGTTTGCTCTGATTGACTGTGACCCTCCAGGATTTCAGACAGAGGCCTTTCCCAGTCCTACCTGAATATACTGGGAATTGAACCTGAGACTTTCTAAATAAAAAACAGATGTTCTGCCACTGAGTTATAGTCCTGTCTGTTGATGCTGTTCAATAAAAGCTTTCACTTTGTCACAGTTATTATGAAGTTGTCAAGGGTTAGTGGTCAGAGATCCCTTCCCTTCCTTCACCCATCCCCAGTTCTCTCTTAGCTTTTGACCTCAGGCTAGGACCTAGAAGGGGAGGGAGGCACATCTGTAACTGCACCGCTTTCTGACAGGAGCACTTTTAGGCACGGACTTGGGGGCCTACTCTCTTAGAGGGCTGCATGATTTTCCCCAAGGGAAAAGAGGGTCTCTTCTATATTTCTGGAATGACTTGGCCTAGAGTTCTGAAATTTGGCACACATGTAGGGCATATTATCAGGACTCTGTGTATTGTTTATGAAGCCGATCAGTAAATCTGTTGGGATTTAAATTTTTAAAGTTCAAAAAAAAGTTCTATAAGTGGCTTGTTTCGTGGCTGAAAATTACAAAAACTTCTGGAACTGAACCTCCCCTCCACTCTTGCTGCCCCCATCATTCCACTCCCATGTGGACGAATCTGCTCCTTGTCTTCATTTTTTTAAAAAAAGGTTGAACACCCTTTCACCTCCTTTTATCTTTCCAGAAAGAATAGCTGTACTTAGATTTCCAAAATTAGAATCAGATGTAGGAAACATTATCAGGACTCTTGTGTATTGATTTCGTCAGTTAGTCAATTTGTTGATTTTTAATGATTTTTTGAATTTAAAAAAACTTCCAAAAAGTCAAAGTCCTATAAGTGGCTTGTTTCATGGCAGAAAATTACAAAACATTCTAGACCTAAAGCCCACACCCATCAATTTACCCCTTTGTGAAGGAATGTGCCCTTTGCCTTCAAAAAAAAGTGCAGCATGCCCATTACTTTTCCAGAATGGCTGGGCTTAGAATTCTGGAACTGGGCACATATGTAGCCCAAGATGACACATATGTAGCCCCTCTGTGTATTTTTATTTCAAGGAAATTGGTCAGTCCTGTGATATTTAATCTCTACCCATAGAGTAAGTAAAAGTGGAACTAACTGTTACATCTAAATAAACAAACTTTTTTTTTACACAAATGCACAACAATGCTCAATTTGGTTTGTGATCCAAAATGTCTGCATGAGAACTGTGAAGGGGCATGTGTTGTGGAGAAAATTTGTTTTCTATATGAAAGCACTATATGTCCAAGTTGGTTTTGTGTTTGATCTGTGGAGCAAAGGATACGTGTTGTGTTCCATTTCATTTGTGAATGGTCAAGAAGCTGTGTGAATCCATTTTGGCTTGCATACTATGCAATGCATGGTTGTGTGTGTGTGTTGTTTTTTGTTTTAGCAAATGCACTCTGGCCCAGATCTCTGAGATTTTGGTGAATGATCAAGAAGATGTATGGATCCTTTTGGAGGTTGTGTAGTCCTTTTTCTATGCACTCTGGCCCAGACCTGTAGGTTTGTGGTGAAATGTATATATATATGGAAAGGGTACTTATTTTGCATGGGGTGGGGGTGGGGTAAGCTTATTATGTCCAGGGTCCAAAATTACCTAGCTGCACCCTGGGGCTGCTCTGTGGAATATGCAGGGCCAGATTCTGAAATGCTGAGGCCCTAAGCTATGTCAAGCTTAAAAGGCTCCTTAACATTACCCAAAAAAAGGTCAGAGGTCTCACCCTGGCATGTCCCACTCACACATACCCTTGCCACACTGCTCTCAGTTACAGCAATGTTTGAAGAAGTGAATGCTGCCTGTAACCATGATGGTGGGTATTATCTAATCTGGGCCCGGGTCTAATAAAATTTTGATATCATTTATACTTCTGCACAGATTTATAAACTCAGTATGATAAATAATTGTATAGCCATATACTGTAAGTAGACTTTTGTCTTATCAGAATGATAATGTCTGTTTTAGAGTCTCTTTTTCCTTTCTCTATTTTTCAACTAATTATGTAAAAGTTTAAATATAGTCATGTTTTGATATTCAGAGGCCCCGCATAATGTGATGCTCTAAGTTATAGCTTACTTCGCTTGTGCCTAAATCTAGCACTGGGAATATACAGTGTGCATCCTGCCTGTCTTCCTCTTTTGTGTGGCATATCTATAGCTGCTCGGTCATGTAAAAAAAAGTGAGCTTGTCCTTAATTTTTCCATTCCTCTCTCTTGCCTGGCTCCTATCTGCCTTTCTGTGTGGTAAACTAGCAGGTTTTTTCCTTGCCTGGGTGCACTTGGGCTTGTCCCAGTTCTTCCTCTGGCAGTAAGGTGTTTTCCTACAGATGAGTGTTGTTGTTCCAAAGAGTCTCTCTTCAACCTTTGCCCAGGAGAGACCTGTGGGTTCATTGCAGATATCTTCCCCCTCCCAAGGGAGCTATCTTCCTTCCCTTTGTGTTGCATCATCAAAAAGCATTTTGTAACGTTGTGAGTGGTATAAGAGGATTTCAAAACTTCCTCTTCAGTAGCACTCTACTGGCTCTCACCTTTTGCTGTCTGCACCACAGTAGCTCACCAACAAAAGGGACTGCAGAATCCTTGCATCAGAAGAGTTGCACTGTGTGTGTGGTCTGTGTGTGTGTGTGTGTGTGTGTGTGTGTGGTCTGGTATGTGGATGCCATGGAGATATGTCCCCCATACCATTTACAAACTGGCGTCTTCCATGCCTGGCCCACATGGGGCCCATTAATCCCCATGCTGATTAGCCTGGCCCATGGGGATTAATGGGCCCCATGGGCCAGGCTAATGGGGGATAATGGCCCCACATGGGGATAATCAGCATGCTGCTGTGATTGGTGCACCTTCGTGGTATAACCATGGTCACTAGGGGAGAACTTCTCTGATGTCCTCCCTCCAACCCGCATTCTTGTTTTCTCCTCCTTTCTTATGCTGGACTGTATACTGTATAGGAGCCTATGATAGGCCAGCAAAAGCAGGATGCTGATCTAATTAGCATATAGGGTATCCAGTGTATCCTTTACTTATTTTTTGAGACTGTTTTGAGGGCATACATACTTAAAAGGTCATTCTTTCTCTACAGGGAATCTTGGGAGCTGTACTTGTGTGAAGAGCAGTATGGCTGTCTTACAGATAATTATCACCAAAGTACAATTATTTGGGGGAGGTCCTGACAATTAAATTGTTTAAAAAAAACCCAAGCTGATATACATTTATTGTGAAGGTATGTCTTACACTTTCACTAAATTTAATTAACTTATTAATTAAAAACATATATATATACCACCCCAAACTATAACATAAATATATGTTATCTGGAAGTGATATTTGGAGAAAGTCTAAATAAAACAGAACATTTGGTGAGAATATCCACTTGAAGACCAGTGAATCAGACATAATACAAAGAGCTACCAGCCTTGTTGTGAAAGAACATGAAATAATTATTTCAGACACCAGATTTTAAAGGTTATGCACATTTCTTCATTCTTTTTCTCTGTATGACACTAAAAGGAATTGGCTGCCATCAAAGAAAGGAGGGTGTCATTTTTGACCTCACTAGATACAAAAATGTCTTAAGGCCAGTATGGATAAGCAGTAGCCTTTTATTGTGAAAATGTAGCACAAGAATTCAGATTCTTCCCCTCAGTATGAGATTTAGGACCAGTTTGGAATCTCATTCATTTTTCATGCCAAGGAAGGAGAGGATATTAAACACATGCAGTCTGGGGTAATTAATCATATGTCTTCTCCTTTTTGACAGCTAGCTGGGATGGTGATACTATCACATGCGCATGAAAGAAACATGACTGAACATGAAATCAAGAAGCAGACTCTCACTGAAATATCTCACAGCAGTATTGCACCTTGTGGCCACAGTTAATTGCTGACTGAATTCAATGATAATTTGATACTACCAAAGCTGTATTTCCCCTTAATCAGACTAGGAATGTGCACCAAACCAGTTTTCCTGGTTCAGTTTGAATCTTAACTGGATTCTAACCAGACCGGACTGGCTTGGTACTCGGAACTTTCCTTTTGTGTTGCCATACCAAGCTCTTTTGTTCCTGCTCAGAGCTAGGTTCTAATTCTTTAACCCTCAGAGCTGTCCCAGGTTTGTATCAGTCCCGGATTCCTGCCTCAGTGGAGACCCCGGCTCAGCCTAGAATGAGAGAAGCCCATACTTCAGTCAGTTCTAAAAGAAAAGCTCACGTGCAGTTCTTTCCAATATGTGACTTCCATATATGCCCAGACACAGCACATATTATTTTAAGGGACACTGACTAGAAATTACGTTATTTATTGTATAAGCAACACTAGAGGGGGGTTAATCAAAAACATATGACAACTGAATATTGAGAATGCAAAAATAATCTGATACCTATTTAATAAAATAACAGTGCATAAAGAAGTGTTGCCCAAATGTCACCTCTTCTCTTTGTTATTGGGAAGTGCTTCCTGGTAAGTTAGGAACATATCTTGATCTGAAAGTTAGAAATATATAAATATGCCTTATACTGCGTCAGATCATTGGTCCATTTAGCTCAGTACTGACCAGTAGCAGCTCTCCAAGGTTTCAGGCAGCAGTCCTTCCCAATCCTATCTGGAGATGCTTCCAGACTGAATCTGGAGCCTTGTGTGTGCAAAGCAGATGCTCTACCATGAGCTACAGCCCCATCCCCAATGTTGTTCAAAGTTGTTGAACAACACTTCTATACAGACATGGTTCCTACACTTGCGAGCCATCACCTAGTCCTGGCTGAGATAGTGTATTATTATTTTTAAACTTGTTTTTCTTTATTAAAGCACATATACCTTTTTGATTAAAAATAATATTTTTTTGTGATCTGCATGATGCTTCAGATCACCAACAAAAGGTTGTGCACGCTTTTCTGTATCAAGGAGTGCTGCCTTTTGTAGCATCATAGTATGGACTGGGTGCGGTTGTGCTACAGTGAGAGCTGAAGCCACATCCACCAATCTCCTCCCAGCCATACAGTTACGGTTATAAGATATGTGAGTCTCTTTGGGTTCTGATTAGGAGTCTTTGGCATGGTATGTACACCACAATTCACACGACACGAGCCACCTGACACAATTAGTTCATGTTGTCTGGAGTTCCGGGAGCCCTCGGCTGACAGCTGCTCTGAAACATTTTAGCTCCACTTTTTAACCAGGCATTTAGCCAAGGTCAAATGAACCACAGGTGTGCACCATTATGTGCATGATTGCCACTGGGATAAAAGGCTCCCCCCACCCCCGGCTCGCCTCTATTTCTGGCAGCAAGCTGGGGGAGGGGTGCCGCTGCATGGAGTGTGGCGGCTGCTCTAATGAGAGTGGCCACCACACTCGTGACATGTGGCACTCTGCTATGCAGGAGGGGGACGTCCTCCCACTCCCAGATACTGCCATTGCCACACCGCTGCTCATGTGGATGTGAGGCGCAGCGGAAGCTCCTGCCTTCCCCGCAGCCCTTAGCAGCAGCTGCCGTAGGTCATGAGCACAACTTTCACAAGTCTGTCTTGGTCTGAAGCTCTTCACCACAGCCTGCGTTGTTCTTTAATGAGGGCTGATTCACACTTGCACATTCAGCACCCCATGATATCATATAGTTAGATAGTACCAATCTATATGCTAAAAACTAAATTAACAAATCGGGAAAACTTTTAGAACCAATTCACATTGGTAGGTTGATAGCACAGAAGTCTCTAATGTCCTCACTTGAAGGCCCACAGCTGCCCACGTGTACTTTGTCCACTGAACAAATTGTCTAAGATGATGTGAGGTGTCGGAAAAGTTCTGTTCTCTGGTATAAGTCTTGAAACTTGTATTGTAGAACATATTTATTTTTTAATCAAAGGCTTTTGCTGATCAGCACCTTCAGTTGTTGCACCAGTAGGATTCAGCTCCAGAGTTTAGCAAAGCAGCCCCTATGGTGCTGCGCTTCATCATGTCCCTGAGCAAGTCTTGGGTGGGTCACTATCCCTCTCAGACACCCACTCCCAGTCAGGCCTAGCCCAAGCGCCACCAGTGCCTAAGAGAGCTTGTGAGCTGCTGCTCCCATCCCCATACTCATGGCATACTATCCCCTGCCCAAGTGGATCTTTTTCCTCCTTTCCCCCACAGAGCCCAATTCCTGTGATGTGCAAACAGAGGAATTTTCTTACCCTCCATCAGTATGATCCCTTATATTCCTCTCCCACCACCCCTACCCAAGCAAACCCCCCTTCTCCGCTTTCCTCCATAGAGTCCATTCTCTCCCATCACACAGAACCTTCCCTTCTTCTCCCACAATGCAGACCTAATCCTCCGCAACTCACAGCCCCTTCTCGCCATCATCAAGTTTCTTTCTCTTATCCTTAATTTCCATCTGAACACTCCCTTCGTCTCCTTCTTACCTTGTGGTGGCAGCAGCATTTGCAAGTGCTGCTACTCCTTTTGCTGATCTCCCTTCTCCCCCTGCCTTTTGAGAAGACCCTCATTGAGGTACTGAGGTGTGTGTA
The DNA here is from genome assembly GCF_027244095.1 of Hemicordylus capensis. NCBI lineage: Eukaryota > Metazoa > Chordata > Lepidosauria > Squamata > Cordylidae > Hemicordylus > Hemicordylus capensis. The sequence continues at coordinate 73,849,818 of NC_069657.1, forward strand.
CACTTGCCACTCTTCCATTCCCCACTCCCTGCCTTTTCAAAAGGTAGGGAGAGTGCAGAGACTAGCCATGGCAGGGCAGACAGGATGAAGGTCGGTGCAGTGAGGCAATGCCAGCTTGGTGGTGGCCAGGGTGCCACCTCTACTTCACCCAATCAACCTGAGACTGCTGAATCACCACAGCTGTTGGCTGGGTCTGCCCTGCTCCCAACGTATCTGCATTCCACGGTATGTGAATGAAATGAAATGAAGATTTAAAACACCTTGGTGCACTTGGGGTGCCATAGTATAATAACAAATAATATCGTCATAATATTAATAATAATAGCTTCCACATGTGTAATACTGGCCAGTTGCAAAGATGCAACCCTACAGTAGGGATGTGCAAAATGTTTCGGGTACAGAACGATCTAAACCCAAATCAGGCCATTTTGGGAGATTTGTGCACAAAACAAATCGCCCGATTCAAAAGTTTTGTTGACAAAACAGATCGCCCGGATTTCAGACAGTGTTGTTTTTTCAGACCTCCATTTTGTGGTGATCTCTGTCTGTAGTCTCTATTTTGTGTTTGACTTTGATTTGAATTTCCCGCCCTTCCAGCCTTCAGATTGGTAAGGAAAAGCAAGGGCTGATCTGCTGGCAATTGTCTCCTTGTTCCCGATTGGCTCTTTTGGCTCTGCAAGTGCTAAATGAGCCTGCATTGGCCAGGGGAAGGATGAAGAAGCGGCAAGGTGGGAGGGAGTTCAAGGATAGATTTTCAGAGGGATTTAAAGAGGCAGCAGCAACCATTCTGCCTCATGGGAGAGAGAGAGAGAGAGAGAGAGAGAGCTTTGCTTTTTGCTTTGCCAAGTTGCTTTGTCTTGCTGCCTATTGTTCTGCCTTGCCAGCCTGTCTTGCTTGCCCAGTACCACCCAGTCTGCCAGTGCCTGTGCCATCCTGGGGTGGATTATCTTCTACATTAGTTGCTTTTTGTAGAAAAAGAGAGAATTCTAGAGAAGAAAATAGAATTCCGATTTTTTCACCCCTTCCTGCTGCTGAAAGAATCACTGTCTGCCTGTGTCAGTCACCAGCCCCAGAGCACCTGCAGCCACTGGCCACCTGGCCGGCCAGCCACCCTCTTCCCAAAAATTTTTTTTCCAGGCTTTTGCTCTAGCCCCTACCCCCACCTCCCATCCCATCTGGACTGAAGAAGACAGAGTAGAGAGAGACCAGACCACAGAAGTGGAATATTGGATGCAACATGGGTGAAGCCTTCAACTGAGTGAGTACCCATTTATTTTAACACACACACACAAACACACACCATACAAACAGACACACACCCCTCTGGAATTGTGTATTCTTGGGAGTTTTTTCCTGTTTGGAGGGAGGTTTGGGGTTGCAACTGAATTTAAAACTTTGTGCACTATTTAGAAAAAGTTTAAATAGGGATTCTGTCAGTGGGAGGGATCTAGTACTAGTAGGTGGTTAGAAGGGTAGCAAAGCCTTGTGGGTTTTTGTTTTTTTTTTTAAATCTGTCTTGTTTTTTTCCCATTCCAAAGAACCTTTTTGCATTTTTAAAAAACAGAAGCCTGTCCTCCAGCCCTCTGTGCCCATAATATAGATCAGTATTAATATTCTCTGCCCAGCAGCCTACAGGCTCTGAGTGGGCACATGCTCTAGCCTCCTCCCTGTGCCCATTTACCACCCACCCCACCCCCAACTGCAGCCTTAAACAAAGAAAGCCTTCAGCCACCACCCCAGTCCAGCAGCCCTTTATTATTTGTATATTTATTTATTTATTTATTTTTACATTACATTTTATATCCCGCTCTTCCTCCAAGGAGCCCAGAGCGGTGTATTACATACTTGAGTTTCTCTTTCACAACAACCCTGTGAAGTAGGCTAGGCTGAGAGAGAAATGACTGGCCCAGAGTCACCCAGCAAGTATCATGGCTGAATGGGGATTTGAACTTGGGTCTCCCTGGTTCTAGTCCAGCACTCTAACCACTACAGCACACTGGCTCTGTTCCCTGCCCTGCAGCTTACAGGCTCTGAGTGGGCACACACTCCAGCCTCCTCACTGCACATTTAGTTTCACCCCCGCCCCAACTGCAGCCTTTAAAGAAAGCATCAGCAGCACATAATTCATTGGCACTGGGTGTTTGGGGGGGCACACTCTGCTGAACTCAGCCCAGCCCCTGTTCTTGGACCTTCTCCCACTTGAGTATTCCCTTCTCTGAGACACTCATCCCACGTCTGCCCCTTGCACCCCAATACTTTTTTAAACGTTTTTTTTTTTTTAATTCAGGGTTTTAAAAAGAAACCGCAAAAGAGATGGCTGGGAGGGGCGGAAGAATGCCAGGTAGGGGGAGGGCTTTTCTTGCTGGTCATTTGGGGGGGCAGCAACATGGGCCTATTCCCTGAGTCACCCCTGCCCCTGCTTTGGTATGCAGGCTGGACTTCTCTCATCTGCTTGGCCCTACACTGGGGCCTGCAGCCGGGCAGCAGTTAGGGGGGTGGGCCTCCCCTGCCAGGGAAGAGGTTCTTGCTGTGGCAGATGTGGAGGTGGTGCAGGTGGAGCTGGCCACCAGTCCAGCCAGAACCACCTTGCTGCTCTCCCCACTGGTCCCTGTGGGGGGTGGGGGCCCCAAGGTTGTGTCTGAGGAGGCCCAGGAGGAAGCCCCTGTGTTTCCTGTCCCTGGGACTTCCCAGGCCAGCTCTGAGGGCAGTGGTGGTGGCATGCCTCAGAAGGAACCAGCACAAGCGCCACTACCCAAGCGACCCCGTGTCACAAGAGAGTCCAGCAGTGTGGTGTGGCATTACTTTGAGCTTTGCCCTGATGATCCCAGCCATGCTGCCTGCATCCACTGCATGGCACTTGATAGCAGGGGCAAGGACCCTAAGCACTTCAGCACGTCAGGTCTGCTGTTGCACCTGCAGCGGCAGCACCCGGGGATCCAAATCTCTGCTGGCAGCAGCGCTAGGCCAAGTGCCTCCTCTAGCACTAGCAGAAAGCAGCCAGTGGCTCCTGCTCCTAGGCAAGAAAAACTGACTGAACAGTGGGTGCAGACTCTGAGGAAGCAGTCTGATTGCCCAAAACCATATCTGATTACCCATTGTGGAGATGATAGCTTTGGACGATCAGCCTTTTAATATTGTGGAGAATGTCAGCTTCCGCCATCTGCTCCAGCTGCTTGCCCCAGAGTACAAAATCCCCTCACTCACCACCTTCAGTAGGAGGGTGGTGCCCTCCCTGTACTGTGCATGCAGGGAGGCTGTGTTGGCCCAGATGCATTCAGCTCCAGTGTGCACTTCCCTGTGGATCTCTGGACAAGCCACAGCGGGCTGCACACTGTCTTCATGTCCCTGACAGCCCACTGGTGGGGGCAAGGAGGTGAGGGGACATCTGGCTCTGCTGGAACTGTATCCAGCTCCTTCCATGCAGGCAAGTCTTCTTGGGCAATGTTGCACGTGGAGGCGATGAACACAGACCACAGGTCAGATGAGTTGTCAGCAATCATGGACCGACAGGTGGCGACTTGGCTAGCCAGGGAGCCAAACCTCTGCTGAGACTTCACGGTCACCAACAACACAGCCAACATTAGTAAGGTGGCCAGGCAGGTTCAATTTGTGCACATCGCTTGCACTGCACACACTTTGAACCTGGAGGTGCAGAATGCACTTGGGCTTAAGGAAGCAAAGTCCAAGCACCAGCAGAGGTTAGGTTTAGTTCCCACCCCAGAACTTACTGCTTCCATGGCCACTCTTGTGGACCAGTGCTACAAGATTGTGGGCCACTTCCACCGGAGCAAAAAGGCAAGGCACTTGCTCAAGGCCAGGCACCTTGACCTGGGCCTGCCTGAACACCTGATCCCCCAGGGTGTTCCTACCCGGTGGAACTCCACATTTCTCTTGCTCCAGCACCTGCAGGAGCAAGAAGGAGCCATCCACAGCCTGGCAAGGCATAGTGGCTTGGATGTGCGTGACCACTGCGGACTGGAAGCTCATTTCCAAGCTGGTCTTAGTACTCGAGCTGTTTTATGCTGCCACAAACAGCTCGTGTACTGAGGCAGCTATGCTGAGCCGGGCTTTGCTGAACTGGGCTTCTCCTCGTGAAGATCATGGGTGATCTCCAGGCCACTCTGACCACTGGGGACACAGTCACGCTGCAGGTCGGCTGAGGACTGGGGTAGTGGAATGGCTCACGACACGCTTGGGTGCATCTGCATGGCAGGTGCAGAAGAGCAGAGCTGTCACCCCTGACCAGCCTCTGAAGGGCAGAGCTGTCTGATATGCCCAAAACCATATCTGATTACCTGGGCCATTGGGGAGATGATGGCTTTGGACGATCAGCAGGATGCCTCCTTGTCTTAAGGAGGCAATCACTGGATTTCTTCTAAAGAAGCCTGCATTAGATCCCTCAGAGTTGAGCAATTATAGGCCTGTTTCCAACCTCCCATGGCTGGGCAAGGTAATTGAGAGGCTGGTGGCCTCTCAGCTCCAGGCGGTCTTCAAGGAAACTGATTATCTAGACCCATTTAAAACTGGTTTCCGGGTGGTCTGTGGGGGTGGAGACTGCCTTGTTTGGCCTGATGGATTATCTCCAATTGGGAATCGACAGAGGAAGTGTTACTCTGTTGGTCTTTTTGGATCTCTTGGCAGTGTTCGATACTATCAACCATAGTATCCTTCTGGTACATCTGAGGGTGTTGGGGGTGGGAGGCACTGTTTTACAGTGGTTCTGCTCCTACCTCTTGGATAGATTCCAGATGGTGTCGATTGGAAATTGTTGCTCTTCGAAATCTGAGCTTAAGTATGGTGTCCCTAAAAACCAATGCTGGTGTCTTGCCAGGGGGACAGGATAAGCCTCCTGCTCCCTGCAGCCATGCTGAGCAGTCTGTTCTGTTCTACCTGCAGGAGCCGGCAGAAGGCCAGGAGACGGAGCTGTGCCAGTTTTGGGCAATGCATTGCCATGTATGGCTGGACTTGGCAACTGTTGCTGGGTGGTTCCTCTCATGCCCGCCAACCAATGTTTCGAGTGAGAGGTTGTTCTCCATGGCCGGGGACATGGTGGCCCCTCTACACTCACATCTGGATGCTGAGTTGGTAGAGCAGCTGATGTTCTTGAAGGTCAACCTCCCCCTGCTGGGCTACACCTAGCTGGCCATGGAGGGTGAGTAACTCACGTCACACCCCCTATGCAGCACCTCCCATGCCATGGCAGCTCATCTCGACTAAGATGTGTCACAGTCTCTGCCCCTTACTGCTGCTGACACATCCAGACACACACACAGGCACTACCTCACTGCCAACCTGAGAATGATGAGATGGGGCACTGCTGCTATGCTGGCACTCAGGGCTAAGACAAGTGAGTGCTCCCTGCATCAGGGAGGGGTTCTCCCAGATGTTACTGAGAGAGACTACAACTCCCATTCCCCACTGTTGCAATGGCTAGCCACCATCGAGACTAGGGACAATGGGAGTTGTAGTCACTCTCAGCAGCATACATCTGTGGATCCTTCCCTCTTGCAGGAGTACCTGTTTGCCCAGTCCTGAGGGCTGGAAGGAGAAGCGGCACACCATCCATCACAGAGGCAGGCTGCTGTGTGTGCAGGCACAGAAACGTTTCTGGGATGCTATGTCTCACACATGCTTACGTCGAACTACACACACACACACACACACACAAACACGGGGAGCACACTGTCACGGAGGGTTTGCTTTGCTTCTCTTTAATGTTGAATAGTGTTTGTTTGATTTGTTTCAACCATGCATGGCACCACGAGGCCCATGACAGAGGCGGGTGGCGCATCTTGGCCTGGCACCACTAGGGCCCAGCACCACCACCCATCCACAGAGGCTATGGTTGGAGGAGGAGGCAGGAGGGAGGGTTTTGGAAGATACATGCTGATATGAAAGAATTGTTTTCATTGACTATTTTGAATTGATGCCGAAATGAAAATGATGAATGTCAATGTGACACAAATATGATGCTGATGCTGATGCGATGACGATGAGTTGTTGTTCATGCATTTGTGTTTTGTAATGTGGCTTCACTTGTCTATTTAATGTTTGTTGTCTGAGACTTTGCTTTGTTTTTTTCCACCCATGGGAGGACTGTGACTGAAGCAGCAGCACATACACATGCACCCACCTCCCCCTACCCCCCAGCCATAGCCAAGGATGAGCTTACTGCTGGTGCCCTCACAAATGTCTGTCACACAGACTTAGAGAGCACATAGCACTCTGAGGCCATGGGCAAAATTTTAACCCTAAACCCACTAACCTTTTGGCATAGCACGCATGCACGCACAGGTATACTATGCTTCCCCCCTACATAATCTCAAGTCTAGCAGTATATATATTATGCAATTCAAATGCCTTGGATGGTTTGTTGTTGTGCGTGTATTTTGGGGGCCTCGTGGATGGGCACAGGACAGGATCTGTGTGTGTGTGTGTGTGGATTTCTTTGCAATAAAGACTGGGTCATATTGTGACTTCTAGCATCATCCGCGTTTTTATTCAAACTAGATTGGTTGCATCTATGATAGGTTATGCTGCTGGTGCCACAGGCTCCAATCTGTTGCAGAAATGTCAAAGAAATGTGCCAAAAAAAAAATTGTGTGCCATGGTTGTCATCATCACTCTACTTGTGTAGGTGGGAGCGGGGCCAAAGTTCGCTGTTTCACAAACAGAATGTTGTTTTGCATCCTTACTTAACCTGCTTTTATGGCTGGGTGCCACAAATGTAGCTGTGTCTGTCTGTTGCTTGTGGATGAAAAATGCTTGGGGGAGGGAGGACAGGGCACATTTGATGCTGTTGTTGGCCCTAATCTGCTGCATCTGTGATATCACACTTGCTTGCTTGTTGCTGGCTGCTGCTGCTGCTGCTGCTACCCTGCATTGGGAGGGGTCGTGTGGGGCAGCGCATTTCATTGTTGTTGTTCGACACTGTTGTGTGTAGATCAATTGCATTTCTGTTGCGGGGGGGATGGTGGGACACAGTAGATGTGGTGAATGACACAGTGGATGTGCGTGACCTTTGGAAACCTTGTTCTTTGCAAAGCTCTGTTGTTGTCGATGATGTGTGCTGCATCCACCCTATGGGACAATGGGGACAGACAGTGCCCATTTCTGCCTTTGGGTGCCTCCTAGGAGTGCCACAGTGGGTTGGTTGGTAGTGCCCCAATGGGTGCCTGCTACCACCCAGACTTGAAAGGAACTGGGCAAAGGGTTGATTCTTAAAGAATTTGTAAAATTTGCACATCTTTGGGACAGATTCAGGGAAGAAAAGGGGGCTTCAGGGGATAAGAGTGGGTCAGGTGGTAGTGCCCCAATGGGTTCCTGCTACCACCCAGATTCCAAAGGAATTAGGGAAAGGGCTGATTTTTAAAGAATTTGTGGAGTTTGTGCTTTAAGCTTTTCCCTCATAGGGAATACTGTGGGTTTCAGCATAGTGCACATAGGGTGCCAACCACCCCCATACCCACAAGCCCATGAGGTACTGGGTATTGTTGTTTCTGAGGTATTCTGAGTGTAGATTCTCTAGTAGTGATATTCCTGGACCGGTCCGGAGGCCATTCTACAGGCCTCCGGACCAATCCGGATATGGGCGGTTCGGGTTCGGGTGGATTGGGGTGGGAGGGTTCCTTTAAGGGTGGGGGAGGGTTTCCTTATCCCTTCCGCTGCTTTCCCCCCTCCGGTGCACGTATTTTCTTTAGTAATCGCGGTGGCAGGATACCTCCCTGCCGCCCCTTCCCCCGCTTGCTGGAATCCCCATTATTCCCTATGGGAAAAAATCTTAGATGCATAAACTTCAAACATTCCTTAAAAATCACCCCTTTGCCCAATTGCTTTGAAATTTGGGTGGTAGCTTCCACCCATTGAGCACTACCACCACTACCCCCACTCTCTTGGCTCTGTGGCCCTTTTTTGGATCCAAATCGATTCAGAAAATTCGGATACAAATAGAATCAGGGGTGATTCAGGGGGTTCAGATTCAGACCCAAAACAAATCGGGGGTGTTTCAATTCAGGTACAAATCAAAATGAAAAAAATCAATTCGTGCACACCCCTACCCTACAGCTTCCTGAGTAAAAAAGTGTAGAAAGCACATTTGGAGAGCATTAAGAACCAGGGAATAAGCACTCTCTCTTCTTCTGTTTTTTCCGCTCTATCGCTATATGCAAAGCCCGATGAATCAAATGTTCATTATTGAGGATATTGTAACTGGTCAAATTCAGCAGCTTGTTGAAATTCTCCTCTGAATACTGCAGCATGCCAGTAGCATATGGGGAAAAAATAGTGCTGTTGACATCAGCTTGGCCTGCTTCCATTTCACTAGGACTGCGTTCCACACCTATGGTGGGAGAAAAGGAAATGCATAGATGTCAGCGCTTAGCTACAACTCTAGTCCAATGCTCATCTAATTTCATTGTACCATTGAAAATAAATTAGAGAAGTATATGTGTGTCGGGTGTCAATATTTTTTAAATTTAAAGGAAGATAATTCAATCATGCTTGGAGGTAGCAGCTGGGTTGTGCATGCTTTCCGAGGAGGAATGCAGGGGCATGCGTATATCTGTTGCTTTTGGAAATTTGCATTTCACTTGTTCTGCCCCTTGGGGAAGCACTTTGTCTTCTAGTGAGAAATGCAAGCTGATGATGGCGAAGCAAAATGAAGTCCTCCATCTACCACACTGATTTGGGTTCTGGCAATAGGAGTGGTGCAGAGATTGAGGGGTGAGTGAGAGGGGTGCTTGTGGTGACTGTCCAGTAAACACTGTCAATCAAGAGGAATTTAAACTTAGGATCCGCCTCTGGAGAGAATCCCAAAGGGAGGGGCTTTGGAATGGAGTGAACAGGTGTGCTTAAGGCTATTAGCTGAAAGTAACTGTCAACAATGGAGAATGAGCTGGGGGAATAAGAGGTATCAAACCAGTTAGACAACTAAACAAGTGAGATCAAGGGAGCAGTGGGCGGCAGGGGAACTCAGGCTCCAGGCTCCAAAGAAGAGTCATGTCTATGAGGGAGAAAACCACACACAATGAGGGTCTCTCTCACACACACACTCTTTGCTGCAGCATTTACTATTGTCAAAGAGACAAAGCACTTTTAAAAAAATTAGCAGCAGCTTGTCTCTTTGGCAGCAGGGACTGCCCACTGACAAAATAGCAAATGTAATTCTGACTACACAGTTCTGTCCCTCCCACACTTCTTTCAGTCCCAGCCATGAACGGGGGAAAAAATCAAACTGGGCTTGAGAATCAGTAGATAGGGAAATCATGCTGTCCCTAGATGGAATTCTGCTCCTCATATACTTACCAGGTGCTTTGTATTTTTGGAAGGTGTCGCATACTAGTGGGAAATACAGCAGTATAGGAGCTCTTGGACTCTCTGCCTGATCAAAGAGGTAGCACTCCTTGAGGTGCTCCCTGTCTTCTTTAGTCAGCACAGCTTTGGGGAATGGAATGCCCTGCTCCTCATAGTACTTTTCAGATAAGTCCAGTGGCTAGAGCATCAAAATATGAGCAAATTAGAATCCACAGAACTAATTATAACGCTTTGATTTCATAAAGGTTAGAAGTTCTTCTAGAAAGGGATGGGGCTATACTTGGTGACAGAAGCACATGCTTTGTATGCAGGAAGTTTCAGATTCAATTCACCTGCTATCTGCAGGTAGGCTGGAGGAGACCCCCCCTGGCTGAAACCTTGGAGAACTGCTGTCAGTCAATGTTGACCAATGGTCTAAGACAGCTTCATATGTTCATAACAGTGGATAGGCACCTGTTAAGAATGTTGAGGGTATGGGATATTCTGCCTTGGTATAGGGGGCTGGATTAGACTTTCTAGCACTATGAGTCTATGAGAGGAAGAGGAAGAGCAGTGATGATTGCCATGATCCAGCAACCCTAGAAACCCTTTCCACTGCTTTTCTGCATTCTGCTCCCATGTTATCCAGGGTCAGACATAAGAACTGTCTTGCTCTACATCGTTTCCTGTGTATAAATACTGTGTGAGGGTTGAGACTGGCTCTTTAGGGAAGGGAGAAATGGTGACAGTGAGCAGGTTTCTTAAACACAACCCAATCATAACGGAAATAAGCTCAGTTGATTACAATGCCACATATTTTACACATACACTGTCATTACACCAAATGACAGTACAAAACAGCTCAAGTAATTTTACAAGCTTGTAGAATCACCTTCTCTTAATGTTTAGAAGGGCAGGAGAGCTGGTCTTGTGGTAGCAAGCACGACTTGTCCCCTTATCTAAGCAGGGCCCACCCTGGTTGCATATGAATGGGAGACTTGATGTGAGTGTGTGTGAGCACTGTAAGATATTCCCCTCAGGGGATGGAACCGCTTTGGGAAGAGCAGAAGGTTCCAAGTTCCCTCCCTGGCTTCTCCAAGATAGGGCTGAGAGAGATTCCTGCCTGCAACCTTGGAGAAGCCGCTGCCAGTCTGTGTGTAGACAATACTGAGATAGATGGACCAATGGTCTGACTCAGTACATGGCAGCTTCCTATGTTCCTAGAAGAAACCCAATGGCTAAGGACAAGGTGCCAAAGACAACAAAGAATCTTCTCACCAATGTCTGTGATCCTCCACTATAATTTAAATGCAAAATAACATCCACTTTCCTCTCTGGCCTCAGAAGAGGTGGGCAGCTGGTATTGATGAAGAAAGCTGTATCAAGAAGTTCCAAGTATTCTGCCGTATCTCGCAGCTGATTAGGGGAAGAATCTAGTACAGTGTCTGCAAGGAAAATTGTTCACATGAGTAACTTTGTAAGGGAAGCTCTTCAATGATAATAAAGAGAAGGGTGCAATTAATCCTGTATTCTTGACATATTCTATGCAACTGCAGTACAGCCTTAATTCAGACCTCTATAGTTCATACGTTTTGCCATTCAAAGCATGGATGGCTCTGAATGATTGGGAAATTTTGCATTTCCATTTTCCAAGTCAATACAACCACATTTTAAATCTGAGGCAGTTCTTCAAAGCAACAATAAACCTATCAAGAAATTAGCTTCACAACACATTTGCAAAAAAATATTTCACTTAGGGCAATACTGCATGTGAAATCAAACACATTATTAGGGCTTCTTTTGAACTGAGCAAGTAGCAAGCAGATCAGGCCCCAAATAGATTGAGACCATGGTAATAGGGGCTTTAATCTTACCCTCTGTCATAGTCCCAGTCTGGGCCAGGTCACTTGTGACTGATATTGTATTGAACAAGAAAAAGAAGTTCTCATTGGTACCAATTGGATTACACTCCCCACCCACCCCACCTTGCTATAAAAAATAATTATTCCTTAATAAATTGAATAAATAATATAGCATGTGGGAACCTAATTGGATGACCATGACAAAGGGTAGGGTTAAAGACACTGTATTCCCTGACTGTAGTCCTAATCGTGTAGGCCCTGATCCAGTTACTATTTACTCAGTTAAGACATTCTGCTGACTCTGGAAACGGGTTTAACAACACATATAGGCTGCATCTACATGTAATGCGGGTTCTGTTCCCAGGGAGACTGCAGAGAGGGAACGGGCTGCATAGGATTTCTTCTTGACTGAATGACAGCCCTGGCAGCCAATCACAGCTGGAGGGAGAGAGGAGCTGCCTCCCTCAACTCCCTCAGCAGAGTGGGACTGCAGTGCAGCATTGAGATGTAACACTGGCACCACCAAACCACAGGTAGGGATGACGAAACCCACTACAAACCAAAGGTGCAAATCAGAGTTGCCAAAGGAAAATCTCAGGTCACTTTTGGGTCCAAACTGCAGTTGCACGCATTCGGACATACAAAAAGTTCAGCCCGAGACCTCTTCAATTCTGGTTTCACAATACATGCAAATAGGCTTATAGTTTGCCTTCATATTACATCCTAACAGTTCAGATTCTGATGAGCCCAGCTGCAGACTATGAGAAAGTTAAAGGAGAGGATAAATTAAGCATCATACTACCACCATATATTTTTAAGTACCCTGAAGGTATCTCAGGTTATTATGGTTACATATTACACCAGCTAGAGCAACATAATTGTGATACCACTTCTTTAAACCATATCTGAGGCTTTCCCTCCTTTGCTTCTTATTCCCTTTGCTATTGTAGTATTTGCAAAAAGGCAGTAATGCAAAGATTTTAGGAAGCATGAATGATTTGCAAAATTTATTCTGGATGCACAGTGAGGAGAAGGGGAGGGTGGTCAAAAAGGGAAAAGGAATTGAAGATTAGATTCAGAAGTCAAATTGGACCATGGAAGGAAGATGACTGGCCATGCAGGTTTGTGCTGTCCTACATATTAGAATATTCAAGACATACCCCACCTCCGTAGCTCTGAGCCTTGCCCAGATACTGCCTACACACTGAGGCTGTTCTCATATTGCCTACAGACTGAGGGAAGCCCAGCCCAGTTTGGCCTGTGCATGAGAACCACTGGGAGCCATGTGTCTCCCAGCAGTGGCACAGCGGCAAACCCGCAAGGGAGCCCTTCCTGTTAGCCCGGGTTAAAACACCATTAGCCCAAGCTAACTGATCATGTGGTGCATTATGGGGGTTCCGGGGGCCTCCCAGACCCCAAACCTTCCTGCTGCCAGCAGAAGCCAGCAATCATCTGGGCGGGTGATCCACACGGCCAGCAACGAGGAGAGGATCATCTGGAAGGGAGTTAAGCTTTCCGAGGCTTCCTCCCCTCACCCCTTCAAGCCCTTCTCACGGATCGTGAAAAAGGGCTCTCTGTCTCTGTATCCATAAGGATTTTTTTTTTAATGGAATGTGAGATTCTCAAGACATCAGGATCAGATTCTGCAGCATGGCCAACCTTATCCCAAATGAGGCTGCATATCCTGCCTAAGATAGTGAACTTGGAACACAATTCAGGAGCAGCAAACTGCACCACCACCCAGCAATAACATACCACCCCAGGCCCTAGTGCCACCAGTTCCTTTCTCTAGTGATAGGGGGAAGCACCACTAAAATTATGCCAGACATGCACATTGTGTCCAGATTGCCCAAGATGCTGCTGCCCCCCGTCAGCTGCTTAGGAAATCTGTTTGCATTGCATACATTGATGCCCAGCATAATCCCAAGAGCATTTCTCCCCTGCCACCATCACTGGAGGGAAGAGGCCATTAAGGTTAAAGAGGAGATAGAGGAGAAGAAGGTAGAAGCTAACTGGGGAGGCTGAGGGTGGATGTTGACTGAGGCAGCAGTGAAATCTTGGAAATCAATCCCACTGTGTTCAATGGGGTTTACTCCCAGGACCATGTACAGGAGTGCATCTTTTTACCAACTGAGAAAAAAAGCCTAAGGCCAGACCAGTTGTTAAATGCTAACTATGTTGTGTGCAATGTGCATAGTCTTGTATATAGTTATGGCAGAGAATCACAAGACATATCGAGTGGATGGAAGGAGGGAGAGAGAGGGGGGAGGGAGAGAGAGAGATCTGGATTAATCTGTCATGTTACCTTTCCAGATACAAAACCTGGCATTTTCCAAATATTTATTATTCATTTGGAGGCCCCTCATGAAATTGTGATATTGTGAAACCACTGGACGCAATGTTACAACATCTCTAAGCAGATCTGTGAGGGTGCCGCTGGGGATGAAGAGGCGTGTTGATTCCACATATGGCCTCTTAGGCAGAGTGTATGGGTTATCGTCTTCTGTGGAGAGAGAGAACTTTGTTTAGATTCACAGTGCTCCTTTGTAGTAGCACTAAATATTGCCACTGTGGCTATGAATAACAGTGAAGAACAATGAAGAACACCAAGATTATTATTTTTCTTTTTTAAAAAAATCAAATCTTAAATGTAATATCAAATTTCAAATGTATCACAATATCAAATGTAATATCAAATTTCAAATATAAAATCTGAGAATGGCTTCCCACTGTTAGTCCTCCAATGTCTTTGGGCCTTATGCTATAGCAATGATCATGAAATTACAGGACTATTGGGGCTAGTTCACATGATTATGAATAGGGAGCCCTCCAACCCACGGCTGCTTAGCGCACTATCACTATCTGTTTTTTCACTCACACACAAGCAGAAAATGGGAGTGTGCACCATTTCCGAACTTAGGTAGGAGGCTTCTCCTACCATAAGAACATAAGAACAACCCTGCTGGATCAGGCACAACGCCCATCTAGTCCAGCATCCTGTTTCACACAGTGGCCCATCAGATGCCTCTGTGGAGCCCACAGGCAAGAAGTGAGGGCATGCCCCTGTAACTGGTATTGAGAGGCATCATGCTTGAGGCTGGAGGTGGCCCACAGCCAATTAACAGTCATGAGAACAGCCCTACTACTAAGAATATTACAGAATATTCCTGGAAGGAGAAAAGCTTTTCACTATAGTCCTGCTACAAGCGACGTATTCCCACCAAAAAATTCCTCTGCTTGCTTCCCTTTAGCATATCAAACTCTCAGTTCTAGTTTGACTGCGGGCTCCTGCTTGCATGCTGCTGCCACAGCAGGCATGAGGGTTCCCTGGCAGCATGAGGGTAGTGTTCATGCACAGCCCTTGGCATCCATGAGTTTTGTGGGGAGGGGTTGGGAAGGACAGTAGTTATCTAATACACACACACCATTTCTTTGCAAGAGAACATAGCCTCTACCAATTTACCCAATTTTATCTCCAAATATACTCCCATACACCCACTTAGACACTGCAATGTTTGCTTGCAGGCATCCCAGTTTACAAATAGAGGAAGAAATACTAGTACTACTGCACTGCTATCCCTTCTGTAAAGGACACAGAGGGTTTCTAATCTATGTTCTATGGACCACCAGACCAGTGCTTTTCAACCAGTGGCATGTGTATCACTGATGGTACTTCATAATATGGTAAGGGTACTTGGCTACATTGCCACGGGGATGACATGATGCTGCTCTGGCTCAATCTCTGCTGGGAAAGGAGATGCAGCAGAACTGCATTGGTAGTATGGAGCAGCTGTGCAGTGGCCTGGTCCTTCAAAAGAGGAGCAGGAGGAGGGTGTTGCAACTGTAATGAGGGTGCATAGTCTGAGCCATTTTTGGAAGGGCGGTATAGAGATCAAATTCTTAATAATAATAATAATAATAATAATAATAATAATAATAATTAATAATAATAAATTAATTCAGCCATCCCAGGTCCTTGGGAAAGACTCGATGTCTGGATAAAACAAACCAGTCAAAAACACCTGCCTGACTGTGTAAACAAGAAATAATAATAATAATAATAGTTGAGGAGAGATCAGAGGGCAGCAGCAGCTGGAAAAGCCTCTCCCCCACTGCAGGGACAACTTTGGGGGAGCTGCCAATTTCTGCCCTGGAAGCGGAGACTTCAGGGCTGACTCTCATGGAGCTCAAGTGCCTTAATGAACCAGTCTCTTTCACACCAAGGATCTCACGCTCCCGCAAATTTGCACAACAGCACCAACAGGCCAGGACAGATTTAATGGAGCAGAGGAGGAGAAGTGCTACACTGCTACTTTAAATCTCTCTGCTCTCTTACCTCATTAAAGACCATGGTACAACTGCTGTGTCGGAGGGAGCCCTCCCAAAAGCTGCTGCTTAGCACACTATCACCACTGGCACCTCTGATATTGTTTTTAACTCACAAGCAGCCACCCCTCTGCTCATTGGCAAGCAACCTTTGCTCTCACAGATGAGCAGGAGCTTTGTGCACCCAACCACCCACGAGATCAAAGTCGCTCCTACCAACTATCAGAGGGGAGGCTGTTTCCACTCATCAGCAAGAGCCTCCCTTGCTCTCGTGGGTGGGTGCTCTGGCAGAAGAGCCCCTGCAGCCCCATGAAAGCAATCATGGCTCTTGCCAATGAGCAGAGCAAAGCCTCCCTCTGCTGAGTGATTTTTCTGCGGAGAGCTCTCTTGAGCCCCTGTAGCTGCTCAAGTGGAGGAGGTAGTGGGCTGGTGAGCAGTCGATAGGTTGTTTCCTCTCCCTGGAGAGAAGTGGGAGGAGGGGGAGGAGGAGGAGGAGGCGGCAGCAGTGGGGCAGCTCAGATGGCCAAAGTATTCCATTAAGACACTTTAGAAAGTGCTACTTTTTTCTGACTCAGTAATGAAGCGATAAGAGCCAAGAAGCAAGAAAAAATGGTAAATAATGTCACTGAGTGTATGAACGGCACCTTGCTCCTGCAGCAACCTGACTTTCTTGTTAGTGGTCCTATTGTCCTCCACACTGTGTAGATTAGCAAGCTACTCACCAGGATGATAGGAGAAGCAGGCATCTACTGAAGATGAAGCAGGCATCTACTTTGTTGAGGATTGGTGCTCCAAACTGAGAATGGGCTCTTGACCTGGTGTCCAAAGCACAATGTCGAACAAAGGACAAGGGTCCATTCCACATTGATGCTCTACAGATAGCATCCAATCGGACTCTGTGGAGGTAGGTTGTGGAAGCAGCCACTGCCCTAGTAGAATGCACTGTAATAGGCGGCAGTAGTGGCTTCTCAGAAAGTGTATAGACCTGTTTGATGGCAGATGTAATCCAGGCATACAATCTCTGGCAGGAGACTTGTTTTCTCTTGCTCTGTCCAGCATAGCAGATGAATAAAGACATGGACTGATGGAACGGCCTGGTACGATGGAGGTAAAAAGACAGTGCCTGTTTTATGTCCATAGCATGCCACAAACGCTCTTCATCAGAAGTGGGTGAAAGAAAGAACACTGGAAGGCAGATGTCCTGAGAGACTTGGTACTGAGACACAACTTTGGATAAATAATTAACATCCAGCCTCAAGGGGTCTTTGGCCTGCTGGAAGGAAATGGACAGGGGGTCTGTCTGTAGCTCCCTGAGCTCCAGCACACGTAGGGCCATGGTAACTGTCAACAGAAAAGCCATTTTAATAGTCAAATACTGAAGTGCGTAGGTAGCCATAGGTTCAAATGGCTTGTGCATGAGGGCAGGCAGGACCAGCTTTAGATCCCAGGGAGGTGCCAGCCTTGGAGCCGGGGGATGCAAATGAAGCAGCCCTTTAAAAATGTCTTTAACAGGTTTTGAAGAAAAAACATGAACATGTGGAGACTAGCTTGCAATGACAGCATGAACTTTTAACAAAAAAACAAATAGGAAGAACTTTTAACCAAGGCACAGGAAGATCCAACTTCTTCAAATGCAACAGGTAGGAGAGAATAAAGTCTATTGAAGCCTCCCTGGGGACAATTCCCTTGGAAGTGGCAAAAGTAGTAAAATGCATCCACTTTATTTTGTAGGAGTGTTGCATCAAAGGCTTTCAGGAGGTTGAGATGACATCCAGAAGTGCCTGATCTTGGATCACCTGCTGGTGATCCTCCACACCATGAGTTGAAGACTCCAGACATCCAGGTGCAGAACCGACCCCTGTTCCATAGGGAGTAGATCTGGATGGTTGGATAGAGGCATGTGCTGGTTGTCAGAAAGAGCTAGCAACGTGGAGAACCAGAGCGTGATGAGTATACAACCTGTGTGGTCCTCCTTGATTTTGCTCAACACAGTCAGTATAAATGAGGAACCCATATGGAGTAGGTCCCTGATCTATGGAAGGAGAAACACATCTCCTAGGGATTTGTGGTTGTGGTACACCCTGCTGCAGAACTGGTCACACTGTTTGTTCTCCTCTGTGGCAAACAGGTCCACACATGGGAACCCCCCACTCCTCGAACAGGGACAGAACTGTTGTCCTGTTCCAAGTCCATTCTTGGGATTGTGTGTGACATGTGTGGCTCAAGGAGTCTGCCCACGCATTCTTTTTCCTGGTGATATGCATGGCAGAGGACCAGATGTGATGACTGAGGCACCAGGTCCAGATGTCCATGGTTAGGCAGCACAGTGCAGGTGAATGTGTTCCACCTTGGTGATTCAGGTAGGACATCGCCATCATATTGTCCATCATCACCAATACAAACAGGCCTCTCAACAATGGGAGGAAGGCCTTCATGGCTTTCCAAATGGCCAAGAGTTCCAATCGGTTGATGTGGAGCTTGCTCTTGTGGGTATTTCATTGGCCAGATACACTGTGGTTGGTGCAATGTGCGCTCCATCCTGAATTGGAGGCTTCTGTCATAATATACATTTTTGCTGGTGCCTGTACAAATACCCTGCCTTCTAGAAGATTGGAGATTTTGGGCCACCACCGGGAAGGAGCCAAGATGGCGACGTGAAAGCATCTGGCTCTGCTAGCTCCCTTTAGTGGGAATTTTCTTTGCCAATTTGTTTGGATTTTAAACTTCATTGTTTATCCTACCTTGCTCTGCTTATGTTGTTTCATGTTTGGACTCTTTTGGAAGATGAGATATTTTGTTTTGGTTTCTCTCTTCTCTTCAATTTGTATTTTTCTGTTTGTGGTCTGCCTTCCGGAGGACTTATTGTATTTAATCACCTACTGCACTGCTTGAACAGTTGGCCGGCTGATTGACTGTCTAGATTTTGCTATTTTTGGATAATTTGGTTTTTTAAAGGGGGCAACAGATTATGTTTTGCAGAAAACATTTGAGTCAACCTAAATAATGGGAACTAAAAAGTGCAGTGACTGGAAAACAGTGAAACAAATACGTCTGGATGAATTTATGACAACAAAGGATAACAAGACAACAAAAGAGACTGTAAGTTTGAGTTATTCTCTCCTCACATTGAATAGATTTTCACTTTCAGAGCAACAGGAGCTTGAGCTAATTGAAGTAGCAACAGTTATTATAGAAAGACAGTTGCAGGGAGATGACACTTTGGTAAATGATAAAGAGCCTTTAGCGAGCATATCTCCTACACAAGTTGAAAGACTGGTTCCAGGCGAGTGCCCTAAATCAGTGTTTCTCAACCACCGGTCCCTGGACCGCTGCCGGTCCCCGAAGGGTTGAGTGCCGGTCCCTGACTGGGAGTCAACCCCCCCCCCCCCAACTGAAATCAAGGCACTCACTTCCTCAATTTTGCACATGGCACGGAAGAGGAAGAGTATCACGGAGGCATGGGACCCTTCTTGTGCCTTGCCTCCACTTGCTGCTGAGATCTTCCTACAGCTACCTTATTCCCTATCTTTACAGCTTCAAACTGTATGCGATGCGGGGGCATGGAGGAAAAAGTATGGCAGTGGGCGCCACTTGAAGGGCTGCTGGTTCTTGCATGCTCATTGTTTGCAGCCAAAGATTGGTTAATTGAAACCCAGCTGCCTGTTGTGGTCGAGGCGCCTTGAGAGGGAACGCTGTTTCCCTCTTGCATCAGTGGGGCTTGCTTGTATGTTGTTTTCATTGGCCCCATGTAGCTTTTGAATTTTTCTAATGGCCCAACATCCCCTCTCCATTGAGTAATCACAAGCACCTCCACTGCAGACATACTGGAGACAAATTTGTTCACCCAGGCTTTTAGATTCAGGGGTTCTCAACCTTGGGTACCCAGACGTTGGTGGACTTCTACTCCCATAATCCCCAGCCATAATGGCCAAATGCCATTGTTGTTGGGGGTTATGGGAGTTTAACTGAGGGACCCAAGGTTAAGAACCCCTAATATTCCATGTTTGCAAAAGATTCCAAATTTAATTATTTCAATGCTTATATTATTTTCATTCTAAACTGCCCAGAGATGCAAGTTTTGGGCAGTATAGAAGTCTGATAGATAGATAGACAGACAGACTTGAAACCCCTTTACTAACTGCTGGTCCGGGAAACTGCGCATGAAGAATGTAGCGGTCCTTGAAACTCTGCATGAAGAATTTAGCGGTCCTTGACTCCAAAAAGTTTGAGAAACACTGCCCTAAATTATCTGTGAATCTTATCAGAGATCAATGTTTACTTACAGTTCAGACTATCATCTCAGTTTTCCAAAATTTAAACTTAATTAGCCAGAAGGTTGACTGTATTGACTTCTGTATAACTTCTGTATGATATTGTATGACTGTATGATATTGTATGACTTCTGTTGATGCCCTTGTGCAAAAGGACCTAACTAGTACAACTAGTTCTATCACAAAGACTTCTGTCAACAGAAATGCTGAAGGCAAAGGGAGTAACTTTGGCAAGATGACTGATACCAGGATTCTACCGATTAAACAGATCATACATCAGATAATTACAAACAAATATAATGTTTTGGTCCACTTGGCATTGGTCCACTTGGAAGGCGATTAAATTATGCCAATAACGTCATTGTCACTCTCAGAGTGTTGATATTCTTGTTATTGAATGGATGCCATCTTCTCCAAAGTGTAAATGAATTCTGTTAACTTTCAGTCAATCTGTTGTTCCCTTGATGCTGCTGAAAATGAGAACCTTCCTAACTAGCTTTCAAATTTTCCTTGTCTGTGTATTTCAAAATACTTCCATCCACCCATTAATACTGTTAAGGGTTAATACTTGAAGACCTGTGCCAGCTAGACTGAATATATCAAACACTGATAAGCTTACTGTAGAAAACGCTCTCCCACAGCCAGCTGCTGAGATAGATTTACATAAACAAAACGTGCTGATCATCTAGGTAGAACTTTTGAACAGTCTCCAAAACAACAGTCTAATTTCCTCTCTGATGATTTGGCAAAGGAGATGTAGCAGGGAATTAATGGAATTAGTGGGAATTTGCTTAGCCTCAAACAAGCCGTGTCTACAGTTCATGCACTAGTGAGCCCTCTTGCAAAAGATGGCCAACACCAAGCTGAGTGTAAGTTAACTGACATCTCTGGAACTACAACTCCTGATCAAATGGAGGTTGCAGTGCAACAAGACCTATTTGCCTTAACTAATGTCACCTTCGATAAGGATTTAATAGACTTCTTGAACTTGTAATATATACAGATGGATTCCTTTACTGAATGCCTTGCCACGCCAGAGGATGTGACTGTTAATGAGCAGATAAATGAGGGAGAAGGTTTTTTTAAAAAATCTGTTGAGCTGTTGGAGAGGAGCTCTATGAATAAAGCAGAGCATTCAATGAAATTACAAATGGAGACCATGAGCCAATTGAGCCAGGAGATAAAAAGTGTGGATGGGTCTGTTGCAGAAGTATACAACCCCACAGCCCAGCAGTTGGGGCACAGCTCAAGACTCAGGATGGAAAGTCCACAGGAAGAACCTTGGCTTCTGATTCACTAGATATTTCCGCTAGATTCCTTGTAAATCATAATCCACAGACAGGGGAAGCTTCAGAGACCAATATAAATTGCTCCATCCCTGAAGATTCTGAGAATTTCCTGCTTGCTCCTTTGTGGAACTGCAAAGTTGACTCCCATGCCATTTACAATGCTTTCTTGGAGTCCAATTTACAAGACTAAGTCTTCAGATCAATAAATGTGTTAGGCGAGTGTTCTGGAGGATATTTCCCATATCTCTTCCCTGGTCTATGAAGCCTCCCAAAGCCCATCATACCTTCAACACATACAGAAAATATTTACTTCATCAAGCCATGATTGGGTTGGCCTGCTAAACTCAACTTCCTTGCAGGAGAACTCAATTGACTGCCAACAGTCTCTGGTATGCTCCCATTTTGGTGCTCTGGCTCCACCAGTACTTACCCTGCTGGATTCTCAGCAGCTGCCCTCTGACCTACGTTTGAATAAAAGCAAAGAATTTTTATTGATTCCTCAAGATCTCTTACAACCTGACTTGGAGGAAACCACCCCAAATCTTATGACAGATCTCCAATGGTCCCTATTGATTGACATTCAGCACAATATGGCTCTCTCAAGTTTATTTCTTGGAACATTTCCAGGTGGCCTTCCAAAATTACAGATCCCTCCTTTAATGATTACATAGGACTTCTTGATATTGTTATGTTGCAAGAGACATGGATGTGTGGGAAGATATTGGCTGAAGGTTTAATCTCATTCGCATTGGAGGTGGCTGAGGGGAGAGGGAGGAGTAGACTTAAGGGTGAATTGGTTATTCTGTTTCCACAAAATTACAGGCTAATGTTAAGCACTTAGATCCATGTGGGCAAATTGCCTCAGCATGTTTAGTTAACCTTGATTGATTAAGTGCCATCAAGTCAGTGTCGACTCTTAGCGACCACATAGATAGATTCTCTCCAGGATAATCTGTCCAGTTAACTTCATAATATTAGTCATAATATTCTGTCTATAAATTTATATCTCCCTGCCCCCATTTACCCTACAATCTCAGGCCCAGGAACAATAACTAGCATTAGAAGAGTATATCTCTGAACTGTTGCGGACCTTCCTCAATGTCTTGGTAGTCGTGGCAGGTGACTTCAATGCTAGAACTGATCCTAATAATGAGCTGCTATATGCACATTTTAATGCTGTCCTCCTATGATCATTTTGAGAATGATCTCAAAACAGTGGTGCATCAGCTGGTAACCTCCAGGTTGCATTACTGCAATGCGCTCTGTGTGGGGCTGCCTTTGTACGTAGTCCGTAACAGTTGTGTGGGGTAGTGTTGGAAAACTGGTGTAAAACTTGAGCCCACATTTTACAAATGCACTATATGTCCAAGCTGGTTGGACATGTCCAAAAACTTCACTCACTCACACTATTTACATAGTATGTCATCAGTAAGAATGATTTTGTTATCATACGAAATGTTAAGGAGCCCTCGCACCCCTCTAGGGATGGCCCTGGCCACATATGAATGGGAGACTAGAAGCGTGAGCAATGTAAGATATTCCCCTCACGGGACAGAGCCGCTCTAGGAAGAGCAGAAGGTTTCAAGTTCCCTCCCTGGCTTCTCCAAGATAGGGCTGAGAGAGATTCATGCCTGCAACCTTGGAGAAGCCACTGCCAGTCTGTGAAGACAATACTGAGCTAGATAGACCAATGGTCTGGCTCAGTATATGTCAGCTTCCTGTGTTCCTATGACAGGGGCAATTTCAGAGGCCAGCAGGGGGGAGGCCCCTCTGGAGTTCCCCTGTGGCTGTGCTAGTGACCCCCCAAAGGGGTAAGTGAATTTAAATTTTTTTAAAAAAAAATACCTGCAAACACCCCTGTACAACCGGGTTTGTCCGGTCTGGTGCTGAACTAAACCAGAGGGTGTTCAATCCAGTGCCAGACCATCAAACAGAAAAGGTATGTTTGCACACGCCTTATAGGCTAAAGAATCAATCCATCAGCACCTTTGGGATATTGCGCTTCAAAAGGACAGAACGCAAACTACATACTGTGTGGTTGTAGGAAAGCCCAGACAAACCTTATCCCCGGCTAATTATATTTATACAAACTTATTTTCCCTAAGTTCCACCATGCCTTTACTTTGGCCCATTTAAATGTGTTACCTTCAGCTATTTTGGGGGGTAGATTTTGCCATATGCCATATTTCCAACGGCTCTGCCCCTACCGCTCAGGCATGTTTGAGTCAGTGGGGCATGTATTATTGTATTGTGTATTTTATATAGTTATATGCTCTCTTTTTATTGACCCAATTCTGTTACATTATTCAGGCATGCCAGACAACTTTTATGTAAATTTTCTCCTTTGTGACTCGTATGCCAAGATTACCTACTGTGTGGCCAAATTTTGCGCCACTCTTTGTAACATCAGGAAACAAATAGTTAACCCTTATGTTATGTAAGGTACATGTCTTACTCTGGTGGTGAGTTGGTACTTTAGTATTATTCAGCATTATTATTCATTATTATTTAATATCAGAGCATTTTAAGTTATGTTGCCTGTAACTGTTGATTATTGTAATTGCTGGGTGGTTGTGGACTATAATAAATGACAATGGATGATGTTGATGGACCATCACCATATTGACCAGTGAGCATCATCTGGTAGCATGAGACTTGTGTGAGGATGGTCCTCTTGTGGATGGAAAACTGACAGGAACCACTGCTGTAAGGGACACATCCGGAGGCGTGCCAGTGATAGGATGCAAGTAGTGGAAGCCATAAACCCCAGCATCTTTTGTATAGACTGTGCTGGGTGACTGTTGGAGGCTAGGATTCTGTGGGTCATGGCCCTGATGTCAACCATCCTCTGTGATAACAGAGAAGCCAGCATATCCTGAGAGTCTTGCCTAAGAACTCTATAGTCCATGTAGGTGTTAACTTTGACTTTTCCCAATTGACACATAGGAATATAGGAAGCTGCCATATACTGAGTCAGACCATAGGTCCATCTAGCTCAGTATTGTCTACACAGACTGGCAGCGGATTCTCCAAGGTTGCAGGCAGGAATCTCTCTCAGCCCTATCTTGGAGATGCCAGGGAGGGAACTTGGAACCTAGGTGCTCTTCCCAGAGAGGCTCCATCCCCTAAGGGGAATATCTAACAGTGCTCACACATCAAGTCTCCCTTTCATATGCAACCAGGGTGGACCCTGCTTAGCTAAGGGGGCAAGTCGTGCTTGCTACCACAAGATCAGCTCTCCTCTCCTAGATTCCACAAAAACTGCACAGTCTTTGGAGGAGGTGGTATATAAGAAGTTTCAATAAATAAATAAATTCTAGGAATTAGACCTGGGAAGTTCTGCATATGAAACAGATGCTATTCCACTAAGCAACATTCCTTCTGAGAGGGATGTGGTCACATGCTCTGTAAATGAATTATGGCCTAACTCTAATTAGAATACATTATGCTCAGAAAACCAAAAGTTGCACAGAGCTGTGCTATTCATGTGTTTTACGCAATGCATCCATTACAGTTTGTTCAAAATAGATCCATTACTGGTTAATCTATTATTGGCTATTGTAGTATATTACTTAATTAGCCAATGTAGTAATGGTCAGAGAACACTGGCTGACATGTCATGCTTGCTACCACAAGACCAGCTCTCCTCTCCTAGGGGAATCTCTTACAGTGCTCACACATCAGTCTTCCATTCATATGCAACCGGGGTGGATCCTGCTTAGCTATGGGGACAAGTCATGCTTGCTCCCATAAGACCAGCCCTCCTCTAGATATATAGACCCAAATGGTCTACGAGTGTGAGTGTAATTTGAATATGCTGCTGCAATTTCTCTTGCAACACCGGTCATCCAAATACGGAACTAGACAAATGGCCTGCTGACAAAGTTGTGCTACCACTATGGCTATGCACTAGGTGAAGACTATTGGGGCTGTGGACAGGCCAAAGGGCAAAACTTTCCATTGGTAAACCCTCCTCCCAATAAAGAAACAAAGATACTTCCTGTGGTGTGGCCTGATCGAAATATGAAGGTATGTGTCTTTCAAGTCTATCGCAAACCAATTGTTGTTAAACAAGAGTTGTGGGATTTGGCTCAGAGTAGTCATCCAGAAATGTTTGGAATGTAAGAAACTTTTGAGGCTGCAAAGATCTATGATGGGCCTCAAGCCCCCACGTTTCTTCGGGATTGTGAAGTAACGCGAGTAAAATCCTACTGCAGTATCGCTGTGTACTGCTTGGATTGCACCCTTCCTGAGAAGTGATTACCAGGTTCCCAAAAAGGGTGGCAGTGTGTGTGGAACTCTACTGCATGCCCCATACACACAATGGTCAACACCCATTGGTCCATAGTGATGTCTTGCCATGCATCTGCATAAGGGAGGAGTCTTGAGCTGGACAGTGTGTCACGTTCTCTTATTATAGGCTGCCTTGGATTTTGGAGTGGTCTTCTGAGATGGAGTAGATAGCTTGTGGAAGGAACTATAAGTTTGGAATCTGTTCCTTCATTGTTCCTGGTGGTGGAATGTCTGATATGAAGACCTCTGCTGTGATCGTTGTGTCCACTGACATTGCTTATTTGGCCTCTGCTGGAAAAACTGGATCCCCATAGACTTTGTTGTAGTTTTCAGCTTGTGGATTCTCCCTAATGTATCATCCATCTCTTTGCCTAGCAGATTGTCCCCATTAAATGGGAGATCTTCAATCCACACCTTCACTTCTGGTGCAAGAGAGGTCAACTTTAGCCATGCATGCCTGCGTAATGCAACAGCTGCTGCCATTGTTCGAAAACCACAGTCCGCCTCATGGTATGCTGAGTGCAGTTGTTGCTTAGTAGTCTGAAAGCCCTTGGAAAGGAAGGTCATGGCTGCCTCCTTCTGCTCTGATGGAAGTTGCTGGATAAACGGCCCAAGCTTCTCCAAAAGAAAATGTGTGTAACAGGCCATGCACCCTTGATAATTTGATATGCACACCTGTAAGCTTGCATTAGCATATGTGTGCTTTCCAAAAGAGTCCAGCTTCTTACCAACTGGGTCGAACGGCGCAGATAACAGCTTTTGCTTTGAACTATGCTATGAGGACTCTACCACTATTGAATTAGGCTTTGGATAAAGAAACAAATAGGATGCTTCAGTCTGGTGAACTCTGTAAATGTTTTCCAGCTTCTTAGTAGTAGGTTGAATGGGCACTGGTTTAGTACAGGCAGAAGATGACTTGATAAGGAGAAAGTCAGGGTCCGCTGCCTCAAGCTTTAACTGCTGTGTCTCTAAACCGGGGGCTGATGCCATTCGCTGTATTTGCTCAGTATAAAGTATGTAGTTTTCTGATATTGATTGCCCTTTATCACTATCTTGTGAGTCCTGTGGCCCAAGAGAATCTGGAGACATATCAGGATCTTTGGGATTAGAGGAGACAGTGTCTAATTCTGACTCAGAGTCAGAGTCAGGTGCTGCTGGCACCATAGAGGAATCTGGTTTGTCATGCTGAACAATTTCAGGTGGCTTTGCAAGTTTGCACGCTTTCCCTGTCTCTGAGCCTAATTATGTGCTTGTCCCCATAGTATCTCTCGCATTTACAGTATTCATCAGGATCACAAGGCTTGGTACTGGAGTGCTCAGTGTCCTCTGAATCTGAATCTCCCAGTCTGCTCCACCCTCATATTCCAGATCGGAATCCTGCTGTTCCTCCTCCAATTCCTGTGCACTGACTGGCATCGGAAAGGTCGCTACAGAGACTGTGGCATGTTCTTTTCCTTGTGGTGCATTTTTGCCTCTGTGCCTTTCGACTGTGCTTGCTCAGCTTTGCCCTAGAGGTCGAGAGTTTTGGCACCGAGAGAAGGGCGAGAAGGCGGGGCAGGGGAAAGACGTTGGAAACAAAAATGCAAAACCAGAAAGGCAGATATAACAAGAAGGTAGAGAAAGGGATTCCCTTAGAGAATTTTAGAGAATTCCCCAGGGATTCTCAAAACACCTAAAATAACAGAGGGACAAATTCAGTTCGCTCTCTCTCTCTTTCAACTAAAAACAGCTCTGCTCACAGGAAAAAAACTACAGCAGAAGGTCAGAAGAAGAATGAGGGAGGCAACATCTGAGGGACTGTATATGTCACCAAGGGGGTGGCGCTACCACCAAAAGGTTTGTCACGTCTAGAAGTTACCCAAGGTAGGTCTGCGCAGGCACAGATATCCACAGTGTGGAGGACAATAGGATCACTAACAAGAATGCACCCTGACTCTAAGAAGTAGGAGATTGGCTTAGTTCTCCATCTAGGAAAGCTAAAGGCAGGGAAGCAGAGCCTGAGAGGAATAGTCTGAGCCTGGAGGTATTTAGGACCTCATTTCATCCTTGGCCCTTATCAGAGCAAGTTGCTCACTGGGAACTATCCAGGGTTCAACAACCTTGATTGCCTTGTCTTGCCTTGCCTTCCCAATTTTGGGACAGAACAGGGGAAAAGCTAAGATAGGGTTTCAGTTTTCTCTTGAAAATAAACCATCTCCAACATTCATAGCACACAGGAGCCTTTCAGGGTAATTCAACAAGAGGGGGAGCAATGTTCCAAACATGACTGACCAATATCAACCATTCTGTCTCTTGTCCACCGATGCCAAAAGTCCTCTGAACAGTCTGCTAAATATAAGGCATCCAGCATATTCAGGGAAAATATATTGCTCCACATGCCTGGGAAGCAGAGAAAATGCAACAAACAAGTCTGATATCAAATTTTAGAAGCATTTTAAACCAACATTCATGCAATGGAAACAAGTTTCCACTTTATGGACAAGTTTCTTTTAAATGTATTATTTTGCAATTAAAATATGTTATTGTTGACTAATTGTTTAAAAATATGTACACCTCACCTTTCCATTTTATAAATATTTATACTGCACATTCCCATTTTATATAAAGTACTTAAGGTGGCTAAAACAGCATAAACATTAAAATACACTGGCTGACATCCTAATGAAGCATGTGTGCTTTGAGGAATTGCGAAGGCATGAAGGGAGCCTGGCACAACTCTGCCTTTCCCTCTGCGCACAAACACTGTGTCACCAGAGCTATTAGACTTGCAAGCACAACTCACTCTCTAGAAGGGCTCGGCAAGACTGGAAGCACATCACTCAGCAACGTGCTTCCATTCTTGCAGAGCCCTTTGAGAACATGAGCAGTGCTCAGTTTAACAGCTCTGGCACATGAGTGTGCACATAGGGGGAAAGGGGGAGTTTTGCAAGGGCTCCAATAAAGGGTGTGCAATTTGATTTGACCTCAAATTTATTCGGGTTGAATCAGGGATAATTCGCAAATCCAGTCCTGAATCAAATCACCTTCAAAATAGAGAGCCCAATTCGGAGTCAAGGAGAAACACTGCTGATTTGCCCTGAATCGATTTGAGTGATTCAAATACCATTTTGAGGCCTGTTTTAATGGGGAAATGGGGCCTCAAAATGGCACTTTTTCCCGGGGAGAGCAAGTCTATGAATTGGGATTGGTGGGTAGACCAGCCCTCCACTCCAGACTTGGCACACCACCCTGCCTCAGAGGATTGGTTTACCCAGGCTGGTCTACCTGCTGATCTCAATTGGTAGACCAGCTCTCCCCAGAAAAATGGCACTATTTTGAGGCCCCCTTTTCCCAGAAAAACAGGCTTCAAAATGGCAGTCAAATCACTTGAATTAATTTGTGTGATTTAAGATTGATTTGCCAAAGCAACCGGCTCAAAAACGTGAATGAATTCAGGTTTTTGTGATTTAATTTGAGCTCAAATTCAATTTGAGCTCAAATTGAATGGTGACAATTGATTCATGCACACCCCTAGCTCCCATCACACCCCTCACAGCCCTTCAAAGCACACATTCTTCCTTAGTTAGGATGTCAGCCACTAATTGTAGGAACTTAATCTTACTCTTCCATCATTTATGAATGAAATTGAGAGCGCAGTTAAATTTTCCTTATCCTGGTAGTAAAGACTCAGATTTCATTTCAAGAGATTTAAACTATAAACAGTATAGACTTTATTTTAGGTAAGCCACCTTGTAGGAAACAAAGCCGAGATTCCGGGATTTTCTTCATCAAACGACCCATGAAGAATTCACTTCCAAAATCTTCTGCATTAATGAAAGCTCCATATTTCAGGAACCCTACTTCATAGGGTGTAAATTCCACCCACTCTGCAAATAGTCATATACAAATAATGTCATCTAAAAATGTGATCATTCAAGCAGCAGAGAAAAAAGGTAATAAGCCTCTAGGCAGTGCATGAAACTAACCACTTCTCCCAATGTGTTCTACCTGAATGTGGCTTTGTACATCATGGCTCTCTCATGAAATGCCTCTAGCATAACTTATGTGAAAGCTACTGCATTTGGCAGCCATGATGTATACATGTCAACTGCCCAGTCATATGTTAAATTTAAATTTTAATGTGTTTGTTTTATCTATTATGATTTTATCTTCTTATGAATTTAAAATTTGTTATGTTTTATGTTTTTAATTCTGTACACCGCCTAGAGCTATCAGGTCTGACAATAGCTACAGCCAGAGAGCCATGGAGCACCCACTTCTTCTGTCCCACTCCAAGTGTCCCAGACCTCCTCCTTGCAGTAGCAGAGAGGAACAAGACTACAGCTGCAAGTTCCTTGTTGAGCTCTACTGATGCAAGAAGAAGCTGGACATTGTGGGAAGGTGAGCAAGCAGGCAGGTCCTCATGCAAAAGCACTGAGCGAGGAATAAGAAGGAGGATCTTTTGTGGATTGCGGTAGTACTTGTGAGAACCAAAAGCTACCACCACTACCTCCAAAGAAGCTCCTGGTAAGACAGAGATGCTATTTTTTAAAGTTATGTTAAAGTTTTGCAAAATATATTCAAAATGTTTAAGCTTTTATCTAGTGATGGCCATTGGTTTTAAGCTGCCTGATTCTACATCCAGGTTGCACAGAGGGGTGGGCGGGGGAGACTGGTGAAAATCCTTCCCACCCGCACGAGCATCCACACTTCACTAGCACGGTCACTAACACAGCACAGCTGCTTTTGGAAGCTGCACAAGCACACTGTTAGCGAGGATGCCAGCCACTGACTGGCAGCACCTCTCTAGGATTTCAGGCAAGGGTCTTTCCCAGCCCTACCTAGAGATGCCAGGGATTGAATCTGGGACCTTCTGCATGCAACACGTGTTCTATCACTGAGCTATGGCCCATCCTAAAGACAGGAAATACATGATTTACTAAAGTAAAAATAAAATAGACATATATATTATCTTGACAAAAGTATAGCAATGTTATACAAATACAATAGAAATAGAATAGAATAGAAAAGTCATCTGTGAGTCATTTTCAAGAAGATTTAGTGTGTATTTAAAGAAAAATGTCTGTTAAAAGCCTCCCACCTAGCAGACAGACAGCCTCAAAATAAGAGTTTATTTAACTGATATACTCTTTTTAAAACATCTTACCCTTAAAATCTAGAGTGCTATATTTTTCTCTGACATGAAGAGCTAAGTAGATGGGGAGTGGGTTCTGGCCAAGATTAACTGCCTTTCGTTGATCTGAGAGCTTGTTGGGATCTGGCTGTTAACAGAAAAACATGACACAGAAAGAAATGTCAGAAACACCTGTCATATACTAATCAATTTCCTTTGATTCAGTTCACATTTTTCAGAATAACCTCATTTTTATATGTCAAGAAATATCTCGCACTGCACCACTGGTTGATAGTACAGTATATTTCTATGAGATTTTGAATGAGTCTTCATGTTTATGTTGTAATAAAATCCATTGCATCATTGCTTTCTTCTTCTTTTTAACATGTTGGCATTTTATTTCTAATTATATGAATCCAGGGAGATATATTTGCACTGTATTATGCCATTTATACTTTATATGACAAGAAATATTTCTTCAGGCTTGTAGGCAGAAATTGTATGGTGTGGGGGCCTAGTGGGGTAAGGAATAAAAGCAGAATAGCTGGAACATAAATATAGGTAGCGTAATACTTTTTTAAATGCTCAAGGGGGCTGTTTTAAATTGTATTAAACATATATGTAATTTAAGAATTGCTCAGAACATTGGAAAGTGGGAGCAAGTTTACTTCTTAGTAAGCAACTGGGTTGAATACTATCTGCATAAGTAAAAGGGCTGGAGGCTTACTTGTTTTTCGTGAAAACTGGACATTCAAAGGGCGACCTGGAATATGGCAGAACCAGGGAGGAGGGCCAAAATCCCCATCCATGCATACAGCTCTGTACTGCTTGGGTGGGTGGATCCTTTTTAGAGTAAGGCTCATGAAGACACAGAGTCTATTCACATGTGCATGCAAAACCAGGCTAAGGAAGCCCAGCCCGGTTTTGCACGTGCATGTGTGCTGCCAGGATCGGACCTGATCCCAGCGGCACCACAGCAGCAAACCCACCTATGGAGCCTCCCTCTAAAATGAGGTTAAGAGAGCAAGCGCTCGCCAACAGCCATGGCTAGCAGACTCGGGGAGGGAACGGGAGATCCCGATAATGCACTGCGCACCCAGGCCACTGGGTATGGGAGCTCTGGGGGAGTAAGGCGGGGCAGGTTCCTGGCACCACAACCCTCAGAGCTACCGGCAGCAGCCAGTGCTCTTCTGGGCGGGCAATCCTCCAGCCCAAGGAAAGTGAACTGCTCACGTGCAGGGAAGGAAACTCTTCAGGGCTCCTCCCCACTAACCCCTGCTCACTTGGCAAAGAGGCACCTTTTAACGTGGTGATTCTCTTTTATTTAGCAGGGGGAGAGTAACTGGCCCTATCCACCCCCCAGTACAGTACCTCCAGTGACTGTTGCTGGTGTCTATCTTATTTTTCTTTTTAGTTTGTGAGCCCTTTGGGGACAGAGATCCATCTTTTTTATTCATTCATTCATTCTCTGTGTAAACTGCCCTGAGCCATTTTTGGAAGGGCAGTATAGAAATCGAATAAATAAATAATAATTACATAACCCTATTGCCCTTTCTCACTGGTTGCGAGAAAGGGCTTACAGTCTCCTCCACTCTCTCTAAGCTACTTGTTGGAGGGCCAAAGGCCACCTCCAGCCTCAAAGGCAGGATGCCTCTGAGTACCAGTTGCAGGGGAGTAACAGCAGGAGAGAGGGCACACCCTCAACTCCTGTCTGTGGGCTTCCCAGTGGCATCTGGTGGGCCACTGTTCGAAACAGGATGCTGGACTAGATGGGCCTTGGGCCTGATCCAGCAGGGCTGTTCTTATGAGCTATTTTTAGGTAATAACATAAGAATAGCCCTGCTGGATCAGGCACAAGGCCCATCTAGTCCAACATCCTGTTTCACACAGTGACCCACCAAAGCCCACAGGCAAGAGGGATGTGCATGCCCTCTCTCCTGCTGTTGCTCCCCTGCAACTGGTATTGAGAGGCATTGTGCCTCTGAGGCTGGAGATGGCCCACAGCCACCAGACTAGTAGCCATTGATAGACCTGTCCACCATGAATCTGTCTGAGCCCCTTTTAAAGCCATCCAAGCTGGTGGCCATCAGCACATCCCATGGCAAAGAATTCCATAGATTAATTACGCACTGTGTGAAAAACACAGTGCATAATTAATTATGCGCTGAGTGGATAATTCTCCACTCACATATATGCTGAATTGGGTCACATTATGGTCACTGCTACCCAATGGTTCTGCAACTCTAATAATTTTATTTATAAAATAAATAAAAATAAAATAAAATAAAAACTCTGACATCTTGCACCAAGTCCTGGGCACCACTCAGGATTAAGTCCAAGGTCACCATCCCTCTGGTTGGTTCCATGACTAACTGTTCTAAGGTACCTTCATTTAGCACGTCGAGAAATTTAGCCTCTCTGTCATTACCTCAATGTGAATTTACCCAGTCTATGTGTGGGTTGTTGAAGTCACCCATTATTACTGCCCTCTCTCTGACGCCTCTCTTATCTGTTTCTGCAGCTCCAGGTCACTCTCAGTGCTTTCATCCAGTGGGCGATAGCAAGTCATAAGAACATAAGACCAGCCCTGCTGGATCAGGTCCAAGGCCCATCTAGTCCAGCATCCTGTTTCACACAGTGGGCCTCCAGATGCCGCTGGAAGCCACTAGTTACTAGGAACACATTTCCTTTCAGTCCTCATAATGTTACCCATAATGATTCTGTGGCGGACTCTGGTCTACCTAGGTTTTCTAGCTTATTGGAATCTACCCCTTATTTGAAATACAATGCCACTCCTCCCCCAATCGAACACAGGAGTGATTTGTTTTGTCTCCAAATCACCCGAATCAGCAAGATTCAGGTACAAATCGATTTGTACCTGAATCAATTTGCACATCCCTACTATATACCAATGCCAGAAGCCCCTGAGCCAAGATGGGTGAGCTGGAGTATTTGGTTACTAATGAAAACATAGATATAGTGGGTGTAACAGAAACCTGATGGAATGATGAGAACCAGTGGGACAAGATTATTCCAGGATATAAACTCTATAGAAGGGACAGGGAGGGGAGAATTTATTTTTCTCATTCATTCATTTATTCATTCATTCATTCGATTCTACTTGGGATGGCTTTGGAAAATCAAGGTCAAGTTGGTAGGTCATTATTATGCAATCTGTGAGCCAATAGGCTTGTTCATACAATCTCCAGTAAGGTTGACGAAGTACTCAGCCTGGGTGAGAAAGCTGGGTATGCTTCCAATTTTCAGCCATGTGCTTGCAAATGATCATGTGTGAGGCAGCAGCTGGTAGGAAGCTTTCCTCATACCTTGGTAAAATGCTGGGGACATAATCTGTGTAGAGCATGCTTGCCTTACCCAGCTGCTGCTTCCTACACAAACATTCTCCCCACCTCCTACCTTAACATTTGCAAGCACATAACTGAAAATCGGGAGTATGCCTGGCTCTCCTACCCAGCCTAGGCACTTTTCCAACCCTGCTGGCAGTCATGTATTTTGCAATGGCAACAATGCTGAATTACAATAGGGATGATCCAGCTTCCATGCTCCATCCATGTTCTTCATCAAATCCATGTTTTCTGGGTGGCCTTGGATACACCCTTCTCTCTCTAAGCCTAATGGATCACAAATAATTGGTATGAAATGCCATTTGAGATCCTTGAAGGGAATGCAGGGTGCAAATAAACGATTTCATCAATAAACAAATAGTTGTTTTGCTGTATTTTAACTAATTATAATGGGATTTTTTTTCCTGATCTCAACTCTTCATAGTGGGGTGTGATATAAATTTAAAGAAACAAATAGTAGCAAACATCTTTTGTTCCCTCTTGGGGTTGAATCCTTCCATAAAGATCATGTAATGTTTTTTAAAAATGCATATATACTGTACCTCATCATGAAGCATAGATTCAAGAACGAGTCCCCAGAAATCTGTAAAAGACAACTTGTGACCTTCAAGGTGTCTCTGCCATATTTCTTTTTCATAATATTTTAAGTGCTCCAGAGAAAAACAACTCAATTTATTTTTCATTACTTGTCTCCGAGCATCACTGATCAACCCTTCCAAATCATTTTGTGACCAACGTGCGTCTTCATATAACTTTATCATAGTCCTAGGAAGAGGAATTTTAAAGGGGGAAAGGGAGAATATAATGTAAATCGGCCAATAACTTCACATGAATACAAAAGGCAATAGTGATAACCTACCACAGTGATAACCTACCACAGTGTTTGTATAACTGCTCAATAAACCAGCTATACCATTTCCCTACTAAGCAGTGAGCAGAATTTTACCACACAATGAATCAAAAATCCAGAGAATAAGGGAGGTGATGACATTCTCCTTACTACTTTGCACACTATCTTTCTACACCACTTTTGTGCGTGTGTGTGCGCGCGTGTGTGTGTGCGCACGTGTGTGTGTGTGTGTGTGTGTGTGTAAACTAGATGTCATGTCCACAAAAGAACCCCAGCTCTGACAATATATTTGAAAGTTTCTAAAGATTCCTAAGTAGTGTAATAGCTCCCTCCCTAACTGGTCAGTCTTCAAAATGGTTGTTATGGGCACATCCAGACCAGGGAACTTGTTGCCTTGTATTTCATTTCCATTTTTTGTTACACACACACACAAACACACACTTCCATTTCCTATTTCTTGCAGACTCATTTTTTTTATTTCTTTTTTT
This sequence comes from Hemicordylus capensis, assembly GCF_027244095.1. NCBI lineage: Eukaryota > Metazoa > Chordata > Lepidosauria > Squamata > Cordylidae > Hemicordylus > Hemicordylus capensis. The sequence continues at coordinate 73,884,966 of NC_069657.1, forward strand.
TATTATTCAAGTTCAATATGAGTAATCACACTCATACATCTCCTAATAAATTAGTTTTGGCATGCCCAAAAAAGAGCAACCCCCTGGCACCCTTAATGGCTCTGGCACCCCCAGAGCCCTGTGGTTGTCTTTGGTATATATAGTAGCAGTGGGGATTTGAACTAGCAACCTTCTGCTTGTTAGTCAAGCATTTCCCCGCTGCACCACTTAAGGTGAGCTTCTGCTAAAAAGGGGGGAGAGTGTATGGGTGACATAGCACACATTTAGTACAAAACGTATTTTTATCTTTTTAAAGGGGGAGGTTCTTATAACAAAAGAATGGGAGGAGAACAGGAGATTTCTGTCAAGAAAGCTTTGCTCCTCTTTCATGATGTACAAGCCTTCACAGGATTGTACAGTGCACAAACCAACTGAAAGTGGAGTGCTAAACAGTGACAGATCACAGGATGCTTGTGGAATACAGTACTACCTACTATGACTATCCATAGCAATGTGGGCAGTGGGCCGGGGCACCGTTATGCACAAACCTGGGGCCCAGGTCCATGTTGTGCCCATTCTCCTTCCCCAAAGGAAAATAGGGTCCCTTTTATATTTCTGGAATGGCTTGTCCTAGAGTTCTGAAATTTAGCACAGATGTAGGACAGGTTAACAGGATTGAACTGAACTCTCTCTTTGGACAATCATTCCACTCCCTTGTGAAGGATTCTGTCCTTTGTCTTCATTTAAAAAAAGTGCAACATGCCACCACCACCCCACTTTTGCTCAGCCCTTTACATTTCCAGAATGGCTGGGCTTACCATTCTAAAATTGGGTACACATGTAGTCCAGATGGCAGGACTCTGTATTTTTATTTCAAGGAAATTGGTCAATCCTTTGGTTTTTAATGATTGTTTCTCTTCTGCAGTAAAACTACCAGAAAAGGTTAGGGGTGTGCATTTCGTTTTGGATACAAAACGTTTTGTGCCCAAAAAAGGCCGTTTTGGCTGTTTTGTAGCCAAAACAAAACACCCAATGCTCAAAACAGAATATTTTGTAGCCGGAAAAAAAAGTCCCTGTTTTGGATACAGAACGTTTTGTTGTTTCGGCTGTTTTGGAACTCAATTTTGCAATCATGAAAAGTCTTTCTCCTTCAATCTCCATTTTGAGTTTTGACATCTGTTTGAATTTCCAGCCCTTCCAGCCTGTAGATTGGCCAGCAAAAGCATGGGCTGATCTGCTGGCAACTATTTATCTATCTATCTATCTATCTATCTATCTATCTATCTATCTATCTATTCAATTTCTATACCGCCCTTCTAAAAATTGCTTCCTTATTTCTTTTAAGGAAATTTAAGGGTAAAATTTACCCCCATTGGCCAGTGGGGCAGTGTGCATTTACCCTCATTGGCCACAGTGTGCACACTGCGTGGGGCAGTGTGCATTTCACTGTTGTTGTTTCACACTGTTGTGTGTAGATCAATTGCATTTCGGGGGGGCGGGATGTGGAAGTGCATGACCTTTGGAAATCTGCCTGATTCTTTGCAAAACTCTGCTGTTGTAGTTGATGTGTGATGCTGAGGTTATTTGGGGTGGATTTGGGCAGAAAAGGAGCTATGGGAGCAGAAGAGTGGGTCAGGTGGTAGTGCCCCAATGGGTGCCTGTTGCCACCCAGATTCCAAAGGAATTGGGGAAAGAGCTGGTTTTTAAAAAATTTCTGAAGTTTACATGTCTTTGGAGCAGTTTCAGGGCAGACAGGGGGCCTGACGGGCAAAACAGTGGGTTGGGTGGCAGTGCCCCAAGGGGTGCCTGCCACAACCCAGATTCCAAAGGAATAGGGCAAAGGGCTGATTTCTTAGGAATTGTTGAAGTTTATGTTCTTCAAGGTTTTTTCCCCCATAGGGAATAACGGAGGTTTCAGCAGACCCATAACTCCACCTGGGGCTCACTGGGGTGGTCGGGAGCGAGTGGTGGTGTAGTGCACATAGGGGGCCAACCATCCCCATGGGTTGCTAACCCATAGGGTGCTGGGTTCTGTTATTTCTGAGGTATTCTGAGTGTAGATTCTCTGGTAGCATAAGAGATTTTCAATGACAAACCATGAATCCACTCTCATATGCTACCAGAGAATCTACACTCAAAACATCTCAGAAACAACAGAACCCAGTACCCCATGGGTTAGCAACCTATTGGGGTGGTGGGCACCCTATGTGCTCTGCACCACCACTCGCTCTGGGCCACCCTGGTGCCCCCCAAGTGCAGTTATGGGGCTGCTGAAACCTCCATCATTCCCAATGGGAAAGATGCATAAACTCCATTAAATCTTTAAATATCAGCACTCTGCCCAATTCCTATGAAATAATTCTGGCAACTTCCTTGCCCCCACTGGGCACTACCACCCACCCTGCTCTGCTTTGGGCCACCCCTTCCCCGCCCTGCCCCCCGACGTGAAGCTATACTTTTGCTGAAACCTCCATTATTCCCAATGGGAAAAATCTTAAACTACAAAAATTCACCAAAAATCAGCCCTTTGCCCAGTTCCTCTGAAATTTGGGTGATAGCTTCCACCCATTGGGCACTTCCACCCCCACCCACTTGTTTTTCCCCGGGGTAGTTTATTAAATCCAAAATGTTTCAGATTCGGATTTTGGAATTTCAAATAAAGAACCCAACTGAGGTGTTTCGGATTGGCTGATTTCAAACAAAGAACAAAATGGGGGTGTTTTGGATTCAGGTAAAAAACAAAACAGAAAAACAAACAAAACGCACAACCCTAGAAAAGGTTATCTCTACTCATACTTCACATCTAGTGAAAGTGGAACTAATTATTACATCTGAATAAACAAACAACCTTTTTTTAAAAAAACAAAGTTTCTATGCTCAAATTGGTTTGTGATCCAAAAGGTCTGCATAAAAACTGTGAAGCAAGGGGCACGTATTGTGGTTTTATTTTATTTTTCCTTACAAATGCACTATATGTCCAAGTTGGTTTTGTGTTTGAACTGTGGAGCAAGGGACATGTGTTGTGTCTCACTTACTTTGTGAATGGTCAAAAAGCTATGTGAATCCACTGGTGCATAGTCTCTTTCTTTTTTCTTTTTTCAAGCAAATACACTCTGGCCCAGATGTATGGATCCTTTGGAGGTTGTGTAGTCTCACCCCACCTTCCAAATGCACTTGGCCCAGATCTGTGATTATGTGCTGAAGTGTGTGTGTGTATAGATAGATAGATAGATAGATAGATAGATAGATAGATAGATAGATAGATAGATAGATAGATAGCGGGGAGGCTTAAGGTCCAGGGTCCAAAATTATCTAGCTGTACCACGGATGGCAGAGAGGAAACTCTGTCTCTAGATATGTCCTCATAGCTTCATTCATGTTGTCCTTACCATGTTGTGCCAGATAAGCCTGTGATATATGAAAAGCAATCCAAGAGATTCAGTTTCTGGAGACCTAATAGGCTTCCGTAAAAAGCCGTCATGGATCTTATGCCACCTGCTGTTGTCATTGCGGCTACTACTGGAATCTGAACAAACAAAGGTGTAAAATTCAAATAAGCATGGCTCTATTCAGTATTACAGTATTGTTTTTAAAAGTTTAACCAAAAAGACCATTTTGAAATATAAATACATTTTAAAATGATGCACTAAATGTTTTGTACCCATGTTCTTCCCACATGTGTTCAAAATATCTAGTCAAAAGATACTAGCCCGAATATCACCCAGACTATAGTTTCTCATGTAACCCTGGCAGTACACAAGACACAGGCAGGGATGTGGGACTGGGGGTGGGGGGAAGAAGCCCAGCAGGAGGAGGGAGAAAGAGTCCCTGCTTGCCATTGCTGCTCAGTTTCTGTCACTAGTTACTGCCAAGAATTAGTCTCTCCCAGTCCCCGCCCCCTGCCTGCCCTCTCGTCCCTGATGGCAAAATATTCCACAGACCATATAATTTACAGCAGTTTATATTACCCAGCAATAATTTGGGATGCGGTAGCACTGGGTTCATCCAACTGGCTTTGGCTAAAATCACATCTAGCCCCGGTACATACTTAATTTGTGCACCGTGGTGTAAAAAGTGGCAATCCAACCCAGACACCGGTCATGTCACCACCCTATATTACAGTCCTTCCAAAATATAGCACACATTACTGTAAATATATAATCCAACTGGAAAATTGAAGTACTTCTTAAATGTTTCAGAAATTAGGGGTGCCTGCTACTTTAAAGGTTGAGAAATACTGACCCCAAGCGAGCCCATAGACAGCATGACAAATATGTGTATGAAGAATATGTTTTATGTACTGTATTCAGGCCAACCCTCAGTGTTGCAAGACATTTTTCTGTTTTCCCCCCGCACATTCAATGTCTAATGGCACAGCGGGGAAATGACTTAGGGACATAGGAAACTGCCATATACAGACCATTGGTCTGTCTAGCTCAGTATTGTCTTCACAGATCGATTATCAAGCCAGAGGTTACTGGTTCAAATCCCTGCTTGTATGTTTCCCAGACCATGGGGAAAACCTATATTGGGCATCAGTGATACAGGAAGATGCTGAAAGGCATCATCTCACACTGGGCGGAAGGAGGCAATGGTAAACCCCTCCTGTATTCTACCAAAGACAGCCACAGGGCTCTGTGGTTGCCAGGAGCCGACACCGACTCAATGGCACACTTTACTTACTTTATCAAGTTAAAATAGAGGTAGTGGCAGTGGGAGAGCATGGGTGGCCCATGTTCTCACAGGCAGCCCTCCTGTGGTGGTGATGGCAGGGACGCTCTACCCCAGTGGCCCCTGACAGCAATTATGGTGGAGGCATGATGGAGGAAGCCTCCCCACATCAAGCAACATTAGGGTAGGGATGTGCGCGAACCGGTCCGGAGGCCATCATAGAGGCCTCTGAACTGGTTCAAACGTGACCGAGGGGCTTCTTTAACAGTGGGGGGGTTGCACTTACCCCTCCCACTGCTTTCCCCCCACCGGCGCTCCATTTTTATTAAATGTTTTTGGGGCGGCAGCATTCCTCCCTGCCGCCCCTGCCCCCGTTGTAGGCCAGAAATACCGGAAGTACCGATCACGCATGCACCCACCGCCGCGCGCACACCCGCCGCGCACGTCACACGTTGCATGCATGTCATGCACGCAACATGTGCAATTCAGAAAAACAGAATCCCCCCCCTAATGCCAGCGGGGGGAAAGCGGGGGGAGGGGTAAGTGCAAACCCCCCGCCCTTAAAGGGAGACCCGCGCTGACACCAGACTGCACCCTCCATGGTTCCGTGCACATCCTTTGGTCCAGCTGGCTCTGTCCCCAAACAGCTGGGAAGCAGCAGCAGACTCTAGGAGCACCCCTGCTGCATTGGAGATGGGCAGCATGGCAACACCGTAGAGAACTGCACAGAAGTGGGTGGGTGGTGAAGTGGCCAGCAGGCAAAGAGAAGGGAGCAAGGTGGTCCCTTGGCAGGACAAGATGGCTCTGGAGGCAGGGCAGCAGGGGGTTTTCAGAGCCGTCTACCTTATTGTAGCTGTGCCTCTGAGTAGAGTTCACATATTATAGTGCAAAATTGGGGGGGGGGGCAGGGCATATGCTACATAGGGAGTTGGCCCTCCAACTCCTGGTCTAGGAGTACAAAATGAATGAATGTGGGTGAGTACGGACACCTATGCATTCTGTCACCACAACCTTTTCTATGCTTCTTCAGTTGCTCTCGAAGTCATACCTCATCCTCTTGCAGATCTTCTTCTAGATGAAGAACCTGTTTCAGAGCAGCAGCAACATATCTTTTGCGCTTACAGATGAATTCCTGCTCCTCTGGACATATACCAAATCCCAAGCGCATATCTAGGTCTTTCTGGCTAAATGATAAAGGCTCATATCATAAATCTGAGCAACTAAATAAGCATTGTATATGCTTTATGATTTGAATTAATTCCAGGACATAATACATAAGTATGAGCAAATGAAATAGTGAACATGATAAAATAAATGAACCTATTCCCATGCAAATCCACTACAACATACTGGACTGAAAAAACCTAATTTAACCTAATTTTGGCAGATATTTTTCAGCTTTGCTTTATAACATAATATCTGGAGCTGAATCCCCACTTCTGCCCAGTTAACTACCCACCCCCCACATCAGCATTCTGTACACAGATTCCCATGAGTGACCAAGAAATAGGATCTTGAAGGCTTTCAACGAATTTTATCCTGGATTCATAGGGAGGGGATGATAAAGCTAGTTATCTGTTACTTTTTAGGCTGTTAAAGATGCAAACAAATGCTCTCAAATTAATTTTTAAAAAACAGTCAATATAAAAATAGAACTTGAACTGCAAAGTCAAATACACATAAACAAGGAAAGATGCTTACCACCAGTTCCCTGTCGTCGCAAATATTTCATATGCTTTGTCCTAAAAAATATGAATTTTATTATCATTGATTTCCAAATCATTTCTAAAATGCCATAATCTGAAAAGCAATTTTGCTTGTTTTCTCCCTTATTAGTCCAATCTGACAACAATAATCAGTTGTGAATTCGATATTCCCAATGGGTTGGTTTGCAATTTTTCAGATTCACATCTTCATTCATTCAGGTTACATTCAGACTTCTGCTAGTTTGAATCATATCTCTGTGCCCCGGCACATATCAAATCTGCACAATCCACAGTGCACTCTGTACATGTGCTGCATCTGTGTGAACTGCATTTGCCCCAATCTAGTGGCTTTTTCCAGGCACAGGAATTCTGATACGCAGACAAAATTCCCACTGTGCAGAATGGCTTCTCCATTCATTTCAATTGAGAGTCAAATCTGCATGCATATTCCATTGGACACATGGGTCAAGTTCCCCCACTGAAAATAATAGGAAGCCACAGACACTTCTAAGCACATACAGATCTCTGGATTGAGGAGATCATCTGTAATCTAGCGAAGTCAATTACCAATCCACATTGTGCACCTGTAAATTTAGTTGTATTGCTTTGTATATTATACATTGTTTTGACTGTCAGTCCGGGAGTAGAGAAGCAGAATAGATAAGCTAAAGAACAACCCAACATACAATATAACAGAACATGTACCAGTTCATAAATATTGCTAGCAACCAGAACTCACGTTTGCTATTCCTACTCTTCCTTCCATAGGAAGTTGATTCAAAGGCAAAATTAGAGAGTCCTTTATCCCTTTATCTGAGGGCGACTGAAAGGGAAAAAACAAATTATCACAACACAAAATTGTTTAAAAACCAGTGGCTTATGCTCAGTGGTTGACACATCCTACAGCATAACTCAGGTGGTTCAGAACCACCCACCAGGGACGGAGCCCCACTGCGTGGCGGGGGGGTCAAAGAACCCAGGTTGCTGTGCTCAGGGGCTGCACCTGGTGCCTCAGCCACACCCCCAGCATATGATGTCAGATGCAGGGTGCGTGACCACTTTACCAAATGGGGCCGCGCACCCGTTTGCAAGTAAACTTCAGCCAACGCTGCATTTGCTGAGAGGCAGGGAATGCCTCTCCCTGTTTGCAAACGCGGAGAGGTATGTTCCCAGCCAGGCTAGGAGCCCAGAGCTGGCTGAAGCTTTTAAAAAATGGAGCCACACAGCAACTTGGATGTGTGTTTGATGCCTGCAACTGTGCAGGTGCTTCTGAAGAGCCTGTATTATGCTGCAGGATATGTCAGCCAGTGTTTTCTGACCATCACTACATTGACTGGCTAATTAAGTAATGTACTACAATAGCCAATAATAGATTAACCAGTAATGGATCTATTTTGAACAAACTGTAATGGATGCATTGTGTAAAACACACAACTTGTGTGTGCAACCTTTGGTTTTCGGTGCATAATGTATTCTAATTAGAGTTAGGCCATAATTCATTTACAGAGCATGTGAACACATCCCTCTCAGAAGAAATTTTGCTTAGTGGAATAGCATCTGTTTCATATGCAGAACTTCCCAGGTCTAATTCCTGGAATTTATTTATTTATTTATTGAAACTTCTTATATACCGCCTCCTCCAAAGACTCTACAGTCTTTGTGGAATCTAGGAGAGGAGAGCTGATCTTGTGGTAGCAAGCATGACTTGTCCCCTTAGCTAAGCAGGGTCCCCCTGGTTGCATATGAAAGGGAGACTTGATGTGTGAGCACTGTTAGATATTCCCCTTAGGGGATGGAGCCACTCTGGGAAGAGCACCAAGGTTCCAAGTTCCCTCCCTGGCATCTCCAAGATAGGGCTGAGAGAGATTCCTGCCTGCAGCCTTGGAGAAGCTGCTGCCAGTAGACAATACTGAGCTAGATGGACCTATGGTCTGACTCAGTATATGGCAGCTTCCTGTGTTCCTATGTACAGATAAGGTTGGGAAAGTTTCCATCTGAAACCCTGAAGAACTGCTACCAGTCAGTCATGTTTCGAGATCAGCTTCTTATGTAAGTCCAGCTGCTGTAGGTTAAATAAGGAAGCTGCCTTATACCAAGTGGGACCATTGGTCCATCCAGCTTAGTATTGTCTAACATGGACCAACAGTGGCTTCTTCAAAGCATCAGGCAGGAATCTTTCCCAGTTCAACCTGGAGATGCCAGGGATTGAATTTGAGACCTTCTGCATGCAGAGCAGATGCTCCATCCCCTTGTTCCATTCATTTCAATGCGACTTAGCTGGACAGGGGTCTTTGAGTGTTGCACCAGCTGACAGGTAATTGGGAGCAAGCACAGAACGTTTAGGTCCTCTGAACATGGGCAGAAATGTGCAATCCTCATGTTTGTGGACCAGACTACATGTTACAACAAGCCCATGATTGGGCCTTTGTGCTAGGCTTCGTTTCCTATTAAACAGCAGCCATGGGAGGCCCAATTCAGATTGGGACCAAAGAATGACATCATGATGGAAGTCCCATTTAAATAAATAGGACAACATAGTTATGACTAACTTGTCCTTTTGATTTCAATGGGACTTCCATTGAGTTATTTAGTTAAGTTGTCAACCACAGTATACAGGGAGGAGGCTTTAACCTTCCCTGCCATGGTCCTGGTCTGTTTCCCCACACAGCTGCTATTTAATCTGTAATCTGAGCTCATAATCGGCCTTCTGGAGAGAGCCCTTAAAACCTATCTGTTTGGCCCGGACTTCCAGGGTTTTTAAACTGTTGTAAATATTCGACCTGGTTCTCCAGGGTTTTTAACTGTTTAAATGTTATTGTATTATGTTGTTGTTAACCTCCCAGAGATGAACGTTTGGGGCAGTGTACAAATTTGACAAATAAATAAATAAATAAATAAATGTTTTAACTGTTAATTGGTTTTATGCTGCTTTTATAGTTTTGATTTTAGTTGTTAATTGATTTTAATAGTTTTTATTTTGATATAAACTGCCCTGAGCAATTTTTGGAAGGGCGGTATATAAATTGAATAAATAAATAAATAATGAATTTAGGAGAAGAAAGCAAGAATGCAAGGCCAATCAAAATTTTGTCTGGCCCTCGGGGTTTGCTATCTACACACAGAAACTCTTAACTCACACTTTAAAACAATAAAGAAACAAATTACAAAATCCATGTGGTTGCACAGAAAAAAACTGAGAATATGTAACCTAGAGGTGAAGCTTTCTGCAAACATAGATATGGGTATGGCAGGATAGGGGTGGATCTTCAGTGTTTAGGGGTGTGGCTTCACTGTTTCACTCAATACTTGCCCCTTCCCTGCGGTTTCTATTACAGCCCAGCTATCCCCAAGTCTTCAGAGCTCTATTGTCCTACCCAACATCAACTCTAATCCTCCCAGAAAAAATCCAAATTCCTTGGAAATCTGGACCATGGAAACCCGAATAGCATGCCATTTGATTAACATGTGCCATTTATTCTTGTGAAGAGCACCCTGGTCCTGGAAATAAGTGACAATTACTCACACAAATGGAACTTCTCTTCTTCGGTAATATAACCTCCAATTCTGGATTACAGTGCTTGACATAATGGAACACTGCAAAATTTGGGGGGAGGTGCCTGCTATGAGAGTCCAGTAAAATTTCCTGAGATTCTTCATCAGATCCTGCCACATTGAATGTGAAGCTTCGCTCTGAATGCAGGTTAGAGAATATAAACAGAACTTCAGTATTAATTATTCAGAAGTACATCATTATTTATAATGGTTAACATCCAGACTAGACTTGTGTTAGTGTAAATGTGCTAGCATAAGGATGTAGTGCACCATAACTGAATGAAGTCTGTACCAGACTAGTTCTTATGCAACCTGTTTTGCAGCCTGATACTGTAGGTTAGGTTACTGTAGATTACTGTAAGGTACGTTAGGCTGGGTAGATGGCCTGGGCTTCCATTTTTTCCAATGGAAGGAGCTCTTCATGGCTGCCTAGAAGCAGTTTTCAGTCATTCCACAGCAGCCCCACCGTCGTACACAGTTGAGGCTGCCTTTCAAATTGTGCACAGTCCCAGTGGGTCCTTAATGTTGCTGGATGGCTGCCTGTCTTGCCATCCAATGACTTACCCAAAGTCACCTCATAAACTTAATGGCTGGGTGATGATTTGAACCCAGGTCTGTGCAATCTAAATCCATTCTATTGGCTCTCATTTACAAGTTCAGATTATATGATGAACAGAAGAGAAGTACACGGTGTCCAAGAACTATCCAGACTGGTGGGTGGGGGGACTGGCATGCAAAGCAGTGGGTATCCAAGGCAGGAGGACTAGGGATGTGTGAGCCGGCTCCGTTTGAACTGCGATTCGACTCTCCAGATTCCTCTTTACAAGTATACCCCCGCACCGGCCTGCAAACAGGTTTGATGGCCCAGTTCATGCAAATGGCCAGTGTGCATGCGTAGAGGCCAAACAAATGGCCTTCATGCATGCGCTGAGGCCCGAAATGGGCTGAAGAAGGCCCAAACTGGCATGAATTGGGCACTAAGTGGACCCAGGCCAGCACTGAACACTCAGGGAGAGGCTGACATGGGTTGGGGGAACCGTCGCATGGCCTCCACCGTGGCCTCAACGGCCACTGTGAGTAAATGTTTCTAGCCCTCTTTACTGAGCAGTAGGAGCTTCGAACTGGGCCCAAGCCGGTTCAGCCAGTTCTGCTTGACCTAGAACCAAACCAGAACCGGTTCAGTTTGAGGTTGAACCTTTCAAACCAAGCCAGTTTGAGTGCGAGCCAGCTCAAGCTGGCTCGCACACCTCTACCCTGGGCTCATAGTACCTTGAATGTTAGGGGCTGAGTCTGCAAATGAACGTTTTAAAACCTGTGAGTGAATGAGGCCACTGTGAGTGAACATTTCTAATCCTCTTTACTGCACAGTAGTGGCTTTGAACCGGGCCCTAGCCAGTTCAGCCAATTCTTCTCAACCTAGAACCGAACCAGACCTGGTTCCGTTCAAGTTCAAGCCCTTTGAACTGCTGGCTCAATATTGAGCTGGCTCACACACCCCTACCCTGGGCTCATAGCATCTTCAATGTCAGGGACTGAGACTGTGCGCACAACTCTAATCTCTCCCTCCGTCAATATAATGCATTCATTTCTATATTAACTGAATGACTGTACAGAGATACACACTATGTACAATGCAGAAAATCCAGATATAAAAAACCCATCTTACTTCTGTGTGTCTTTCTTTTTTGTCTTCCAGCCACCTCTACTTTTAAGCATGAAAGTTCCCGAGACTGCAAAAGAAAAAGAGAACGCATATTATCTTCCTCTTTCTACATATAACACTGCTGTTCTCATACCATGGATTACCACCTGGCAATGCCCTGCATTATAAATTGCTGAAACCTCTTCTCTGTCTGTTGTATGCTATTTTCATTGACACTGCAATATCATTCACTGTTTCAAAGGGGAGCAGGTGTTTCTGTCCTTCCAGTTAAAGAACTACTAGAAAATTATCTTCAAGTTCAAAATAAACTTCAACCACAGTGTGTGAAATGGCAGGCTCTATACTGTGTACTCCTTTAGTGTTCCTATACCTGGACTTATGTACGTAATCACATACAACAGAGACAAGGTGCATCCACCCCCATTTAGACTTTCACAGGGCAATGCTCCCAGGTAAGTGTGTACAGTGTTGCAGCCCAAATTTCTAGAGACCCAGGAAAGGAAGGCTGCCAAAACCTGAAGAGTGGAAGCTCTAGGAACTCACAACAGCAAAAGAATTTAAGAAAAACAAAAGGGACAACTATTTACTAAGGACAAATACAAAAAGTGCTTTGAGAACCCTAATTAACATCTGTCTCACTCTTCCCTACTGTAACTTAGAGTCTTGTTGCAAGTAACAGCAAAGTTTAGGTGCCATTATATGCTGATGTATTGAGACCTAAAACTCAAACACTTTCCACTTAAGGGTCAGATGAGATGTGAAAATAAATGCACATAAATACAAGGCATGCTTACAATTTGAACTGCCTCTTCTTACTCAAAGAACAGCCAAGGGGGTCAGATCCTGGTCAGGGCCACAGTGCAGAGGGAGGAGTGGTTATTATTTGTGTATGTATGTATGTATGTATTCTATTTTCATACCGCCCTTCCGAGCTGGCTCAGGGCGGTTTACAATTTTTTAAAAAAATTCCCCCACACTTGTTGCCTTCAAAAAATTTCCTCTTGAACTAGCTACTTGACCTGAAAAAGCTAAGTCATTGGTTGGCATGATATGCAGCCTTAAGAGGGTGGAGCAAGAGTTTTGTCTTTGCAAGTAGTCAAAAAGCTAAGTTCAGGTGAGGTTTATCTTGCAAGCACTGCACACGTGGAGGGGGAGAGAATTTTCACTCCCCTCCCCACAAAAGCCCTTTACATTATTAGGAATATGTCCCTGTGGGCTATGCAGCCCTCAAGGACATATTCCTGCCAACAAAAAAGGGTTTTACAACCATGAGACAATTGCTTCTTCACCCCCTCCCTGCACACTGTAGGGGTATGCACAAAACCAGAAAACCCAATTCAGTTCAAGTAGAACCAGATTCAAACCAAACCAGGTACGGTATGGTTCAGTACACACTAGAGCCAGGCCTGGTCTGGCTCTAGTCTAAACTGGTTCAGACCAGACTCGGGGTGGGGAGGATTTAAACCAAAAAATGGTGGACCTACCACCATTGCGGGGCTTCAGGGGTGCTGCTGTGGCCACGGGGGATCTCCTGATGTTCCGCTCCCCCGCTTGCCTCCACCCAGTAATTTTCAGCCCATTACAGGCCTCTCTGCGGTGGTAGTGGCCCCATTTTGGAGGCCACCACACATTCCAGCCACACAGATGGCTAGTAAGCATGTGCAGCAGCCTTCAAAATGGCCACTGCCATCACAGAGAGGCCCGTAAAAGGCAGGAAATGGAACAAAAGGGGTTGAAAATGACCAGGGAAGACTGGGGGGGGGGAGGGGGATATCAGGAGACCTTCCTGCAGTCGTGGCAGCACTTCCCAAAGCCCCACAAGGGTGGTAAGTATGCCATTGTTTTTTAAAACCCAAACTGGCTCTGGACTGGCCTGGAAGGTTCAGTTCAATCTCGAGATGAACTGGGCCCGGGCCAGTTTGAGTATGAGCCGGCTCAACCACGAACCAGCTCGCATATCTCTAGCACACTGCACTTGCAATGCAAGTATTTCCCTCACCTAGTTTTTAGGCTACTTGCAAGGACAGAGCTCTTGCTTTGCCCTCAGAATTGTGCATAAGTATCATGTGAGCCTCTGTGAATAATACAGAAATCATAAGTATAAATACAAAATACAAAACATACCACTAGCACTCCATTTGTAGTAAGGCATTCGGGCATATCTGGCCTGGAAAAAAGGCAGGAGACATACCTATTAAACTGGCATCTAGCCAAAGGTTGGCTTAATTCAAACATTTCCAACAGTAGTGGTCTGTTCAGATGGGGCAGGGAGGTGGAAAATGAGCCGCAGATGCAACTCTTTTCACCCCACCCTGACTGCCTTGCTCTCCCTCATCTTATCTCACTGCCACATTAACCCCAGGCACAAAGGCTGGTCATTTGCCAGATTAGTGAACCAGGTGAATGATGAGCCTGTGTACATGGGGTTAACATGGCAATGGGGCAATGCAAGGCAGAGCAGGGCAGGAAGAATGGGAATGAGTTGCACTTGCAGCTTGTTTTTCATCCTCTCACCCCACCTAAGCGAGCCATCATGGATTCCAAGCACATTGAACCATTTCAGACGATACCAAACATGTTATATTTTCCCATCACACAAGCTGCATGCAAATTTTTGGCATCTGTTTTCAGTTTTTCCATACAGAGTTTTGGGGTGTGTGTGTGTGTGTGTGTGTGTGTGTGTGTGTGTGTGAGAGAGAGAGAGAGAGAGAGAGAGAGAGAGAGAGAGAGATATCTGGCAGGATAACTTAGCATCCTTAGGAACATAGGAAGCTGCCATATACTGAGTCAGACCATAGGTCCATCTAGCACAGTATTGTCTTCACAGACTGGCAGCGGCTTCTCCAAAGTTGCAGGCAGGAATCTCTCTCAGCCCTATCTTGGAGATGCCAGGGAGGGAACTTGGAACCTAGGTGCTCTTCCCAGAGCAGCTCCATCCCCTGAGGGGAATATCTTACAGAGCTCACACATCAAGTCTCCCATTCATATGCAACTGGGGGGGACCCTGCTTAGCTAAAGGGACAAGTCATGCTTGCTCCCACAAGAGCAGCTCTCCTCTCCATTGGAGGAGGGACATTTTTAATGTCTTATTTAGAAGTAAGACATATTAAGGTCATTCACATGTCCAGGCCTACCCAGGTTTGCACAGCTGTACCCAGGTAGGGCCGGTCATGTGGAGCATCAGGATCAGTCCCAATCCCACGGCTCTTCAATTGGGTAGCCCAGGTTTTTTACCAGGGCTAAAACTGAGGTAGGGTGTGTGCTGCTTTTTACCTCACCCCTCCAGGTCATGTGGATGCTCTGGCTACCTGTCCATAGACCCAGCCGGCAGCAGGAAAATCTTCCAATGCACTGCACTCCTTGCACAGTGAATGGTGGGATGCCAGAGAAGAAAGTCCTCTGGATCCCAGCTCTGCCACTCACTGCCACACCACTCATCTGGCACGCAAGTGGCAGAGTGTGGGGATGCCTCATGTTCATTTGCGGGGAAAGCAGGATGTCTCTGAGTACCAGTTGCAGGGGAGTAACAACAGGAGAGAGGGCATGCCCTCAACTCCTGCCTGTAGGCTTCCAGCAGCATCTGGTGGACCACTGTGGGAAACAGGATGCTGGACTAGATGGGCCTTGGGCCTGATCCAGTAGGGCTGTTCTTATGTTCTTATGAAGCAGGTAGAAGCCTGCCTCCCCACCAGCCCTCCCCAGGCCTGAGTAAGTGGTTGTGTGAATGACCGTATTGGGTAGCATCTCAACGCTACCTTCCTTTGGAGGCAACTCTGTGGGGGGGGGAGCCCATAGAATACAACCTTAGAATACACTGAAATAATGAGACATACTTCTGAGTAAACACAGGATTGTGACATTCCACAGTGAAAACTATACTACCACTTTAGGATTGCAGAGGGGGGGGGAGCATCATTATTTTGGAGGAACACATTTTTATCAGAAAAAGAATATCATTAAGTGTGCCTGGCTCTATACTGCATTAAGACTAGTAAGTTTTACCTATTTTAGACTCTATAACGAGCCATCTAATGGTGCAGCAAAGAAGCAACCTGCCTAGAGAGCAGGAGGTTGTTGGTTCAAATCCCCCCTGGTGTGCCAATATAGGAGCTCTCAGAATATGGGGAGCTCCTATATTGGGCAGCAGCAATATAGGAAGCTGCTTAAAGGCATAATCTCATACTGTGCATGAGAAGGCAATGGTAAACCACTCCTGTATTCTACCAAGAAACCACATGGCTCTATGGTCTCCAGGAGTTGACACCGACTTAACAGCACAACCTTTCAGACTATAACAGCTTGAGTTTTACTCACATGTATTCCAAAGTGAACTCCACTTCTAGCAGTTCATCTTTCTGAAATTAAGAAATGGGGGGAAATAAAGTCCAATAAGTAATTTAATTAATAGCTGTCAAAATGTGCTAATGTACAGATGCCACTTTCCTGAAAGTTATTTCACACAAAACCGTTTCCTACATTATCTCTTGGCCATGTGGGGAAACTACATGTATACTATTACCTGTGATTACCACACATGTGCCTGATTCAGCGTAAATGAGGAGGAGTCGTAGCTCAGTGGTAGAGCATGTTCTTTGTATTTAGAGGGCCTCAGGTTCAATCCTGGTCATCTCCAGCAGTGCTAGGAATAAGCTCTGCCTATAACCCTGGAGAACTGCAGCCATTCAGCATAAACAGTACACAGTAAAAGTCAACTTCATATGTTCAGTGCCCGTTCCCTGTTGAGGGTGGCCAAACGATGCTAAAAAGGCACAACCCCTCTGGGCACACCCCCTCAAAGACCGTGGCCAACGGTTGCCACTCTAACTGATGTCCTGATGCCTTGCCCGCAGTCTGCCAACACGAGTGCTACAGAGCTTGCTGGGATGCAGCCTCAGCAGGCCAGGGAGAGGGAGGGGTCTCTCTGCCCACAAGCCAGAGGCTGCAAGGCTGCGGTTTGAGGAACATGTGCGGGATGATTCCAGGGCTCACAGATTAACCACAGGTTTGTCTACACAAGCTTTCACACTATGTCTAAAGGCAGCCTATTACATCGTTAATAAGAAAAATCACAATACTCTGAAAAGTTTAAAAACAGTGAAATACCTCACAATTGTTCCAAAGTTAAGACGTAAGAAGGACATCAAGTTACTCATCACTGCTGTTTAGAAAATTTCAGAATGTACTTCGTGCTTTTTTAAAAAATTACAGTATCTCAAGAAACTACATGAAGATTTCATAATATACAGTAGGCCTCTTCTAAACAACAGTGAAGTGTGTGTTGTGAAGAGCTTGCAAGGACATGCTAGACGAGAGTTTGCTCAGCATCCAGACCCTCTGAAGACTTCTGTCATGTTTCCCAATGGGATCTCACATGCAGGTCTGATGGCCAGCAGGGACCTTGCATAATTTCTGCAACACCAGCTGCCAGTCAGTCTCTTGCTTTTAAATATTAACCCACCACTTTTCAATACTACTGTTCTAGCAAATTGAGAAAACGGCTGATTAATCTCAGAAACCAAGAGCTGACCAGCAGGTGGCACTGAGGAAATCACACAAGGTCTTGCTACCCATCTCACTTGCATGTGAAATCCTGCTGGAGAAGATGATGGAAGTCTGTAGATGCTGGATAAGCTCTCATCTAGAACCTCCTCACAAATTCTTCACAACACAGAGTTTATTGCCATCTGCAAGAGCCCATAAAGAAAGATCTGCTTAATTGGCATGACCATTTGGTTGCTGGCCTCTTCCGGACACTGAAATTATATATTCCAACATCAGCTCAAATGATCAGCTCAAAAAAAACAGGAAATCTACTTTAAGAAGAAAGGCTGCATTTTATTCATAGCACCAGCTGCTTGCAATCTGTGGCAATAGGTGAAACAACCATGGAGAACTCATCTTTTAGAACTCATCTAGCTGGACTAAAAGGTGTCTTTAAAAAGATGGTTGTTCCACTTATTGTTGCAGATTGCCAGCAGATGGTGCTATAATGCAACCTCTTTCTTCCTTGTGTGGATTTCCTAGTTGCTGTTATTTTCCTGTGGTGATTTGAGCTGATGTTGGAATATATCCGTGTCTGGAAGAGCCCTCTGTCTGCAGATGTTTATTACTAGTGAATTGATATTACGTCTTCTTGCAAATGTGAAGCACTGTGAAGCCAAGGCCAAACATTCACACTAAGTTCTTAAACAAGAAACCAAGAAAGACAAACTATCAAAATTACTCTTAAGAAAATGTTGCCAAGATAAAACTGTTTCCAAGGAATGAAAGACAACAAATTCCATCAAATACCACAGAATGAAGAGTAGAGTTAAGGAATTCTCAGACTCCAAGAATTACTGTAAGTAGGACATACTTAAAGAAGCCTCTTTGCTTTGGGTCTATCCAAAAGCACATACGTTTGTTGACAGGAGAGCACATGTTACTACACTTGTATCCTAGACCCTGCCCACTTTCTAGGGAAAAGATCTGATACTTTTATAATCTGCACGTGAATTCAGCCTGGGCTATGAACAGAATGCCCCGTTTTGCAGCCTTATGCTGGCGAATAGGACTTGTCCCATCCCCTCAGCAGACAGCCTCTAGGAGTAACCTGATTGGGCAGGGCTTGGAGGAGGGCAGGGCTTACACGCTGTTCAATCAGCTCCCTGCTTCCACTCTTCAGTTCATTTTGTTTTGGCTTAGGGAGAGGAGCTTGCTTTAGCATCTCTTTTCCAGCCATTTAGGCCTCTTGAGGTCCAGCGGGAGCTGCGGCTGGGTGGCATGGGTGCCAGAGAAGGGGCCAAGCAGGCCAAGATAGTCTGCCGCTCTCGCTGTCTCAGCTCAAGCGGGCCCGCCAGGGAGTAGCGGGGAACTACGTTGGAGTGGTGCGGACCAGGGCACGGGCCAGATCAGCTGGGAGCAGCAGCAGCTGTCACCACCCAGGTTTGATTGGGGCTGCTGCCCCGTGGTTTGGGCGCAGCAGGTTTGGCCTGGGCAGCCAGGTTTGCAGTGGCCCTTGCCATGGGTAGGGGAACATCTGGGGCTTTAGCCTTTGAGCAGGAGAGCACCCTTGACAGGGGTGGTCTTGAGACACAGTGTGTGAGGGCACCAGGGTTGTGGCAGTAATGGCCCCTTAGGTCTTCTGGCCCTCCTGAGTGTCCAGAAGGTGGAGGCTGGGACTTCTAGCAGCCAGGGGTGGAGCCACCTTTTTCCAATTTTTTGCATTTTTCCCATAGGAAATAATGGAGATTTGAGGCAGCCCCATCTGCCCCCCTTGAGGGGTGCCTGGGCACTCCAAAGTGGGTTTGGCAGCAAGGAATGTTGGGCCACTTAAACCACTTTAGCGGGAGGAACTGCCTGAGATGCCACACTGCTAGACTAGGAAGAGGAAAACTGTTCATATAAGTTTGTTACTGACCTGTTCGTTCAGTTCAAAATTCCTGCAAACTGTTTCTCCAGGCTGAAGATTAGCTATATCAAAAAGAACTGTGTAAAGCTGGTCATCCCTGAAGGTATCTTCATCACAGACTTTCAGTTCTAGGACATTCTGGAAGGGGAAAGAAGACAAAAATATTGATAAATCTATATTTATTTATTCATTCATTCATTCATTCATTCGATTCCTATACTGGTTTACACAGAGAAATAATAAATAAATAAGATGGATCCCTGTCCCCAAAGGGCTCACAATCTAAAAAGAAACCTAAGATAGACACCAGCAACAGTCACTGGAGGTACTGTGCTGGGGGTGGATAGGGCCAGTTACTCTCCCCCTGCTCAATAAAGAGAATCATCATGTTAAAAGGTGCCTCTTTGCCAAGTTAGCAGGGGTTTTATGATGGTTGAGGGATGTAAGGGAGGATTCAGAAAAATATTTGAGGTGATGGCTGATGTATTCACAAGGCACCAGAGCCATCACCCCTTCCTGTTTCATCATAACCTTTTTCCATGTTTCCTGCTCCTCTTCCTCAACCACATTGCAAAATAGGTCATTGCCATTAAACAGTAATTGCTGGTTCAGGAAGAAGAAAGAGAATGAATGAACAGCCTGGGTTTTAGGAATAGGAGCATTTTTAATTGGCAAAATAACTCTTAGATCTGCTAAGGATCAATAGGCTGCAATTCTATGCACACCTTCCTAGTAGGAAATCCCATTGAGCATAATGGAGCTTACTTCTGAGTAAACTTAGAAGTAAACTCAGGATTGGACTGCAAGATTACTCAAGCACTATTTAGCTACAGTGATGATGTGTTATATTCAGATGCTACAGGAGGAGCATGATTCCCATTGCATTATATTCCACTCAAAAGAAAACAAAAGCTAAACCTTCATCACAAATGCAAGTGTCGGAAGGCAGGTGGCAGGACCACGAACACAGAGGTGTGCTGAGCCTCCCGATCTGGCTGATCTTGGCTGTGGCCTCATGCACAGCTCCCATCAGCACTTCCTGATAACATGATGGGGCTCACACTGCCACTGCCAAGGACCATGGCCCTCTCTGGCCCTGTCAGGAGGAAGGCGGCTGTGAAAGGAGATGGGGGATTCACAGCTCTCACAATATTATGCTGGGAATCTTGTCTGGGATCCCGGCACTTGTGAGAGTTGAGAGGAATGCACTGGGCTATATAAGAAACAGAAGGCCAGTGATGAGAGGCTGGCAGCAGACAAGGGGTGGTGGGAAGAGGCAGAGCTCAGTGAGTCTGCCTGAGAATGCCAAGGATGAGAACAAAGGTTCTCTTACCGCGGACCTCGGGGCCGAAGTCCGGGGCCTCCACAGCCCCTTGTCCCCCCCAAATCCTCTTTAGTTTGTCCCGGATGTTATGGTCACCCAGCTGAGCATGATGATGCTTAATTTGCAAGGGAGGGGGGCCTCCAAAGGCCTTTAGGTCCAGGCTCCAAAATTACTTAGGTGCACCTCTGGATGAGAGAGGAGGGGGTTAAGATTAAAGAAACTCCCCTCTTCCTCAGAAGAACTCTGAATCCGTGGGGGGAAATGGGCAACAAAAAGGGGCTGCTGGAAGCATCCAGAAGAGGAAGAGATGACAGCAAGTTTTGCTTGGACATCTTTAGGATCTTCGAAGTGAATTAGAATCTCAAAGATATAGTTTTAAGTAGACCGAATTGAGTCTACTTCCTGCCTCTTTTAGCATGCTGCCTCTTTTAGCATGGTGAGCCTTTCTTCCATATGCTGTGAATCTGGTTTGTAACTGACTGTCAGCACATGGGTTACAAAGGGGTGTTGTCTTAACTTTGAGTGGCTACCATCTTGAAACTGCATTGGTAAATAGGCAAAAAAAACACCAACAACCTCCCTTGGGGTCTCCTATGTTATCCCCCCAGCCCCACTGCTTCCATGTTCTGTAAATTTGGTTTGTATCATACTGTAAATACAAATGTTTTGAGGGGAACAAATGGACATGATGAGACATAATGATCTCATAAACCTTCCCCTTCAGAAAATAGGCTAGAAAGCAGCATTGGAGGAGAGGAGATAGAATTGACAGAATATTTGCCTGGTTCACACAACTTTTCAAATGTAAGTTTAATGTGGGTTACCAACATTAACGTGATTGTGAACCCATGCCAAGGTGGTTTATGGCCTGAGATGAATCTGAGATTCCCACCTTGGCTTGGGTTAACACAATCACTCTATTGTCAGTAACTCACATTAAACCGATATTTGGACAATCATGTGAACCAGACCATATAATTAGACATCAGGGCTTTCTCGAGAGACAGTTGTAGCCAAGACTTAGAAATCTGATCAACTGGAAACCAAGGACCACTTATAAAACTTATTTTAGCCCAGGGTTACCTTTTGGCAAGTTCCATGTTATCCATTTTGGTTCCTTCATATATACAGCCAGACCTGTATGAGCCGTTTCCACATGGTGTTATCTTATGTTGCAGGGAAGCATATATTATGGGCCCTGCCTATGCAGTCATATTATTCACACACACACTGTCACATGAATGCACAAACACAAGCGCCCTGTTTGATCAAACCAAAGGTCCATCTAAACTAGTATCCTGCATCCTACAGTAGCTGACCAGAGGCTTTCAGGAAGCCTACAAACAGAGGCTTCTAAAGAAATAAGACCCTCCCATTGTTGCTCCCCAGCCACTGCTTTGTGGACAACTATTTTGTGGACAACTGCTTCTGGAAATAGAGCTTCCATATCACCATCACCATCATCATCATCATCATATACTTATAGCAAGGTCAGAGGGTTGGGTGCCCATCAGACTGGAAGCAAAACAAAGTCACCCAGGAAGAAAGTAGTGGTTTCTACATACTTGGTGAAGTGCCTAGGTATACAGAAGTACATACATTCATAAATTAAAAGAAAAGGAGGGGAAGCCCAAATAAATCAGCCTGAAATGGACTGAGCATGCTTAGTCTCCAAGAACAACATATGTTGAGGGGTCAGCTGGAAAAACAACAATAGGAGAAGGGGAGAGGGAACTGGCCGGCCTGTGCCTTTAACAGGACAAGTTATTATGGGGGTGGCCATTAGGGTTGGGAAGATGGCAGTCCCACGTGTTTGTTTCCTCTAATAGCCAGCTCAGGTGGGCAAGAACCTATTGGAACAAAACAAAGTCGCCCAAATATAGGGTAACGGTTTCTGCATACTTAGGAGACTTCCTAGGCATAGAGGACTTGAAGTATATGTATTTGTAAATTCAAAGCAAAAAAAGTAAATACTCCAGAAACAATCTTATGATCTGCAGGACCAATGGAATGTTGAAGGTACAGAGATAGGAAAATACTAGAATATCCTCATCTCATTGTCTAGAAAGAGAACATTCAGGTCTGCTCTAAACATCACAGTCAGGGACTCTGTCTTGTTTGAGGATGGCAGGTGACATGCTGCAGGCCACTCACAACTATGCTATAATTCTGAATTTCCGTGTTATATTTTATGAATGGCTCTCACTTCTTCCCTAGGATTTAAAAAAAGGAACCAGACATTGGGCAGATTGTGAGTTTAGCAATTAAAACTGTCTGAGGTTAGTTGAGCCATTGAATGCTGAAGTTGTTCATTGTGGGGGAAAGAGATGAAGTGAGAAAAGAAGAAATAATCTGCCTAACCCTTTGTAATAAACTGGTGTTGGGAATTAGGTTCAGCAGGGGTGTACATCATGAGGTTAAAAACCTCTCTTCCTATGTTCCACCCCCCAAAGCTATATAGCAATCAGGCACTCCAGTTCAAGGCTGGTGGGCAGCCCTGATTCTGAGTCAGGGGCATAGCAGGTTTGGAGTGGGCCTGGTACAAGAACTGAAGATGGGCCCTTGCCCACTCCCTAGGTTCCTCGCCTTCTTCTTCTCCCCACCACCACTATGCCTTTGCTCCAGCTGAACAGTAAGGACATGGTGATCACTCCTATGCAAATAATAGCACATATTCCCCATGCAATGCACCTCCATCAGGGCCCAGGGACATTTGTCCCATCTTGTTCAATGATAGCCATGCTCCTACTCTGAGTCCTTTGGCATTATAGATCAAGTATATAAATTAAATTAAATTAAATTAATACATACATTCATTATTTTGTACGCCGCCTAGAGATGTACATATCAGAAATATGATAAATAAATATATAAAATGAATAAAATATATAGCACAATGGGGGGTGTTTCAAGGGGGGGCAAAAGGTGCCACCTGTAACCCCCAAACAGTGCTAAAGCCAGGTGCCAATTCCAGACTATTCAGTCCCTAAAGGAGGACTTCTGTTAGAGGTTGAGGATACCCTGTACCATTTTGTAGTGGGGCCCCATGTGTCATAACTAATTACCATCGATAAACCTAAAAAGTGGAGTAACACTGCATGTGTAAAGATGGCCAATACTCCCCCTCCATTAAGTGGGCCCCCCATGTTTGCAGAAACATATTAATTGGGATCTAAGTGCCTACCAGAATTGATAACCACATTACCATGTCCACAAATTAAAAATAAGTCCAAAAGCACAGCCATACCAGAGGCTATCAGGAAGAAATAAGTAGCATCTCACCTTAACCACGTTCTGGATCCTAAAGTAGAATGTTTCATTCCAGACTGGATTACTGCAGTTTGAGATGGTTTTTGTCCGAACATCAGTAAAAGAAGCTGTTGGTAACCTCAGACTCACATAACAATCATTTTGGCTTACTGCATTTAAAAAGAAAAGACATTTATTCTGAGAATAGAGATAGGGGTCTCTTAAAAAAAAAATCAGTTACTGTTCCTAAAAAGATATACATCAAGAAGAACTGGGTCAGTTAAAAGAAAGGCAGTGTTCTGCTAACATACATTTGCTATTTTGTTGGCCAGTTGGATATCTCAGGGTCATCATCATGGTCTTAGCAGCAGGATCTCATACATGGTCTTAGCAGCAAGATGTTCATTTTTGTTGTTGAACCCTTTTGAATAATACTCTTCTTTCCTCTGTGAAAGCCAGGAGTGGGCCCCACTTCCACACACACCGAGCATGGCCTGTCACTTTGTTGTTTTTAACTCTTTTCGTGTGGCATGGCATCTACAATGAATGAATAGAAGAAGGGTTGAGATTTCACCCACCGGCCTTACCCTCAATCTCATTATTAGAACTTCTGGACACAATCTATGTGTGCATACAAACTATACACATGTGGATTCAGTTCAGAAGATCTGACAGACTCACAGTAGGGGCAGGTAGGGGCAGGACCAGCAGGACCACCAGATGGTAGGGGCAGGACCAGCAGATGCAATCCCAACCCCTCCCCCCATCCCCCACCAACCGCCTTGGGGTTTTCTTTTAACGAAAGGAGGTATAGAAATGTAAAAATAAATAAATAAATAAATAAATAAATAAATAACACACATACTCATTTTACACACCATGTGTGTACAGGGATTATGTCATTCCCTTCCCACAGACAGCAAGGACATTTTATATCAAAAGTCAGCATTCAGTGTTATATTGTCATTGTTTAATGGAAATGGTAGAATCATTACAACTATTGGTTCTGTTGATAAGATATCCGCTGTTAGTGGCTTTGCAGAAATATCTGAAGAGTTTACACTTGCCTACAAGGCAGGGGTTCTCAAACTTGAGTCCCCAGATGTTGTTGGACAGCAATTCCCAACTTCCCCAGCCACAATGACTTCTGTCTGCCTTTGGTCATTGTGACTGGCGCTGATGGGTGCTTTCATCCAACAACAACCAGGTACCCAAATATGCAAGCAGCAGCCTTCTAGGCAAGCATAAATTCTTGAGATGTTTCTGCTAAGCCACTGACAGTAGATATCGTGTCACTAGAACCAAAGTAGGAATAATTGCTTATTACTTATTAAGGTTACTGAATCATCCTTCCATTAATTATTTCCATTAAACAATGGCAATATAACCATGAATGCAATCATTTATATTAATGTTAAACCATTTCACACACAACCCCACCAGGATTTTTGAAGTCAGCTATGGAATTTACGGATACTCACACAAATCCGCTTTTCGGACATTTCTCATTCTTATAATTCGTACGGAGAGCAAACAAAAGGCTGGTACCTGCGCCTGAAGGTCAATGGGAAGGAAGACACAAATAACTTTTAATATTTATATCCTTCCTCTTGACAGTGCTCAAGGCAGTTTACTGTAATAAACAATACAAATTAAAATGAAGAACAAAAAAGCAAGCACCACAATCAGAACCTAAATCACAGCAATAAAAGCAGGGATGTGGAGAAACCATCTGAGAAAATTCAGGGAAATTTCTGTGAAGTTTCTCCTTGCAAAGATCCCTAAAATTCTCATCAAGCACCTCTGTAACTTTCCTGCTGCTGCTGTTTTCTTGATAGATGTGTGTTTTTTGGAACATAAATTTCTTTATAGTGGAATTTAAAGCAGAATTTCATTTCCAAAAGACACACCTACATCAAGAAAGCACCAGCAGCTGGAAGGTTATGGAGGTCACCTGCTTACCTGAGGGAGTTTGCTCACCCCTCCTTACACAGGTTCTGGAGTGGATTATGCGCACATGTTCTAAGAATCTGAGCACAGCTGCCGCTGAGGCTGCTTCACTCACCACAAGGGGCACCGAATGGCAGCAGCAGCCCCCATTCTCTCCCCTCCCTACCACATGCAGAACCCCCGCCCCCGTGGCACCCCTTCTCTGCTCACGGTACACACAGGGCACTCCTTCACTCCCC
Organism: Hemicordylus capensis; assembly: GCF_027244095.1. NCBI lineage: Eukaryota > Metazoa > Chordata > Lepidosauria > Squamata > Cordylidae > Hemicordylus > Hemicordylus capensis. Next base: position 73,910,689 of record NC_069657.1, read on the forward strand.
ACCATGTGCATGAGTAGTAGCGGCAGCAACAGCAGCAACCTCCCTGAAGGAGTAGCCCAGGCTAGGCTTCCCTGCCCTCTCCACTCAGCTGGCCGCCACACATGCACGGTGGCTATTTGAGTGGTTGACATGGCAGCTGGAAGCCATACCTACCACTCAGCTGTCTGTTGTGCATATGTGGCAGCCAGCTGAGTGCTGGGGGCAGGGCAGCCTACCCTGGGCTGCTCCTTCAGGGAAGCTGCTGCTGCTGCCATCATTGCATGCGCACAGTAATGTAGGTGCCTCCCGTGTGCAGTGAGCAGAGAAGGGCCACTGCAGGGGTCCACCAGCATGGTGCCACCACCGGCTTGAGGTGAACTGGAGGCCCGAACACAGGCCAACTATGCGCCCCCTTCCACGCTGCCACTGAGGTTCTCCACAGGATGGAGCCCTGAGGGACTCCATATAATAGCTCCTCTTTGGAAGAGCAACTGTCGCCAAGCGCCACCATCCAGAATCTACATGAGAGATAGGAGTGGAACCACTGCAAAGCATTGCCTCCTATCCCCAACTACCCTAGGCAATCCAGAAGGATACCATGGTCGATAGTATAGAAAGCCATCAAAAGATCGGAGAGAACCAGCAGGGTCACACTCCCTCTGTTGGTTCCCTATAGATCTCATCCATCAACCCTATAGTCCGCTCTAAAGCCAGTTTAAAATGTGTCTAGATAATCATTTCTCTCCAAGACTGTCTGGAGCTGGGAGGCCACCACTCTCTCACTCACCTTGCCCAACCATGAGAGACTGGAGACTAGCCTATAACTATCTATCACCAAGGGATCCAAGGTAGGCTTCTAAAGAAGCAGTCTAACCACTGCCTCCTTCAAACAAGGGGGCATTCCGCCCTCCCTCAATGATGCCAATTAGGCCACCCACAACAACAAGATGAAAGCAGCCAAGTTGGGCAAGGATCAGAGATTTATAATCAGAGATGAAAAGAAAAGTGTACAGATACAATCAATTTAGGAATGAAATAAAGATAAAATATTTGTAATGTTTCTGCTCTAGCTCTGCATCGATGGTAATATGCTCAGCTGACTCGGAAGACTTTGAAATTTACAAGGCTAAGGATCATTAAAAATAATTAACTTTTATTAAATAATTTTAGAAAATAAACCCTGCTAACTAAGCAAAGAGACAACTTTTAAAGTGGTGGCTCTCTTAGATTTAAAAGGGGGAGAATACTCCCTATCCAACCCCAGCACAGTTTTTTCCCAGTGCTGTTGCTAGTGTCTACTTTTCTTTTTAGACTGAGCCCTTCGGGGTCAGGGAATAATCTTATTTCTTTTTCTATGTAAACTGCTTTGTGCACTTTATTATTAAAAGGTGATATATATGTACTTGTAATCATAATAATTTTTCAGCATATGTCATGTTTTAGACTGGCATCTCAGAAATGCAAAACTGGCATCTCAGAAATGCAAAATACGTAACATAATATAGGCATGACCTACAGTCATCCCTTGTCAACCGTTCTGGGAAAACCTCACAGTTGGTGAATTTGCAGTTGGAGAACAATAGAAATACATTGGAAACAGGGGGTTAGGGGAAACACAATTGGAAAAAGACTGGAAAATACAGTTAAAATAGAAAAATCACCCCAAGTCCCCAAAATCACCCCCTGAGCCCTGGAAATCACCCCCTGAGTCCCAGAAATAGCAAAAAAACCTGACAACCCCAAATTGCCCAAAAGTCTTGCCAAACCATGCAAATGGTACATGGGGTACACAATGTGAACATGCTGCAGCAAATGCATAGAGGACTGCATCTGCTATATTATAATTTTTCCACACTAGAGGGGGCTATTTTATCCCATCAGATGTCAAGATATACCAGGCCAAAACATTGGCACAAATGTTATATGGGGTCCAGATCTGTTCCACCTGCAACTTCAAACCCATAGAAGTTGTTCAGTCTAGATTTCTTTGTGCTATATTCCAGGTGCCTAGATGTGTTTCAAATGACATCCTACACCTAGAGGTGGGTTTAACCAGAGTTGAGGCCCAGGGGTGGCTTCACACATTTAATTTCTGGCTCAAATTATATTTTTGCCATCAGGGCCTCCCTCCCGCCCCGCCCCGGTATTGAAAGATGAGTTCCATTCTAATTGGTGTAAGAGCCTTCATGATAAATTGGGCACATATTTATTAATAATTATTATTATTATTTCTTGTTTACACAGTAAGACAGGTGTTATTGACTGGTTTGTTTTATCCAGACATTGAGTCCTTCCCAAGGACCTGGGATGCCAGAATTTTATTGTCAATGGTTATAGATATCGTCGCAGAATATAGGCTGTTCCCAGTAAAGCTGCTTTTTGTAATTGGCTGGTGGTGATTTCTGTGGCCCCTATGGTGTTGAGGTGCTCTTCAAGGTCTTTTGGAACTGCACCCAGGGCGCCAATTACCACTGGGATTATTTGGGTCTTTTTCTGCCACAGCCTTTCAATTTCAATTTGTAAATCTTTGTATTTGGTGATTTTTTCTATTTCTTTTTCTTCTATTCTGCTATCCCCTGGTATTGCTATGTCGATTATTTTAACTTGTTTCTCTTTCTTCTCGACTACAGTTATATCTGGTGTATTGTGTGGCAGACGTTTGTCTGTTTGTAGTCGGAAGTCCCATAATATTTTTACATCTTCATTTTCTACCACTTTTTCAATTTTATGGTCCCACTAATTTTTGGCTACAGGTAGCTTGTATTTTTTGCAGATGTTCCAGTGTATCATCCCTGCTACCTTGTCATGCCTTTGTTTGTAGTCAGTCTGTGCGATCTTCTTACAACAGCTGATTGGGTGGTCCACTGTTTCATCTGCTTCTTTACAAAGGCGGCACTTGCTGTTTTTTGTTGACTTTTCTACTTTTGCTCTTATTGCATTTGTTCTTAGTGCCTGTTCTTGCGCAGCCAGTATTAAACCCTCTGTTTCTTTCTTCAAGTTGCCATTCTTAAGCCATTGCCAGGTCTTGGTGATGTCTGATTTTCCACTTATATTGTGCAAATATTGACCATGCAGGGGCTTATTTCTCCATTTTTCTGCTCGGTTCTTGACTTGTTCTTTCTTGTAGGCCTGCTTTCTTTCATTGGTGTTGAATAGTTTCGTGTTATTAACCATTTGAAGTGCATCTTCTTCACTGTCCTTGATATATTCTTCAAGGCCTCTTTTCTCCTCCTCTACTGTTTGATGGACTTGCAGCATTCCTCTTCCACCTGAGCTGCGAGGGAGGTAGAGCCTATCTACATCACTGCGGGGGTGCAGAGCATGATTGATGGTCATGATTTTCCTGGTCTTACGATCCAGCGTCTCTAGCTCTGCCTGGGTCCAGTCTATTATCCCTGTAGTGTATCTGATAACAGGTATAGCCCAGGTGTTTATGGCTTGTATGGTGTTCCCGCCATTGAGTTTGGACCTGAGGATTTTTCTAACTCTCCTGATGTATTCACTTCCAATTTTTCTTTTAACTGCAGTGTGTACGATGTTATCAGCCTGGAGAATGCCCAAGAATTTGTAAGGTTCTTTCTCCTCCAGGTTCTTGATCTTGCTTCCATTGGGCAGTTCTATTCCTTCTGTTTTTCTTATTTTCCCTCTGTTCATTATTAATGCAGCACACTTGTCTAGTCCAAACTCCATTGCTATATCGCTACTGAATATACAGACAGTGTTTAGCAGTGATTCGATTTCTGACTGGGACTTTCCATACAACTTCAGATTGTCCATGTACAGCAGATGGTTGATTTGACTTGATGTTTTAGATGTTTGGTATCCGAGGCCTGTTTTGTTTAGTATTTGTGGAAGTGGGGTCATGGCGATTACAAACAACAGAGGGGATAGTGAGTCCCCTTGGAAAATGCCTCTTCTAATGCTAACCTGTCCAAGTGCCTCGCCATTGATTGTTAACTGTGTACTCCACATGCTCATTGCTTTTTTTATATAAATATCTGAATGTTTTTGCTGACACCAGTTGTTTCTAAACATTTCAGTATCCATGTGTGAGGCAATGAATCGAAGGCTTTCTTGTAGTCAATCCATGCAACACTTAGATTGGTTTTTCTTCTCTTGCAATTTTCTAAAATCATTTTGTCAATCAGCAGCTGGTCTTTTGGGCCTCTGGTGTTCGGGCAATTTTCTTTCCCATTATTTATTATTATTATTATTATTATTATTATTATTATTATTATTATTATTATTACATTTATATCCTGCTCTTCCTCCAAGGAGCCCAGAGCAGTGTACTACATACTTGAGTTTCTCTTTCACAACAACCCTGTGAAGTAGGTTAGGCTGAGAGAGGCGTGACTGGCCCAGAGTCACCCAGCTAGTTTCATGACTGAATGGGGATTTGAACTTGGGTCTCCCCAGTCCTAGTCCAGCACTCTAACCACTACACCATGCTGGCTCTTATTTGGAGAGAAGGAGGAGATGGTGGAGGGGGAGAAGAAAGGCATCTCTCCACAATATCTACTTTCATTGGGACATGATGCTGCCAAAGAAATTATTAAACAATGTATTATGGATATAGCTAAACAATCTTATTTAAGTCTTGTTACCCTTAGTAGCATTCCAGTTGACTTCTCATACTACTCTCAGCCAGCGGTGTACCTTACAAATCTGACCACTCTAAATCAGAGGAGAGCATTCTCATTGGCGCAATTTAATGCCCTGCCATCTGCCATTTTGGATGGCAGATTTAAGAGAATACTGCTCAGGCACCAGCTATGTCCATGCGGTTCAGGCAATATCAAGTCGATCTCACAGGTGCTTTTACACTGTTTATATTATAGGGACATTGGCATTGCCTGGATTGAACCACTTTTTAAAAACATGCCAGGTCGATCAGAATGATGTATGGCCAATATATAGTGGAATATAGAAGTTAACTGCTTGACATAAGCGTCGCCATCTTGCTTGAGTCTGTAACAGGGAATTGCTTATGCTGAAATAATTTTCACCCCAGTCCGTTTGGTTTCCCACAGTTAGCAGAATCCATATTATGCTAATTCTGTGCCGCAGCATGCAAACTGAGATGGAAGCAGTTGATGAATTGCAACTGAGACCTCTGTATGTATATGTTTTGATATTCTATTACCCAGTCCTGTTTTTTATTTTCTTTTACCTTGAATTTATTTTCCATTTTATTTTTTGATTGCTGGTCACTGACTGTAATAATAAAATTCATTCATTCTGTCTATAAATTCATAACTTTCCATCAATCAATCAATGAGGCAGGTCTCATGATCCAAAAGACCTGCCTGGGGAGGGTGAGTGGGGAGAGCGGGCTTAACCCACTCTCCCCACACACGAGCAGGGCGGCAGCCCTGGGCAGCCGGATCAGCCGCCCACACGACTGCTGGCTCCATGATGGAGCCAGCGGGGGCTGGGAGGATCAGGGGCCATGTGGCCCCCAGAAGCTCCAGTATGCCCTGCGCGAAGCCTCCCGCTGAGGGTCTACTCATGAGTAGTCATGGCGTGGAGCTGCACCATGGCTACTCACGATTGCTTAAACTGGGTTTACGGCGTGCTCGCTCCACAAACCCGGTTTAAGCACCGGGCTACAGAAGTGGGTGACCCGCTTGTGAACCACCAGGCTCGCAGCTGAACCCGATGGTTCACACGACGGGAGAAAATTGGGCTAGCCTCCGCTAGCCCAATTTTCTCCCATCGTGTGGATAGCCTCAAGGTTTATTTCAATATCAAATACAAAGTCAAAAACAAACATATTAAAGACATTGCAACCCAATGGATCATGATTGTGTCGATTGTTGTCATATTTTCACTGCTACACAGAATTTAACTACCATGCAGGTTATGGTTTGATTTGTATCAGAGAGCAATAGCTTAGTATAGGACCCCTCCAGTCTGTCTGGGTGCCTCTGCAATATATCTTGTAAGGGAGTATATTTCTTATACAGGGAAATATATCTTGTACAGGAGTCCTTGTAAAAGGGGCAGTATAACAGGACATGTTGGATCATTTCTATCTCCTTTGCCCCCACGTGAGCAGGTTCTATCAGCCAATGGCACTTTTGAGTATCTACACTGCAGGAATACAGAGGGGGGGACATTATGTCTTGCCCTGTCCCCCTGCCTTATGATGCTCCTTCCCCTCTCCTTTTTAGGAACTCTAAAGATGCCGTCGAAAACTACTCAGGCTTAAATCTTACTCAGACCTTTAGATCTTCATTTACTTAATGGGGCCATAGCTTCCGATTACCTGGCAGAATACTCACATTGGGCAGGTACCAAACCATCCCTCATAGACTATATGGCAGTATCTAGAAATTTATTACCTTATTTGAGGGATTTTCGGGTGATTACACGTACTGAAAGTGATCATTCACCTCTAATTTTGACTTTAGTATTAAATGAAACACTTTATTTAGAGTTTTGCCAGCCCCTTGTATGCGAGAAGGAATTGGTCTGGATTAGGGCCAGATGGACATCAGCTCTTCAACAACATATTGAAAAAATACTGTACTCCCCTGTGGTGTCTGGCCTCCAGGCAGATATAATCAATGGTTTGTATAATGGTACGTATAATGGCTTGTATAATGGTACGGAACCATCCCCAGTTGAGTTATATAATCGTCTGATTGCTTCTCTTACATCAGCTCTAACAAGCTCGACCTCCGCACCTTTAAAGAAATTTAATCGCACTTTGCATACCTGGTTTGATCAGGAATGCCTTGAAGCCAAGAGGAAATTAATTTATCACTTTAAATTGTATGGCAAAGGCACCTCTAACATTGCACCACAAACTTTGGTAACCCTTAAGAAGCAATATAAGAACCTTCTAAGAGATAAACTCCAGGCCAAAAAAGAGGAATCGGCTGACCTCATTGCCGCTTCTAAACTTAAAAATCAGACTAGATTCTGGCGGCTAATTTCTTATCCTTTAGGGAGGACCACTTCTATTTCTAATTTGGCAATTCCAGCTGGGATATGGGAACATCATTTCTCAATATTATATCAAAAAGAGGGCTCCCATACAGCTATAACTGATTATAAGCTGGACCAGCTTCCAAACTGGAGCCCAGTCAATGTCTCGGAAGTTGAAGCTTTGGTTAAAAAATGTAAGACGCGTAAGGCTTCTGGAATCGACTGTATTACAATTGCAATTATTTGCAACAACCTTGATTGGTGGGCTCCTCTTTTTGCTTCCTTATTTACCTTCATAGATACTACTGCAAAAATGCCCGAGGATTGGAGTGTCTCAGTAATAGTCCCAATTTACAAGAAAGGATCAAGGGAGGATCCTAATAACTATCACTCGATCCTTAGCATTATTACTAAACTCTATGCTAGACATCTCCTGGGGAAATTACAGGAATGGCTGGATACTCAGGATATCTTATCCGCCAAACAAGCGGGATTTCAAGAAGGATATTCTACGACACAGCAAGTATTTATTTTACAATACTTAGCTGAGAAATATTCCTCCGTGCCTAAGTCTTCCCTGTATGCTGCATTTGTAGATTTTAAAGCAGCTTTCGATTCTATTTCCAGAGATAGACTATGGACGAAGTTAAAGGAATCATCAATAGATCCATGTTTACTTTTATCAATCTACAATCTTCATCAGAACACCCACTTCAGAATGCGGTGTAGTAAGAAAGGGCATCTCACAGCTGAGATACCAACTTCAGGGGCATAACTACTATTAGGCAAGGGCAGGCGGCTGCCTGGGGGCCCCCACACCTCGAGGCCCCCCCCAGAGGCAAGTCACATGACTATATATTGTGAAGTGTGTGTGTGTGTGTGTGTGTATCAGCGAGGGGCCCATTTTAAAATTTTGTCTCTAGGCCCATTCCAGCCTTGTTACGCCCCTGACCAACTTATAGAGGAGTACGACAAGGTTATATTCTTGCCCCGGTTTTATTTAATTTTTATATAAATTCAATAGTTTCTCATCTGAATGACCTTGTTCTTCATCCCCCTAAACTTGCGAATAGGCATATTTCGTTACTGCTTTATGCTGACAATATTGTCCTATTATCTCAAACCAAGGTAGGGTTAAGCTGTGCCTTAACTTCCCTGAGTGTCTATACTGCGAAGGAGGCCTTGGAGGTAAACTATACCAAGACTAAGGTGATGGTTTTTGCAAAACGCCCCCAAACCCATAAATGGACATAATATTGAGCAGGTCAAGGTTTTCAAGTATTTAGGGGTTGTATTTCATTCCAGTGGATCCCGGAAAGCTCATCTTAGCTTTGTTTCTCACAGTGCCCAACAGACGGCAAATGTAATTAAATCTTTTTACTTCTTGAGATGTGCTCTTTTTGTCTCAGCGGCTGTCAAATTATTGAAGGCTAAAATATACCCTCAAATTCTTTATGGCACGCAAATTGGGCCTTTTGATAATTTTACAATATTAGAAGCAGTTCAAACTAAATTCTTAAGGGCCATCCTTCAATCCCCCAGAGGCACAGCTAACGTGGCTCTTCGTAGAGAAGTTGGGGTTACCACCTTGAAAATGAAAATCTGGTTTTGTATAATCAAATTCTGGCTGCATTTGGTTTTCTTCCCAGTCAGTTTAGCACCTTTAGTATTAATTGACAGCTTTACATCTAAATGGGAAATAGCTCTGAAAACGAAATTGCATCAACTGGGCACATCCCAAGAAAACCTTATAGGGAGGGGTTTAGATCAGGTGATATGTTTTGTTAGGCAATGACTATCGGACATAGATCTGCAGGAGGAGTGTGCTCAACTACCAAGGGGAATCTATTTAGGCTCTCAAAACTTCAGCCACAAACCGGCTGAATATTTAGATCATATGTTTTCACCTAAGTTTAGGAGAGCATTGACCATTGCTCATTTGAATGCCCTTCCCTCTTCACTCCTAGACTGGAAATATAAACAAGTTCCATACGCATTGTGTCGTTGCCCTTGTGGCTCAGGGGATAGAGAGTCAGTTGTTCATGTTATTCTGTATTGTCAATTTTATAGCAATGCTCATATTAAGTTTATTGCTCCTCTCTTAAAGAATTATCCTGGCCATATGGATCAATTTTACTTGGATTTTTTGCTGTCAAATTTTAAATCTCTTACTTCTATAAATGTGGCCAAGTTTTGTTTTGTTGCATCCGAACTTCGTAGAGCTTGTATTAGCAATTTGAATATTTTGTAAATTATAAATATATTATTTTAAATGTTAAGCTGGTCTAAGGACCGTAATAAATTCACTTACTTACTTACTTACTTACCCTGAAGAATTCCTTTTGCAGCCTGGGGAAGGACAGCATAGTTGCTCACAGGTTCCGATACAAAATTTACTGCCCAGTCCCTCATATACTGGAGCATTCAGTTAACATCATTTTGATATTCTATATCACATAGGGGTGTGGCTGGCATGTGTATGCTCTGTACACACAAAAAAGGCCCCAGCAGGGCCACTGGGGAGGGAGGTGAACACAGGTCCTTGCTTCTTTAGCTACGCCACTGCATCCAGACTCATACAGCATGCGGGGGGACAACAATAAAGGGCCTGCACCCTTCTTCCTAGGGCCTTGGGGGGAACCAGGTGAGGTTCCCAATCAGCCCCAATCCCGGTGCTCCACACAAGCAGCCCAACCTGGGTCGGGCTGTACTAACCCAGGTCGGGCTACTCGTGTGAACAGCCACATTGCCTGCCAAAAGGCTGGTAAAAATGGGAAGGGGTGTTCAGATAAATACCTTTCTTCTTCCCCTCAACCCTACATGAGCTAATAGCAACTTTAAAGAGAAGAATGGGGGAAAGTGCATGGAAGGAAAGACTTAACACTTTCTTCCAGAGCAACAGTTCCTTGATATTTCCTGTGAAGCTGCTGAGTAGCAAAACAACGCCTGCAGAAGACTGTAATTAAGGATTGCCTGACCCACATCTAGTTTGGCCCAAAGTCAGTGGTATAGAGCTGGTTCACCCGATACTGCTGCCAGCACATGCAATCAGGAAGGAGGCACACCAAGATACGCCCCACAGATATCCTGCCTCCCTCCTGTCACTTCCCTTTAGGGGAGGCTGTTCATCCAAATGGCCTCTATACACATGCTGCAAGTATTTGTTTAAACAAGTATTTGGAGTGTGTGTGTGTGTGTGTGTGTGTGTGTGTGTGTGTGTAGGGGCTATTCGAATGATTAGTCTCCCATACAAGGAACACACTTGGAGGGTGTCAGGACATGTGTGGAGGATGTCCCAACCGGCACTCTATAGGTGTGCCCCATTTGTGTGTGCTCGGGGCTGTAGTAACCACCCCATAGTCCTTCAGCCTCTGTATTATGGATGTTGTCTGTTAGTACTTTGCAAAAAGTTCTATTGCCATAGCGCACACCAGAGATGAGAATGGGTACCCCAGCTGGTCCCCACTTTTGATAGGAAATCTATCAGAGCTATGGCCACTAAAGCAATTGTGTAGCACGGGAGAATTATATAAAGCATGAATCACTCTTTAAAATTGCTGCTCTGTGTCCATCTACAGAAGCAAATAATTTGTGAAATTTCTAGTCCGACACATCAAGCACTTTTTCACCATATAATACCAGAATCTAATACCAGAATAATATAATAATAATATAATACCAGAATCTAATACCAGAATCACCAATAAATTGCCACATTGCTTCACTGGATCATATCATGTACCTCATAACAATGTAACTAAATGGAATACATCCTGTTTTATCTCTGTGTTATCATCTAATTATCTTGTTATGCCTGTTTATATGAAAGCACGAAATATTTCTTCATCTCAATTAGTTATTATTCAATGGGCTTGTATTCAAAGCACTTGTGTAATCTTTACAAGGCTTTGGAATGACTACTGCATAAATATCATTTAAGTTTTGTGGAAACTTTCCTTCCTGCATGACATCACTGTAACGTATCAACAGGCATGGGGACAAATGAAATTCCTTAAAGGTGTTGTCAGATTCTGCCAAGGAATCTCCAGCATTTTGCCATTCTTAAGCATCTTCATTATAACTGGCACCTCTTTGATGGAAGCAAATCATTAAAGATTACCATGTTCTCTGGAGAAATATTTTGAACAAAAATAGAATCTAACTATTTTATAATAGCATCATGATCAAATGTTTCCTCTTTGTACACCACAGCAAAAAATGAAAATGAAAAAACCAAGAAGATAGATATCACAGATTAATTTTGAGCCAACAATTAAATTATATTTATCTTTAACAATGTTTTTGTTGTATTCTATCTAGTAGTCTACTTTATAGCTGCTTCTCTCATAAACACAAAGTAATCTTAAACAGATTTTACACACACACACACACACACACACACACAATCTACAGGATCCCCACTGGAACAAACTTCTAAACAAAACATAAAAGATACTGGATAGAATACAACATAGTTTTGTGATTTTAGAAGTATGTCCCAGTAGGGATCCTGTAGAGAGTGTGCGGGTGGAATCAGAAAGAAAAAGTAGGGAAAGAAGTAGAAAAATGGAATTGTTTCTGAATAAAGTATTAATTAAACCAAGTTAAGACTACTTCATGTGTATGAGGGAAGCAGCAATAAAATGTTTGATGATGAAATTTTCAACCAGCTATGCATGTGAGCCTGTAAAGCTTGGTAGGGATGTGCAAAAAATTTCGGGCACAGAACGATCTGTGCCCGAAACGAGCAATTTCGGGTGATTCGGGTCCAAACCGAATCACCCCCGATGTCCCCCGATATTTTTTGGGGCCGAGCCGAATCACCCGAATTTTGGGCCCGAAAAATTCAGGTGATTCAGGATGACATCTCTTTGAATTTCCCTCCTTTTTGCCTCCATTGATTTGACTGCAAAAAGGTCTGAAGTGATGTCAGCCCGAATTTTGGGTCCCAGGGGCAAAATAGTGGGGTGGGGTGGTAGTACCTAATGGTTGGAGGCTACCACCCAAATTTCAGGGGAATTGGGCAAAGGGCTTATTTTGGGGGAATTTTTGAAGTTTTAGTGTCTTTGGGGCAGTTCGGGGGCATAGAGTGGGATCTGGGCACAAAGAGTGGGGTGGGGTGGTAGTGCCTAATGGGTGGAGGCTACCACTCCAATTTCAGAGTGATGGGGCAGAGGACTGATTTTGGGGGAATTGTTGAAGTTTACGCATCTGTAAGGTTTTCCCCCATAGAGAAGCATTGAGGTGTCAGCAAATGGATAGCTTCACGCGGGGGGCAAAGGGGTGGCCTAGAGCAGTTTGGGGTTGGTGGTAGTGCCAGGTAGGGTCAAGGAAGCTACCTGAATTTTTTTAAAGGATTTGGGCAGAGGGCTGATTTGGGGGGAAATGTTAAAGTTTACGCGTCTTTAAGGTTTTTCCCCATAGAGAAGCATTGAGGTGTCAGCAGCCCCATAAGTGCACTTGGGGGGTGCTGGGGTGGCCCAGAGCGAGTGGTAGTGTAGTGCACATAGGGTGCCAACCACCCCCATGGGTTTCTAACCCATGGGGTACAGGGTTCTGTTGTTTCAGAGGTATTCTGTGTGTGGATTCTATGATAGCTTTAGCTTGAGCTGGGGTCTGGGGACAATGTTTAATTTTTGTTTTAAAATGTTTTTAAAATGTTTTTGTTTTTGTTTTAAAATGTTTTTAAAATGTTTTTGTTTTTGTTTTAAAATGTTTTTAAATTGTTAGTTGTTGTTTTATTGTTTTTAATTTGTTTTAGCTTTTCATTGTTTTATAAGTTGTTTTAATTGTAAACCGCCCTGATCCATTTTGGAAGGGTGGTATATAAATCAAATCAAATCAAATCAAATCAAATCAAATCAAATCAATCAATCAATCAATCAATCAATCAATAAAGACGCGTAAACTTTAACAATTCCCCAAAAATCAGCCCTCTGCCCAATCACTCTGAAATTGGGGTGGTAGCCTTCACCCATTAGGCACTACCACCCCACCCCACTCTTTTTGCCCATATCCCATTCTATGCCCCCAAACTGCCCCAAAGACACTAAAACTTCAAAAATTCCCCAAAAATAAGCCCTTTGCCCAATTCCCCTGAAATTTGGGTGGTAGCCTCCAACCATTGGGCACTACCACCCCACCCCAATATTTTGCCCCTGGGACCCATTTTTCCTTCCTGAATCGATTCAGATTTGGATTTAATCCGAATCCGAACCGAATCAGGGGTGATTTGGGTGGCCCAGATTCGGGCACAGAACAGATCGGGGGTGATTCAGTTCGGGTCCTGAACCGAATCACCGAAAACCCGAATTGCACACCCCTCATTGCATTACTAGGTCTACATTCCTGAACTGCTGCATTCTGCTATTGCTGCGGCTGATTGTATATCTAGCTTCCTGACCTGCACAAACCCTGAAGGTATTTTTTTCCTCATCAGTCCTGAACTCTGTTGTTCACTGGATGCCCACTGCAGCATGGCTCAGATCCCACCAGCACCTATTTTCTTGTCCACTCCAGGAGAACCTGCTCTTCCCTGACAACAGTGGAGGTCTTATTTCTGCAATTACCTCCTCACTATACAGACCCCTGATTTTACTCCAGCAAAGCAGAAGGCTTTTCTGCCTGGGCCCTGAAGACCAAAGAATATATAATCATTTGCCCTTTTCTACCAACTTGGAAGGGGATGCCAACCCTTATGAAGCTGATCTTAAAGCCTTAGATATCATTTCAACCCTACTTTGAATGTGACTTCTAAACATTTTAAGTTCTATTCTAGATCCCTTTATTGATTGTCTCTCTCTATTATATCATAGTCTATGATTACTTGTTCATTTTGTTGCTGTGGTTGCTGTTCAGCCTCTTCATTTACTGGAAAATCCAGATCACAGTAATTAGCATTTGACTTTTGCCTCTCATCAAAATATGCAACCCTGAAAAATTTAACAGTCTATGTGATAGGACCAAGTATTTTGTAGCTCTTGCTGCCCAGTGCATATCCTATGAATATTCCTTCTTCACTTCTGCAATCTAATTTTCCTCTTAGTTCTTTAGGAAGATATGCATATGCTTTGCATCCAAATATTCTAATATTATTTAAGTTAGATTTTGTCCCTTTCCACGGTTCAAAGGGTGTTACTCCTTTAGTTTCAGTTGGAAGTCTATTCTGCAAATAAACTGCAGTCATTACAGCTTTTCCCCATTCCCCCCCATTACAGCTTCACCCCCCCACACACACATACATACTTGTTTTCCAGACCTGAGTCAAGAAGCATATTTCTGGACATTTCAATCAAGTGTCTGTTCTTTCTCTCTGCCACTCCATTTTCTTCTGGAGTATAAGGTATTGTTCTCTCATGTTTAATTCTTTATTCTTTTAAGCATTTCTCTATATTCTTCCCAGTATATTCCCCCCATTATCAGTGCACAAAGTCTCAGGTTTTCTTTCAAACTTGTTGCATACTCTAGACACATATTTTTTCAGTTTTAGCAACATGTCACTTTTCTCTTTGAGCAGGTAAGTGTAAGTATAGCAAAAAAAAAATCATTTATGAAAGTCAGGAAATAGAGATTCTTTCCTGGTATCTTTACTGAGAATGGCCCACAGATATCACTGTGACTCAAATCCAAAACTTCACTGGATTGCCTTTCCATGGTTGATTAATATGTGCCCTTTGTTGCTTTTGCTTTAACACATTCAATGCATTTGACTTCAGATTTGCATGATTTAACTTGTAGATTTGTTGCCAATTGTTGTTCTACTAATTTTGAAATGCATCCCTTGCTTGGATGCCCAAATCGGTGATGCCATAAACTCATGCAATCTTTGTGTGCACACTCACTTGCAACATTAGCTTGCTCTATTTACGTCTATCTCATAGAGTTCATCATTTTTCAACATGTCTTTCATCAGAAGCTTCCCTCCTTTGAAAATAAAGCAATAGTCCCTTCTGAAAAGAACTCTACATCCATGCCTTGTAGCTGTTTTTACATTCTTTAAACTGTTTTGCAAACTTGGAACATAGTATGCCCCTGGAATACACATTTCATTCACTCTATTTGCACCAAGATTACACTTCAGATAAACTGTTCCTTTTCCATCAGCAAAAATTTGCTGCCCATTAGCAAGGTATGATCCATACTTATTTCAAAGAAATCTTGCAAACTGTTGAAGAAATGGGCCAGCCCACGGCCTTGTGTGGAGGTCAGGCTATTTGCTCCACTCTCACTTGAGCAGCCGCAGGATGGGACACCCTGATCAGAGAAGAGGAGGGAAGGGGTGGGCACTGATGGGCTGTTGGGTTGTCACTTGCCTCCCCTCTCAGTTTGCCGCTGATCAGGTTTTAGCACCAGGACGGCATGACCAAGTAGCAGGGCCCGGGACAGGAGAGCATGTGGTGGCGCACAGGCTTGCTTTTCCTGTCGGCAGCAGGCAGGCCTCCTGAGCTAAGCAGTGGAGTGTGCACCAAGAGGAACTCGGTTCTGAAGAGCATGTGGCTGGGTCAAGGCCATTCAATGAGTGGCGGTGTCAGTGGCAACTTTACAGGGGGTGGCAGAATAGCAAGGCCATGGGCTGGTGCAGGGGTAGCTGCAACTCTGGATTTTGACCTCCAATTCCTGCCGTAAATCTGTCAGGCTAGTCAGACGAAGCGTAAAACAGGCAGGCAGAAGTATAACAGCAAAGTCTTATGGAAAGCAATTCTCCAAACCAGGGCCAGTCCGAGTCAATCCAATCAATCCAACAGAGTCTAAAGCAAAATTCACAGGCAAGGTCAACACAGTACAGGGTCCAAACACAGTCATGGCAATACACAAACACAGCTAATTAGCTCACAGGAAATTGACATTGCTATCAGCAGGGTAGCTGTGGTACAGTCTAAGATGACTGTACAGTTAATCAAGAGTTCCTGAGTCAGCAGCTTTGCCTGTTGTTCTACGCATTCGCTTCCTTAACTCTTGCTGTCTCTTGAACCGATGCCTCTCCACAGCTGAGACCAGTCACGCCTTGTCCACAAGAGCTGCCTCACCCGGCTCTAACTCATCTTTGACTCCCCATGCGCCGGACCCACTCTCCCTTGCGACTTCTGGTCCTTGCCCTCCCTCCTCTGATGTCAGCTCCTCCAACTCCTCCTCAGAGTCTTCCAGTATGCCCATGACAATTCCTCTGCTTCCTCTGCCCCACCCACAACGTGTCTCCTTTGCTAGGTAGGGTCCGCCATTGTTTGCATTTGAATGGGAAATTATGTGTGAGCACAGTACAATATTCCCCTTAGGTAAGGGGGCCACAGCTCGCTGATTGCTTGCTTGCTTGCTTGCTTGCTTGCTTGCTTGCATGCTTGCATGAAGAAGGTCCCAGGATGGGGTCATAGCTCAGTGGCAGAGCTCCTACTTTGCATGCAGAAGATCCCAGGTTCATTCCCTGGCATCTTCAGATGGGTTAGGGAGAGATCCCTGCCTTAAACGTCTCATATAAACACTTTCTTAGTGTTGCAACACAAACACAGGTTTGCTGGGAGTTCTTACTTGCCTAATGTTTGAGTGGTATTGTCCTGATCATGCCTCCCTTGGAGGCTAACACTCCCCCCACCTTCGACTCTCATTATCTAGAGGCAGGGTGGACAGGGGAATCGAGGGCATTGATAGCCAGGAGGGAGGATTTCATGAGGGCTAAGACAGTCAGACCTGATGGGGTGCAACACAGGCTGATTTGCTCAAGGCTTTGTTTGCCAGGTTGACAGCGCTGGAAAAAGCTGAGGAAGACCTTGGATCAGTGCCCCTGGATGTAAGTGGTTCTGACAAGTCCCCTCCAGCAGCTCCTGCGCTGGCAATGCCTCTATGCTGACACCAGTACCACCATCTACACCTGACAATTCACCAGGATAGTTGCCTGCACAGAAGGGACCTTCAGGTCTTGTTTGTTACCTAGTTTCGGCTGAGTGGAAGAGAGAAGCTTAATCAAACATTATGATACATAGGGCTGCTTAATTAGGTACACTTTGCCAATTAGTGTTAACCAGCAGTCTCCACCTCCAAGTTGAGGTGCTTTCTCAATATCCCCATGCTCTCCTTGAGTACAATTTTATAATGGACATGCCTGCCTTATTCCTATAAATTGTCCTCATCTGTGTTTGGTGGTTCCTGTTTACAGTCTGCTCCCACTGCCACTCTTCTCATTTGGATGGCCCATATTTCCTCACTAATCAGATTTTCAAGTGCTTGAAGTGGTATGAAGAGAGATTGCTCTTGGTCTGGAGAGTGAAGCGGTATGGAGAGGTGCTTGTGCCTACCAAGGCACAAGCACAGGTGTGGGCCATCCTAATCTGTCACAGACAGATTGTCTGGGCTTTCAAAATGATGAACTTTTGAAGTCCATCACTCTAACCGTCTGTTAGAGGTTACTAGAGATCTTCTAAATTTTAGTATTTATATTATAAAATGATTCATGCAACTGCATGCAGTTGCGCAGTATAATAACATTTATCAAGTGCATGCAGTAAGGTCACCCTAATCTGGCATGGAATTGCCTGGGCTAACTGTTTGATCACTTTTCATAGTGATGGACTGTTGGCCAGAGTTTAAGAAGCAGGTGTACATAGAGACCATCGCAAATTATGTAATCTATTATGGGGAAGCCACAGCTCTCACTGTACGATCAGTTCATACGGTCAGATATTTTAATAATGTTTATGAAGGGCATGAAACAGCCCATACATAATAACTATTCATTGGAATATCTTTCCACAGAGTAAATCACTTGGTTCTCTATATATTTATGGAGCAGGTTGCTATTTCCCACAGAACAATTATTTGAACTGTAGGGGTAAAGCTGAAGTTAGGGATTGGGAGAAAATCAGAGGCATAACTATAGGGGGGGAGGGGGGGCACGTGCCCCGGGCGCCATCTTTTCTGGTCACGTGGGGGGCACCGCCATGACAAAAAAAAATTCTTTTTAATTTTTTTAAATTTTTTTGTTAATACAAATGTTTCCTGCTCAGTGCAGCAGCGCTGCAGCAGTCAAGGGAGCGCGTCGGCGCCCCCTCCCCCACAAGCGGTCCCTTCCGTGCCACCCGCGCCCCCCCCCCATTGCTTTGCTGGCACCTCGCGGCCAGTCAGTGGCCTGGCTTGGCGGCGGCAGGCGCTTGTGAGGAAAAACCTAAGTATAATGTAGTATGTTGGGGGGGTGGGGGGGCGCGGGGGGCACAATTTCAGTGCTTGCCCCGGGCGCCGTTTTCCCTAGTTACGCCTCTGGAGAAAATTGACCCCATTCTACACACTTACCCCTGCTGAACTTGAAATTGTTATGAGTCTGCTCCGTGCCAGTAGGACCAACACTTTCGCTCTAGCAATTTGATGGATCACCCAAACCAGCAAATTGTGGCACAAATTTGTCATCCAAATCTGATTTGAACAAACAATGGTTTTATTCCAGTTGGTTTTCCTAATCTGGAAGCATGACAATAGTTTGCTGGCACAGATGAAACGGTGCACTATACCAAAGAGAAAGGGACTATTTAACAACAAATAACAACAAATAACAACAAACTAACAAATGCCATGACACAGTATTGGGGCAATACAGTAATGTTAAAAGGTGGAGATATGGATGTGACAAGAAGTGAGATGGTGGGGCACTGGTGGTTGATAGAAATCTGGACTCCAAATCAGCTTGGATTTTATTTAGTGACCAAGGGCACTTTCAAATCTGTAGCTTTCAGGGATGACAGGCTGGACTCCAAATCAACTTGGAGTTGGGAAACTACTATATTTGTAAATATGTATCCTTCATCCTAAGTTCAGTTGAGGATCTGCTCTGGTAATGGTATATCAATATGGAGCTCACTTTCACCCCTGTAGAGTATGAGAGATAATAACTCATGGTTTACCGAGTTTGTTTTGGCAGGTATACACAACATATCAAGCAGGTTGATATTCACCAGTGTATATCTGTATTGATAGGCACAATACACTTGATAGGCACAATACGCTTGGGAAAAATGAGTAGCCACTCCTGGCCTATGAACTCTAAGAGAGGTTCATGCTTGCAACTACTACTTTGCAGATATCAGTTATGGGGATTTTAAATAACCCAGGCAAGCAAATGCTGAGAGAAGTGACATTTTGGCTGGTTTTGGACAAGCATTCTATGTCTCCTACTAATTCAAAAAGGAGGATTTGCCATATCTGGCCTACTTAGTAGTAAGAGGGCATAGCAGGAAGGATCTTTGGTTACACAAAGGTGTAGTGAGCCATCCTTGATGGGGAAAACAAGGAGATGACAGTGAGGGAGGAGAGAGATTGCTAGTGGGGCAACTATTTTGCCAGTTCAATAAATGGGTATGTGTAGGTAAGTACCGTTTGGGATAGGGGTGTGCACGGAACCGCCAACTGTGGTCCGGTACTGGGGTGGGGGGGGTACCTTTAAGAGCGGTGGGGGGGTTTCCTTACCCCTCCCGCCGCTTTCCCGCTCTGGCGCCCGTAATTCTAAGAGTAATTAGGGTGGCAGGACACCTCCCTGCCGCCCCTTTCCCGACATTGCTCTTCAAAACTCCCAGGCATCCATTGCGCGCGTGCGTGCATGTCACAGAGATGAGCGTGCGTGCACGTCTCTGTGACATGCGCGCGCGCAAAGGACGACTGGGAATTTTGAAGAGCAACGTCGGGAAAGGGGTGGCAGGGAGGTGTCCTGCCGCCCCAATTACTCTTAGAATTACGGGCGCCAGAGCGGGAAAGTGGCAGGAGGGATAAGTAAACCCTCCCGCCGCTCTTAAAGGTACCCCCCCACCCGAACCGGACCGCCCAGGTCCAGACCGGTCCAGAGGCTTTTTAAATGGCCTCCGGACCGGTCCGGGCCCATCCCTAGTTTGGGATAGATTTAATGACAAGTCAGCTGGAGATGGAAGAACTCTGGGTCTTGAAAAGTGAAATATGTCAGCCTGTGCAATGGCAAGGAAACAAGAAGATTGGGAAGTGAGACAGACAGCTTGGCTAAATAAGGTCAATATAAATGCAGGGCTTCTTATACGCACAGAGTTACCATACAGTAGGAGTGTGCATGGAACCGGTTGGCCCGGTTCGGTTTGAGTCCAGACCGAACCAGTTCAGTCCGGGACCCCCTCGAACCCCCCCCCATTTTATTCGGCTGGGGGGGTCATGAATTTCTTCTTTCAAAAGATTTTTTTTTAATCACTTACTCCCTCCGGGGGACTTCCTCTAGATTGCGGTGGGGTCTGCGGGGCTCCCCCTCCTCCCACCAGCCTCCTTGCCACCCTAACCGGCCTTCAGTTCTTCGGCCCATTCGGGCCTTCCTCCTCTGGTCCAGCGGCCATTTTGGAGGCCACCACACCTGTGCAATGGGCCTCTGCATGGCCTGGGTAATCCAGAGGGTAGTTCAGTTCAACCCTGAATACCTGTTTGCACACCACTACCATACAGTTATGTTTAAATCATTTGGTATTTTCAGCAGCATATTTCTCTAAGAGAAGCAGTAACATCAATATATGTAGTATAGATGAGACAATATCTACTACAGTTGGTGACCAGCAAGACAATACAATGAAGTCATTTATATGTGGTGTATCTAGACCTACCCTGCTCCAGGGTCAGTTGATGCTAATTCCCCAAAAGGGTTCTGTTAGTTCCAATTGGAAACTGCCATTTGATTGAGTCTGTTCCACAAATTTTCACTTCAAGGGCATCAGAACATATGAGTTTTGTGCAGCTCCCATTGATTGGCACTAATTTTCTTCCCCTGCCTGTTGCAAGTGTTCACGTCTCCTGGTTTTCTTGGTAGGTGCTGGTGGAACAGCCGCTTCTGGACGTGTTTTGACTCTCTTGTTTTCTGGACCTACAGATGAGCCAGTGTAAGATTCACTTGGGATCATTTTTATATTGAATAAGCACGTAGATAGGTTAACCATGTTGTATTAGATAAATGCTTGACATGAGTCCGATTGCTGATATAGTTCGGGTCTTGATCTTAACATGAACCCTTGGGCAAATGCCAAGTTCCCCTATTCCAACACATTTTCCATGCTAGAGAAAATCGGCCTGTTGGCTTGGGCACGCTTCCTCATTTTTCGATAACTCATATCGAGAACGCTCCCTCCCAAATGTTCCATCTGAGGAAGGGGAGGGGGTCACTCAACCTGCACCTGCATCTGGTTCCTCTTTCATATCTCTCCTGGTCATACAGCACACCTGGTTCCTCTTTCCGATCTTCCCTGACCAATGGTGTTTAAATGTCAAAAGTGTCGGGTTGAGCGGGGGGTCATAAATGGTCAGGACCCCATCTTGGCCAATCATCGTTGGTGCGTGGGCAGAGAAGTTGGGGTATTTAGAACCCTGATCTAGATCGGAGGAAATATCGGACTGAGAGGAGGATCGCCCAACTTGACATACCGATACTCCGAAAAGGGGAACATCAGTCTCTTTTGGTAAGCTCAGGAGATAAACCACAAAGGGTGAGTGAAAACTCTGATGATCTATAGGGTGTCAGTTAGATACTATCTTAGTTGCTTTGTGTGAGAGAAATAATTCTGCTGCATGCTATATGCTGTAATTCACCTGAATAAAATAAATCTGCTTTGATTGAATAGATACCTTTCCTCTTCTCTTCGTGTCTTCTTGGATCTTGGGATTCTTGACAGCCAGTACCATCAAAAGAACCCATTAGTAATGTGAGGATTTTTGGAGCCCTCGTTTATTCCTGTCTGCAGGAGTTTTGGGGTGACAGAAATCTCTTACACCAGTACCTCCCTAATAGGAGCCTAACTTGATATGGGAAGCAAGCGTGTGTTTGCTGGTTGGGCCAGCACCTCCCAGATGGTAACCCAACTTGGTTTGGGGAAGTGAGCATGAGTTGGCTGTTGAGGATGCAGGGGATGCTATGCTGTCAGCTGCTTCTGGCACTATGGGAGTTATATCAGTTACTGTCCCGTCCAAGGTTTTGATAATTTGTTTAGGGGAAAGTGATCTGGCTAAGCGAACTGGCCTTTCCTTGATTCAGCAAGCCATGCCTGGATTCCTGGGGTAGTAATATGGTGGGCAGATCTACTGTAATGCAAGATTCGGAAGGGTGTTCAGAGTTTGAAGGAGAGTGGAAAGAGCAAGGAGGAAGTTTATGCAACCATGGGTAGCTCTGTGGTTGTAAATAGGAGAAGCTTTGTTTCGCACCCAAGTATAATACACTCATCTCATTACTTGTTCTGGCCGGATGAGCTCCATTTATCCATGAATCAGGGGCGTAGCAAGGTTGGAGTGGGCCCAGAGACAAGATTTTAAAATGCCCCCCCCCCCAAGTCCAGGGCCTCCGCACACCCCTGGCCCCCAAGGATTTAAGTCTGATATTCCAAAATAAGTATGCTGCCTGCAAATACATTTCACTGAATACACACACACACACGTCACAATATATAGTGATATACATTGAGTACTATACATTTGTATTACTTTTAATGCCTAGAACACACTAGAAAGATGAATTATTAAAATGGGCCCCTTGCTGCAGATTAGCAAAGGAGACTTTCAACCATGCAGGGTGAGCCTATGTTTGTTTTCTCAGAATTCTGAACAAATTCAGTCAAGTTTGATTGCAGGAGGTTTTTCACAGGAGGCTTTTAAAGCCCTTTAAGACACATCTCCTCTGGAATGGAGGTGCTGCATTCACATGTTGGCCAGATTTACCCTGAAGTCCCTGCAAGTTATTGGGGAGCAGTTCACACACAAGAAAACCAAAATAAAATAAAAGCACCACACATGCTTCACAGTTCTCACTCAGACCTTCTGGGTTGCAAAACAACTTGAACATAAGTGCATTTATAAATGAATGAATGAATGAATAAAATTAATAAAATACTGTTCCAGAAGTTTTTGCAATTTTCTGCCATGAAACAAGCCACTTATAGGACTTTTTAGATAGTTTTTTTTAAGTCAGCAAATTTTCCAAGCTGTTTCAAAATAAATATTCAGAGACTTCTCGGTCCCTCCTCCCCCACCCCCATATCCAAGCCCTATGGCAAGCAGATCCCTATATATGGCGGGGGGGGGGGCGGGAAAGGTAACCACAAAAAGGAGTTCACACTCTACCTGGCAAATGCTGGTCTGGGTTGAGCAGGGCAGCAGGGGGTCTTCTGCTGCAGAGAACACTCTGGCTGCCTCCTCCTTCCTGGCTGGCTTGGGCCCTACTCGAGTTCAGGCTTCACTGCGGCCTACACAGAGGCCTCCGTGGAAGCCCCGCCCACCCACCGATCAGCTGAGAGGCGGGAGAAAAGGAGCTCTTTGCAGCTGGGCTGCTGCTTCGATTGCGGCCAGCAGAACAAGCAGGAGAGACGGCGAAGAGGGCAAGTGGCTGAGAGGCTATGGGGCTGGGCAGGGGGCAATGGGGAGTCACATGAGGTGCCCCTGGGGTGCCCCTCCAGGCAGTGGGGCCCCCAGACAACTGTCTCCACTTGCCCTATCATTGTTACGCGCCTGCCATGAATGGTTGTGACCTGTATTTGGCAGACCTGCTGGAGATTTTTGAGGCAGGGTGAGGCCAAGCTGGGCTGACCTCCCCTGTGGCAGGTAGAGTACTGTCTGGGTGGATGTTTAGAAGGGTTTGGTATCAGTGAGCACCATTGGGCATTTTGAAAGGGTGGAGTGGTCCATCAGTCCTTAGAGGCTTCATGGCTCAGGGGCTATGATTATCAATTATTCCTGCTTTTACCTTTGAGCCAGCATGTGTCATCCGTAGGAGGCTGGAGAAGGACATAAAGTCTGACCTCCAGCCTTGTTCGGTCCACACTACAAGGCATGGAGTTTCAATATCCAGTTCATTAATTCAAAACATTTAATAAGGTTGTGGCCATTTTCATCCAATGCTGGGTGTGTTTCATCCTCATGGCTGGGGTGTGTGAGGGCAATGTGAAGTAGTTCCACTATCCAAATATGTTTTGTTTTTACTTTGACTTGCATCAACCCTGCAGATGATTTCAGCACACAACTTTTCATCATTCAGAGCATTCTTTTCATTGCTTTCACTTTTGCATAGGCAAGTTTGTTTGTTAGAAAGTCCATTTTTCTGGAATTTATTCTTATTCCCTTTTCTCTATTGAAAATAAATCCTTTGCTCTTTACTAGGACAAGCATTCCTCAAATGCAACGTACTTCCACGTATAAAACACTGCAACTTTGTAGGCTTGATTTTTAACTGATTCCTCCCTTTCTGTTTGCTTTTTCAAATTAAACCCTTGCAAACATTCCTGCACATAACTCAAAGTCACATTTTCTTTAATTTGCAGAAAATTGACAATATTCTCATATTCTTTAGGCAAGGTATTAAGCAAACATCAAATTTTTGCTGGTTCAGGCATATTTATCTCTCGCAGTTCCAAATCTCTCAGTGTTCCCCAAAATGAGCATATTTGTTCCTGAAGACATTCTCCCTCTTTGAATCTTTTGTTACACAACTGCAGCATAAGAGAAGCTTGAGTATTCATGGTTCTTTGTTGAAAGACCTCCTTTTCCTTTAATCTTTCCCACATCTCTTTTGCTGTATTTTTATCTTCTATATGATACATTAACTGATCACTTACAGAGATATGCATCCCGTAGCTTGCTTGTTTGCAGAATCCCATTCTTGCTAATTCTCTTCATTCTCGCTCAGTCTTTGGTCCTTCAGAACATTATTCCAAATGTATTTAGCAACATATTCACTTTGAAGGGCCTTCTTTTTCATTGAGCAGTACCACAGTGAGTGGGATGCCTCCTCACAGATGCAAAAGTAGTCATCTTGTCTAGTGTTCTTGCCTACAAACTCTTAGTTATCTCACATCCTATTGCTTCACAACTGAGCCCATAACCCAATGTTGCAGAGAAATTACTTGTTCTCTGTAAGTAATTGTAGAGGAAGCAACTTTAACTGAGAAACAAGAGTTTGATATTTATTACTAACTAAAACATAGGCTAATAAAACAATAAACAGTCTCTTATGCAGAGAGAAGGGAAACCTCTCAGTTTGAATTGCTAGAACTTTTTAAATGACAGAATACATCTTCTCTGATGCAGTAAGCAAAGCAAAGGCAGCTGTTAGGATTTTGCCATGGACTTTGTCTCAGTTCTTTGCGTGAGGCTTCTTGTTTATGTCTGAATGAGGACATCTGTACTTTGCAAATGGCTCCTGGCCAGATAAGATGCTCATTCTTACACCCAGCCACTGCCACCAGAGAAATCCTATGAAGTCACTAGGACAGTTCCAAGTAAGTTGGTCCTGGATTGCAATGTCTTCATGCTAGCTATTTGCAAGTACAAATATATTATTCATTCATTCATTCATTCATTCGATTGATTTATATGCCACCCCTCCAAAAATGGCTCAGGATGGTTAACATAAAAATGTAAAATATGATGTGCTCTCTATATAAAACTATTTATTTTTTCAAATAACAATCTTGGCTGCATGCTAATTTACATTGCAACAAATATTTTGTTGCATTATATCATTTTTCTCAGACACATTATGCATCAGTTTGAAATAGTTGCCTTCAATGCCAAGACAAGAACAGGGCAAAGGGAGCTCCTACCCTGGGCATAATGCAAAAGGGGGCATCTCAGGGAGCCCCATTCTGCAATATGAGGAAAGCACGTGGACCACCACCTCTAGTTACCTCCTCCTTCTCCCACCCAGCAGCAGCATAATTTCCAAGGACACCCTGTCCCCTGCTTTCCTCTTCTTTGCAAAATGGAATTTTGCATATCTGCCCCAGGTGCAAGAACAGCTGGTTCCAGCAACGGTTACATTGTGAAAATAATTGATATGTACATGTTTATGGTATGTCTCCCCAAATTGCTTAATTATCAAGCATAAGGACCTGTTCTCTAACATCTGAGAGTCAGTTCAGGCTGGGTTTTTCTCACAGCTAGTTCTGTACTAAAGTGGCCAAGAAAGTAGGCCTTCAGTGGCCAGATTTGTGTGATGCTCCTGCAAATCCTTATTCAAAAGGATTTTTTAGGTTGCATTACTAGAACCATCATTCAAAGTCCCAAGTATAAATAGTTCAATTTTAGTCTGCACAGATCAGACCTCCTCTGAAGTACTATGTCTATGCTGGGCACAGCACTTTTAAAAAGATGTAGACAAATTGGAATGGCTTCAGAAGGCAGCCACTGAGATGGTCAGGAGCCTGGAAAACAAGCCATATGAAGACAGATTGCAAGAAATTGGTACACTGAACCTGGAGAAGAGGAGGCATGATAGTATTTTTCAAATACCTGAAGGGTTAATTACACAGAAAAGAGCAGTGTGCTGTTCTCTGCTGGCCCAGATAGTTAGTAGGATTAAATCTAATAAATTTAAGTTACAAGAGGATTTTGTATTTTGGCTGAACAGCAGGAGAAACTATTTTGGCTGAACAGCAGGAGAAACTAAGATCAGTTTGACCATGGAGCCAATTACATTGGGGTGGGGAAGTGATCTATCCCTCAGTGGATTTTATCAAGCAGAATCCGGTTGACCATCTGTTGGGGATGTTCTAGGTAACTGGAGTACCTGCACTGAGCAGCAGGAAGTTAGGCTAGATGGCCTACAAAGCTCCCTCCAACTCTATGGTTGTGTGCAAAAAGAGAGCTCACTTAAGAGTTGAAAGTGACTACTGTCAAAGCAGAGTCTAAAGAAGCGCCTATTCAGTTTCTCCTCAGTAAGGGGCTTAACATCTTCTCAAAAATTCTAAAAACACATATAGTTTGTTTTTCCATTGGCCATAACAGAAATACTAAATACAGTACATCTAAAAAATGTATTTCAGAGGATTGGGATTAGACTTGCTGACCTGGCTCTCATTTCCTCCATTCAGGCATCCTGCAGAAGAAAGGATGGAGAGATACATGAATGGAGGAAACAAAGCCATACAGGTGTGGTGCTGAGGTGAGTGAGGTTCTGGAGCAGCTAGCAGCAAGCAGCGACATACAGTCCTCAAAGTGGTGAAGCAGCCAATGGATGCACACTGCTACTAGTATAGCAAGCGCAGGAACAGGAGCAGGAGAGCAGGTGCCTAGAGCGGAAGGCTGGCAAGGGGGAAGAAGGGTAGTGCCAGTGGCCTCCAGCCCACAGGGCAGGGCTGGAAAGGTAAGGGCAAGGCCCATGTGGGGAGCAGGACAGTGTGTTGCTGGGCCTTTCTAAGTACGGCGCTTATGGCAATTGCCCCAGTTTGTTGTGTCCTAGAGAGTCTGCAATTGCCCTGTTGTGCTGGTGTCCATTTCCCCTGACACTAGGCCAAACCCTCCAAAAATATACATATGATAAGCTATTTATATTGTAACTTGCTCTCTATCTCTCAGTTACTAAGGAATAAAGATAGGGAATTGTAACAGGCCTCAGGGCTCCCGCCAAACACTGCTGACTCCCCTCAGAAAGTCTTGCATTTCTAGAAAGTTAACTGTCAGAATCACCAGAGGAATATAATCCAGAAAATAATTGACCCCACCCCCTACATGCACACACACACTAGACTTATATTTGGAGGATGGAGATCCTCTCTTGACTGACAGCTCCTACAGCCATTCTTCTAGGCTGTAGATCCCCTTTGTCTTATGGGGAGGTCATGTGATCCTTGCCTTCAGTGGTATCATGGGCATGATTCAGCCAGAGCCCATAACACCTGAACAATACACTCCATATCACACACCAAATTATAGTGGTCCTGGTAGCAGAGGGAAAGGACCACAGTTCCCCTAGAGAGTGATACAGTGAGTGCTGGGAAAATGTGATAGGCTTCAAACTATAGTGCTTATCTGAATGCCTTCTGCATTCCTCAGACAAAACAAAGCTTGTTCTGGTGGCACTAGATGCCTTGAAAGTCCCTCAGAGATGGAAGTGGTAGGTGATACATTAACCAAAACAAATCTGTACATTATGCTCACATATTTGGCACCAAAATTCTTAAAAAGCAAAATTCAAAGGAAGTTTCTGGGTTCCAGCCAAGTTCTGAGAGTTTTTGAAATAAGCCATATGAGTTTCTGTAATATGAGTGAAATTTGTTAGAGGTTTTCAACTCATCCTTTATTAAAAGCCCTGGAGAGATTAGTAGTGGTTAGAGTGTTAGCATAGTGGTTAGAGTGCTGGACTAGGACCGGGAAGACCTGAGTTCAAATCCCCATTCAGCCATGATACTAGCTGGGTGACTCTGGGCCAGTCATGTATCTCTCAGCCTAACCTACCTCACAGGGTTGTTGTGAGGATAAACATAACCATGTACACAGCTCTGAGCTCTTCAGAGGAAAGCTGGATATAAATGTAAATGTGAAATGTAAAAATGTAAAAATAAAAATTAAAGGATTCAAGGGAAGTATATTGACCAACTTGATTGATTGATTTGATTAAGTGCAGTCAAGTTGGTGTCGACTCTTAGCAACCACATAGATAGATTCTCTCCAGGATGATCTGTCTTCCACTTGGCCTTTAAGGTCTCTCAGTGATGCATTCATTGCTGTCATAATCGAGTCCATCCACCTTGCTGCTGGTTGTCCTCTTCTCTTTCCTTCAACTTTTCCCAGCATTATGGACTTCTCAAGGGAGCTGGGTCTTCGCATAATGTGCCCAAAGTATGATAGTATGAGCCAGGTCATTTGTGCCTCGAGTGAAAATTCTGGATTGATTTGTTCTATGATCCATTTTTTTGTTTTCCTGACTGTCCATGGTATCCTCAAAAGTCTTCTCCAGCACTAAAGTTCAAAAGCATCAATACTTTTTCTATCTTGCTTCTTCAAAGTCCAGCTTTCACATCCATAGAGTATCACAGGGAAAACCATTGTCCGAACGATTCTAATCTTTGTAGGTACAGACACGTCACGGCATCTAAATATCCTTTCCTTCGCTGCAGCCCTACCAAGTGCTAGTCTGTGGAGTATTTCTTGACTGCTGGATCCTTACTGCTGCATAATAACATAAGAACAGCCCTGCTGGATCAAGCCCAAGGTTCATCTAGTCAGGCATCCTGTTCCACACAGTGGCCCACCAGATGCATCTGGAGTCCCACAAGCAAGAACTGAGGGCATGCCCTCTCTCTTGCTGTTACTCCCCTTCAACTGGTATTTAGAGGCATCTTGCCTCTGATGCTGGAAGTGGCCTATAGCCCTCAGACTAGTAGCCATTGACAGACTTGTCCTCCATTAATTTATCTAAACCCATCTTAAAGCCATCCAGACTGTTGGCTGTTACCACATCTTGTGGCAGAGAATTCCATGGCTTAATTATGTACTGTGTGAAAAAGTACTTTCTTTTATCATTCCTAAATTTCTTGGCAATCAGTTTCATGGAATGACCCCTGATTCCACTCTGAATGGAATGACAATGCTTTCTTCTTGTGTTTTGTTCCATTTTAGGAAAATCAAGCATGCCATCTAGTACATAGTACATAATACATGCTCCCAGAATGTTTTTAAAAACATATATATTCCGCTGTTCCTCCAAGGAGCCCAGAGAGGTGTACTACATACTTAAGTTTCTCCTCACAACAACCCTGTGAAGTAGATTAGGCTGAGGGAGAAGTGACTGGCCGAGGGTCACCCAGCAAGTATCATGGCTGAACAGGGATTTGAACTCGGGTCTCCCTGGTCCTAGTCCAGCACTCTAACATTTCTATACCAAGTGCACTCAAGATTACTGATCCTAGTACTACTGGTACAGGTGGCCCTTGCTATCCATGGTTTCAACAGCAGCAGTTTCACGTTTCTGCAGATGGGTCTTAGAGACGCCGTTTCTTTATCCATGGTATAAAAATAGGCTGAAATTCACATATTCACAGTTTTGAGTGACCGGAAATGACTTCCGACGTTATTTCCAGCTGCCATTTTATAGTGCAGAGCCATTTTGTTTCTCTTTTTAAAAAACATTCCTGGCAATTTTTCACAGAAAAATCAGAGGGATTGGGGGTTGTGGGAGGGGGCTGGAGACCTGGAGAGCAAGGTACAGTACTTTATTTCTCGGTTACTGCCTCCTCCCTGCGTTTTTAGCGCTTTTTTGTGTAGGAACGTAACCCCTGGATTCCCAAAGGGGTAAGGTTTAGTTATTCATGGTTTCCATATTAGCGTCCATAGGCAAGAGCGGAATCCCCATGAATAACAAGGGCCCCCTGTACTATTATTTATATAGAAAAACTATACCTGCACATCACAATACAGATTATAAATATAAATCACGCACACTCACACAAGAGGAGTGCTCCCTAGTTTGTTATTTCTCTGTGTAAACCGCCCTGAGCCATTTTTGGAAAGGCAGTATAGAAATCAGATTAATAAATAATAATAATAATAATAATAACAACAACAATTACCAGGGGATAGCAGAATAGAAGAAAAAGAAATAGAAAAAATCACCAAATACAAAGATCTACAAATTGAAATTGAAAGGCTGTGGCAGAAAAAGACCCAAATAATCCCAGTGGTAATTGGCGCCCTGGGTGCAGTCCCAAAAGACCTTGAAGAGCACCTCAACACCATAGGGGCCACAGAAATCACCACCAGCCAATTACAAAAAGCAGCTTTACTGGGAACAGCCTATATTCTGCAACGATATCTATAACAATTGACAATAAAATTCTGGCATCCCAGGTCCTTGGGAAGGACTCGATGTCTGGATAAAACAAACCAGTCAATAACACCTGTCTGACTGTGTAAAATAATAATAATTAAAAAAAAACTGAGTTCCCAGACAGGTTCATGCCATAATACCCTTTCCTTGCCTAGTACCTGACATTCAGCCCTGAGCAGGATTTCTTGAAGCTTCCACTTTGTTTCTCCATTTCTGTAGGGATGTCTTGGGATGTTTGGGTCCTAGGAGAAAAAAAGAAAGTAGTGTAATGAGTGTTCAAACAAATTAGTTGCTTTTAAAAACATGTTTAGATTGACTGTATTATACAATTGGAGTGGATCCAAAATGCAAAAGAATTTAACGTCTGGAATCGTGCACTGCCAGATTCAACTCTGGGATGCCTGCCAAATGTAATCTTGATTTGCAAACTAAGGGCTCTCACCTACTTAAATAATACAGTGCAGTAAAGAAAATCCATGGATCAGCCACTCCATTCTGTGAGATGAAGGGGGCAGATCACAGATGATTAGCTGCCCTGCTTATTTTGTTCCAGACCCACCTCCGTCACAGACACACCTAGTTCTTAAAATGCAATGACAATGCTTTCTTCTTGTGTTTTGTTCCATTTTAGGAAAATCAAGCATGCCATCTAGTACATAGGACTTTTACCTACCTGAGCTAAATAGGCTGATGAACCCATACAGATATCTGTTCCATACACTTCAGATGCTCCAAGAACTGTGTTACTTAGTACTAGATCCCAAAGCTGAAAATAATCCTTGGCACATAATCTATGAACCAATTTAAGAGGAAGAGCAAGTGTATAAACACTGACTCAGAGCTCCACCCCTATCTAATTTGAAAATTACAATACATCGCCTCCCTTTTTCCACATTTGTTCCAAGTGGTTGGAATGTGAGACATTATCTGCTTCTTGGAGAGTTAGAGATGAATCAGGAGATCAAAAAGAACTCGTACGTGATTACCCTCATTATGAGATATACAGGCACTTCTAATAAGTGATGAAGGTGCATTTGTGGGCCAGGTCAGGCTACTGCCAGTGGCTGACACAATGCGCAGCATACTGGCTCTGCTCCAGGGCTGCTGCAGACTCATAAGCAGCCCCAACGCTGTCCAGAATCAGCGGCTGCACAAGCAGCAGTTCTGCAATTTTCCCTCTTCATCGCATTCAGGGGAAACTGCAGCAGTGCTGCTTGCACCACAGCTCCTTCTGACCACCATCAGGAATGTTTTTGAGTCCATAGCACCGCTGGAACAGAGGATTGTGGCACCATTTTGCTGCACATCGTATCGCTCCATATCATATCCATTTTGTTTTTGCTATTAGAACTCCCTTTCTGGGTTGGTTGGTTTTTAAAAATCCTGTTTGTATGGTGCTTTTTAAACTATAACTGTTGCTGTTCCACTGATGTGTTTTTTAAAATTGTTGTATTCTTTTGATTTTTGTTGTTGCCTTGAGTTCATGGGGGAACGGTTGGGTCCAAATGTTTACATCAACAAATAAATAACCAGCTTCCCAAACACAAAAAAGAATACCCTAAATGTTCATATTGGATGATGACTTGGAAAGGAAGCAGGAATTATTATTCTTACAGTTCACTTCAAAAGACCCTTTATTGTGCAAGAAATAAAAGTTGATACACATCAATAAAAGCATTTCAGTGTACACACCATCATCAGTTTAAAAAACAAGAAAAAAAAGACCTCTTCTATTCCCCAGCTGTTAAATACTTTAAACCAGATAACACTCTGTTCCATGACCGGCGGAGAGATCATGAGGGAAGAGAGAGGGATTATTCTTACATGTATATCCCAGCCTTCCTGTTCAGTAGAGCATGTATTTTATCCTCATAATAACCCTATGAGGTAGGTTAGCCAGAGAGACAGTGATAGGCTCAAGATTACCCAACAACTTTCATGGCTAGCCAGGGACCTTGTTTTTCTGGGTCCTGTAGCCATAATACCACATTTGCTTTCAGTATTTAAAACAATGTTTTAAAAATCTAATAGGTTCCTCATTAGTATTCCTGTTCATGACAAAGCACCAGGTGACTGAACTGCTAAGATCTCAAAATTTAGTATCAATAATGAGGGTGCATTTGTAGGCTGGATCCAAGTTACTCACCCTCTTCCATATTAGCCAACATCCTGACGCTACATATGTGAGGCCAAAAGAAGCCCGCATACAGTGGCTGCATTCCTGCTTCAGCCATGTGGGTGCTTACTTGAGGAGCCCTTCCCCAAAAGTGCTCTATACAACACACAGATATGTCCCTGGGGATTTTTCTGCCAATAGTTCATTTATGTTTTAACTAATTAAAATAGATAGGTAATCAAATAGTGTGAATTTGCACATTGCACAGAGTACTTCTAAGAGAAAGGGAAATCAGTGAAAATCACCCCTCTGCTAGGGATGTGTGGACCAGCTCAACCTTGAGCGAGTTCACCATCAAATTAGTCTGGCTGACACCCCGCCCCGCCCCGCCAGCCAGTTCGAGACTTCTAACATTTTAAAAAATTAAAGAAAACACTCACTTTCTCCAAGGGGCACTACTACAGCTGCAGGGGGAGGGGTCTCTGGCAGTTCCCCCTCCCCCCGCATTGGCCTCCTCCCAGTCTCGAAATGGTCTCATTTTTGGCCCATTCAGGGCCTCTCTGCACTGGTGGTGGCCATTTTGGAGGTTGCCGCTCATGCACACTGGCCATCTACATGACCAAGATCATGCAGATGGCCAGTGTGCAAATGTGGCAGCCTCCAAAATCTCCACTGCCAATGCAGAAAGGCCCTGAATGGGCCAGAAATGGCGTGAACTGGACCATTGTGAGACCAGGAAGAGGCTGGTGGGGGGTGGGGGATCCGCCACAGCAGTGCTCCCCAAAGTCAGTGAGTGGTGGTTTTTTTTAATTAAAAAAAATTAAAATAAAAACCATTAGAACCCCCAAACCAGCTGAAATTTGTACCAGGCCCGGGCACCTGTTCAGAGGCATAAACCCAAACATGCCCAGTTCTGTTTGAGTCCAGTTTGGACTCAAACCAAACTAGGCCAACTGGTTTTGTGCACACTCCTACCTCTGCACATGAGCACCTATTCTTCAGAAGTGAGAACAAAGCTGCTGCACATGTGCTTCTTTTGGCTGCACATACACAGCATTAATCAGGATGACAGCCTTTGTTTTTGCCTATATTGCAGAATACCTCCTCTTTCCAAAGATTTTTGGCATCACTCTTGAATGATTTTTTTAAAATCCACTTTTTGAATTGTCTGGCACTGTACATATTAATGACCTGGAATCACTGCATAAAGGTGCTGGCACCAACTTAGCTGTTGATCTATATGATTTTATTTATACAGGTAGACCTTGTTATCTGCAGCGGGTTCCATTCCCACCTTTTTCTGTGGTTAATGAATACACAGACAATGAGAACTGAAGTCAATGAGAATTGGAAGATTAGGTTTCTGGAGGTTTGAAATGGCCCCCAAAAGCAGTTAAAAATCAGAAATAAGTGAAGTACAGTACTGTACCATGCTCTGCATCTGTCCAGCTGTCCAGTAATGCCCCCCTAAAACCCAGAAATCCATTGCAAAAAATTACAGGGGTTGTTAATAATTGACTTCTTTTAGCAAAATGGTTGCTGGAAATGACTTCAGAGATCATTTCTAGCCACCCAGGAACCACAGATAGGTGCATTTTAACTCTTTCATATCCACGAATAACTAGGTCAGGTCTCCATAGTCTGGCTGCAGATACACGAAACCGCGGTTGTTGGGACCGTTGTGGATCAGGTCCACCTGTAGTTCAGTGAAATTAGCATCACACCCAGACTTTTAAAATAGAGGTGAAAAATACAGAATATGCCTGATAGCTGTGATTGTTGGAGATCTAGCTCCAAATGGCATTGACCTTTTGCACCAGTGACCACTAGGGGCATTGAAAGTAGAGATAGGTAGTTAGGGTCTCCTTCTCTTTCCTGTTTATCTCTGCCACTGATAGGATAGGATAGGATGTAGCAGTAGCAATAGCAATAGCACTTACATTTATATACCGCTTTATAGACGGAGCTCTCTAAGCGGTTTACAACGATTTAGCATATTGCCCCCAACATTCTGGGTACTCATTTTACCAACCTCGGAAGGATGGAAGGCTGAGTCAGCCTTGAGCCCCTGGTCAGGATCGAACTTGTAACCTTCTGGTTACAGGGCAGCAGTTTTACCACTGCGCCACCAGGGGCTCATACTCAGGAACTTCCTGGGAGTGACTTCCTTCTTCTTCCCAGAAGGCTTCTAGCTCTCTCTCTGAGCACCATGCATCTATAGGTCTCTCTTTGACCACAGTGTAGCCAGTGGTTAGATATAGGTCTTTCCTATCATCACAGACTTCTGAATAAAGTAGATTAGTTTAACCTTACATAAATCTCCATGCTTATCATTTACAAGCTGTTGCATCTGATACACTGTTAACGTCTGCTGTATGGGAGTGAGCTAGCTCCTGAAATACTCTGCTATATAAGTAATTACCCTCAACCCCTGCTAACTGGGCAAAGAGGCACCTTTTACCGTGGTGATTCTCTTTATTTAGCAGGGGGAGAGTAACTGGCCCTGTCCACCCCCAGCACAGTACTTCCAGTGACTGTTGCTGGTGTGTATCTTATGTTTCTTTTAGATTGTGGGCCCTTTGGGGACAGGAAGCCATCTTATTTGTTATTTCTCTTTGTAAAGCGCCCTGAGCCATTTTTGGAAGGGCAGTATAGAAATCAAATTATTATTATTAATTATTATTATTATTATTATTATTATTATCAGACACCGTGCCGGGGAATAGGCCCGGAAAGGGCTGAAGACACCTAAACTGGGCAATTTTTACAAAAAGAAAAGCCAGTGGAGGGAGGGGGGACCTCTGCAGACACACACCCACACACCGCACCACCTTGGAGAAGCCCCCTGCAGGGGGTAAGTTTAAAAAACATTTCCAAAATTGTTCAACGAACCCGAACCCCCCCCCCCAAAAAAACTGAACCAAACAGAGGTTACGAAGGGGGCCAAACCCAAACTAGCCCAGTGTGATTCAGGTTCATTTCAAACTTGAACCAAACTGGGCCAGGTGGTTTTGTGCACACCCCTACTCGAGCCTAGTCTGAAGTGTGGTAATGTGAACTTCTCCTGGAAAACCTCAATTCCATTCCCTCCCCTAATCCAAATCTCTCTGTCTCTCCCATCTTTTCCCCACCTTCTTCCTTTTTCCTTTTCTTATAAGATTACGATATTCTTAGTAGTTTTTATGTATTGTTTCTTGCTAATCATTAAGGCAACATGCATCACCTGTCAGCTATTATTTCTCTGTAAAAGCTTCAGTTAGTTAAGTAAACATTTAAAAGACAGTTTGGTGTCCGTATCTTTCTCATTTCTCTGCCAATAAATTGCTATATCTCAATAGAGGATCAGAGAGTTCCCAGGGGACAGTGTTCAGTTCTTTTGGCTCTGAGGTGCTCTAGAGCAGTGTTTCTCAACCACCAGTCCATGGACCAGTGCCAGTCCACAAGTCATTGCGTACCAGTCCATGAGGCATCACTAATAAAAACCACTCCCCAAAAAAACAATTTTGGGCCGGTGGGGACTACTGGGAGCTCTCCGGCAGGGGTGTGCAAACCTGCTTGACATTCAACAGTTTTGACGTTGAGCCGGTTCGGTTCGATGGTCCAGGGTCCAACTGAACCACCCCCTGTTCAGTCCGACCCCAGATTGAATACCCTCCAACTGTTTGAGGGGTTCGTGAGTTTTTTTAAAAAAAATTAAATACCTTATCCCCTTCAGGGGAGTTTATTTGGGGCGGCAGGGGGTCCACGGAGTTTCCCCCTCCCCCTGCCAGCCTCCGTTATTACCCCCTTCGGCCTGTTCGGCCGGTTCTTCAGCCCGTTCAGGGCTCCGTAGCTCATCACAGCAGCCATTTTATATGCCGCCATGCATGCGCAAATGGCCTCTGTGAGGCCTGGCATGACCTAGGGCCTCACAGAGGCCATTTGTGCATGTGCGGTGGCATCCAAAATGGCCACCGCACTGAGCTACAGAGGCCCGAACCTGCTGAACAGGCTGGCAGGGAGTGATAACAGAGACCAGCGAGGGGAGGAAGAACCTCCGCAGACCTCCCCCAAAGGGGATAAGGTACTTTAAAAGAAATTTAAAAACTTTTTTAAAAATTCACGAACCACCCCCCTGGACCGAACTGGGGGGGTGGTTGAGGAAGTGCCGAACCGAACTGGTCCAGTCTGGTTCGAGTCCAGTCTGGACTCAAACCGAACGAGGCCAGTCAGTTCCATGCACATCCCTACTCTCCAGAGCTCATTTCCAGGCAGTCCCTGCTGCTGGATAATGTTCATTTCGCTTCCTTAAAATGAACATTATCCAGCAGCAAGGGCTGCCCAGAAATGAGCTCTGGAGAGATGCCCAAATTGTTGGGGGGGGCGTGCCTGGGGGTGGGGGTGAGGGAGGCGACCCCCTTACTAACTGCTGGTCCAGGAACCTGGATGAGGGCCCACTCTGCAAGCACAACCTAGGTAAGTGCATAGCCACAATTCAACAATGGAGACAAACATCCCAGAGAACCTAAGGAGGATAGGCTCTTCTGCTGGGTGACAGCTTGCTCTTTGCTTTCCCCATCATATTTCTCCCCATTCCAACCTTGCTGCACCCTTGAAATCAGGCTGCTATATATGGGGGTTTTCATGCAAGAGTTGCTTGTATGTGCAGTGGTGTAGTGGTGTCAATCTGGTTTTTTCTGCATAAGTCACCCTTTACTGGAGTGGATCCTACCCATCATCATATAAATTGCCTTATATTAATCCAGATCATTAATCCATTTGGGTCTATTGTCAACACGGGCAGGCAACAGCTGTCCAGGACTTCAGGCAGAAGACTTTTCTATCCCTACCAGGAGATATCAGGGATTGAACCTGGGACCTTCTGCATGAAAAGCAGGTGCTCTAACAGGGCTGGAGGTGGTCACCCTACCATTGAGATATGGCCCCATCTGACTAGCTACATCTGTGATAAGATACACAGATACAATCAAAGTGGTTAAACTGCTAAATGAAGGCAGATATGTTTTGTAAGTATATTACCAGACTGATCCTACAGATCCGATTAAGGTGTGATAGTATAAGTTAAAACACACACACACAAACATTTCTACTCCACCTCTCCAGTACACTACAGCTCAAGACAGCTTACAAGAATAAAAAAGGTTATAAAAAATAAACAGAATCATAACAGCAACAGAATTAAGAATAGTGATGCAGACAAATTTGATTGAAAGTGGAAAATCAATTAAAACCAGAAAATTGATTTAAACCAGATTTAAAATGCTATTTGGAAGAGGAGGGTTTTCAAGCTTTTAGTAGTGGTTCGCACAGTTGCAGAAGCATGATTCGGTTCACAGGCACTGCTGCCCCACTTTTTAAATTCAATTTTATCACCCTGCTACCCTCAAACCAGGCCCAAACTGGCTCGAATTTGAACTGAACTGAACCAGGCCTGGCTCAAGGGGGTGCAAAAACCAAACATGCTGATCTGGTTCAAATCTGGTTCATATTCAAACCAAACTGGGCAAAGCAGTTTTGTGCACATCCTTACTGCTTGCTCTGCTCTAATACCTTCCAACTATCCCTATTTAGCAAAGACAACCCCTGTTTTTCAGCACCTTTCCCTGGTAAAATCACTACCCCAATTTTGTCCCAGTTGGGGCATTTTGAAGAATGCCTTCTTAAAATGTTGTTTGTGTGAGTCACGCATGAAAGAAAATTCATGCATATGAACACCCAGTCAACAAGCGGTGCAAAACCTGGATTTCACACACTGCAGTTGTTATGAAATTCTTACATTGAATTTGTTGGTAACATATTGTAGGATAATTATGCTTTTTTAGTATGATTTAACCACAAGAACTATCACCATCTTGGCATTAAAGTCATCTGAGAACAGGCTGTTACAAAGTAAATGAAATAAGCAGGCAGTGATGAGTCTTCAACAATAGACAGCAGCCTGACTAGCAGTGCCACAAATGCAGTGCCACAAATTCCACTCTGCAGCCCTTGGTCCCCTGCAAATCTGACCCTAGAGACTGGTGTAGCCGCAAGAGCAGAGCTTAGGAACATAGAAACATAGGAAGCTGCCATATACTGAGTCAGACAGTAGGAGAGGAGAGCTGGTCTTGTGGTAGCAAGCATGACTTGTCCCCATAGCTAAGCAGGGTCTGCCCTGGTTGCATCTGAATGGGAGAATTGATGTGTGAGCACTGCAAGATATTCCCCTCAGGGGATGAAGCCGCTCTGGGAAGAGCAGAAGGTTTCAAGTTCCCACCCTGGCTTCTCCAAGATAGGACAAGATTTTTTTAAATTTTTTTTTATAGGACAAGATTTTTTTTATTGAACCAACAAACTACCAAAGCATACAGTATGTTGCCAAAGCACAATTATATACAAAGTGGTTGTTTGTACATGATATATCTACAAAGATTTACACACAAGGATTTGGAAACCCACAAGGTTATGAAGTATATGCAGGTAGTACTGTAACTTGGGGGTGGGGGATTTCAAGGCACGTAGGGCTGAGAAAGATTCCTGCCTGCAACCTTGGAGAATAGACCAATGGTCTGACTCAGTGTATGGCAGTTTCCTATGTTCCTATGTTCCAGACCATTGGTCTATCTAGCTCAGTATTGTCTTCACAGACTGGCAGCAGCTTCTCCAAGGTTGCAGGCAGGAATCTCTCTCAGCCCTATTTTGGAGAAACCAGGGAGGGAAATTGGAACCTAGGTTCTCTTCCCAGAGTGGCTCCATCCCCTGAGGGGTATATCTTCCAGTGCTCACACTTCTAGTCTCCCTTTCATATGCAACCAGGGCAGACCCTGCTAAGCTATGGGGACATGTCATGCTTGCTACCACAAGACCAGCTCTCATCTCCTTGGCAGGGGGTGGGGTCCAAAGGGCAACAAAGAGGGGATCAGCAAGAATCATTGCTGTCCCCTTGCATGAGTGGAACATGTTCCACTCAAAGAACTTCCACAGAAGATGCTGCCAAAGAAGATGCTGTGTAATGGTGGAAGGGATGCGGCTCATGCAGGTAGATTCTAATAGAGATGTTAGAAGCATGTCCCCATTCCATCACTGAAATGTTGGCAGGTATGCTGGTTGTTCTTATTGGTTCCTAAAAGGGTGGATTTTTCTACTAATTCACAGCAGTAGTGCAGAAATACTATTCTATGTTTTGATAGATATGGTCCCTGAACTGGGGTGGGATACGCCTGGCTGACTTATTCAGTAGGGAAAGTATACTTTTTGCATGTGTACAAAGACACTTGCCTGCCTGCAAAGTCCTGGGTAATCCTAATGCAGATAAAGATTGGTAGATATGATCCTTGAGGTGGGATGTGGGTGGCTGTAATTATCACAGAATGATGGCTGGTAAGTCCAAAAGTAAGTGCAAGCACCTTCCAGCAGTGGGCACTATGTGCGCAAATGTGTAATACGTTGTGCACATGCAAGTGAACTGCAGCTCCATTATCTCCAAAATGCATTAGCCATCACTGGATTTTGTCCCCCAAAGAACCATTTCTGCAGATGGCCATGGGTCTGATCTTGTACATACTGAAGTCAAGGCAGTGGTGAGCTGTAGGAGCAGGCTATAATTAATATTATGAAAAAATGACTTAGAAATAATATTAAGAAAATTATAAAGCTATAATTCAATGTTTAGAAGTAGTTCACAGTGAGCCTGATAGTTATTTATCCCACAAGTGACCTTGTGGAGTTTTGCTAATGGGAGAATTAGTAATCTCATATTCAATTGTAATGAAAAACAACATATGCATATATTTATTTGAAGTATACATACATTAAGATGCTGAAATAACTATTACTCAGAAATAATTTATTACTCTCAAATAATAATTATTACTCAGAAATAATTTATTAATAATTTACTAATTTATTCAATTTCTTAGTAACGATGGGGAGATTATCCTTTTGACTGACTTTCTCTTGGAAAGAGCTGAATCCCTTCATTCAGTCTTATTTTAAATCACAGAACTGAAGATGAGAGCAAGAAGTATATCACCAGTCATCTTGTCCAACCCATTTAGTGAGTCAGCATTCACTATTCTGAAAAGGATATGATTATCTAGCATCTATAAAATTCCACAGCGTTCTTAAACAACTTGTTCCACTGCAAATCCTGGCCAATTTATCTTGAATTTACCTTCTAGCATCAGTTGTCTCTCACTTTACCCTATTTGGCAATGGCAATCTTCTTTATATCTATCTCACTTAAATGGCTTCGCCCTTAATCTTCTTTGTTCCAAGCTAAATACATCCATTTCCTTAAGGATATGGAAATGATTAAGGAAATAGATATGTTTAGCTTGGAACAAAGAAGATGAAGGGTGTAGCCATTTAAGTCAGAGAGTTATAAAGAAGATTGCCATTGCCAAATAGGGCAGAGTGAGAGACAACTGATGCTAGAAGGTAAATTCAAGATAAATTGGCCAAGATGTTTTGCAGTGGAACAAGTTGTTTAAGAACGTTGTGGAATTTTATAGAAGCTAGATAATCATATCCTTTTCAGAATAGTGAACCCATACTTCTTGGATTCCAAACTCTTTATCTTATTATTTTCCACTTTGTGGACTTCTCTGTTTGTCAACATCCTTTTTACAACATGAAGGCCAACACTCCATGTGTGCAGTAAACAAAGCTTGACTCTGTTCCCAAATAAAACAGCATGGGGCACTCACATGGGGCAGGGGGAGCAATTTTAGCTGATCTCCCCTTTCCTCTGAAGTATACTGTGACTGCCCTAATATATGTCCCTGATAATCATACAGACTCACAGACATATTTTCAGATGGCACAGAGCACTTCAGAGGGAAAGGGAGATCATCTAACCCCCACCCCACCACCGTGTACGAGTGTCATGCTGCTTTACTCTGGAATCCAGCAGCTGAATGTGTGCTTCCTTTGCTTCCGGAGTGGAAGTTATTAGTTAGGATGATGGTCAAAGTCAGTACTGAGGTGGAACTAGTGCTGTGCAAACCAGCACTATTACTTCATGCCCCTCTTGAATCAATATGGCAAGATGTTTGGGAAGAAAACTGATTTCAAGGAAGGCTAATTCTGATAACTGCAACATTGCTGTTATAACTGCAACAGTGTGATAACTGCAACATTGAGATGAGCTATCACATACGGATCTGATTGCATAAATACTGACGTGACACACAGAAGCCATCACAGATTGACTGTACACACTAACACAACCACAGCGTTTTGCTATGAGCCAAATTACATCTTAGCCATACTTAAAGTCAAATTATATGCTAGGTTAATAAATTACTTGGCCCTGACATGCTTAGTTTTTTTTGGGGGGGGGGGGTTATGAATGTCAAGAACAGGAGGAGAGCTGATCCAGATCAGGAATAGGATGGATTAGGGGCACTGATGCTGCTGCTCCTGCTCCTCCCACCTTCCCTCAATTTGTTAAAAAAAGAAAGAGGTGGGGGACAGAACAGAAGAGGAAGTATGAATGACAAGAAAGGGCCAGAGCATCTCCCAGGAGACACTCTAGCTGACCACTCTCCTCTACTTCACCTTTCTTCTTCTGCTCCGCTTTTATTTTCTTTTTTAAATCAAGAGGATGGAGGAGGAGGAGAGGAGGAGTGACAATGGTAATGGTCGACAGCAAAGTGGGGAGTGGGGGAGAGGCTGAGGGCAAACGCAAGTGGCTGACCCTGCTAATCCACCACCACAAACAATTGCCTCAGTCCACCTCATAAAGGGTCCAACCATGCCTAAGGACTAAATGAGACATGACAGCAACAGTTGTGTCTCTTTACATGCAGATCTGCCAGTCAAATATAAAGTAAGGGGCCACTTTTAAGAGTATAAGGGTTGTGCAGTGGAGAACCATTAAATCCACCCTGTCCTACAGCTTTTCTCTCTCTCTCTCTCTCTCTCTCTCCTTTTCTCCAGCTGGGCTCATTTCTGGGGTAACTGCTGCAAAGGGTCACGGGAGCAAGGAGGGTTAACACGCACCCCACCTGCCTATCCCTTTTGCTTTTAAAATCAGACCTCCAGATCCCATTTTATAACATAACGATGGCAGACCTGATTTAAAGAAGCAGGTCTGCCATTGTCATGTGTAATTTTAGTTTTCAGATTGCGAGCTCTTTTGGGAAAGGAAACCATCTTATTTATTTATTTGGTTGTGTATTTACTTATGTTGAAAAGTATATAAATTGTAATAGTGATTGTGGCTGTAGTAATTTGGCCTTGAGGAGCGTGTCTTGTGAGAATCAGATCTCAAATGCAGACCAAATGCAGGCTAGACATTAAAAAATATAGCATGCACTGGCACAAAGTAATTTCCCCTCAGCCATTGCCAGTGCTCATGTTACATATAGCTTATGACCACAATCATTGTTACTGAATGTATCATGCAAACAAGTACACAAAGTTCTAATACCGGCTGATTATATATATGCCTGACTTGAGCATTCAGTGGTATGTTTTACCCAGACTTCTTTCCCCTCTTTTTTCCCAAAGTATCTTTTAAGTGCTTGAAAAAGGCACAAGCTTGTTTTTCCTTGATGCTAAGATTCCTTTGAAGCAAAGAAGACAAGCAAAAGCAAGACAAATTTCTCCATTATAGAGTTCTTATGCAAACTTCTAAGTCTGCTTGCTGAGAAGTAAGTTTCATGGAGTTAAATAGAATGTACTTTCTAATAAGTCTGCAGCCTTTGGCTATTTTAGGTTTTATGGCATTGACTTATCAACCTTTCTCTTCCTGCA
Organism: Hemicordylus capensis; assembly: GCF_027244095.1. Classification (NCBI taxonomy): domain Eukaryota; kingdom Metazoa; phylum Chordata; class Lepidosauria; order Squamata; family Cordylidae; genus Hemicordylus; species Hemicordylus capensis. The sequence continues at coordinate 73,954,020 of NC_069657.1, forward strand.
AAGGAAAAGCAAAAGAGTTGATGGTATACCAGGACAGAGAAGTCAGGCAACAGTTGAGATCCTAATAGCAGCAAGCGGGAGCAGGCAAAGAGTTAAAGGAGATCAAGTGGGTTGGATGTTTAATTTCACTGCCTCCCACATTTTTTCCATTCCATGGCAATGGAGAAAGCCTGAAGTATCAAGTCTCTGTTATTCTGGACATTATAATCAGTCAGCTTCAGGAGTTTGTCAAAGTCCTCCTTTGTGTAAGTGAAATTCATCAGGTGGTATGGCCAGCAATAGCCAGCAAGCAGTACTTTGCCTTCTTCCATCTCTGGTTGCTCGCGCTCCACCCCTGAGAAAACAGAAACCATCTAATTATCTCATTTAGGAGATACTTCTGAAAATATGCTTAAGGCTAACTTCAGGAACTTATAAACCAACCTGGGGTGTTTTCTTTTGTTTTGTTGTTGAAGTCATTTGAAACAAGTGACTGGTTCTGTGAAGAGTCACCCATTCTTATAGCATGTCTTGTTTGTAGTTGATTTTGAATCATAAAAGCTGGAGAAAGGTTTAGAGTTGATTCGCCACCAAATATGCTGGTGGATCTGGGCCCAAGTCAAACCTTTTCACACTGCCAGTCTCTATGTGCTAATTGGGATTAGGTTGAAAACCGCACCAGCCTGAGTTGAGATGAGTCTCAAGAACACACTGTGAATTGTTGATTTGTCATGAAGTAAAAGAACTTGACTCCATGAAAGTCAAATCCAGAACAGCAGAGTAAGGTACTCTTGTAATAAATGTTGAAGCTATTCACACAGGCAGCCAAGCCCTGGCTTTGAATCGAGCCCAATCCCAGTGCTGCCTCAGCCCCAAGCCTAGGAATTTACCTCAGGTGCAAGTTCACCCTTAACTCCAGGGGGGTCATATGTGCAGGCAGCGCACACACACACAGAGCCGGGTGGCAAGAGCTCACAGCTGAGGGGGGATCCCTCAATGCACCATGCTCCTGGTGCGGTGCATTGAGGTTTGCTGAAGGACTTCATCATCCATCTCCCTGCTCTGCAACTTGCTGTGGCACCGATTGTGTGCTGAGCGAGTGGCAGAGCCAAGAGATCAAAGTTGTTTATGTACAGGGAGGCAGGCGGGAGGCAGGAGTACAGGGAGGCCGGCTTTACACCCCACTCGCTTATTTGGTCATGTTGTGGACCATCTCCACATCTCTTGCTCTAAGTTTAGTTTTTGCTTCAGGCAGGGGTGTACCCTTAATTAGGCAAAGGGAGACAAATGTCTCCTGGCCCACAGCCTCTGAGGACCCCCCAAGGCCAGTCCTTGCCATTTCTCTCCCCCCCCCCCCATTTCTCTTTCCCTTTTTTTAAAAATTGCGGCAGCAGCAGCAAAGTGGCCCAGTACCCACTTTTTTTCATTTTTCTTTTGGCCTCCTGCCTGCCTCCCAGCATGGCTGCTCCTGGCCATGCTTTGCACAGACTCACTCACTGAAACTGAGAGCATGATAACTGAGTGACGTCAAGCAGATACAGCAAGCACAAAAACACATGAATTCGGCAGCGGCAGCAGCAAGAGAGGGTGCTGGAGGCTGCCTGGGGGCTGCATAAAAGCCTTGTTTGTGTCACCGACAGACTGACTCAGAAGAAGGCAGGGGGTAAAGTAAATGAAAGTTGTACTAGGCAGGGGGAGGAGGGGAAGAAGAATGTGAAGGAAAAGAAACTGCCTGAGGGCTGCATAATCGCCTTGTTCTGCTGTGCTGACTGACCCTCAAGAAGGCAAGGCAGGTGGAGGACGGTAAGAGAGACTTGCGAGAGAACAAGTGGAATGTGAAGGAAACAAATGAAAAAAGAGGGAGAGATGACAAGAAAGGGATGGGGGCTGCCTTGGTACTGCTGTCTCACAAGAAGGGGAGGAACGATGGAAGGTAAAAGAAATTTTTAAAAGTAAGCATGATGGAGGTAGAGTTGGTGTTCAATGTGGGATCTTTCAGGCTGAGTCATCCATTTGATAAGGGGCTTAATAAATAATAAATAAATGCTTTTTTAAAAAAAGATACTTGCATCAAAATAAGACTTTGCAAATCAATTGATGATGGAGATTTTATTTTTTTTTTAAGCTGCTTTTCTCTCCTGCACCAGAAATGCTTAAATCCTAAGAAACTGGGATGACTCCATGTATTCCATTCTGTGGTCTGGTTTGAAATCAAATTAGTGGGGGGAGGCATGAGAGAGATTGTCTAAACCGATTACTGGTGGGTGACTTCTCCTTCTGTTTAGCATAAATGGCACTGGCATAGCTCAGGATAGTGTTTGTATGATTCTTCCTTCCTACTTTTATTCTTACAACAATCCTGTGAGGTGGGTTAGGATGAGAGAGAGTATCTCATTTATGGTTATCCCCTGAGCTTCTTGGCTGAGTATAGAAGGATTTGAACCCAATTCTCCCCAATTCTCATCCAACACTCTAACCAGTACACCACACTGGCTTTTAACTAAGTGGGGTACTGAGTGCAGGAGACAAGGAGACTAAACTCCTTATTTTAGCTATGAAAAAAGTACTGGAGTTGCTAAACATTATTAAGGTTGGCTGGCATAAACTAAAAAAACCACACACCATACAATAGTGTTTCTTCATAGCAGCACCTATGGAATCTTACATAAACTTACTCCATCGTAAACCTGTGTTCACTGGGATGAACAAAAATTTATTTTTGTTCAGGACTGAATCTGTCCCCTATCAATTGGTTGAGATATACGTGCAAATGTGAAGTGGAAGAAAGGAAAAAATGTGAAATCCATGTTTTCTTTCATATTTGTGGATATGTGTGTGTACACTTGTATCTATAATGGCACACAAAATGTGCACACATTGCCTTGATACTGCTGCCCAAAACAAAACTCATTCTGCACGTGGATGAAAGAAAATAAGTGGAAGTCTGGTGCTGAAGGCTGGCTGACATCCAAAGCAGAAGAGCAGCAGCACTGGGTGAGAGAGGGTGGGAATCAGAGCAGAGGGGCAAAGAGCAGACAAAGAGCCCTGTGGCATGTTAAAGCAGAAGCAGGCATTGGGTAGACTGGCAACAGAGAGTTGATGATTCCCACTAATTTAACAAGGCCCCAGTTAGGAACATAGGAAGTTGCCTGAGTTTTTAAAAAAACAAACACATCTCTACCATGGCTGGCCTTGTGCTAATTGCTTAGCTTTCAGCCTTGGTGTTCATTACCAGCATAGTTCCCTTTGACTAGGTGTTTGTGCAGTTCTGCTTTCCAGTGTTTTTTGTTTTATGTTAGAATCCCTAATCTGTGTTAATTAGGGTGTATGTTTGTCTGTTAGGGATCACGGGGCTCTAGTTGTGTAAAAGAGCACATGTTTTGCATGCAGAAGGAAGGGGGGTCCCAGGTTCAGTCCATGGCATCATCAGATAGGGTTGGGATAGGGCCCCTGAAATCCTGGAGAGCTGCTGCCGGTCAGTGCAGACAGTACCAAGCTAGATGAACCCATGGTATGACTCGGGCAGCTTCCTATGTTCCTAACTGGTACCTCATGCAATGTGCAATTGGGCAAGACAGTTAACACAACTTTATGGAGAAAGCCCTCCATAGTATTCTAGTGTTTCTGCTAATGAATATTTGCATAAATATACTTGTTTTGTATTATTATATTCTTGTGAGTGCAGTTGCTGTTTGTGCCCCCAAGAACCCATGTGTTAAAAATTCTGCGTGTGTCACTGTGTGTCTCTGTGTGTGTAAGTAGGGGGATAATGCTTAAATGCTGCGGGGGGGCTCCAGCAAGGGGGGGCTTTCCAAAGGCCTCTATATCCAGACTCCAGAACTACCTAGGTGCACCACAGCATTCAAAGGACAGACTCTGCAGAAGTCCGGATGGCAGAACCTCCCCAACGTGACCTAAGGTGGTGTTTTGATTGGTCAATGTGCCCAGAAGGCGTGGCGAGCATTGAGTTGCTCATGGCTTGTATGAGGTGGGAGTGGGCTTGAGGACTCTGGCACGGGGTGTTTGTAGGTTGTGATGTTTAAGCGCCACCAGTGAAATTCATGATGCTCTTTACGTAAAGTGCTTTCTAAGTATGTGTGACTGGGTTTTAAGCATAGTGTTTGGAATCGCTTACCTCGCCCGCCCTTCCCCAAATGTTTCTCTTAAAGTAATGTCTAGTGTTGTTCTAGAAAAACAGCCTGTTAGTGTTCATCATCTTCCTTCAAGAGGAGGGCTCAAATGCAGATTATTGAGTGGGCTGGGCGTTGAATCAATTCCATGCAGGCTCACTATTTTTTAGTAGCATACAAAAATCATAGGTGGCCATCGGTTGATTAAGGGGAAACATCCAAAGTAAGGTAATAACTTTATTGGGACCAATTAAAATATCACAAGTGAACAATGAAGTTATCTTTTTCAGGCTGGATGTTACAGGAGGTGTACAGGAGGTTAAGACTGATAGGACTTGAGTAGAGTGTGGGGGGGGGGGTCTGCCCTGGAAGAACTCTGGGTTTTTTGTTTTTTAGTGCTGGACATAGATTCAACTAACCGGAAGATTTTATATTAAAGTGGGGCAGGGCAACCATTTTTTTCTTTGTCCCAGTGGCACCCCGTGTACTGAGATCTGTTCTGCACCTAGCTGAAGGTGAAGGAGACGAAGGCAGCAAAGGGCCCATTTTAAACTCTTATATCCGGGCCCACTTCAACCTTGGTACGCCCCTGGCTTCAGAAATAATCTGGAGATTTCCTTAAAATAAAACCAATTCTACAGATATTGTAGAATTGATATCTTTTGTCTTTCACACACTCATTTTGAAGTTGTACCAGTCCTGTATGGAACTTCTTTATGTTGAGTCAGACCATTGGTCTGTTTAGCTCAGTATTGTCTACACTGACTGCTAATGGCTCTCCACGGCTTCTAACAGGGGAGGTTCTTTCTCAGCTCTACCTGGAGATGCCAGGGATTGAACTTGGGATCTTCTGGTGCAAAGCAGATGCTCTTCCATGGAACCACAGGCCCTTTATCATCCTTATCACGCTGAAATGCAGATTTTCCAAAAGCTTTGCTCACTCCTGCCCTAAAGTTACATTACTCCTATGTGATATGTTACAAGACTAAATATTGTAGGTCTAAACATGAAATTTACCTGGTTCTTTGAATTTCTGGAATGTATCATTCACAAGTGGGAAGTGAAGCACAATAGGAGCATTTTTATTCTCATCATCTACAAACAGGTAACACTCTTTTGGATTCTTCTTGTCTTCGTCACTCAGTAAAATCCTGGGGAAAGGAATTCCTTGCTTCAAGCAGTATTTTTCTGTTTGTTCTATAGACTATAGCATTAAAAGAGAGAAGATCCTTAGAACCCAAACAAAATAAAGGCTATCCTTGCATTAACACATACTAAATCATGTAACCAGTTACAGGAATATGAATGAACCAAACAGAAAGAAGAAATGCAATAGGTGTCATGATAGTAGACAGTAGACTGCGCATCAAGCTAGAAAACCTAGGAGGACCAGAGTCCTCCACCCAAATCCTGTGGGTGACAATACAAGGCCTGAAAGGAAATGTGCTACTGTGGACGTGCTATCACCCTCCAGATCAAAATGCTGACAGTGACTGGGAGTTGCAGGAGGAAATCAGGGAGGCGTCAAGGGGAGATGGGGCAGTAATAATGGGTGACTTCAGTTACCCACACATAGACTGGGTAAATGAAGGGAGAGAATCACCATACATGCAGGGAGAGAATCACCAAGGAAGTCTAACACAGACACTTTGAATTTCAGAAGAGGAAACTTCTCCAAATGAGGAGTGTGGTGAAAAGAAAACTGAAATGGAAAATCAGGAGAGTCACTCCGCTCCAGAATGCATGGAGTTACTCAAAACCACAATACTAGAAGCCCAGTTAGAATGTATACCAAAAAAGAGAAGAGGTAGCACTAAGTCCAGGAGGGGGCCAGCATGGCTAACTGGTAAAGTCAAGGAAGCCATAAAGGAGAATAACACTTCCTTCCAAAATTGGAAGGCCTGTCCAAATGAAAAGAACAGAAAGGAACACAAACTCTGGCAAAAGAAATGCAAGGTGCCAATAAGAGAGGCAAAAAGAGAGTTTGAGGAACATTTAGTTAAAAGCACCAAGGGCAATAACAAAAACTTCTTTAAATACATCAGAAGCAGGAAACCTACCAGGGAGGCGGTTGGACCGACAGACAATGAGGGAGTGGGATTATTAAGGAACATATGGAGGCTGCATAGAAGCTAAATGAGTTCTTTGCATCTGTCTTCATGGCAGAGGATACTGAGCATATACCTGCTCCTGAACCAGGCTTTTTAGGGATGGAGGCTAAAGAACTGAGTCAAATAGAAGTGACAAGAGATGACGTTCTGAACTGTCTGAAAATTTTTTAAAAATAGCAAATCGCCAGGGCCAGACAGCATCCATCCAAGAGTCCTCAAAGAACTCAAATGTGAAATTGCTGACCTTCTTGCTAAAATATATAACTTATCCCTACAATCAGGTTCTGTACCAGAGGACTGGAAAGTAGCAAATGTAACACCGATTTTCAAAAAGAGATCTAGGGGCGAACCAGGAAATTACAGGCGGGTTAGCTTAACGTCTGTTCCAGGCGAATTAATGGAAAGCATTTTCAAGGATAAAATTGTTAAGCACATAGAAGAACAGGCCCTGCTGAGGGAGAATCAGCATGGCTTCTGCAAAGGTAAATCTTGCCTCATGAGCCCTTTGGAGTTTTTTGAGAGTGTCAACAGGTGTGTGATAAAGGTGATCCGGTTGACAAAGTATACCTGGACTTCCAAAAAGCTTTAGACAAAGCACCTCATCAAAGACTCTTGAGAAAACCTAGGAGTCATGGGATAAGGGGACAAGTATATCTGTGGATTGGTAACTGGTTGAAGGACAGGAAAAAGAGAGTAACTATAAATGGAGAGTTTTCACAATGGAGGAAAGTAAGAAGTTGGGTCCCCCAGAGATCTGTACTGGGACTAGTGTTTTTTAATTTATTCATAAATAATCTAGAAGTAGGGGTAAGCAGTGAGGTGGCCAAATTTGCAGATGACACCAAACTATTTAGGGTAGTGAAATGCAAAACAGATTGTGAGGAGCTCCAAAAGGATCTCTCCAAATTGGGTGAGTGGGCTACAAAATGGCAAATGTGGTTCAATGTTGGCAAGTGTAAAGTGATGCACATTGGGACGAAAAACCCCAACTTCACATATACACTGATGGGATCTGAGCTGTCGATGACTGACCAGGAGAGGGCTCTTGAGGTCATGGAGGACAGCTTGTTGAAAGTGTTGACTCAATGTGCAGCAGCTATGAAAAAGGCCAATTCCATGCTAGGGATCATTAGGAAGGGGATTGCAAATAAAACAACTAATATTGTAATACCCTTATACAAAACTATGGTGCAGCTGTACTTGAAGCACTGCGTACAATTCTGGTCACCACATCTAAAAAAGGACATTGTAGAAGTGGGAAAGGTGCAGAAGAGGGCAACCAAGATGATCAGAGGCCTAGAGCACCTTCCTTATGAGGCAAGGCTACAACACCTGAGGCTTTTTAATTTAGAAAAAAGATAACTGTGGGGAGACATGATAGAGGTCTATAAAATCATTCATGGTGCACAGAAAGTGGTTAGAGAGAAATTCTTCTCCCTCTCACTTAACACTAGACCCAGTAGTCATCCCATGAAATTGACTGCCAGGAAATTTAGGAAGTACTAAGTTTAGGTACTAAATTTAAGAAGTACTAGAAAGTACCAACAACCGGAAGTACTTTTTCACACAATGCATAATCAACTTGTGGAATTCTCTGCCACAAGATGTAGTGAAAGCCAACAACCTGGATGGCTTGAAGAGGGATTTGGATAACTTCATGGAGGAGAGGTCTATGAATAGCTAGTAGTCGCAGGGCTATAGGCCAGCTCCAGCCTCAGAGGCAAGATGCCTCTGAGTACCAGTTGCAGGGGAGTAACAGCAGGAGAGAGGGCATGCCCTCCACTCCTGCCTGTAGGCTTCCAGTGGGATCTGGTGGGCCACTGTGCGAAACAGGATGCTGGACCATATGGGCTTTGGGTCATGTTCTTATGTACTGCTTCCATAAGGATCTGCTGTGAGGCTCTTGCAGACTTAAAAGGAAGCTCCAACACTGCCCTGAGGCAGTGATTTTCTGCAGGTTCTGAAGAAAGGATGGCAATTGCCATCTCTGAACAAAATTCCAAGGTGTTTTTTAAAAAAAAAAATACTTCCCGAAGTTGAAAAAGCAGTTTGAGGAATTTGGCAATATTTTCCTTCAAGTTTCCCTTTAAATTGCTTTTCCATCAAAATTTTAGGTTGAGGGAGTTTAGAGACCAGTTAGGTGTTCTGTGGGCCAGCTTTTGAGAAGCAAAGACTATGAGGGATTATTGTTGTTGTTGTTATTTAGTATTTATAGCCTGTTTTTCATTTTAAAAAACACCCTGCCCACAAAGACTCACAACATACACACACACACCCATCAGCTACCACAAGACCAGCAACCAAATGGGATATTAGTCTACTGTAAAGGCATGGTTGACAGAGGCAAGATACATACTTGAGAGGCATGGGCAATGCAAAGGGATATACCAGTGCTGAAAAATAACCAAGCATTGCCAGTGATACAACAAAAGCCTCCATACTGAGTGAAAAGTTGAGAGTAATCCTAAAACATTTCACCAAATCCACAAGTAGGGTCTTGCATGTTCAAAATGTTAAGAACCAACATCAGGTGTTTGTTTTTCTACATTGTAGTACAATGACTTATAAAGCTGCTGCATCCCCTGCTAATTTGGCAAAGAGGCACCGTGGTGATTCTCTTTATTTAGCAGGGGGAGAGTAACTGGCCCTATTCACCCCCAGTACAGTACTTCCAGTGACTGTTGCTGGTGTCTATCTTACGTTTCTTTTAGATTGTGAGCCCTTTGGGGACAGGGATCCATCTTATTTATTTATTTCTTATTTCTCTATGTAAACTGCCCTGAGCCATTTTTGGAAGGGCAGTCTAGAAATCGAATAATAATAATAATAATCCTTTAACTTGCTCCCAACTCAATATTAAGAATGAAGATTTAAAAGTTGACCAATGTTTAAGTAATAGCTGCTCTACAATAAATGTTATGAATCCTGGAAAGTGTATAAGGAAAGCAGGTGGCTTCAGAGCAACAAATTAAAATTGACCTGGAAAGGGGTGTCCAGGGAGTAATCAAATGATAAGATGACATCCACTTTCCTCTCCTTCTTCAAGAGTGGGGGACAACTCGTGTTGATGAAATATGCAGCATCAACCAAGCAGATGCCATTTTCTGATGGAGTAAGTTGATTAGGGAATTTGTCCAGTTGACAGTCTGAAAGGCAGATTGTGTAGTTAAAGCAATCATGTAAACCAATCTGATTTTTCTGATCAATGAAAGTTTCACAAATGTTTCAAGAGGAACTGAGGAACATCTTCTTTCACAGGTGCTTTTCAAAGGAAGTGAGAGGTGACACCATCATGTGCCACAGCCACACTATCACACAGCAGCTGAGAACAGTCTCTGTTGCATGGAATTTCCAAGACAGAAAGCAGTATGGTAAATTTAAGTTCCTTTTAAAGGAAAAAAAAGCAAAACATAAACCTGTTCACTGACAATACACATCACCAGAAGCAAAGGGAAGACAGGCATGAGGAACATATCTTATGCCTGCTGAAGATCTCTACCTACCTATCTACCTACCTATATATTTAAATAGCACTAAGAATGTTTCAGAAAATAGTGTTTATAAATATATCTTTAAAAAAACAAACCCACAGTGGTCTTCTGAATACTAAACAAACCCTAGGCTTTTTTTAACTAAATCACAAGAATTGTAAAGAAAAGATATTTGTTTTCTAGCATCACTACAAAAAGCTGCTGGATAAGCTAGTGAGAGAGTACCAGTACAAAATATGACAAGAAGTGGTAGTTACCTTTCCACGTAGAGAATTGACTCCCTTGGTAGTAGTCCTTATGCATATGGAAACCTTTAAGAAAGTTATGGACATGATGGTGCAATGGACGATCAGTTAAAACGTCCTTTATAATCTTACAGAGCATCCCATCAGGACACATCCAAGAGGTTCCTAAGTAGGTGGAGCTTTCGGGTCGAACATGATTTTTCTCTGCAAAAGGGAAATGAGGAGAGGAAAAAGACAGGCCTTGTTGCTACATTATGACACAATAGCAATAGAGAAAAACAATTAAATAAGTAACAATGAAGATGATAATCCATGAATCATATATAGATGCCATTCATATGACCTACCAGCGGGTGGGGAGAAGTCTTTGCAAACCTTGCCTCCCTCCCCCAAGATGATCATGCTGTGCTTGGTGGGAGATTAGAGTGCGCTCCTGCACGATCAGCGCTGCTCCATGGAGCAGGGTGGATCACTCAGAGGCCGGAACTCATTGACCTGGCCTCCAGGTATCTCACCAAGCTGAGTACAGTGCACTGGGGGATTCCACCAGGGGACGGATGCTCTAGGCCCCCATCTCTGTGTCTGCAAGCTGCCCGCACTGACACATGATCCCAGCAACCAGGTTAAGGGTGCATTTGCACCCTTAACCTGAGCTAAGAACTGGGCTTTGGTGCTGAGTTTGGCACCACAGCACCACCAGGATCGAAATGGATCCCAGCAATTCTCATGGGTAGTCAAGGTCAGCCCAGCTTGGCTGCTCATGAGAACAGCCTCATAGTATATTGAATTGTCTTCCTCTGTCTGTGTATCTGCTTCTTTTCTTAAAGCAGGTGTGTAGCATTGTTTACAAATAGCATAATGGAAAGAGTTTTCAAAACTTTATACTTGTGACAGCCAGAGCACTTAGACATCAAAAGAGGCTAAATATGACCCTAGCATTCCTTCAACTGGATTTTTTCAATGAGATTTTTCTAGAATAACTAAAGCCCAGACATCACTCACCTATTGTGTACATCATTCCATGCCACCTCAGCATCTCTCATGTTCATGTATATGTACTGCATGCAATCTCTACAACGTTTGCACTGTTGTACAATAATATTTTATAACATGGAGACAACTGCCACAGAGTATTATTTGAAGGTTCACATGTCAGTTGTTTATGTACACCAGTTCTTTCTCTGACTCACATGTTCTATCTACACTAGATTTAAGCTCTCTATTCCTGGGAACTGTGGTTCTGTAAGAGGGTGGATTAAGGGATTTCTAAAAGAGAATCTTAGCACCTCACCAAACTATACATCCCAAAAGTCTTTGAGGGGAAGCTATGACAGCTGAACTTGTTATCAAACAAAGATAAGATTGTAGTGTAGAGTCTAGACATGCCACACCAAAAACAACACTACACTGCCTTTAATCTCTTCTGTTTCTCTGATTACACACTGGCTGTGGCTGTGTTCATATGAATATAAGCAAACAACAAATAACCTTATGTACTTCTGTAAGGATTTATGAGAGTGCTTTCTTGCTGTAGTGTCTGTTCACTTACATTTTAAACCAACATGAATACATACCAATGTTCCTTATTTTGCTTTGAATAAGTTTCTGCCAAGCTTCATCTGTACTGCTCAGTTTATTCCAGCCATCAAGCAGATTCACAGCAAGAATATTGCTCCATAATGCTGCAGGGCCAAATAGATTGAGATAAATCAGTTCGTATTGGCGCCATTTCTTCCCACTCAACTATTCATAAGCCAGACATTTAACAGTAATAGATTATCTCAACCTAACTACATGAAAAAAGTAGAATCTACAAAAGTGGAATCTTACCATTGCCTTCTAAAGGGCCTTCTCTGCTGTTTCCCATAGGTTGCGGAATGTGCTTCCCGTGGATATAAGAGGTAGGGATGGGCCCAGACCGGTCCGGAGGCCATTGTAAAGGCCTCCGGACTGGTCCGGACCTGGGCGGTCCGGTTCGGGTGGGGGGGTGCCTTTAAGACCAGGGAGAGGGTTCACTTACCCCTCCCGCCGCTTTCCCACTCTGGCACTGTAATTTCAGTAGTAATTGGGGCGGCAGGATACCTCCCTGCCGCCCCTTCCCCGCTGTCGCTCTGAAAAACTCCCAGGAGTCCTTTGCGCGTGTGCACGTCACAGAGACATGAAGCGCGCACACAATGTGCGCGCGCGCAAATGACTCCTGGGAGTTTTTCAGAGTGACAGCGGGGAAGGGGCGGCAGGGAGGTATCCTGCCACCCCAATTACTACTGAAATTACAGTGCCAGAGCGGGAAAGCGGCAGGAGGGGTAAGTAAACCCTCCCCCCACTCTTAAAGCCACCCCCAACCCCACTGCTGGACCGCAGTTTGGCAGTTCCGTGCACACCCCTAATAAGAGGATTGTCTTCTTTGAAAGCCTTCAGGAGAGCCTTGAAGACCCATCGTTTTAGCCTGGCTTTTAATAATATCTAGTTTTAATATTATCTAGTTTTAATTGTAATTTTAATTTTAGTTATTTTATTTATTGTTCAGTTTTTATACCACTTTTCATAATGCATTTCAAGGTAGTTTACAAAAGTTAAAATACAATAAAATTCTGTAAAGGTTACATTTAAAACCTTAAAATTAATTAAACATTACAACTATAAAACACCAAGAAACTTTAAAGGTGTTAATGGGGAAATAGTACCCATCAACTCCTTATCTTTTCTTCCATATCTGGAACCTTGAAAGGTGTAATTTGACCCTGGTAATAAATATGTTTTGATTCAACTGGATTTATGGAACTATGGGTTATATAGAGTCAGGGGTTTTTTTTAATGGGGAGGGATTATGTAATAGGGAACAGATTGAGCATCAGATAGGTTATCAATTACTATGGTTATTTTGGTTTCAAATTAAATCTATTTTGAGTAATAAAGAGACAGTAAATTCAGTAACTCGGTCACTTACACATTTTGAAAAATTAATTCTGTCTTATCAGGATCAGCCAAAAGGGGTAGTTTCCAAAATTTATATACTACTGTTACAATTAGAAATAGGGGACCCCCGCAAGAGCTTTGAAAGATATTTGGGAAATGGATTTGGGAAGTCCTATAGAAGAGAGTAAATGGCAAGCAATCATTATGGAAGTCTGGGGGATTCCTGTCAGCTTCCATGCAAGAGCTACAATGGAAGATTTTACATCGGTGGCATTTAACTCCAGTAAAATTAGCATATATTTCTCATAATTATTCTGCTTAGTGTTGGCAGGGGTGTAAGCAAAAGGGAAAATTTTATCACATGTGGTGGGCTTGTGAAAAGGTGGTATGTTTTTGGCAAAAAATATTTGGAGAAATAAGAACTATAATGAGACAAAATGTGGAGTGTTCTCCAGAATTAGGGTTATTACATATATTTGTAGGAAATAATGCCAAGTTAAAAAATAAGGAACTTGTAACTTTTTAAATCTTGGCAGTGAAAACACTAATTGTTCAACAATGGAAGTATTTGTGTCATTTAACAATTGAGCAGTGGTATAATAAGGTGTGGTCAGTTGCACTCTTAGAAAAGATCACTGATAAGGTTAGATTAATGCAGGCTGTGAGAATAGAATTACAGTTTCACCATATTTGGGCAGTTTATGTTTATTATATTAACAGTACTAGATCTGATTTTGTATTTTCTTGTGATATTTGGAAAATATGATTGTTAAATGTACTGTGTTATTATGTGATACTGTTCTATGTTATTATGTGAATACTGAATATAAATTAAAACAAAAACAGAACACCAAGAAACAATTAAAAAGAAACAAATGCAAGAAGGCTGAGAAACCTGTAGCCTCTAGGAGGTAAAAGCCTGAGAAAATAAAAAAGTCTTTAGTGTGTGTTTAAAAAAAAAAAAGCAACGAGAAGGCCCTATCCCCTGATGATTTTGTTGGGCAGGCAAAAACCCTTGGAACAGGGGTGGAGCCACCATTGGGCCAACGGGTTCAAAGACATTTCCCCCGTGTCTGACATCAGACGCGGACGTGCAGGTTTAGCTCCCGAGCGGGGGCCACGCAGCCCCTTCAGGAGTTAAACTCCAACTCCTGAACGGAGTCTCAAGGCTCCGTTCAGGAGCCAGACCATGCCCCGCTGCGTCTGACGTCAGACACAGGGGCGTGGCTAGCCCCCACATCTGACATCGGGGCGGGGTCAGCGGGGCCACGGCTGCACACAGGCCACCGGTGGTCAGGCTCCGCTACTGCCTTGGAGTCAGGATTAATCCCACTTAATCCTTTTAAGCAGGATAAAAATAAATAATAAATCTCATTTTAATTGTTTTTTATTTCAATGTAAACTTCCCTGAGCCACCTTTGGAAGGGTGATATATAAATCAAATTAAAAAATGAATAAATGAATGAATGAATGAGGAATTGGTGTATAAGATGTATAATTGTTACATGCACATTTGTTTGTTTGTTTGTTTATGCATAGTCATTAATCATTTAGCAATTGCAAAAACACAAATAGAAAAGTTCAAATTATATACAGTACATACTCCAAGAATTCAAAGGTGCCACTGTAAGAATACGTTACAAAGGCTGCTCTTTGTGGGAGGGGGAACTGTTGACCAATTGGAATCTCTTTACTTTGACAGGATTTCCTTAAATTCTTCATAATAATTAGTACACAATTCTAACTGAGTATCTTAGTACTGTATACTATAAACCAAGTATGTAACTTTGCTTTTGAGATAAAAACACGTCCCTCCATAGGCACTTAAGACAATTACCTTCTAAATAACAGATACGGGACTCTGGGTTCTTCTTCATTAGTCGTCCCATGAAGAATTCACTTCCAAAATCTTCTGAGCGAATGTATGCACCATATTTCAGAAAACCAACTTCATAAGGAGAAAATTCACACCATTCTGTGAACAGAGTATCAGTCAATACACTTGTTATCTAATTGTGAAAACAAGCCTGAAAATATAACTAGCTGGCCTGGGTGCTGAGCATCTGCGCCTCTAGTTCTCCCCCCTCCTCTGCCCTTGTACTTGGCCCTCCCCCATCCCTCTTGGCTCTTAACCCGCTTCTCAGCCCCCCTTCCTCATTCTCAGCCCTCCCCCCTCCTCTCCCCTTCCCTAACCCCCTTCTCAGCCCCCCCTCCTCATTCTTGGCCCTCCCCTCTCCTCTCCCCTTCCCTAACCCCCTCAGCTCTTCCCCCATTCTCTGTCATTTTTCCCCCCACCTTCCCACCCCCTGCCACTTTCCCACCTCACACTGCTTCCCCACTTCCCACACTGCTACTTCCCCCATGCCACCACCTTCCTGCCTCCCCAGCCACCACTTTCCCCAGCACCACTTTCTCTCAGCCAGCCGGCTGACTGGGCGGCCGTTAGCCTGCCAATTCACTTTTTCCCTGGCAGCTCGCTTGCGAACTCTCACGAGAGCTGCCACACATGGGATTAGCAAAGGAGATGTTTAAGAGAATTAAACAGAGAGATAGTGCTACATCTAAGCCCACATATAAAGGAGTACTATTTGATATATGCATTTTCTTTGTCATACTTTCATCCCAGCATTTCTCATAGACGTTGGAGTGGTGTACATTTTATTCTCAACTCTGTGAGCAAGTTCGACTGACAAATGCCAATTTATTCAAGATTACAAAGTGTGGGTTTTGAACCCATTCTCCTGAGATCGGGGAAGGGAAGTATAATTATTAGCATATCTCATTCATTCTCACAATAAGCCGTAGGTGAGGCCTCTATTTTATACATCAGAAAGTGAAGTCGAGAGAGAGAAACTTCACCAAAGTCATCAAGTAAGTCCACGGCTCCTGGACCAAGACCAAGGTCATGATCCAAAATATTTGTTCATACTCGTGTAAAAGAATTGCACATATAGCCCAAGCTTTCTTTGCTACTGAAGCCCCAAACACCAATGAGACAAGCTACTATTCCATTAAGTAATTTGTCCTGTCATTTAAGATAGTTGCAGCAAGGAAAGCTACACACCCTCTTCCCTAGCTCACACTTGATGACTCCTTTTAATATGAGCTCAGGACTGCCACTGAGCTCCTTACAAATGGTAACCTCTTTGGATTGTTTTGAAATCTCACATATGGAGCTCACAATGTTTACATGAGCCTACACTACCGGATATAGAAAACCTAACTTGGCAGAAAGTGTTAAGAAAAACAACTATCATTTTCATCCCATTTTTTGAGTTACAATTACACTCATAAGAATTACCTTTAAAATCAAAGGAAGAAATGTGGTTTTCTTTCACATTAAGGGCTAAATAGAGCGGTAGGGGATTCTGCCCTTGATTCACAGCCCGCTGCTGATCAGAAAGTTTAAAATCATGCACCTAAACAGAAGAATACATTAGGAGCTTGAAAATCAAAGAGAAAGTAATGATTTGGAATTCAACACTGCATACTTGCACATTGCTGGTTAATGACCAAATTTGAATTGAATTTGTTCTTTCTAGCCTGTTTTTCCAATTAATGCATGATTTTGTTGTTGTTTTTTAATGATGATCAATAAGAAATAACACAACATGGTTTTATTATTCTAAGCTGTCCTTGGACTACAGTGAAGGTGCAGGGTGAAAATCTCTTAAATAAATAAACAAAATTCAAACATTTACATTTATAAAGAAGACATTTGGATGCACTAAAAGGAGATAAACAAATTTTGAGCAGGAAGAAATTATGCCATTTTTAAAAGATTATACACATGTATTTTTGGACTTCTTTTCATCTTAAGTGTGCCCTTACAACTCCAAATGAGAAGGAATTAATCACACCTATTTTTATAAAAACATATGCAGATACTATACCAACAAAAAGCAGCACAGAAGTGCACATGTGAAGCTGCTTTTTATTACTGTCTAGTCAGCTGAAAAAGTTCCAGCAGTTACATACCTTATCATGCAAGATATCCTCAAGAGCCACTGCCCACAGATCATTGAAAGAAGTGGAGATGCCCTCCTTAGCCCTCTGGCTCAGTTCCCATTGATAATAAATCAGATGCTCCAGAGAAAAAGTGTTGGTCTTGTTCTTTGTCAGGTGTTTCTTGGCCTCACCAATTGGCCTTCCCAGATCTTTTTGGGACCAATTAGAATCTTCATATAAATTTGACATGGTCCTAAACAAAGGGTTATAATAAATAAAACACTTAGATAAATATACTAAGATCACATTCATACATACAAACACACTTACTTCATTGTAAAAGATCCATATTTGTTTTGCCAAGAATTAGGCTGTTACACAGAAATAGAAGCATTAATAGAAGCATGGACGAGTCGTGCTTCTGGTTTCCATGACTGTGTGATCATATGTGAAGTGGTACCTGTAGCCTCATCCATGAGCCCCAGAAGATTATGGAATTCCTTCTTTACATTTTATATCAGGAACAGAAGTAGCAAAAGTACAATTACTAATATTTGTTTTCCCTGCCTCTATGTAACATTTGTACTGGCTCTATGGAGACTATAATATGGGATGGTTCTATCTTGAATGTCCCGATGGGATATTTTTCACTGTACTTCCATTCCTGAAAAAGCCTTGCTCAGGAAATGTGAATTGCGTGGTAATAGTGTTTATTATATACCATGTGCTTCTTATGAAACCCCTGCTAACTTGGCAAAGAGGCACCTTTTAACATGTGATTCTCTTTATTTGGCAGGGGGAGAGTAACTGGCCCTATCCACCTCAGCACAGTACCTCCAGTGACTGTTGCTGGTGTCTATCTTATGTTTCTTTTTAGATTGTGAGCCCTTTGGGGACAGGGATCCATCTTATTTATTTATAATTCCTCTATGTAAACTGCCCTGAGCCATTTTTGGAAGGGTGGTACAAAAACCGAATAAATAAATAAATAATGAATGAATAATTTTCCTTTGTTGCAGCAAGGAACACCAAGATGTCCTTAGTGTCCCAGACCCTGGTGTAGTGCATGATGCCTAGGTCCATAGGAGGGCCTTCTCTGTGGCCACCCCTCTTCTTTGGAACACTCTTCGCCCTGAGATTCGTTCGGCCCCCTCCCTAGCTGCTTTTAAGGCCCTTCTTAAGACCTATCTGTTTCGCCGGGTGTTTGCCCTTTATTTTATTTTATTAATTTTTTAATTGGTATTGGTATTGTTGTCCACTGCCTAGAGTCTTTGAAGGCAGCGGTATATAAGAAAATTTCAATCAATCAATCAATCAATCAATCAATCAATTTCCCTTTTCTCATTCCATGCTGAAAATCTCACCAAGCTGAGCCAGAGGTACCGCTGATGTATGTTATGCAGTCCAAAATATTAAGTTTCTTAAGTCCCGAGAGCTGCCCACAAAGAGATGTCATTGCTCGGCATCCACCACCAGTTGCCATGACTGCCACTACTGGAACCTGTTTAAAATATACATATCTATGTAAAATGGTGTATATATGCAAAATGTTTCTATTAGCACTTTCTTTCCATGGGGCATAATCTCAGTTGAGATAGCATTAGCCCCTTTACAGAGAGTCATTAACCAGTAGGTTAACCCAGCAAATAATTCCTGTGCCAGAGAGAAGCACACCACATACATCCTATTCAATAGTTGCTCAGCTGTCTGCCTCACATGTGTCAACTAAACCAGAGATCAGCTCCTTTACTAATAACAATGCCCTCTCTCTCAATACACCTGTCAGGAATTCATTAGCTGTTGTTGAAGGGAGAGTGTGGAGATCAGTTTACAAATACAAAACTCACATCGAAGTCAGAGGCATTCACCAGATAAGGGAAGGCACAAATACTAGCACTGGAGATTAAGTGACACATACTCATTTGTGCATGCACAAAACACACAGACAGAGAGCATACATTTTTCTGTGGAATCAGCTGCATTCTAGATGGCTTGAAATCAGACACCTGATGGGGAAGGGGTGGGGGGGGTTTGACCTAGAAAGGTCTAAGTGGCTTGGATCCTAAATTGCTTCCTCCTCTCTGTCCACTACAGTCTGTAAGGTAAGGGTAACTAACAAATAATCTAAATATGCAATGGAATAATATTACATAGTATACACTTTTCCAGGACATCAGACTGTGGGTAGGGGGTCACAGTTTCTTTCTTTCCCCTACTGTTATTTTACTTTCCCCTTCTTTAGTATCATGGCTTTTAGCGTGACTCTTTTTAAAATGTTATTGGTTTGTGTCTTATATGTTATTTTAATGAATGTATGTGAGGCACTCTGAGGTCCTGTTGAGGAATCAGAAGGTGAGATATAAATATTCTAACTCATTAAAAAAGAATTAACTGTTCCCGCATTAAAAAAACAAAAACAAAACACCTCTCCACACAAAAAGTGAGCACATCAAGAAGAAGAGTTCTAGGTTAGCAGCCCCTGCCCTCATCACCATTCCATTTGGCAGGAGTCAAAAAAAGATCTAGATGGAAATAACTGAGAAGTGAAGCAATGGTTTCACAGCAGGGCTAGTTTGGTATAAACATTTCTCTGTTTCTCTTCTGGTATACACTTCCCCAACATACAGCTCTGTTTGTTTTTTCCTCCTGTGTGCACATTTAGTATGGTGCTGTTACAGCTACACTGATTTGCATACAACACAACTGAAAAATGCTAAAAGGACAAAGAAATTAAAAAATGCTTTAAAAGAAATGCTGTTTCTTTTTAAAACAACATTTACTCTTTATCATTCCTCTCTGCACATTTGTAATATGTGAAGCCACTATTAGGGTATACATAAATATGGATCTGGTTACATTTGCTGTACAAAAACTGATATTACTAATACAAGGCATTCTCTTCCTCACTGCCCCAGATTCCCCTACCCTGCCCTCTCATACCTCATGTTCTAACAGATCCTCTTCTAGTTGGAAGACAGTTTTCAGAGCAGCAGCAACCACTTTCTTTCGCTTGTGTAGAAAAGCCGCCTCCTCTCCACAGAGATCAAATCCCAAACGTATATCGAGGTGTTCTGAGCTGCAACATGTATGAAGAAAGAGATACTGAAGGAATATAGCAGCAAAGCATGCAGTGAAAATCAACATCTCATGATGCATCTCTGCATCTCTATGAAAATCAGCATCTCTTTGATGAAGGTATTATCACCTTCATCTAAAATAGGTGATATCATCCCTATTTTCATCCGTGAAATGTCAGGGGGTATGACATTTTACAAGGTTAATTCTCAAGACCAGTTTATACAATGACGAGAATCATGGAAAAGCTTTTCCTGGAAATACTACTTCAAGTGCTCACATGATTTTAATGTGCACATTACACATACACAGGGGCACCGTTAGGCATGGAAGTGGGGGCCTAGGTCCATGTGCCCAACTCTCCTAGAGGACCCCATGATGTTTCCCAAGGGAAAAGAGGACCCCTTCTCTAATGGCTTGGCCTGGAATTCTGAAATTTGACACAGATTTGGACAGGTTATCATGACTCTGTGTATAGAATTTTTTTTTCCAGTTGCGCAAAACATACATCTCTGAGTGATTTACAATTAATATTTTGAAGAGGATTGGTCAAGCCATTGATTTTAAAGTATTCTAAGTGGCTTATTTCATAATTTAAAAATTACAAAAACTTCTGGAACTGAAGGCCCCGCTTGGACTATCATTCCATCCCCATGTGGAGGAATTTGCCCATTACCTTCAGAAAAAATGGTAAACATTAGGGATGTGCAAAAAATTTCGGGCACAGAACGATCTGTGCCCGAAACGAACAATTTCAGGTGATTCGGGGCTGAACCGAATCACCCCCGATGTCCCCCAATATTTTTCGGGCACGAGCCAAATCACCCGAATTTCGGACCCAAAAAATTCGGGTGATTCGGTTCATGGTTGATTTTTGGCGAATTTTTGAAGTTTTAGTGACTTTGGGGCAGTTCGGGGGCATAGCATGGGATCTGGGCAAAAGGAGTGGGGTGGCGTGGTAGTGCCTAATGGGTGCAGGCTACCACCCCAATTTCAGGGGGATTGGGCAAAGGGCTGATTTTTGGTAAATTTCTGAAATTTTCATGCCATTGGGGCAGAAAGTGGGGCCTGGGGCATAATAGTGGGGTGGGGTGGTAGTGCCTAATGGGTGGATTCTACCACCCCAATTTCAGGTGGTTTGGACAAAGGGGTGATTTTTTGAGAATTTTTGAAGTTTTAGTGACTTTGGAGCAGTTTGGGGGCAGCAAGTGGATCTGCCCAAAAGAGTGGGGTGGAGGCTACCACCCATCCCCAATTTAAGAGTGATTGGGCAGAGGGGTGGATTTTGGTGAATTTATTTTTATGAGGTTTGTCTTCATAAGGTGAAGTGTGCCAAATTGATTACTTCCTCATATTATTCATAGTAATAGAGAGTGTGAAAAAGTGAAAGTGGGGTCATGAGAGTTGTCTAATTGAAAAAAAATCTCATTTGCTATGATACAATGAGAATTCACACCTCAGAAAAATCATTAGGCACTATCTACCAGCCCACCCCACTCCTTTGGGGCAGATCCACTTTCTGCCCCCAATCTGCTCAAAAGACACCCAAACTTCAAATATTCCCAAAAAATCAGCCCTCTGCACAATCCCCCTGAAATTGGGGTGGTAGCCTCCACCCATTAGGCACTACCACCCCACCCCACTTTTTGGGACAGGTCCACTTGCTGCCCCCAAACTGCCCCAAAGTCACTAAAACTTCAAAAATTCTCAAAAAATCACCCCTTTGTCCAAACCCCCTGAAATTGGGGTGGTAGACTCCACCCATTAGGCACTACCACCCCACCCCACTATTCTGCCCCAGCCCCCACTTTCTGCCCCAATCTGCCCCAATGTGCCCCAAAGACATGAAAATTTCAGAAATTTACCAAAAATCAGCCCTTTGCCCAATCCCCCTGAAATTGGGGTGGTAGCCTGCACCCATTAGGCACTACCACCTCACCCCACTCCTTTTGCCCAGATCCCATGCTATGCCCCCAAACTGCCCCAAAGTCACTAAAACTTCAAAAATTCACCAAAAATCAGGGCTTTGCCCAATCCCCCTGAAATTGGGGTGGTAGACTCTACCCATTGGGCACTACCACCCCACCCCAAAATTTTGCCCCTGGGCCCCTTTTTACCCCCCTAATCGATTCAGATGCAGATTAAATCCGAATCCAAACCGAATCAAGGGTGATTCGGGTGACCCAGATTCGGGCACAAAACAGAACAGGGGTGATTCGGTTCGGGTCTGAGCCGAATCACCCGAAAACCCGAATTGCACACCCCTAGTAAACATCATCCCCTTTTCACACATACCCCTTTTTTTCCAGAATGGCTTGGCCTAGAATTTTGAAATTGGACATAGATGTAGGACACTTTGTAGTCCTTGAAGTGGATTAGTCAATCTGTTAATTTTTACTGGTTTGGTTTTTTTGTTTTTTGTTTTTAATTAGGGTTTGGAAATTGGGCACACATGTAGCCCAAGATGGCTACTGTGAATTTTTATTTCAAGGAAATTGGTCAAGCCTGTGATTTTTAATTAATTTTTCCCTACTGCAGTAAAACTGCCAGAAAGAGTTATATCTGTCCATAGAGTACTTCACACCAGTTAAAGTGGAACAAACTGTTACATAAACATTTTTTTTTTACAATGCACTATGCTCAAGTTGGTTTGTGACCCAAAAGGTCTGCATGAGAACTGTGAAATAGATAGATAGATAGATAGATAGATAGATAGATAGATAGATAATGCTTATTTTGCAGGGGAGGGCCCATAAGTTCATTAGGTCCAGGGTCCAAAATTACCTAGCTGCACCTCTGCACATACACATAAACTTTGTCACACATGGAAAAATAGGTGAAATCCAGACTAACAAAGCACTGGTGTAGCTAATGCTGCACTGGTCCTAGGAGTGATTTTCGATCTCATCTTCCCTCTGAAGCCCAATAGCATGCATGGGGCTTTATGCAACCCTGGAATGCCATGTAATGCTGATTCCAGAAATTCTACTGTACCCTAGAGCTTTCTTGTCCTGGCACTGCATGAGCTGTGAAAGTCTTGTCCAAGTTTCTAGGTAAGCCAGGGGCTCCAAAGTAGGACCCAAATCCATCAGCTAACTAAGCAGTGGCTTCTCTTGTACTGCAAAGGGGCCTCTCCAGAAAAATAATATTATTTATTAATATATTATATTATATGATGTTATGTTATGTTATGTTATGTTATGTTATGTTATGTTATGTTATATATTAATAATAATAATAATAATAATAATAATTTGGCCTACATTGAATGGCTTTTTCTCCCCAGAAAAGTGATACTTTACCAGGTTTTTGTGCGTAACTTGAGTTCCAAACTAGTATCCTGAAAATAAAGAATTTTTAAAAATCAATACTTATCATTGTGCTCTAAAGCCAAAAATTCAACTTTTTAAGATCAGTTTGCATGATCATTTCTAACTAGAAAATTCCACAAAATGAAACATCTCTGTAGTTTTCTGGTGGTTCTTCTTTACAAATGCACCCCCACATGATGAAAAACAGCAGTAGCTATAGAAAATCTTTCTACTGAAAATTAGCAGTGTATGTGTGTGGTTGTATTTGGCAGCACAAGAATTTCCTTCAGATGTTTACCACAATACCTATGCAGGGCGGGGGACAAAACTGCAGCACCAGGTTCTACCTCAATCTATGCACATTTATAAGAGATCTATGCACAAGAGAGCCAGCGTGGTGTAGTGGTTAGAGTGCTGGACTAGCACTGGGGAGACCCGAGTTCAAATCCCCATTGAGCCACGATACTAGCTGGATTACTCTGGGCCAGTCACTTCTCTCTCAGCCTAACCTATTTCACAGGGTTGTTGTGAAAGGGAAACTCAAGTATGTAGTACACCGCTCTCGGCTCCTTGGAGGAAGAGTGGGATATAAATGTATGTATGTATAAATAAATAAATAAAGTAAGTAAGTAAGTTATTGTAAGGTCTGAAAAGACTTTTGTGGGTAGAAATGTTTGCTGTCATGGAGGGAACCCTGCTTTGTACATGCTGAGGTATGATGAACATGGGAAGAGCCTGCTACTGTGATGTCATCTCCGCATGGGGATTCATTGGGCACACTAAAAACAACTGAAAGGGACTGATGCAGGCACATGAGGCACTCTTAGCCTCAGTCCCTATCTGGGGTTAATGTTACTGAATGAATGTACAGAGTTTCTATTAGGGATGTACACAAACTGGTTCGGAGGCCATTCTGCAGGCCTCTGAATCGGTTCGAACGCAGCGCCGGCTCAAAGTTCAAAGCCAGCGGGAGTACCTCTTTAAGGGCGGGGGGGTGCACTCACTCCTCCCACCACTTTCCCCCCACCAGCGCTGTTATTTTTAGCATCCCATCGGGACGGCAGAATACCTCCCTGCCACCCCATTGCGCTCCTTTTCCGGACATTACCAGAAGTTGCCGATGCGCCTGGGTGTGCGTTACGTGCGTGTGCCCGTGCCAGTGTGCGCAGGTGCATTGGCAACTTCTGGTAATGTCCAGAAAAGGAGCGCAGCAGGAAGGTAAGCTGCTGCCCCAACAGGATGCTAAAAATACCACTGCTGGCAGGGGGAAAGCAGTGGGAGGGGTGAGTGCACCCTCCCCCGCCGGCTTTGAACCACCGAGGAGTGGTTCTGTACACATCCCTAGTTTCTATATAGATTCTATATATACCATCTTTTCCCCCTTACTCCTTTTCTATCCTAACAGTATTTTTCAATTACACAGCATTGTTTGCTGCACTCAACATGCTTCACATATATTAGCTCTGTAAATATATGTGAAACATGTAGAGTGTAGTTAAAAAGTACTGTGTGAATGCAAATTATTGTAAGGATAGAACTAGAACAAAGGGGAGAAGATGGTGTACTAATTGGTGTCTAGGTCTTTAATAAAATGTTCTGGCTTTATTATTACAACAATTACCATTTGGTGCTGCAGTCTTCGCATATTGGCTGACATACAGACCAAGGATGCACCAATGCAGTGAGAGAGAAGCCCAACAGAACTTCCCAATTAACTGCACCAGTGCAGCGAGGAAGTAGCAATTTTTTGACACCCTTTCCCCAGGAAGCCCTCTGTGCCACCCAAAAATATATCCCTGAGGACTCTGTAACCCTCAAGCACAGAGGGCTTCCTGGGAGAGGGGAGGGTGCTAAAAGTTGCAACTTCCCCACTGCACCAGTGCAGTTAGTTGGGGGGTTCTGGTAGGCTGCTATCTTGCTGCATCCATGCATTCTTGCTCTGTTGGTCAACCATTGCTCTTAAGGAGGCTCATTTTTTTTCACCTGTCAGGATTCATGATTCTGCCAGGATTTCAGGATTCCATGCGCAATGTATCACTCTCAGTCCACTCTTTCAAGATCCATTCCAGTATGTATGAGTTAAAAACTTACCGCTGACACAGGAAGATTTACTTTTACCTCCTGCCTGGGAGAAAGTAATTTCAATGGCATTGTCAAGGATGCAGAGAAATTTTGCTTCTCTTTTCCCCCATTACTTGAGCAATGCTGAAAAGAAAGTTATGTTTTAACATAAAGCATAAGAAAACAATGTGACCAGTTTATTTTTCTTCTTAATATAACATTATTTTTAAGATGGTTGGTTTTAGAGATTCAATATCCCAAGCTGAAGCTGATATAGGGTAGCAATTTAAATAACTTGTCATTTAAAACTCACAGGATTTGCATATAGAGTGTCATCAACTAATTGAAACTTTGAAATTATACATATATTATCAAGATAATTGCATTAGATGGGCAGCAATTTGGAGTAAAAGTAATTATATAATCAGCATCAGTCAGCTCTGAAATTAAACCAGCTATTTTACCCTCCCTCTCCTCTGACATCTGATTTGCTTGTGGTAGAGAAGGAAGGTTTTGCATGTGAGCTGCCCAAGAATCTCAATCCAGGGCTTCCAGAAACTATCTTCACTATCTGCCTTTGGAACCTGACACCCCTTTCCCACCTTGAACTTCTGCTCATAGCTCTTGTTTCTGGAACTCAACCTTTTTCCTGTCTTGGGCTATGCTGCTTGCCTTTTGCTCCCCTGCCTGATTATTTATTATCTTCTGACCTCAAGTAAACTCTTTCATTGAATTATATTGAAATTGATGGCTTATGAAGGGTTCGGAGCAGAGCATCATGAAAGTCACTGGGGAAATAATGTGCATTTCTAGTTGGTACCGGTATCTGCACTGGATATTGATGGCTCTTTTCTGCTGGTGCTTATCATGGGAGACGACGCAACTTGCATCAGCATCCAGAAAAAACATTTCATCAGGAAAGTACTACCGGCAAGAATGTCTTGGACATTTAAAGCCAGCTGTCTACTAGGCTTTAGAACTAGGAAAGAGAGATCAAGGAAGTATTTATGACTGCCACTGAGTACAGCAAAGTACATTTTCTACTCCAGTTTTGAGTGTTATTACTAGAAGAATTAAGTAAGAAGAAATATTTCCAACAACAATCATGTACCCGCAGGTGAGCATTCAATTCTGGTTCCCAGTGTGTTGGGTAGTGGAAGTGAAAGGTCTCTACCAGTCCAGATCCCAAAGTACTTTTCCACATATCTTCATAAGAACCTTTCATTCTCAATTCAAGGTCATCTTCCTCTACAAAGCAAAGCCCAAAAAAATCGTATTGCCGACATCAGTAAGTGCCGAATCCCATTAGTATCATACCTTCCATTATTTCACTGATGAAAATAGGGACATGCTTGTGAATGTATAGCGGGTGTGGCAGGGGCGTAACTATAATCATGTGGATGTGTTCAAAGAACACAAGCCACCTGCTCATAAGGAGGGCCCTTATGATCACTGAGGGCCCTTCACCTATCAGCCCTCATCAAGCCCCCCACTCCCCTCCAATGCCATATGAGAGCTGGCACTAGACCTTCTGTGCCACTGCTGCCTTATTCCTGCCACTGCCTCCGGCCTCCTACTCCTACCTTCACCACCACCCACTAGCATTTCCCAGCTGGTTCTTGTGGTGGCAAGTGAGTAGATGGGCTATTTCCTCTCTTGCAGAAACACAAGAGTCGGCCAGGAAATGATGGCGGGTGTGATAATAAAGGCATGAGGTGGCAGGAGGAGGTCATAGCAGTGAGGCAAGGGGCAGCGTGGAGGGGGTAGTGCCAACCCCCACATAAAATTGGAGGGGAGTGGGGCTTCAGTGGTGGGGGGGCTCATGCAACTTAGAACACAGTCCGCTATGGGCTTCTTATGCCACTGGGGTGTGGCCAAGCAACCTGGGAAGCATGACATGCAATTCTAACTATAAACATACCACAAGTGAGAAGCAGGTAATAAAGTGCATGTAGAGCACATAATTCCAGTTTACTCAAAAACACTAATTATACAGTGCCCCTTTGGATTTAGGATGTAACAAAGCAAAAACAGCCCACACGTAATAACTGCTTGCCAGCTTATTATTAGAAGGAAACACCATTCAAAACATGCATCATGGTGAGGGGACGGCTATCACAAACTGCAGTTTACTATTTAATTCTTTGACTGATAACACTTGTTTTCAATGGAAGTAATATCCATAATTCCATAGTAATGCTAGGGGCTGGGTTAAGAAGATGGACCCAGCTGTAGCATTAACAATCTCAGGGCACTTATACATGGACATCAAGGCACCTTCTGTTCCTTCTGCTGAGCCCTTTGAAATTCTACACAAAACAGGGTCCAGTACCCTAATGCTGCCCATGGGCACCGCAGAAAAAAATCACACACCCAGAGCCAGCGTCCCTGCCTCTGAAGGAGAAGGATTGCCAATGTGCCTCTTGCTGCAGAAGTCCTCTGTGCAATCCAAAAGTAGGGCCCTTAGGGTTGTACAGCCCTCAGGAAGACATACTTCCAGGTTGCATGACACGCTTCTGGGGGGATTGGTGAAAATTACTCCGCCATGCTTCAGAACTCTGTGTGTGCTATTTTTTGTTGGCTGCACCGGGCTGTCCTTAGGGCATGGCAAGCAGGGCGACTACCCTAGGCCCTGCTCTTTTAACCCCCATCAGAATTAACTGGAAGGGAGCCCCACACTGGCTGATCTGCCCCGGGCCCCAAACCCTACCATGGCTCTCTAAGGACAGCCCTATGCCCTGGCACAGTATTAGTCAGGATTTCAACCAGGAAAAGGTTGTTAGTCTCCATATCTTGATTCCCTGTGCTTATTCAGGCTACACTATTAAAGAGTGTAGCATTAATTAATTAAAGCCTCAAGGTGGCACAACCTTAGCCTATAATCTGAATTGCTTGTTTAGCAACAAGCCATTCATGATACGTCATCAGAGGTTCTCTTCTGGCTGGCATTGTTTAAGAATGAACACACTTAAAATGAAGACCTTTTAAGCACCTTGCATGCATTTAGTTTTATTCACAAAACTGGAATAGAATCAAAATTACCACTCAACCAAAAACAGAGAAGATATTTATCTATGTCTATTTTCTTGGTTCTCAGACTAGAGAAAGGAATTGCCTCTCATTAGAGTGCTGTTCTACTGAGATAATAATCTACGTGGTTTTACCTTTTAAATAGTTCACACTCTTTCCCTTGGCCACAGAAACATTTAAACAGGAAACTTGACGAGACTAGAAAAAATGAACAAGAATCCAAATTATGAATATCCAAGTTACTGAGAATATAAGGCATTCAATAAGAGCTGCCTATCCTTTTGAACAGAAGACTGTTCTTTTGACATTTGTCAAAATGAGAGCCTCCCTCTACAGTCTTTAGGGGCTATCATCGATATAAAATGTACTCAGAAACTTCAGTTGGTTCAATCAGCTGTGGCCAGAGAGTGGACCAGAGCCAGTTATTAGGAATATGTATTATTGCAATGGCCAAACTGGCTTCCAGACCATTCCTGGGCCCAATTCCAAGTGCTGGTTTTGACCTGTAAAGAGACCAAAGGAACACCACCTCCCAAATGACCCCACCTGTCTATTTAGATTGTTGTCAGAGACCCTCCTCTGGGTTTCACCAACTTTTGAGATGCATTTGGTTGGAACATGAGACAGGGCCTTTTCAGTGGCTGCACCATGACTGTGGAATGCCCTGCCTCTCCATTTACTTTCTGCCTCCAGGTAAAAACTTGCCTTTTTAAGCAGACTTTTGCCTTTTAGCATTTATTGTGCCTACTGACTGTAAGTTGAACTGTTTTCATCTATGTTTCTGTATCCAGTTTTTTAATAATGCTTTGGTGTGTTTGTGTAAAATATTTATTTCTCATGAACCTTGTCGCCTACTAAGATCATCTGGAGAGGTCCATATACAGTTGCCTCTGGCTCATTTGGTGGCAACTCAGGACCAGGCCTTCTCTGTGGCTCCCCCAGGTTTTGGAATATGCTCCCTGTTTAAATCAGAGCATCTCGTTCTCTGTTTGTTTCTAGGAAAACTCTCTAGACACACCTGTTTTCTCAGGCTTTTAACTGATTTTTAAATGTAATGTGCTTTTATCTGTGATTTTGTTTTATTAGCTTTGTGAATTTTAACTGTTTTATACTATTTTAATATTCATTGTATGTTTAATTTGTACACCACCTAGAGATTTTTATAGCAGGTGGTATAGAAATATGATAAATGGAATAAAATAAAATAAAATAAAATAAAATAAAATAATAATATGGAAATATAGGATATAAATTCCTTAATTAATTAATTAATTAATTTTAAATCCCTTTAAGGCATATTTTAAAAGTAAAGAAAGAAAGAAAGCACAAAGTCAGAAATATTACCACTAGGATGTCATTTGTGATGAGGTGTTCAAGATGATCGAAACTAAAAGGAGGGGAGAAAGCACTTTTTACAAATAGTTGCATGAAATTCATCAATCTTAGGAACCAATATGACTTAGAAATGTAGATAACGGACTTGGCATAAAGAGGGAGTAAACACAAACAAGTACAGAAAGGATAGTTACAAATATGCTATTTTCTCCCATTGATTTTAATGATACCTAAAAGTGCTTAACCAACTTTTATCCTGTGTTGACTGTAAGTGCTAAAGATGTTCAAATCCCCATTCAGCCGTGAATCTCATTGGGTAACTCTGGGCCAGTCACGTATCTCTCAGCCTAACCTACCTCACAGGGATGTTGTGAGTATATAACAGTGTAGGCATGTTCACCACTCTGTGCTCCTTAGAGGAAGAGCGGGACAGAAATGTTAAATAAATAAATGTATTCTATATGCATCATCACCCTCTGCTGGATGTAATTAAAGTTGCTTTGCACATGAATCAAAGTATCATTGACTGGCCTATTAGGAAGTACTTTTGTAATAATGCTCCCAAAGATTCAAGAACAGAAAAATGGTGTACCACCACTATCTTCAGACTTCTATCATAATAGCCAGCCACTATACTTAATACTATGTAACACAACCTATGTGTAAAAACAAATCACTCCGCATATGTATTTTTGTAAATGTACAAATAATAATAATCACTGCTTCATAAAACAAAAATCAGAATTTAGGAGGAACACTGTCACCAAGAGATACAAATCAAGCTCTTATGAATAAATGCTGATCTTACTATTCCCTTTGCTTGTTTTTTGCTCGAATGTAGATGGTATTTGCACAATAATGTGAATACAGAGCCATAGGAACATAGGAAGGCAGTGGCTTCTCCAAGGATGCAGGCAGGAATCTCTCTCAGTCCTATCTTGGAGATGACAGGGAGGGAACCTGGAAACTAAATGCTCTTCCCAGAGCAGCTCCATCCCATAAAGGGAATATCTTACAGTGCTCACACTTCTAGTCTCCCTTTCATATGCAACCAGGGTGGACCCTGCTTAGCTAAGGGGACAAGTCATGCTTGCTACCACAAGACCAGCTCTCGTCCCATAATGAAACATATGAAGCTGTCTTATACCAAATCAGAAAATTGATCAATCTAGGTCAGTATTATCTACACTGGCAATGACTCTCCAGGGTTCCAGATGGGGTCATTTCCTGTTCTACCTAGGAGTTCTCCACACTGCAGGCTTTACTATGAGTTTTCTGCGAGGCTTTACTGCGAACTCAAAGTTATCTCAAAAACCCAGCACAAAAAGTGGATTTTTTTACCCCAGAAATAAATCAGGCTGAACTCTTTATGTCCAGTGAAAAATCCAAATTGTGTATGAAATACTCCTCAATAGCTCATAGGGTCTTCGGGGTAAATCTGGCTATGTGAATGCACCCCCTCCATTCCAGAGGAGATGTAAGCCTAAGGGCTTTAAAAGACCTGTGCGAAAAACCTCCTGGCAATGCCAGGGATAGAACCTTCTATATGCAAAGTACATGCTCTCTCTGCCTCCCACAAAACAAATTGTTCTAATGTGATATTTCCACTAAGCTTCTATAGCGATAAGGATCAGGGGACATCCTGTTTCACATTTCATATAGTTATGTTCCCTGCATGGAAGAAGAGCCCTATGTAAAGAAGAGCTTTCTTTAATGAAATTTAGCAGAAAAGCGAGCATACAAAAGACAGACAAGAGCTATAGGTAAAAAGTAATTAACTGAGAAACAGTCAATTATTTGCTTTTTCTATAAATAGGCTGGCTTATTTTGCACAATTAAACTCATGCTGAGACAAGCAAAAGTTGAGATCTTTCCTCATAATAGTCAGGGAGCTTTTAGCATCCCAAATGCTTATGACAGCACTTGTAATTAGTTTTAACTTACAGCTCTTGGCAACTCCTGCTAATTAAATCTACAGCATACCATAAACATTGATGTCTATATTAAATCCACAACATACCATAAACATAGTCATACTGGTTTAAACTCATTATTTTTATCTACTTTGCTTTTCATTAGGAATCTATAATATGTTTCCCATGATTATTACTTACTTTTCCTTCACTATAAACTTCACATCCAGTTCTTCCTTTCTCTAGGATAAAAAGTTGGTTGGGAGTAGAATAAAAAATGTTAAAATTAAAAGACAAGAAATGTAGATGCAACATTCATATTTACTAAAATTATACGTTTTTTAAAAAAAAATCAGAGGCACCTGTGTTGGTCCATAAGGGGGGGTGGGGGGGTGGTAAAACCTTTATGAAGACCAACTAAAATGTCGCAAAGTAGTGACCATGCTTTCAAGTTCTCCAGAACTCTTCTTAAGGTCGGATGTTAAGCAAAACAAAAGTGGCAATGGCAGGGAATGAGGTGGGGGAGAGAATGTGACATGATCGGAGACTCAGGAAACCCCTGCTGACTGAGCAGAGCAGAGGCGTATCTAGGGAAAATAGCGCCTAGGGCAAGCACTGAAATTGCACCCCCTGTCCAAACATCTGACACCCATCTTTCAGATAACTTTACTATAATATCAGCTGAAAAATATAAGTCAAGCTCATTAATCTTTTAAAATTTCAAAAACTATTTAGCAGTGGATGTAGCCAGACCAAAAAATGCTGGAAAACTACAAATTTCAGTATGCTGGGGCTCATGAAATACCCAAATACTATGTGGAGGTGTACTTGGAAAACCAAACAGAAGTGCCTGTCTAATTCTCAGATTGGAGGCGGGCCTCATCAAAGTTGAGGCCAGATGTTGGCAAATGGCGCTGTTTTACTGGCTGAGAGTTTTTCCTCAGACACAGGGCTGAGCCGCTTAGTATTAGAGGATTCTTATCAGTCGCCCTGGAAGTGCGCTCTGAACCAAAAGATAACCACTTTGGGCCTCGATCAGTCTGCCCTGCTTACGCAAAGTTTGGAGACAGCTAGGAAGCTCATCAAACAGAGAATTGAGGATATCGAGAGACAAACAGATATAGCAAGGGTACCTGACTTTCAGAGCCAGGAATCAGCCAGATATAGTTTGGCCCCAGCATCCTACCTCACTGTCTTGGAGGTGCCCCCTCTTAGAAGAGTTTTTACCCAGGCAAGATGCAATGCCCTGCCTTCAGCCCTCTTAGAGGGCCGATATAGAGGGATTCCCTATGGGGAGAGGCTCTGCCCATGTGGTGAGGATCAAGTGGAAACAGTCACCCATGTGCTATTGGAATGTTTGTTCTATAGAGACCTGCACCGGGATCTCATTTACCCTTTGATAGCTAAATGCCCAGGTCTTGATTCTCCTCAGATGACTGACAGACTGTTGGAAGGAAGCAATTCCTGCGCTACCAGACAGGTAGCTAAATTTTGCAGTGCAGCCCTTCGTTTGCGGAAGAACTTAGTAATGGGAAAATAGGTGATGGATCTAAGACCAGAGCAACTTGTAGCCATAATGTGGCTAGCTGCAGGTGGGCACGCAGGTACTGGTATCACCTGTATATCAGCTGTAAATTTAATGACAATGTTTTGCAGAGCTCCTGAATTGTTTAAACCCCCCCCCCCCAGATCTAGGAGTCGAGAAGGCAACTGGTTGAGTTTTGATTTTGTGTAATAGCCTCATAAGTAGGAAATATTGCTGCCTCTTTTATCTCCAATTATTTTAGTAGTATTTTTAGCATCCTGATCTATGCTGAGGAGGACTTTTTAAAATTTATCTGGTGTTATTGTTTGCAATAGAAGTTTGATTGTCCTCTCTTTTACATTTGTTTTAATCTCATGCTGGTTGTTGACCGAAATAAAGAGATTGTTGTTGTTGTTATAATTTGTAAAATCCATTCAGGTTTTTAAATGTTTGCTCTTGATATATTTGTTCTTCTGTTTTCTGTTTTTCTGTGTCTGTTCTTTTTGTGTGTTTTTGTACTCTGGTCTATGACCGTAATAAAGATTGGATGGGCCTGTCTAATTCTCTACTATGCATCTACTAGCATCACTATTACATAAGTTTTAAAAATCTATGGAGAATTTGACTTTTCCCAGATACTGTGAAAATAATTAAAGGATATGCAAAGTAAACTGTGTCACTGCTTGGAATTTATTCTAGTATTTCAGAAAGACAGTTAAAATGAGAGAAAGAGAGCAAGAAACTCCCAGTGGGCCTTAATACTAAGGATTTCACACTGATTCAAAGACAAACTCACCATTAATAACCATATTTTTAAGACACCACATTTAACTCACTTATCACAAGAAGCAAAGTAAGAGCAAATGAATACAATCCTAGCTCATAAGCTTCAGCTCAGTATTCACAAGCCCTGATACTCTGTACCTAGTGCCAAACTGAATATGTGTACAGTGACTTATATTATATTTTAAAAAAAAAATTTTACCTGTAGCCCCTTCGGGGCACTTCCTATAGGCTGGGGGTGGGGTCCTGAAAAGGTTACCCCTCCCACTGTTGGCCTCTAGGGCCTCGCAGAGACCATTTGAGCATGTGCAGTGGCCATTTAAAAAAAATTTTTTTTAATGGCCACTGAAAACAAAATGGCCACCACGCATGCTCAAATGGCCTCTGCGAGTCCTGGCATGTCCTAGGGCCTCACAGAGGCCATTTGAGCATGTGCAGGGGCCATTTTGTTTTTGGTGGCCATTTTTTAAAAAAAAATAATTTTAAGAATTTGTGCCCTCCCCCCTTTAAGTGGCGCCCAGGGCACGTGCCCTGCCTGCCCTACCCTAGATACGCCCCTGGAGCAGAGAGGCACCTTTTCAAGTGGTGAATCTCTTCTATTTAATTGGGGGAGAGCAACTGGCCCTATCCAACCCCAGCGCAGCATCCCTCCAGTGGCTGTTCCTGATATCTGCCTTATGTCTCTTTTTTAGATTGTGAGCCCTTTGGGGACAAGGGATCATCAAATTTATGTTTGTTTTTTTCTATGTAGATTGCTTTGAGAACTTTGGTTGAAGAGCGGTATATAAATATTCATTATAATCATAGTTGTAGACTTAGTCGGAGAGCTGGTTTTGTGGTAGCAAGCATGACTTGTCCCCTTTGCTAAGCAGGGTCCATCCTATTTGCATATGAATGGGAGACTACATGTGAGCACTGTAAAATATACCTCTTAGGAGATGGAGCCGCTCTGGTAAGAGTATCTGAGGTTCCTGGTCCCCTCCCTCCCTCCATTTCCAATATAGTGCTGAGAGAGATTCCTGCCTGCAACCTTGGAAAAGCTGCTGCCAGTCTGTGTAGACAATACTGAGCTAGATGGACTAATGGTCTGACTCAGATTATGGCAGTTTCCTATGTTCCTATGTTCCATCATGTCCAGCCTTTTCTTTCCACCCACTTTTGTTTTGCTAAAACGTTTATCTGAAATAAGAGTTTTAGGAACTTTTTTTTAAAAGTTAAACTCACTCCAGGGCCTTTTTATATGGGCTAACATATGGCACAGCACCCTGCAGTTCCATAAGCAGGGTGCACACACCACTTCCAAGCCACCAAACAGCCCATGCATGCTGCTTTCAAACCATGTGCTGTTCATGCCTCCTGAGGTGTGTAATCCCTTCAGTGCCCCTACTGGATTTGGAAATAATGGCAGTAGGGGCACAGCAACAATAACACACATTCTTGAGGAGGCACAGAAAAACCCTGCATTTGCAAGTTGCGAGCACAGGGTACTGGATCTGCGGGACAGGCCTCCAAACTGGTCCAAACAGTGGGCAGTTCCGCCAGTTCAAAGGCAGGGGGTGCATCTTTAAGGGTGGGGGAGAGTGCACTTACCCTTCCCTCCACTTTTCCCAAAGTCCATCAGGGTGGCAGCATACCTCCCTGCAGCCCCGCTACCCCCTTCTGGAAGTAACCAGAAGTATCCAGTTGTGGGCACATGTACACAAGGGAGGCGTGTGCATGCGCCCATGCCCAGAATGCGCAGGTGCGTCAGATACTTCCAGTTACTTCCAGAAAAGGAGTAACGGGGCTGCAGGGAGGTAAGCTGCCACCCCAATGGACTTTAAGAAAACGGAGCACTGGTGGGGGGGAGTGGAGGGAGAGGTAAGTGCACCCACCCTCGCCCTTAAAGATGCACCCCCTGCCTTTGAACCACCTCTGCCCAGTTCCATGCACATCCCTAATATTGAGGCTATTCACACAAATAGCCCAACCCAGACTAAAGCAGCAGAGCCCAGGCTTCCTGAGGAAGTGGACAAACTGTCCACTTTTTATTGTCATGTATTTTAATGTTGTGACTTTTAAATATTTTAAATTTTGTGTACTACCTTGAGATTTACATATCAGGCAGTATGAAAACATGATTTATACATTCATACATACATACATATGTACAGCAGCCCAGCCTGGGTTGGGCTGCTCATGTGGAGCACCGGGATTGCTCCTGATCCCAGTGCTTCCGCCCCTGCAAGCCTGACTTTGTAACCCGGCATTTAGCTGAGGTTCATTGAACCTCAGCAAGCAATTGTATGTTCGCCAATGGGTTAAAAGGCTTCCCCCTCGCCCACCACCATTTCCAGCAGCGAGCCAGGAGGAAGGACTGTCCATCACGCACATGGCGCGGGACACTCTGGGATGTGGTAGGGCGAAGTCCTCCTATTCCCAGCTCTTCCCTTTGCCTCGCCACCACTCATGTGGGCTCCTGCCTTCCCAGCAGCCTTTAGAAGCACCAGCCGATGCTCATGTGTACAACCTCAATATTTTTCATATACATACGAGATATGAATCAATGTAGTAAAAACCTCATTTGCAAAGCACACACACATTCCTCCTCTATAGAAATATATAGCAATGGTAAGCTTCTTCAATCTATACCTCGGCATTCAGGATGAAGGTTACATGGACTCCCTCTCCAATACTGATTTCAGCTACATCAAAGGGAATGGCAAAGAGAAGGCCATCTTTTGTAAAAGGGTCTTCATGAAAAATCTTCAGCTCCAGGATATTCTGAAAATGAATATGTTTGTCAAAAAATGTGTACGTTTGTATAAGATTTAAAACTTGAATCAATACGATTTAGAACTAGAAACTTATAATTATAGAATCGGAATAGATAAGATCATGCTAACACATATCTAGCATTGATTTGGACTGAAGGAGATCCCTGTAGGTAAAATGTTGGTAGTGCATTCATTTTCACAACCAAACAAGATTGCTCCAGAATCTTGTCTAGAGTTGGAACTGAAATTTCTCCAAAGTGAAATTCAAAAGAGAATCTCTTCCCAGAATCTCTGGGGTTCCTCTGAGTCCAAGGAGAAACTGAAATTCAAAGACAAATTTCAGAATTCCTCCCAAGGATAATTAGAGTAATTTCTTAGATGAGTTCCCCGCATCTTGCCCATCTCCATCTCCTTGAGAAATTCTAGAATAAAGATTCGTTATGAGTTGAAGACAAGAGATGCCACTTCTTCACCTTAACTTGATTCTGGATCATGAAATAAAAGATTTCATTCCATACAGGTGCATTGGAGTTTAAGACAGTCTGAGTCTTTGCTTCCTCCTTTGTTGCTGTTGGCAGCCACAGGGTTACGTAGCAATTAGGTCTTCTTACTACATCAGAGAGAGAGAAACTTGCTTAATGTGAATCTAAACCAAGTACTAAAAGCATAACATTGGAGAGGACTTCAAGGATAATCTTCTTCATCCTATTCCATTACACTTGGCATTTATCAAAAAAAGCGGTTAGATGGGTTTTGACAATGGGGCAATTTAATCCCCAACCCAAAGGTGTCCATACATGTACCTTTTTACTTTCATATAACTAAAATGTTGCCATCAGTTCTATGAGGAAAGTAGAGCACTGCACTCAGAAGCACCTTTGGATGGAGGGAAAAATCTGTCCTTCTCTCACAATCAAACATTGTGGCCTGGATTCCATAGACCAGGATGTAACAGAGGTACAAAGTGTCTCTTGTTCTCTGCAATATACAACTTCCTCTTCCTCATCATACACGCCCCAGCCATCATAGTGGGAATTTTTGCTAGTCTTATATAAATAGCTGCTCCATAAGACTGACTTACACATTATCTGATCTACCTGGTTGCCACCTTCCCATTGTGATGTTAGACTCACAAGAACAGCCCTGCTGGATCGGGCACAAGGCCCATCTAGTCCAGCATCCTGTGTCACACCATGGCCCTCCAGATGCCACTGGAAGCCTACAGTAGGAGTTGAGAGCATGCCCTCTCTCCTGCTGTTACTCCCCTGCAACTGGTACTCAGAGGCATCCTGCCTTTGAAGCTGGAGGTGACCAATAGCCCTCCGACTAGTAGCCATTAATAGACCTTTCCTCCATGAAGTTATCCAAGCCCCTCTTAAAGCCATCCAGGTTATTGGCTGTCACCACATCTTGTGGCAGAGAATTCTACAAGTGAACTATGCATTGTGTGAAAAAGTACTTCCGTTTGTTTCCTGTCCTTCAACCAGTTAGCAATCCACACATGTACTTTTCCCTTTATCCCATAACTGCTAAGTTTTCTCAGGAGCCTTTGATGAGGAACTTTGTCAAAAGCTTTTTGGAAGTCCAGGTATACTGTGTCAACTGGATCACCCTTATCCACACACTTGTTGCCACCCTCAAAGAACTCCAAAAGGTTCATGAGGCAAGATTTCCCTTGGCAGAAGCCACACTGGTTCTCTCCTATCAGGGCCTGTTGTTCTAATGTGTGGCCCTACTTTTCACATGGACATTATGAAGAGTTCACACAAAGGTTAGCCCTCCCTTTATTATGTGATTTACATAAGAACATGAGAAGGGCCTTGCAGCATCAGACCATTGATCCATCTAGTCCAGCAACCTGTTTCCCACCTAGAAGCCTCCAGGAATCCTAGAAGTGTGGAGAAGTAAACAGAGAGTCCTCTCAGCAGCTTTGAGGCTTCCCAGAAGCTTGTATTTAGGAACATGCTCTTCCAAACTTCAAGGGAACATAAAGGCATTATGATTAGGAGTCATTGATAGACTCCATATGTTTGTCTACTCTCCCTTAAAAAGTTGAACTAATACAAGGGTGATTAAAATGCTCCTTACCTGGGGCATCAGATTTGCAAAGCACTTGGTTATAATGTGAATGCATAGATCCACTCTGACCAGCCTTTGAAAATATTATATTATTATATTTTCTTCTTATCATTAGTTCTTATGTTACAAGAGTCACTGAAAAATCTGTAAGAAATATAGTACTCACATATTTCTGCAACAGTGACATTTCTAGCTTGCAAGATTTTTACAGTAAGCAGAGAAGTGGTAAAGGCTTGAATCTGCAAAGTAAAGGTATGACAACATGATGTGATGACATGGAGCCACTGGACTGAATTCAGCTACACACTACACCCACACATGGGAACAGAAGATATCATCTCTGAAACAAGGATCAACAAGACTGGGACATAGCTGAGACATAGTCCAATCCTAAATACTGAAGCAATACCCTTCACACTGAATGCTACAAGCATATTTGACCATAGACTTATTCAATTATGTGATTACCATGTATAATCAGAGTGGATCACACTGGCTGTCCCTGCTTCCAGCTTCCACATATTGATCTGATAATCTGAATAGAGCCTAAGGGTGACTCTTTGGATCAAAACGTGAAGGTCAGGAGAAGGGACAGCCTGATCAGCATGCACAAGTCAGAAGCAGACAATCTTGGAGCGCTCCCCTCTCCGCATGTTGATTATCCTTGTTTTCACCAAGTGCCTGAACAGAGCTCATGTCATTTAGGTTGAACATCCTATATACAGAGAGACAGGACCAAGAGGCATCGTTTTCAAAAGGACAAGGAATGTGGTTGGTTAGTAAAATAAATTCAAATGGTTCAAGCAAGAGACACTTCCCACCATGTAGGTATTTCTGCTTTCAGAAGTGAGTATTTTGTAGCTAAAACAAAGCACAAAATGCTATACAGTTTACATTTCTTAGTTGATTATTTTGATCAAGAGGTAGATTTCAAATTAAGAGAACATTATTTTGGTGTGCCCCCTAAGAAAATAGTTTGGAATTAAATGCAATATGGATCAGAAACACTTGTCTGACCTGGGAGAACATTCTATACTGGTCTTAAATGTGATGATGAGATAAAAGTCTGATTGGACAAGCAAAACCTTCAAGGGAATATTTTCTGAGCAATAATTTACTTTATGTTATATACCTCCTGACTCCAAAGGTTCTAGAGAGTTTAGCACCATTTCAATTGATCTGCTTTAGCAGTTATAAGTGTTTGGGATGTAATATATAACTGTCCGGTGGCGGGGCCCAGCTGGCCTTACCAACTCCAATGTTCCCTCTCCAGCCGCGGCCAGGCAAAGCAGCCTGACAAGTAGCCAGCCAAGACACTGCGAGACTGAGGAGCCAGGCTAGATGGGTCGAGGCAAGTGAGGGAGGAGGTAGTAGCAGACAGAGGCACAGCTGAGGGGGGAAAGGGTGAGAGGAGCCTAATATGGCAGGGCGGAGGTCCAGTCAGTGGAGGCATGGGATGCATCAGTTGTCAGGAGGGATTGTAGGCAGGCTTGGCCAGTGATGAGGGGCGGTTGGAGGGCAAGTTGTGGAGGCCTCTGGAGAGAGACTGCCACGGTGGCCCCAAGGAGCCTGGAGGAGGAGGACTCAGGTAAACCAAACCCTCCCCTCAAAAACTCTGTGGCCCTGCCTAGGGGAGATGAGAAGGAGAAGGAAAACAAGAGAACGGCCATATCGTGACAATAACATATTACTATAGTATGTAATATCAGTGTACTGTACTGAAGCTGAGATTCTAGACAATGTATTATTTACTGGATGAAACATTCTTTAAAAAGAAAGCACACTCAAATCTTAAAAGGTGGGAAGAGACAAAACCTCTACATCTTCAATAAGATTCTAGTGATGTATCAGATTAGAATTCACTTCATAATAATCCTCAGATCTTTTTAAAATAAGTACTTTGCTAAATATTCTAAATTGTAAAAAAGAAACCAGCTAAGTCCTCCCAATCAACCTAAGAAGGGTGTAAAGATGAAAGCAGTGTTCTAACTAAATTCCCTGATTCCCAGGCCATTCTTAACCCCTCATCCACACTATCAAGTGCCTCAAGGACTTCTCAACCTGAAACACAGCAAAGAGCAGCTTAATGTTCTCATCTCCAGCCTCAACAAAGCCGTTCCTTTCAGTCCAGTTCCCATTAAGTCACCCTAAGTGCCAGCTAGGGTTGCAAGGTGGCAACCCAGAGAGCTGGGCCAGCACTTCCATGAGGCAGTCAACTCACATGCGGGTGCAAGGAGGGGCATGGGAGTTGTCAACCACTGGACTACCACCACGAGCACCACACCACTGGCCTCCCTACCTACAGTTGTCACTGCTCTTCCTCACCCAACTGAGGCATGCTGTTCACTTTTCCCCCTGCTAACTGGGCAAAGAGGCACCTTTTTAACATTAGCAGGGGGAGATTACAGCCCCCAGCACAGTACCTCCAGTTACTGTTGCTGGTGTCTATCTTATGTTTCTTTTTAGATTGTGAGCCCCTGGGGCTCTATTTCTCTGTGTAAACCACCCTGAACCATTTTTGGAAGGGCGCTATAGAAATCAAATAAATAAATAAAAATAAATAAATAACGATGGGCACTGGGTACATCCAGAGATGCACCTAGGTAATTTTGGAGCCTGGACCTAAAAGCCTTTGGAGCCCCCTTTCCCCCGCCCTGCAAATTAAGCATCATCATGCTCTGCTGGGCAGTCACACCACCCAGGACAGACTAAGGAGGAATGGGGGGCAGGGGCTGTGGAGTCCTGGACTTTGGCCCCAAAGTCCAGGGGTAAGAGTGCCTCTGGGTACATCTCCAAAGGCATGAGGTTCTGCCATCTCCTTTGTGCTCCCCCTACACCTTTCAGCTGCTGATTAGCAGTGATGTGGTGTGCAGAAGTGTAACCTTCAGTCTCCATCAGTTTTTAGAAAACATATGAGGTGAGATAATCATACTTTGCATAAAATTACAATTTATGTATTTGATAGCTATTTACCTCCTTACAACTGGCAGCGGGCTCCTCAGACATTTTGCCGTCTCAAAAGCATGCAGTCAGATATGCAAAAGCTTCAGGTTGTGCTGGAGGGAACTGGTTCCTTTCTTAGCCGGAGGAGACTGGTCCTGGTTTCTGCTAGCTTTAAAAGGACAGAACCTGGAAATAGTTGAAACACAACTCCACCCTCTAGAAGATTTTTTAAAAAAATCTTCAAATGAATGTTCCATACACATATAAATAGCAGGGTCTGGATTATTATTTTCAACACCTTTGCATTGTATTTTTATGGTGTGGCCAACTGAATTATACACAAACAAATTTCCAGAGTTTCTGTCCAGGTACTGATTCATTGCCATTTGTGACCTCAGTCTTTTTGCCAGATTATAAACCGATTCATGCCCAAACTGTTTGTTGTTGTTGTTGTTTTTAAATCACATACTGTTCCCATACATTGCTACTGACACAATAATCAGCCCCCAGGCTGATTACTACCTGTACTGGGGTGTGTGGGCAGGGTGTGTGTGCTGAGAACTGTATTACTGGCTGAAATTTATTGTAATTCTGTCTGGGGAAGCATGTTGGAAGAGATGGGGCAAGCATTTGGGAAGAGAGGGAGAGCACTGAGAGCTGTGGGGTTGGGTAGAGTCATGCTGCTGTAATCCCTCTTTAAACAATGTCAGTCAATCTGGAGTTGAGCAGATTGTACAGTTGTGAGCTGCCTCATTCCCATCCACCTCAAACACAATGGCTGCCTTCAGATGTAATGTAATTCTGTGCCCCCTCCCGCAGCTCTCCCATCCGCTTTCGGACATGCAGGAGAGCTGCCTCTCTTCAGTCAGCGAGACTGCAGAGAGGCATGGGAGCTGGCTGCGTGGGCTTCCTTCTTGACAGATGAACAGCCCACACAACAAATCGGGCCAGAGTGAAGGAGGAGCTTCCTCTGTCAACTCCAGTTCCATGGAGCCGAAACTGCAGTGCCAGTATTTGGATGTAACGCTGGAACTGCAAAACTGGAGTTGAAGGCACGCAACCTCCTTCAACTTCTTTGGTTCAGAGTAGAGTTTGGGGAGGGAAACCACAGGTCCCTTTTTGCCTTTAACTCTGGTTTCCCAGATTCAGACATGCAACTAAGGAAGCCAGAGGTGAAGGGACCTCCAGTTTCCTATTTCGTCTGAATTCGGCCAAAGTTAGACAAGTACTCTCTTAACAGAGCTGCTATTTATCATGTGAACTGAAGGAACCACTCCTAACTAGGCAAAGAGACCACTTTTAAAGTGGAGGGTGACTTATATTTAGCAAGGGGAGAGCAATCGTCCCA
The DNA here is from genome assembly GCF_027244095.1 of Hemicordylus capensis. NCBI lineage: Eukaryota > Metazoa > Chordata > Lepidosauria > Squamata > Cordylidae > Hemicordylus > Hemicordylus capensis. Next base: position 73,996,999 of record NC_069657.1, read on the forward strand.
CTTTAGCCTCAATACAATATCCTTCCCTGTGACTCTTGCTGGAGTCTATCTTGTGTTTCTTTTTATATTGTGAGCCCTTTAGGGCCAGGAGAGCCATCATCTTTTTGTTATTCTTATTGCTATAAACTACTTTGAGAACTGTTTAGCTGAAAACCAATGTATAAGTAAATTTTACATGTATTTATTGCTTGCTTGCTTGCTTGGTTATATGATGGCAAATTCCCCTAACTGCCCCTTTCCCTAGGAACTGCAGCAGAGACAGCCATTAGAAGGCTGTTACATTGGAACATATGAAGCTGCCTTATACAAAGTTAAGCCACTGGTCCATCTAACTCAGTATTGTCAACACTGACTGGCAGCAGCTCACCAAGGTGAGCTCACCTAGCTCAATGCAGTCTTTCTCAGCTCTACCTAGAGATGCCAGGATTGAACCTGGGACCTTCTGCAGGGAAAGCAGATACTCTACCACTCAATTACAGCCCCGTAAAAACTATCCCATCTAATATCATTGAAGTCAGGGGGAGAATATATAGTCCATTTGTAACTATCCTTCCTATACCATTTGTGATTACCATATTTTCCTTCCAAGTCTGTTCTCTTCATTTCTAAATAATATTAGTTCCTAAGACTGATATATTTCATGCAATTCTTTGTAAAAAGTGCTTTCCCCACCTCCTTCTCATTTGGATCATTTTGAAAACTTCATCACATATGTTCACTTATGGTACTAGTGTTCTTTCTTTTGGACAGAGGTTTTCTCAGAGATGAGTAAAATTATAAGGCAGAGGTTAAGTTTGAGTCCAGATTTGGCATTACTAAATATATTTCCGGGGGTTAACTCAGAGTTGTCATTTAAGGAATTGACAGTATTTATGTTAACAGCTGCCAGATTGTCTATTCCACAACACTGGAAAAATAAAACTATGACTCCTAATACTTGTCATCAGCTCATGTGGCACATAGCTAAATTGGAAAAACTGGCCCATGCTTTCATCTTTGATTGGATCAGGCTAATCACGATGCTTTTTTAACCAAATGGTCTGATTTGATTTGATTTACAAATCAGGAAAACTTTGGTCATTCGCCACCTTCTGATTATATTATTATCTGGAAAAATTGTTAAATGAGGCTGCTGTGTCCATAAGTAAAAATTAGAGCTTATGCGACTTGTAAAAAGGGATATAACAGCTTGTGATGCTGCTTGTTCTATTTTAAATGACTGTATGTTTTGTGTTATGTTTACCCAATAAATGTAAGGGGGGAAAGAGAGGAAACAAATGATATCCTAGTGGTAATGTTTCTGAAGGGGTGCATTCTTTCTTTGCTTTTGAAATATGCTTTAAGGGGAATTAATTAATTAATAACCCATCTTTTCATATTCAGAAATTTTAAAAGAATACAGTAACATAAACACATCAAAGCATTATTTTTTTTTAAAAAAAGGAGACAGATCCTGCTGCTGCTGCTGCCCTGTACCTCTGCCCAATTCCACATGGAGTCTGCCTCTGCCATGCACCCCTGCCCCACAGCTGGCCAGTGTGCATGTGCAGGGGCCATTTGAGAAGTCAGTTTGAGAAGTCATGTTGGGGTTTTTTTTTTAACCAGGCTGGTCCCACAAGAGACTGCCGTGCATGTGCACAGGCCAACTGAGTGGCAGGGGCAAGGCATACAACAAGGGCAGACTCTGTAGGGAGTGGAGCAGCAGCCGGAGGACATTTTACCAAATTTTAAAGGTATAATCTGCTTCCTTGTTGTTCCTCCTGCCCAGCTGCCACTAGGAGCCACAGCTATTCATTGCAGGGGAAGGGTACCCCCATTTCTACACCCCACAGTATTTGGTGCCCTAGACAACCACCTAGGTCTGGTTAGTGCACAAGCCAGCACTGCATGCAGATGCTTCCACTCAGTGCTAAACCAAGTAACAGCAACCGTCCTTACACAGATGATCTGTGATCAGGAAAGCTGGTCTTGTGGTAGCAAGCATGAATTGCCCACTTTGCCAAGCAGATTCAACCATAGTTTGCATTTGAATGGGAGACTACATGTGTTGGCACTGTAAGCTATTCCCTTTAGGGGATGGGGCCGCTCTGGGAAGAGCATTTGCATGCATGTACGCAGAAGGTTCCAAGTTCCCTCCCTGGCGTCTCCAGATAGAGTTGAGATAGATTCCTGCCTGCAAACAGGGATGCATCTAGATAATTTGGGCACCCGGACCACCCAACCATAAGGTCCCTTGGCCCGCACAAGGCCTCCCAAAACCTCCTCACCAAACCTCCATTTTATTCTTTGGAGGTTCTTTAAATTATTAATGTGACTGGGGGGGAGCAGAGCAGTCCTTCTCCCCTCTGCCCCCCCTCCCCTGGCGGCGGCAGGAGCCGGAGCAATGCTGGGCCTATGACATCACAGGCTTGCAACGATCTCAACCATGCAGGCACACCTCGCAGTTGGAAAAAGATGCTGGCCCGAACAGATGGGGCCAGCGTCACTCCAGCCCCTGTCACTGCCTGGGGAGGGGAGAGAAGGACTGCTGCACTCCCCCCAACTGCAGCCAACCCTCAGCCACAGTAATACAATTTTTTTAATTAAAAAAACAGAGGTTTGGTGGGGCTGTTGTGGGGTGGCCTCCAGAGGCCCCAGCCCCAGGCATTTGGAGGGCCCCATGGACCTTGGAGGACTGAACTGGGTCCCCAAGGTCCAGGGCTTAGAGTGCCTCTGCCTGCAACCTTGTAGAAGCTGCTTCCAGTCTGTGTAGAGTCAGACAATACTGACCTAGATGCACCAATGGGCTCAGTATAAGGCAGTTTCCTATGCTCCTAGCTGTGAAACAGCAAAGACACCAATTACTGCTCCTGCACTACAGGTTGATCCACTGAATGAGGGTTGTCAGCAACTTTGATGTCATGATATCCCATGGATGCCTGGGCGTTAGCCAAACAAAATTCCTCCCCAAGGTGGTGTCACAGTTTTAACCTAATGTACCAGGTTGTTTCTTCTTGTATGACCATGTCAAACAAGGTCCTTTTCAAAACCCAAAAGCATGATGTGTGAAAAACTTTCTTGTCTAAAGTCTGTTAACACACTGAATAAATATTTTGATGATAAGAAAATATTTTGCTGCTTTAAAGAATCATGTTAAAGGCTTTAGGGTAAATCATTCACTCTAATGTTTCCTTTGATGTCCAACTATTTAATCACTTTATTTAAGCAAATAAAATATTGTAATATTATGTATGCATAGCTGGCTCATTATAAGCTGCATTCCTCTACAGTGACAATTACATGAGTTATGATCACTGCTACATTCATACACCGTTTATTTTTAGGAATTTTTTGAGGCATTTAGACTCTTAGGTGTGTTACGACCTTTCCTCATAATGAATCCCTATGAGGATTCATTATACACCAAAGAGTCTAAGCACTTCAAAAATTCTTTAAAAATAAACTAAGTACCCCATTGCATTGCTGGTTGGGGGGTAGTTAGCACCCAATATGCTCTATCCCCCAAGAAATCTCATCAGATTTGATTTTGCAGATTCGAGTTCAAATTGAATCTGACTGATTTGGTTCAAATTTGAATCGAATCACAAAACTTGAGTTGAATCGCAAAAAAACCCCTTGAATCGAATAGCAAAATCAATTCATGCACATCGCTAAGGGAAAGTACATTTTAAACAGAAGCGACAGATCTCAGCTTCCTGTGTATGTAATATGCCCCCTCTGGAGTGAAGAAGTGACAGAGCCTGTCCTCTGCTTCCATAGTCAAAGGTAAAGAAGGAGAAGGAGGAAGATGAGAGGGCAGAGAAGTGGGGTTCTAACACTTCTAGGTGTGTGTGTATGTGTCAGCCTCTTCCATGAGACAACCACACATTTTTTACAACACACATTGTTTAGGAATGTGTGGTGTGCATGGAATTACAGTCACAACACAATAGTCATGAGAGAACCTCTGGACTCTGCGTTTGTAAACAAACATATAGAATGCACTCAGCAGAAAGTAAGAGGAGTATCTGACCAAAAACAAACAAATGATATTTACATTGAGCTCCAGAGGACCACCAATAGCAGTGAAGCCTAAAGATACAATCCAGATAAACTTAAGCATTTTGGGTCCTGTGTAATTGTTCTAACTGAACAGCTGCCAAAGTATTTACTAAGAATGTTGCTGTGTCTTCTATTCCATGTCAACTAAAGGGCTCAGAGTATTTTATTTATTTATTTTTTAATTGCATCAGCAGCCAGCTAAGCATCAGAGAATGGAGCATGGGCGGCTGGGTTCAGAAATGTGCCAGGTCTGCACTGAACATAATAGAGGCTTTGACATCACTAGCCAGTTTCATTGTAAGAACAAGTCTGCTATGCAGTCTGCTCAAGAAGATGATGCAACGTGCCTCTTAATAGTGGCCACGGAAAACAGAGAGACCTGTCACATCTGCTTGATAGACTTTGATAATACTGTCATGTTTTGAAACAGAATTATGTTCTATGGAGATATAGCATTCTGTAGTTGGGATACATTGGATAACCCTATTCCCCCCCACCCCCAACTACTTTATTAAAACAAATTTACAATGCTAAACAATATTGAACCAAACACAAACAGCAAAACATAATACAACAAACCCCAATCATTCAATCCTTCCAAACTATAATATTGTCTGGGGTAGGAAAACAACCATAATTTTGTTTACATAGTTACATAATGTAATAAATAAATAATTGTTCCAATTCGTGAAAAGAATAAAATCTGACCAAATTACATAAAAAGCATTATTTGTAGTCTGGTTTGAACAGGACCGAATAACATGGGTTAACTTTTCTGAGATTGCGATATGCCATAGTGCTTGTACCAGATGTCCATCGACATGGTTTGATTTTTCCTATGTTTGGCTATAGCTAACCTGGCAGCAGTTACCATATACACAATTAATTTTTTTAATGTCACATCTGTATTTACCCCAGAACATACATTTACTAACAAAAGCTGGGGGCATTATCCTATTTCCTGGTTTGTAATGCTGCTCATCTCCATGAATACCTCTGCCCAAGAGGATGAGACCCTCGGACAGGTCCACTAAAGATGAAAATGGGTTCCCTTCATCCTGTATATGTCCAGCTAATCACAAGTTACATTGAACACATGTACAGCAGTACACTTCCTATGGGCTGGACCAAATGATACTGCCTGGGAGCAGAGACATGAACAGGAAAGGGCACACAAACAGTGCGCCAGTCAGGACAACCTGCACAGGCGTCCCAACCTCCTGATGTGTCCCTTAATTGCATGTGGGGGTTGTTCATCTGAACAGCCCCTAAAAAAGCACTCCAAATATTTAAGGGAGAGTGTCTAGATGTCAATGGACACTGTCTCAACAGGTGTGCTCTTGGCACACCCCTTCCTGTTCACTTGTGGTGCTAAGCTGTATCGTTTGAACCAGCCCTTCTCTACCTATATTTGAGAGGGTTTGCACCCAGGTGTACTTTTAAAATGAACACATGCACAGTCATTCACACATATGTACAAACATCTGAACACACATACAGTATAATTTTAACTTAATGGGACTTAATCTAGTCATGACTAAGTTGTCTCATTGATTTCTGTGATTCTTAGCCATGACTTAATCTGGAGGCTGCCCATTAGTAGTAATTTTTTTTAAATTCCCCTAGTGCAGGAAATCTGTCATTGTGTCCCACTTTTACTTGTGTGTGGCGGGGCAGGGGCAGGGGAGTAGAAGTGGCCCTCAGACATATAGGGCTGGTTCTCATGATCAAAGCAACTGGAAATCCAAAATTCCCATGGCACAAACACTCCCACAAAATATGAGAACCCGGAAAAAGTTGGTGATCTTCCATTGGCAGTGCACCAACATATTTACCTAGGATTGACAATCTGGTTCAAATCTAAGATTACCAGTCTTGGAGATTGAAGTGCACTGCAATCCTGAAGTGAGTGCACTACAAGAATCTCAGATTTCCAGTTAACTGAGATTGCTTTAATTATGAGAACCAGCCCGATGTTGTATGTGCATACAGTTGTCTGTACATATGTACATGTTTGTGTGTGAATGACTGTGCATGCATTCATTTTAAAAATGGACCTGGGTACAGGCCCCCTCAAATGCAAGATACAGATAAATATATTACTGTTTGTGTGTTGAACATAGCATATGAATAGGCCTATTATGCTCAGCACATATACAGTAGTACACTTCCTATCTGTACCTTGAGTTTGAGGAGGCCTATTCCCAGGCCATTTTTAAAATGAACATATGTACACAGGCATTAATATAATTCACAGGCAATATATGTACACAGGCATTAATATAATTAATATAATTCACAGGCATATGTGTGTGTATGGACAACTGTATATACATACAGCATAGTGTCTTAATAGGGCTACAGATCCCACCAGTTTAGCTTGTGGTCTTCAAACTGTGTATGAAAACTCACAGTACATACATATTCTTTCCCCTAAGATCTCCACACCCTTGTCTCTGTCTGTTATAGGAACCAAGTATAGTCTCTCTCAGAGAATTACACCCATATTTTTGCTGCAGAAATTAGTAACTAAGGGTCTAAGGATGGGTGGAGAACTATATGTAGCTATGAATTTCCTGTTTGGTATGATGTTTGTTTCAGAATTATACATGAAATGTGCCTATTCTCCCCCCACCCCCTTTGACTGGGATTTTTACTGCCCACATTTTCAATTTTCAGGAGTACACACTGCTGCTGCATTTTGGCTGGAAGCTCCTCCAACTTACTTGCTATTGTGAGAACCAGTCCTCTGTCTGTTTTTCTATTCATACTCATTTTCCCTTCCATCTTTCCCCCCTTTCTTTCCATTAGAAAATTCTGAGGATGCTTATGGATGGTCATGAGCTGCCTCCACCACTTGTGCAACAGGAAACAAAGCTTAGAATAAACCTTTGCTTACTGCTTCTTAAGGACCAGCTTCTCCAATTCAAGATATTAAGGTCATTCACACAATAAAAAACTGTGTTCAACCCAGATTTGGGAGATGTATGCGCTGCTCCCAAATTTTCGGTTGTGTGGAAGCAAGGTAGGAGGACAACCTGGATAGAAGTGATTGTGTGGAAGCAAGGAAAAAGGAAAAGCTACCCTGGTTATCCTCCTACCTTGCTTCCACACAACCAAAAATTGGGAGCACACACAGCTCTCAAACCCAGGTAGAACAGTTTTTGGTTATGTGAATGACCTCACTGACTGCAGTATTGTGTACTACTTCTTTAAGCAGCAAGCACAAAATGGGTGAGTTCACACATAAAATGCAACCTATTTGCAAAGTAATTAGGTAATTAACTAATTTGTGACTGTCTGAACCCACACCAAGGCAGGAGCCTGAGGTTTATATGGGGCCTTAAACCAAGATACGTCAACAAGATTTGAAGTTGGCTTGCCAAAGTAAGTATACTGCTCCCACTGAGGTGTCTGCTATGTCTGAACCCATGATCTTCTTGAACCTCTGATTCATTCCAGGTGAACCTGCCCTCTTGGCCCACGGGACCAATGGCTGCAAGGTGGCACAAGGCAGGCTGGGATAGCATCCAGGAGGCCTAGCCAGGGGGCTTACCTCTGGTTCAACTCAGCTCCTTCCAACAAAACCAAGATATGTGATATCCTCCATATCTCAGGGTTCAGGAACTGCAGGTTGCTTACCTGTAACTGTAGTTCTTCTGGTGGTCATCTGTCCAGTCACACAGATGGGCTTCACGCCTGCATGAAGAAGCATCCAGAAAAAACTCACAAGCTCTTCTTTCTGTCTCTCCAGACAGGTAGCTAGGCTCCTCCCACTAGGTCATGTGGTCCGCACCCTTCTCCTCAGTTCTTGAGTCTGCCGCCACAGGCTCTGCAGCGGGGAAGGATGGGTGGGTGTGTAACTAGACAGATGACCACCAGAAGAACTACAGTTACAGGTAAGCAATCTGCAGTTCTTCTAAGTCGTCTCTGTCCATCACACAGGTGGGCACATCGCAAGCTCCCAAAAACATTAGGAGGAGGGAAGCAGAGCCCAGTGACCTGTGGTTAGAGTATAAACATATCACACCCAATATAGAGGATCAGAGATAAATGTTATGTCCTCAGCAACAAGAGGAAAAACTTGATTGAGAACCAACAAACAAAGAACCCAGATGTAAAGATACATTTTCTACTGAAACAAGGCTTGCAAGACCAATTTTCCAAAGGCCATGTCATTACAGGCCCTGACATCCAAAGCATAATGTTTTATAAAGAATGAAGGTGACGCCCACATCGCAGCCTGACAGATGGAATCCAGTGGGAGTCTACGGTCAAAGGCTGTGGAGGTAGCTACGGCTCTAGTGGAATGAGCCTTCAATCCTTTTGGTGGTTCCATCCCCGCCACCTAATAAGCCAGTCTAATGGCATGCACCATCCAGGTGGAAATAGACTGGGACGATGTCTGCTGGCCTTTATGTGGAGCACCATATGCACAAACTAGTCTGTAGTGGATCTAAAAGGTGCTGTGCATTGGATATAAAATGCCAGGGCCCTCTTAACATCTAATGTGTGCCATCCATGTTCCTCTTCCGAATTTGGGTTGGAGAAGAAAACCGGCAAGGAGATGGACTGTGACCTGTGAAAAGTTTAGACCACCTTAGGTAAGAAAGAGACATCAGCTCTCAAAACCACCTTTTCCCTCTGGAAAATTAGATAAGGGGGATCAGAGCGCAGGGCCCGGAGTTCTCCCACCCTCTGTGCTGATGTAATTGCAACCAAACACACAGTTTTAAGAGTCAACAAAAAAGGTCACACGTCTCCATAGTTTCAAACGGTCTCCCCATGAGGGCAGATAGAATATTGGCAGGTCCCATGAAGGTACCATAGACAGTGTGTCTGGGTGGAGGTAGGCCAAACCTTTCAAGAACTGTTTAACATCTGGTAGGACAAACAGTGGGGGGGACGATGGAGGGGCAGTTCGAAAGGCAGATATGGCAGCTAGGTGGACCCAGGTTGATGACATTGACAATCCAGATTTTTTAAGTTCCAGTAAGTGTGGCAGGACAACTGGCACTGGCACGGTGGAGGGATTGGCATAAGAGGTAGATTTAACAAATTCTGAAAAGCATTTCCATTTTGCCCTATACGAGGACAAGGTGGATGATTTCCTACATGCTGCAAGGACCTCCCTCAACTCCACAGGCCAGGCACCTGGATTCACCACGCTGTCAGCTGCAGGCTCTGCAAGTCCGGATGGAGTCCCCTCCCGCCCTGCTGCGATAACAACATTGGAAGGAGTGGGAGCCAGATATAACGCTGCCTGGACAGATGGAGCAGACGCAGAAACCAAGGGCGTCGCGGCCACCACAGAACCACCAAGATGCAATCTGCTTTCTTGTTCTCCAATTTCTGTAGAATTCATGGAAGCCAGGGGACCAGCGGAAACAGGTAAGTGAAGATGCCCAACCATAAAATTGCCAGAGCATCGCCCAATGAGTTCTTTCCTATCCCTGCCCTGGAGTAGTATAAAGGGCATTGAAAATTGTCCTCGCTTGCAAACAAGTCTATGCAAGGTTTTCCCCACTTTTGAAAGATGTCTTGAACAACATCCATTTGCAACCTCCATTTGTGTGAAAGTGACTGCCTTCTGCTCAAGCTGTCTGCAAGTGTGTTGTTCAGTCCCTTGATATGCACCACAGACAGATGAACGTGGCGTTGCAATGCCCAGTGCCATAGATCCAGTGCCAAAGGAAGCAAGGTCCGTGAGCCACTCCTTGGCAATTTATATAGGTCTTCGTAGTGGTAATCCGAATGTGTTGGCCTCTCACTTCTGGAAGGAAGCCCTTCAGAGCTCTGAACATTGCCAGAAGTTCTAGGTAATTGATGTGATGTCTTGCCTCCATCCTGGACCAATACCCATTCAGGTGAAGTCCTTGGAGATGAGCACCCCGTCCCCAACCCTCTTCGGAAGCATCCACTATATGTGCCTGAGGATCGATGGCCTTGAAGGGAGCAGACTGAAGAAGGTTCTGCTCTGAAGTCCACCAAGAGAGGGCACATTGTACATGTCTTGGGAGGTCTAGGACCCTGGAATTAGGATGCCTCATTGGGTGAAAAATGTCCAAGAACCAACTCTGTAAGGCTCTCAAATGCAGTCTGGCCATAGGCAAGACATCAGTGGTTGACGCCATTAGTCTTAGCATACGTTGAATCTGGTGTGCCATGTGGGTAGTAGACCCTCATAGTTGGAGGACGAGATCTTTTATTTGCTGGATACGGTCCTCTGGTAAGCTGACCACGCCCTCGACTGAGTCGAACAGCACACCTAAGAACTTTATCCTGCACGTGGGAGTTAATTGTGACTTTTTGTAGTTTACATTTAGACCTAAGTGTCGCAAAAGTGTGATCGTTTCTGCAAGGTCCCTTTGAAGATGATCTGGTGACACAGCTGCCAACATCCAATTGTCTAAATACGGAAAAATCTGAATCCCTCTCTCTTGTAAGTGTCTCACAACAATCGCCATGCACTTTGTGAATACCTCAGGACCGAGGATAGTCCCAAGGGCATGTCCTTGAACTGGAACGCATTTTCGCCGACCTGAAAATGCAGATATTGCCTGTGTTGAGGATCGATGGAAATATGATAGTAGGGATCCTCCAGATCTATGGATATGAACCACATCCCTTTTGATAGGAGTGCCTATCAAAATATGAAATATGATAGTAGGCATTCTCCAGATCTATGGATATGAACCACATCCCTTTTTATAGGAGTGCCATAATTTCTGAAAAAGTGAGCATTCTGAAGTGCTTGTACTGCACATAGGAATTGAGGAGTCTCAGGTCCAAAATGGGTTGCAGGCCTCCGTCCCACTTCAGTATGGTAACGTACGGGATGGGGGGGAAGACCATCCTCTTTGTGAGAAGCGACTGGTTCTATAGCCCCCTTTTGAAGGAGAGTTTCAATCTCCCCTTGAAGGATGGCATTCCAGGGTGTGGTTCTTCTCCCAGAATCTTGAGGTCATTCCATGAATTCTATGCCGTATCCTAGATGAATGATGGTGAACCCAATCATCAGAACCCAGTCATCTGACATGATGCTCTCCCACTGTTCCAGGTAAGGTCTCAAACGTGTCCCTATCCAGGAATAGTCATGCTCTTTTTTGAAAGGTAGAATGCTTGGACTTTTGCTGAGAAGCCTTGTAGACTGAGAAAGGTCGCACCTTATGCTGCAGGTTGTACTGAGGGTATCTGGGCTGACGAAAAGGCTGGTCGTAATTCTGAGACAAAGAGAAATGTGAAGAGAAAGACTTCTGCAGGCAATGAGACTTATTAAATCTGGAGTTAGACTATGAGTATAAGCTCATGGACGTGGCTGTATTCCTCATCTTATGGATGCATTCCATCGTCTCATCCAAACTTCCAAACAAGGCTAAGCCATCAAAGGGCAGGACCTCAATACGAGTTCTAGCTTCAGGGTTTAAGTCAGAAGAGCGCAGCCATGCATGTCTGCACAGCAAAATCATTCCTGCCAGTGCCCTGGCAGCACAGTCAGTGGAATGCCGGGAGGTATGTTGCAGTTGTTTACTGAGAGCAAAACCTTCATGCTGTAAAGAAAGGATTGCGTTCTTCTCAGTCTGTGGGAGGTTCTCCAAATGTTGGGTAAGCCGTTTCCAGAGCAGTTAGTTGTAGTGAGACATACACGCCTGATATTTTGCTTTCTTAATTTGCATGGTAGAGCTTAATTTGCAGGGTAGGTGCCCTTTGGGCATTCTTGGGGCATTTGTGCAGCTGGGCAACTGAACAGGGGGTGGGAGCAGGAGCCTGGCATCCGCCATCAGAGCCCACAGGAGGCACGGACGAGGTCAGCCCAGGAAACCACTGACATCAGTGTGCAGCAGGCAACAGTGGAGTTGACAGGGGGGTAGAAACTGAGGCAGAGGGGGTCACTGACGGAGTCCCAGGCCCTCCTGGTGGGATAGTCACCGCCTCAGTGCCCGAGCTATCAGTAGATGATGCTGGAGGATTGGCAGGTTTCTCCATAGTGACCCGGGCTGACAGGGCACGCTCCCCAAGTAGAGGTGGAGTCTAGAGGCCCTGTTTCTTCATGCCTGTCTAGAGAAATTCTGGCAGTGAACACAAGCAGAAGTCAGGTGAGTCTCACCCAAACAAAAAAGGCAGAAATTGTGGCTGTCTTAAGAGGGGATAGAGGACCAGCATAGGGGCAAAACCTTTACCCGAATAAAACTAAAAGGCACAAAAGGTGAAAGCAGTGAGTACAAGAGTAGGAAAAGGGAGAGAATAAAACTAAAAGCAAAATTAAGGTTTTCTAATTATTTCTTACAGAAGGGCTTGTAAGGTTCCCAGAGATTATTCTCCTTTGGCGGAAGAAAAAGAACTGAGGAGGAGGGTGAGGAGCACATGACCTAGGTGCCAAGTGGGAGGAGCCTAGCTACCAGTCAGGAGAGACAGAAAGAAAAACATTTGAGGTTTTTCCGGATGCTTCTTCATGCAGGCATAAAGCCCACCTGTGTGATGGATAGAGACCACTTAGAAGAACCTCAGGTTCCATGTTATATATGAACCTGACCACTGTCTCAAGATGAGGCCGGCCACGTGAGAAAATAGAAGTTTCACTTTTTCAGCAAAGTGAGCAGAGGTCTGAACAGTCTTAGGCCCAGATGGATCAATAACCAGGGAATTCTAGGAAGTTCGGCTTTTAGCCATCTAAGTTTTTTTCTGCGCAAGGCCTTTCCAGAGGGTTGTGAGCATAAATAGATATTAGAAGTCTAATTCATGCCACTGTTCTCACATACCTCATATTCATGAAACTTTGAGCTGGAAAACATATTCATAACTCTAGATTTGGATACAGCCAGGTATGGCCTGACTAAAGCTACCATCCCCTGCAACTTGCCAATGGTACATTTCTTCTCTACAAGTCCATTCCTTTAGACTTTTACCCAAATGCCCCAAACTACTGGAACCATATTGGAAAAAAATAATTTTATTCATGGAAGTACATAAATGTGTTTCTTTACAAAACATTACAAATTAACATAACTTTTTGAAATACATAGAAGTGCAGTTTCCTGTGGATTTCAAGTGAATGCTAATATTTCTGCCCTGACAATCAAAATGTATGCTGACTGCTTTTCAGATAAGTCATGAATACTCCTCCTCATGCACAGATGTTGGCCAGTTCACCCAAACCCAGGATTAAATATGTTGGCATCACTAGCCCTATTCACACATAATGTTCAACGCAGGAACAGTCTGGGTATACCATATAGACATAGTTATTCACAAGTTATGTTGAATGCAGGTACAGAAGTACACTTCGTTTTTGCATCCTACATTTCAGGGTCCCTGTGCCCAGGTCCATCTTTAATATGAACACAGGTATAGTCATCCAGCCGAGAACATGTACATGTGTACTATACAGAAACCTGGACCTATGTACAACATAATATCTGAACAGGGCTACAGTTTCTATTCCAAAAGCTTCCCACTTAAGCACGTAGTCACTGCATCCCATGATCCACAGGAACAGCATCTTCAAGTCATATCGATTCTACATTCATTAAGACAATTTACAAGCATAACCATAAAAACAAATATAAAAAGTTCTCAGATTTTCTCAGCAGATTCTGCCTGAGGTAAGGAGGAGACAGAGAGTAGAAAAGAGCAAGCCTAAACAATGAGCACTTTCTCACGATCTGTGAGAAAAGGCTTGGGGTGTGTGGGGAGGAAAGCTTTAAACCTTACCTCCCCCAGACAACTGCCCCGTCCAGCTGGGTGTGCGGATCGCATGCCCACACAGGCTCCTCCCAGCAGCGGTGGAGAGTCGGGGGTGGGACATGTTGTCCCACACACACCTCAGAAATCCCATAATGCACCACACGAGTGTCTCCCTGCCTCGGTTACAAGTAGCCAGGGCTGGCAGACAATCAACAAAATGGGGCCAAGAGAGCACGTGCTCCCTTAACCTCATTTTGGAGGCGGGCTCCAGAGGCAGGTTTGCTGCAGCACAGCTACTGACAGTTCACATGAGCAGCAAAAGTAAGGCTGAGGTAGCCAAATTCGATCTTTGCTGCATGTGTGAACAGACTCAATGAATTGCCCAATGAATGATTTTGTTAAAGGGACCATTCCCAGACTAACAATGTAGTTGAGAAGGAAGGTCAGACAGTCAAAGGAAAGTGAATTTTCCACCATGGCCCGAACGTTCATCAAATCCAAAAGTGACAGATGAGAGAAGAGAGAATAATTTCAGAGTCAAGTGTACCATACCTAGACAATTAGTTTGCTCCTAATTAAAAGCAGGAAATTGCAAATACTCTGGTATGATATTAGGTTAAAAGGGTAATTTTTTATTTTGTTAGAACTCAGGTCACTTGATAGTTTAAAGCTGAAAATTAAACTCAGATGTTCTTGTTGCCCAGAATGAGTTAAACTCCAAACAAGAGCTAGCTTAGCTTTGCCCAAGTGTTATCATAGGAGGCTCAGCTAACAACAAAGCCTTGTTTTTCACTGGGTTGGTTTACAAGTCCTCTCACACAATGAGGGTTTTCTTGCCTCCAGCTTTCCATGACAGCCCCCTGCTTTCCATGACAGCCCCCTCTCAGCTCACCCCCCACCAAAGCTGAGAGTTAGAAAAGTTGGGATGTAGTGTGCAGAACTGAAGGATGGCCAAAAATTGCTGACACATCCGTCACACCCCTGTGGACACCCCTTCTGACACACCCCTGTGGTTTGTCAACATAGATCTTAAATACTGGACTGGCAGCACCAATAGAGCCAGCATAGCATAGTGGTTAGAGTGTTGGACTAGGACCAGGAAGACCCAAGTTCGAATCCCCATTCAGCCATGAAACTCACTGGGTGACTCAGGGCCAGTCATGTATCTCTCAGCCTAACCAACTTCACGGGGTTTTGTGAGGATAAAAATAACCATGTAGAATGCTCTGAGCTCCTAGGAGGAAGAGCGGGATATAAATGTAAAAAATAAATACATAAATAAACAGATTATTCCCACGCTCAGGGTTGGCCCATCCACTAGGCAGACCTAGATGGGCACCAATTTGAGCGGGAAGCTACATGCCTCCCTTTTTCTCTCCAAGCAATTACTGACATATCTGATTTGCTGGGGTCGCCCACCCACTTTCCTCCCCTGAGGGGAGTGGTGGAGTGCATGGGGAGAAAGAATGAGCAAAGCCAACTTTGCCTTGCTTTGCTCTCCCATCCCAGCAAATGAGCAGTCTGTATGGCTCAAATTAAAGTCGGGGCTCTGCACTTTTTGGCTGGGGGTGTGCCTAGACAAACGTCATGTAGGGTGTCAGAAACCCTAACCCTGCCCATGCTCCATCCTCTGGGGCCTTTTCTGTATACAGGTGGGAAAGTTAGAAAAGGGAAGAGTAAACAGTTTATTTGTATATGGATGTGTCCAGTGCAGTCTCAAGGGAATTTATTTGTGTAACTTACATTCACATAAAAGGATACTTTGCAGGCTCATTATTCTCTTACGTGTATCCTTCATGAAGTACTGCAATCCATTCACGTTTTGGTTTCCAAGGAAATGCTCATTTCCTACTGTCATTTTTTAACTTGCGCCGGTTTAAACCCAAACTCAGTGCTTTCAAAATAGTGTCCTTGTTATTCAGTACATTATAGCAACTTAATTCTACCAGCCTGTCAAAGTCATGTGACTCAAAGGTGAAGTTTAGTGTCCGATATGGCGAGTCTTTCCCCTCAATTGCAAAATCACCAAAAGATCTCTCTTCTTCCGATTCACGCTCTATTCCTGCATCCAGAGGAGGGATGGAGAAAATAAGATACATTGTGTGAGTGCCTTCCTTCATACTTATTCTTTATATTTATACTTACCAGAATCAGAGCAACTAAGGAAGTAACCCAATATTCAGTTCAATTTACCTCAGAACAGGAGTAAATGTTATACATGCCATGAAGCTGCCACCACAGATATCATCCCCATGATATAAGTAATTTGAGAGGAAACACATTTTACTGTAGTACATTATATGTAGAATTTATTTATAGAAGTTACATCGTGAAAAATTCAAAATTAATTATTCCTGTGCTCCCAAATTTTCAAGCAAGTCTGTACTTACTTTATAAGACATTTTTATTTGGGTTATTTTGTAGGAAAAACATTACTGGGTGCCTCAACTTACCAGTCTGGTTACCAAAAAAAAAAAAGATCTGGGATTTTTGTGGGGTTGTTTTTTTTAACAATACATGAATATTGATACCATCAGGACATCCCATTAGTTAAATATAAATTACTAAAGTGTCAAATCAGATCTCCAGCATGCATGACAGAACTGGTTGGTAGGGCAGAGACTTGTTCATACTGGAGTTACTAATTTTCTTTTGAGATTTGCCAGCTCCACTACTTAAAACAGACTGCTCTGAAGACATCCAGTTAATCTCTGTACTTCTTAGGTAAGCTTTTTATGTTTGTTCTATGAATAGTCCTGACTCTTAGGGTTAATGCTATCTGTTTTATTATTGTTTCATTGCTTTATGCATTATTTTAATTTTGTACCTCACATAGAGAATTTCAGTTGAAAAGCAGGTTATACATTGTATAAATAAATAATAAAATAGCTCTCTTTGCCCAAACAGAAAGTTTCTGCTGTTCTGTACAACAGTCTAAGGACCACACCAAAATCTGAGTGCAAAATAGTTTAGTCAATCCAACATTTTGCCTGAGAACACCAACCATCAATGTACTTTTAAAAGCAGGATATTTAAGCATACATCCTTACCTGGTGCTTTGTATTTGTGGAATGTGTCATTAATCAGAGGGAAGTGAAGAATTATGGGAGCCTTTGGATTCTCAGCATCCATAAACATGTAACACTCCTTAGGATTTTCTTCATCCTCTTTGTTCAACACAATTTGTGGGAAGGGAATTTCCCGTTCTTTGCAGTACTTCTGAGTCAGCTGTAAAACCTACAACCAGAGGGGGGAGTAAATAAGACCAAGCAATCATTTGATAGGTATCTGAATATATACAGACTTTTCTCTACTACTAGCACAGTACACTTTTGCCTCAGTCAACTCCCAAAGGAGCTTTGGAAATAAATAATGGAAAAGTGTTTGAACATAACCTATTGCTTCTGTGCATCTGTCTGTCAGATTTTCTTTCCAAGCACGCAACCAACTTTCACAGGGTTGTTCTACCTAGATTAAATTAGCTTATTCAATGTTATTTATTCAATGCAGTTTAAAAATGAGATTCAGCTAAAGATCAGTTATCTGAATGGAAGAACAACTGTGTCAATAAAGATGACCCCTGCTAACTAGGCAAAGAGGCACCTTTTCAACATGGTGCTTTTCTTTATTTAGCAGGGGGAGAGTAACTGGCCCTATCCACACCCAGCACTGTACCTCCAGTGACCGTTGCTGGTGTCTATCTTAGGTTTCTTTTTAGATTGTGAGCCCTTCAGAGACAGGGCTCCATCTTATTTATGTATTTGTTATTTCTCTATGTAAATCGCTTTAGGGACTTTTGTTGAAAAGCAGTGTATAAATATTTTTTGTTGTTGTTGTTGTTGTAAAGATCAAGGATAGCCAACTGTTTAAACCTTGGAAGCCTTGTTCTTTAGCAGCTGGCTACTCAGAGGCTGGCTAATTAGAAGTAGCAATCACTGTTGCTGCCAGCTAATGTAAGGGAAGGCAAAAGCCCCTTAGCTTCCTTCCTGAGGGCATCATTTTCTCCTATAGGCTATACAATCTCAGTGTATTGAGAGGCAAGGAGGCTGATGCTATTGAGATCCTTGCCCTCATTGATCTGTCCAAATTAAAATTTACACTGACTGGCAATGGCTCTCTGGCATCTCAAATTAGGTCTTTTCCAGCCCTACCTGCAAATGCCAGGAATTGCACCCGGTATTTATTTATTTATTTACCGTATTTGATTTCTTCGATTTCTATACCACCCTTCCAAAAATGGCTCAGGGCGGTTTACACAGAGAAATAACAAATAAATAAGATGGATCCCTGTCCCCAAAGGGCTCACAATCTAAAAAACAAACAAACATGATAGACACCAGCAACAGTCACTGGAGGTACTGTGCTGGGAGTGAAGAGGGCCAGTTACTCTCCCCCTGCTAAATAAAGAGAATCACCACATTAAAAGATGCCTCTTTGCCAAGTTAGCAGGGGCTAGTATGTTGTGCATGTGAAACAGGTGCTCTACCACTGAGCTATTACCTCAGGCCCACCTGTTAAACCCTGTGGGTCAGAATCAGGGCCCTTTATACCACAGGGCTGCTGTTCAGAGGAGAGAACTGCATGCACTTATAGCTAGAACTAGGAATGTGCACGAAACCTGATTCGGACACCGAATCGCAGTACATCCCTTTAACAAGGAAGGATTACACACCCCTTTAAAATGGAGAAGAACAGGTCCATACTACTACTCCGCCACTCACCACCACTTAATTAATTGCTATGCCCCACCTCAGCTATCATCACACGCTGGCAGTACTCTTCCCTAGCTGCCCCTGCATGACGCCAGCACGGACATGGTCTTAATGCATATGCGGCAGCTATTTGCAACCACATGCGGAGGCCATGTGCATGCAGACGATGCACAGGGGCAGCTGGGGGAAAGTGTCATCGGCACACAATGACAACCGGGGGGATGCCACGATTAAGGAAGTGGTGGTGAGCGGCACAGGAGCAGGTATGGACCTGCTCTCCTCCTTGTTAAAGGAATGTGCTGTGATTTGGTTTCTGAAGTGTGTTTTGTGCATATCCCTAGCTAGGAAAACCACACCACAGCCCATAATTCTCTTGTCTGTGAAGTTTGGTGATACCAGAGGACCAAACTGGTGCTACTGATTTGATAGAAAACTCTCTGGTGCACTTCCTTTCCTCATTCTGGGCCACCAGCCTACGGACCTTCAGTCTCCACTCAGTCTTCAAGATCAAGGTACTGAATGGTTAAGGAGGGAAGTGGGCAGTCCTATCCCTGTTCTGCTAGGTTGATTCCACAACTGTTGCAAATCAGTGGATAGCTCCACACTCCTCCTACATCTTGGGCTTGATCTGGGACATACAGAGATGTTCCTAACAGCTCTCAGAGTGCAGGAACTCCTGTGAAACCTCTGTGTCTTACTCCTCCACACAAACTCAGTTTGTGCTCTATAATGACTATGGTGGTGTTCTGACTAGTTCTGCCCTTTTTTCTCTCACCTCAAATGGTGCTTCCCAAGAGTTATTGAATGACAGGATGATATCAACATCTCTTTCCGGCTGAAGCACCAAGGGAAAAGGAGAATTGATAGAAAAGCCACCATCCACTAGATAAAGATTCTCTTCCATTGGAGTCAGCATATTAGGAAAAGCATCTAGATGGGTCCCTAAAGTAAAACATTAACAGTTAAAATACATTTGCACTTTTCTTCAAGTGGCAAAATAAAAGTAACCAAGCCTTCAGTGAAATCTAAAATATCTTATAAATGAAAGTATTGTACTAAAGGAGAAAAACCATGTTTGTAGATGTATATTTACAATACCTCACTGTGGAGATCTACCTTATTGTCCAATCATATATATTTCCCCCACTATGAATGGATTTCATGTACTGATTTAAAGACCCTGGGAACTGTCAGGTTTTTCTAAAAAGAGAAATGGCGGGTGGGGGAGAGAGAATTACCTTTCCAAACCACAAATTTATTGAGGCTGACATAATCCCTATGAAGGTACAAGCCTTGCATGTAATTAAAGGTTTCCCCAGCAGTAACACGGGACTTGAAGAAGTCCTGGAAAATTTGTATCAAGGGTCCACCTGGTATAACTAGACGTGTTTTCAACCTCATAGGGTCCCGGAGATGGAATCGTCGACAATCATCTATAATCATAAACCATGTTAAATATGTAAATTTGATTATTATTGTTATTATTTATAAAGCATTATCTATGTGTATAGCTCTTGACATAGAGCAAAAATATAAAAATCCAATATAGGCTGCGAGGCATCCATCACTTGTGGAGAATTAAGACATTTCAGTAAGCATGAAAACTATCAACATTGTGTGTCACTTTGTAACCATGTGTACAAGTTCTCAATATGAGATACAGGCACCGCCTAAGTTACAAACATCCAACTTACAAACAACCACACTGACGAACAAAGCTCCATAACATATTACATTAAGGAAGTCCTCTACTTAAAAATGCCAACCCATAGATACAGTACAAAAAGGTCACCACTCTTGGGAACTATATGCGTTCCAAATTATGAACATCTGACTTACAAACGAACTTTTGGAACATGATGAGGTTGTTCACACGACCGGGCAGGGCAGCAGGCAGGTGGGAGGGAAGGCTGGTTAAATTCACCTTCCCCCCCACCTCAGACAAGCGCTGGACTCTTGCTTAGTGTGTGTACTGCACTGCCAGACTATCAACACTGAGTGGTGCAGCACGGAGCTCTCAAGACTGGGATGCATCATCCCAGTCTTCAGATATCCCACAATGCACCACGGAGCATGTGTGATGCATTGAGGGATTCCTCCATCTCTGTGTCCACTAGGGCTGAACATAGCTCCAGCGAACACATGATCCCAGAGCTTAACCTCGAGCCCTTAACTCCGGCTAAGAGCTGGGTTTCAAATGGCCAGCTGGGTTTCAACTGGGCTTCCCTAGCCTGGGTCAGGGTGTGCGTAACAGGTTCAATCTGTTGTAAGCACTGTTCCCTCTAAGGTACCTGTGTGCACAAGCACGTACAAACCCCCAGGCCACCACGCAGCAGTTTCTGGCGAGCAGTTTCTGCTGAGCCCACCACCACCACCCAACAGCCTGGCACCCCATTTCCCCCTCACCCCAGCATTGCCCCGTTTCCCCCCTCCCCAGTTGGGCCACCATTGCCTCCTCCCCACTTCCTGGCCAGGCCTCCTCCTCTAGTTCCAGCTGCAGATCTCGCAAAACGTCCGTCAAGATCTGCAAGTGGAGCCAGAGTAGGATGGGAGGCAGTGGTTCCCCCCGGCAGCTCCCAGAGGACTGAGGGAGGATGATGGGAGGCAGCATTGGCTCCCTGCGACAGCTGGAGAAACTGCACATGGAAGTAGGTGTAATGGCAATGTCTATTGCCCTGTTGTCACCAACATACCTGCTGCAGTCTCACCTTTGCTAGGCACAGGTTCAACATGCCCTGGCAGCCCCACCACCGCCGCAACCCAAATATTTGCATGATGTATTGATAGTGTGTGTGTGTGTGTGTGTGTGTGTGTGTGTGAGAGAGAGAGAGAGAGCGAGAGAGAGAGAGAGAGAGAGAGAGAGAGAGAGAGAGAGAGAGCGCAGAGGCGTAACTAGGGAAAACGGCGCCCGGGGCAAGCACTGAAATGGCGCCCCCCCCGCCCCCCCCCAACATACTACATTATACTACATTTCCTCACAAGTGCCCGCCGCCGCCGCCAAGCCAGGCCACTGACTGGCCACCAGGCGCCAGCAAAGCAATGGGGGGGGCGCAGGCGGCGCAGAAGGGACCGCTCATGGGGAAGGGGGCACCGACGCGCTCCCTTGACTGCTGCAGCGCTGCTGGACTGAGCAGGAAACATTTGTATTAACAAAAAAATTTTAAAAATTAAAAAACAATTTGGTCATGGCGGCACCCCCCACGTGACCAGAAAAGATGGCGCCCGGGGCACGTGCCCCCCCTGCCCCCCCTATAGTTACGCCTCTGAGAGAGAGAGAGAGAGAGAGAGAGAGAGTTTGTTATGTGCATGCACTGCCTTTATACTGCAGCCCAGAACAAAACTCTTTCCGCTCACTGATAATCAAAATTAGAGGGAACACTGGTTGTAAGTTAGAGACTTCCTGTATTTTATTTTGCAGTTATTTTTGCCATCAGAAATATTAAGATGACTGACATTTTTTCCCCTTTGAATATGTAATAAGATAATGAATGAAGCTCAAATTTTGATTTTCACTGTCAATCCTCTTACCCAATGACACTCAAGGCTTCACTGCTTATAAGTAATCATTTCAGACTTCCAGCAATGTAAATATAATATGCTACCATGTGATGTTACTGATAGCTCTCTATATACCATATATATTATTAATTCTCATATGGATTTTGGGGTGGATTTCCACCCCTAGATGCATAAAGGTGCATAAATAAGCCAACCACTCCACTCCCAACTATCCTTTTCTTATCAAACCCTTATCTGCACTCTGGTACACGATATATCCACATAACCCTCACCAGTTATGATATTTATGTTATTAATAAAAATATTACACAGGGTGGAAAACTTTCCCAAAATGAACAGGCGTCATATGGTGGGGTAGTTTCTATCCCATTCCCATTTTAAGTCAACTGGGAGAACAATCACCCCAGAAATAAATGGATTTTCTATGGTGGGTTGGAATCTATCCCATGCCCATGTTAAGCCCTTTGGGATGGAGGAGAACACCCTGTTTCTCTTTGGAAACTTCATTTCCATTGATGATGATAGTGTATCAAAACCATTCTGACTGTGTAGTTCTGGGCTCTCAAATCACAATGTCAGACCTAGCGTTTAGAACAAGTAAAGCACTTGGAAGCATCTGACCTTGCAGAAGCAGGGATTTTAGCCAGCACAACAAAGCCAAAGGGATCACAACAGCAGCAACCACAACAACATGTCAGTTTCACTAACACTGGAATCAGTGGATAAACCATCCACAATATATCTCTGGTCTTTCCCCATTTCTTCTAGTGGGATACAGCCCAGAAATGGAGGGTTGTGGTTGGAACTTGGTTCCAGGTGGAGAGAGCAAGAAGACATAGAAGTGGGATGCATTGCACTGAACAGTCTACTAAACCTCACTCACTTGCCAGTGCAGGTACTCAGATAATGGGCTACATGAGAAATAGAAATAACAAAAGGTGGCCTACAACCAGGCTATCACTTGCCCACTGCACTGTGGTGAGGTGGGGTTGGGGACTCTGGTGAGAGGCCAGACCAACAGAAGTTTAGTCCAGCAGGAGGAGGCAATAAGTGAATCAACTCTCTCCCCTGCAATCTGAGAGAAAGAGAGAGAAAACCCACATCATGCACCCTGAAGGAAGAGTCCAAATACTGCCTGAAGTCCTGGAGAGCCACTGCCAGTCAGAGTAGACAATACTGCTCTAGGTGGACCAATGGTGTCCAACCCAGTAGGCAGCAGCTTCCAATGCTCCGATGGAAGTACCTTGACCTAACAGAACTGAAGGAGTATCTTGGCCTGATATCCCTGACTGGTGTGTTTCATGCCGATCAGGAAGCACTGCAGGGACTGTAGGCAGTATATTTGAGGGCCTCCTATTTCTGTGCCATGATGCAGCAGAGATGATTTGAGGACATCACAAGTAATTTAAGGTTCCGTGACAAAGCCACATGACCATGCTGGCAACCATTAGAAAAATCTGGACCTTGTTTGTGCAGGAGTTGCAGCACAGCTACATGGCCAGCCATTGATGAGCAACTGTTAGGTTTCCGAGGCACTGTCCCGTCTGGCAACACATACCAAGCAAGCCAAATAAGTATGGTTTGAAGATATGGTTGTGCTGTGATGCAAAAACACCGTAACTACTGACAGGAGATACTGAACTTGGGAAGCAAGCTGGAGGACTACTACAAAGACAAGTAGGCTTGCCGGTTTGCAGCAATGTGTACGGCCATGGAGCAACTCTTGGGGCTGCTTCAGGTGAATGGCCCCTCTACATGCACTCCAAAACCTTGTTGAAGCACACGTAAACGGAGCATTGGTGTTCACTTACCGTGAAGGCTCCTTCTGGTTCTTGATGCCAGGGACATCTCTGGGTTATCCTTTCCCACCAGCTCCAAGCAGGACAGATACTGTGAAAAAACAAACAGAAAGTGCCCGCCCACTTGGGGCTGCAGAGGATAACCCCGCCCCAGTTCTCTGTTCGAGCGAGGTATTAGCAACACATAAACTGAACATGTAACCGGTTAAGACCAAAGACAACAAATAGAACTGTAACGGAGAGGTACCGTTTAGTAAGGAGAGACACGTGTTTATCCTGTCTAAGAGATAGGGACGAACCTTCCATCCGACGGGACCAGGCAGAGCGTACCACTGGGTGGGTCGAGATGTCCCTGGCATCAAGAACCAGAAGGAGCCTTCACAGTAAGTGAACACCAATGCTCCGTTCTCAGTTCCTGATGCCAGGGACATCTCTGGGGATATACCCCAGCTTGTTCAACAGGGAGGGCAACCGCTTCTGCCTAGTCCCGTGGAAGGACCTGCTGAAGGATTCTCCTGCCGACGGCCGCCTGGACAGTGGCGTGCGTCTCAATTTTATAGTGTTTTGTGAAGGTTGAGGGCGTAGACCATGTTGCCGCTCTGCATATATCCTGAACCGGTGCGTGCGCTGAGAAGGCCGCTGAGGTCGCTGCCGATCTAGTGGAATGTGCTGTGATTCCGGGAGGAGGGTCCTTGTGCATAGACTGATAAGCCAGTACTATACAGTCCTTAATCCATCGAGCGATGGTTCTTGTGGAAACGGCGGACCCCTTTCCCTTTGTTCGAACTTCCACGAACATGGTGTTGGTGTTGCGTAAAGAAGCTGTGCGCTTAATGTAGGCTTTCAAGCATCTACGCACATCCAGTTTGTGCCAGAGCTTTTCACGTGCATGCGTCGGATGAGGGCAGAAGGAAGGCAGAAAAACGTCCTGAGATTGGTGAAAAGTGGACGGCACCTTCGTGCGCACGAAAGGATCAGGGATGAGCCGTACCGCCTCCTTTTGGAACACACAGAACGCTCTATCGACCGAAAGAGACCTCAATTCCGACACACGGCGTGCTGACGTAATAGCCACCAGAAAGGCCAATTTCTTCGACAGTGTTTCTAGTGGAATGGATGATATCGGTTCAAACGGAGGATGCTGTAATGCGGAGAGGACCAGATGGAGGTCCCATGATGGGAACCTGTGTATTACTGGGGGAGATAGTAGGGTAGCTCCCCTCAGGAAACGTTGCAAGTGTGGGTACGATGACAGATACTCTTGGGGTCTGCCTGAGATAAGGCCCAGCAATGACGCAGCCTGGCGTTTTAGAGTGTTGGGCTTGAGGCCCTTGTCTAACCCATCTTGAAGGAATTGTAGGATGTGTTTGATGGAAGCCGACCCTCGAGGGATGGAGTGCAGGGAAGACCATTTGAGGAACGCCCGCCAGGTTGTCTGGTATATCCGATTCGTGGAAGGCCTCCTGGATGCCAGGATCATGTTCGTGACCGCCGTGGAGTGTCCGAACTCCTTCAACAAGTTCCGTTCAGTTTCCAGGCGGTCAGCCTTAACCACGCCGGGTCGGGATGGTAAACCGGTCCTTGGGAAAGCAGGTCTTCTCTGACAGGTAGCTGCCATGGTTCCTCCTCTGCCATGAGAACGAGTTCCGGGAACCATGGTCTTCTGGGCCAGAAGGGGGCGATTAATATGACTCGGGCCCTCAAGAGGCGAATCCTCCTGAGGACCCTGGTCAGTAGCGGAGTCGGGGGGTATGCAAACAACAGTCCCTCGGGCCACGGGCTGGCAAGGGCGTCCACTGATGCCGCTCCCTGAGAGGGGAACCTGGACATGAACTGGTGCACTTTGGAGTTTATCGGGGACGCAAACAAGTCCATGCAGGGAACGCCCATGCGGAGGGTTAGCAGGTGGAAGACCTCTGGGTGAAGACTCCATTCCCCGGGATGAATGTCCTCCCTGCTTAGCCAGTCTGCCTTTGTGTTTAGCTCCCCTTTGAGGTGATGAGCTATTAGAGAACGCACATTGGCCTCCGCCCAGTGTAATAGTAGCATTGCCTCCAGGTGAAGGGAGTGGGATCGAGTGCCCCCCTGACGATTGACGTGTGCCTTCGCTGTCGTGTTGTCCGTTTTCACTAGGACGTGGCGATCCCGAATTGTTGTCTGGAAGGCGGCGAGTGCTAACCGGATGGCTCTCAGTTCTCTCCAATTGATACTGTGTGCTTTTTCCGCAGGATCCCAGCGACCCTGGGCCGAAAGATGAAGACAATGAGCTCCCCATCCCCGGTCGCTGGCATCCGTCGTAACCAAGACTCTTGGTGGATCGAGGAATTCTCTTCCTGCAAACAGGTTGAGCGGGCTCAACCACCATCTTAGGGCCTGGCGCACTTGCTTCGGTATCTGCAGGTACAGGAGCTTCTTCTTTGCGATGGAGTGTTGGTGAGGTAGGAGGAACCATTGCAGGGGTCGAAGATGGAGTCTCGCCCATGGGACGACGTCCAAGGTCGCAACCATGAGACCCAATAGCCTGGAGAGGGACATCAGTCGACTTTTTGATGACATCAGTGCCGACTTGACCTCCTTTGTGATGATTTCGAAGCGGTCCCAAGGTAGGTACAGGCGATCCTCTTCTGTGTTCATCACCACCCCGAGATGTTGCAGGTGGTGTGTTGGCTCCAGGTTGCTTTTGTGGTAGTTGATGAGGAATCCGTGAGTCTCCAATTCCCCGAGGGTGACCTGTAAGTCCCGCTGAGCCTCCTGGAGGGTGGGGGCTTTCAGGAGCAGATCGTCCAAATACGCAAACAGTCTGATACCCCTCACGCGCAGGAGGGCGACCAAGGGTGCCAGAACTTTTGTAAAGATTCTGGGGGCCGCTGATAGGCCGAACGGTAAGGCTGTGTACTGGAAATGCTTGCCGGCGTATTTGAAGCGCAGGAGGTGTCTGCTGTCGTTGTGAATGGGCACATGTAGATACGCTTCTTTCAGATCGATGGAAGCCAAGAAGTCCATGTGCAACAGAGTTTCCGCTATTGATCTGAGAGTTTCCATCCTGAAGTGGTATTTTTTGACGAACTTGTTGAGAAATTTGAGATCCAGGACTGCTCTTTTTGTTCCGTCCTTCTTTGGGACGGTAAATAAGATAGAATAAACGCCCCCCCCCCCTCCTGACAGGATGGGACGGGTTCTATTGCAGCAATTTGCAGAAGATGCTCGATGGCGAGCATCATGTCTGCGTGTTTGAGGGTGCAGCGAGATCGAGGCGTTGGAATGAACCTGGGGGGAGGAGGGGTGTTTAATTCTATCTTGTAGCCCTGCTGAATCACTGACAGGACCCAGGAGTCGTTGACTGAAGACTCCCAAGCGTGGGAGAATTCTGACAGGCGACCCCCCAACCTGATGACTTTGCAGTCATTGTTGCGGTTTTTGTTTAGGCTGCGAGCCCTGTTGTCTATAGCCGCCCGCACCCCTGTAAGGGAATCGCTGACGACCCCATGTTCCCCTCTGCTGTCTGAAATCCCTGAACCGGCCTCTAAAAGGCCGGGAGGGCCGAAAGGGCTGAAAATTCTGAAACTGTTGGTAATTCTTTTTAAAAGGTTGGCGTTCTGCCTTCCTAGTTGTTGTGGGCATCGTTCTGCGCTTGTCCACTGACTCAACTAAAATATCCTTGAGGGCCTCCTCCCCAAACAACTTAGTGGCATCATAGGGCACAGCGGTCAGGTTGGATCTTGAAGTATTATCCACTGCCCAATTTTTTAGCCAAAGGTGGCGCCTGCCGAGAACTGAGGCTGCAGCTACTCTAGCTGAGTATCTTACAGAATCTAGAGTGGCATCCGCCATAAAGGCTTGCGCCTTCTGAATTTTAACGAGCTGCTGTCTAAATCTGATGTTGTCAGCAGGTGGATCGTTTAAAAGGCCATCAATCCACAGTAGGGAGGCCCTAGCTGCCATGGATGCCGCAGCCGCCGCTCTTGTAGCATGCATTGAGTTTTCATGAGCTCTTTTAAATGCTGATTCGGCTTTTTTATCTGCTGGGTCTTTGAGTGTGACTTCTCCATCCCTAGGGACCAAGGAGTTTGACACCAGCTGAACTATCGGGGCATCTGTTGCAGGAGTCTTGAGCAATTCAGTCACTTCAGCCTGGAAAGCATAAAAGCGGTTAGAGATAGCTAAAGGCTTTCTGTTGGCTGCAGGTAACTTCCATTCTTGTTTGACTACATCTGTGAAAAGAGAGGGAAATGGCAATAAAATTTCTTTAGGGGTGGCCCTGGGGAACACCCAATCACCCTTTTCATTAGATGGTTCCTGATTATTCGACTGCTGAAGGCCAATAGTCTTTAAAATCTTATTCATCAGTGGATTAAAATCATCAGCCACAAAGAGCCTTTGAGACACTGCAGATGTGTCGTTATCGTCTCCCCCTGACCAAACTGCCTCCTCTCTATCAGGATCCATGGGGTCCTGGGGCATAGGTTCTGTGGGGTCAGCGTCTTCCCCCCCAGGGAGTGGGCTCTTAGGCTCATTACTGATAGGGGTTCTAATAGGCCTGGGATTTCGTGGGTTAGGGACCCCTGATCCCTGGTCTGACAACTCAGAGGAGTGTGCATCACTGCCCTTATCCACAGGTTTTTTAGGATTAAGGTGCTTAATCTTCTTTTTGGCCTTCCTGGGGGGAGAGGGGGAGCATTCGCTGGAGGAGTCTGACTCCGAGGGGGAGGGGTCCCGCTTCCTCCGTTTCTTAGACTTTCCCGCCTTACGGGGTGGCCTTATTTGATAAATGGTGTCCACAATCGCATTCTTGAACCAGGCTTGCCATTCTGGGGGTACCGCTTTGGGAATAGAGATAGTAACGCCATGGCTAGGGCCCACATCTCCCCCGCCCCCTACCGATTCGCCTGGTACCTCAACCTGCTCTTGTTGCTGCAGGGAAGGCTTCGGAGGGGCCTGCTGCGATGACTTCAAAATGGCCACCGGCTGCTTTCGCGCCTTTTCGAGTTCCGTCGCCATTTTATCCTCCTTCCCACTCTTACTGAGGCGAGCTTGCTGAGGCGATAAAACTTCCGAGGGGCCACGAGGACTCGATATGGCGATGGCACCCTCCGCTGCCCTCCGGGCCGCTGAAGCACGTGTCTCGCGGCCCGAAGGCAGGAGACACGCCGCGTACCCGGGAGCGACCGGTGCGGGCGGCTCCAAGGCAGCCGTCACCGTCGCCGCAGCTAAACTAAGCAAACGGAGCTTCTTTAACTGCCCGATGTCTTTCCCTCGCTCCTCTGACCTTGCGTTTGATGCTGAGCAGCTGGGGAGTGTAGAGATCTCCCGCCTGCAGGAATGCCCCGGTTCTGGAGAGCAGAGCGGCAAGCTCGGTCGCGTCGGAGCTGGGGCGTGAAAAGCCCTGGAAAGCCCCGGACCAAAACGGTCCTGATTGCAGCCTCTGGGCACCAAGACGGTTCTTGCCCTAATAGGGCTGCCCATGAAATGAGGAGCTGAAGGAAGGGGAAGGCGGGAGGAGAGGTAAGGAGAAGACTAACAATTTTTTTTTTTTTTGGTTAGGGAACACACACAACAAGGTAAAGAAGGAAAAAGCTGACAGAAAAGTACAGTTAAGAGGCAAAAGAGAGAGTCAAATTCGAGAAAGACCAGGAGAGAAGAAAATCTGCTGCTGGAGCTGAAGCGAGGACAGAAAGAACTGGGGCGGGGTTATCCTCTGCAGCCCCAAGTGGGCGGGCACTTTCTGTTTGTTTTTTCACAGTATCTGTCCTGCTTGGAGCTGGTGGGAAAGGATAACCCAGAGATGTCCCTGGCATCAGGAACTGAGAAAGGGTGATTTAGATGAGCATCCCTTTCACATGATTAAAGAATGTGCCAAGAGTGCATCGGCACATCCACCTATGACATCAGGGCAGGTGTGTTCTTGTCACAAATCTGATGTTCTCATATGTGCAGGGCAATATTAATCTGAACCCACCCTCAGAGAACTGTGGTGAGGGATAATGTTTTTCCCAGTGTATAGCTGGCAGAGGCACCCCTGAGCAAGGGGTTAAACCTGTGTGTGTATTATGAGACACAACCACATTCACAAAGAGAAGCACTGTCATCTGTGTTTGGCTTGGATGAACATTAGGGACATGCACAAACCTGTTCGGAGGCCCCTTTACAGGCCTCTGAACAGGTTCAAAAGCCCAGCGGTTCAGTCCATTCAAAGACAGGGGGAGTACCTTTAAGGGCGGAAAAGGGTTTTCTTACATCTCCCACCGTGTTTCCCCCACTGGTGCTGCTGTTCAGACTGGAAGTGACTGAAAGTACCCGGCATGCGCATGCCCAATGTATGCACAGGCGAAAGCAACGTGCGCCAGGTACTTCCAGTCACTTCTGGTCCGACGAGGCAATGGGGCAGCAGGGAGATATGCTGCCGCACCACCGGACCCCTTTAAAGTGCAGTGCTGGTGGGGAAAACATGGTGGGCGGGGTAAGAGCACCCTCCCCAGCCCTTAAAGGTATCTCCCCCCTCGAGCCACCCCCCTGATGGTTCTGTGCACATCCCTAATGATCATAAGACAGAGTTTTGTCCAAATCTGACACTAACCACTACAGCAAAAACAGTAGAATTTAATATATTTAGGGCAAAAAGATAGAGGTTACTTTTAATTAGAAAAGTAGCCAAGAAGGTAGTCAAGATATCTGGGCTTGATTCTCATTGCTGGGCTTGGATAGATCCCACATGTTTCACCTCAATACCATGGACTTGGATGTACCTGCTAGCACAAAACCTCTTCTTCTCACAGAAAGGCTGCTTCTGACAGAGCAAGAGTGTTGTGTGAGAAATATGTGCAAGCTTTTACGTAAAACTTTGTACAAGCAGTTTTCATGGTCCACTAGAGTGTATATGCTAAGTGTATATGCACAGTCTTCCTTATACATTGGCTTCTTGCTATATGCTTTGGCCTGTATCTTCCTTATTTACTTGTTTCAACTCCCCATTACATTGTGATTCAGTACTGCAAGAAGTATTCCCTTAGGTTTTGTTTAAGTCTACAGAACAGCATGCAGTCATTTTCTCGTTTTGCTTCACTATTCTTTGGATCCAAGCAATGGGACTTTCTTCAAGGAAATGTGCTTAGAATACATTCACAGCTGTTTTTGAAAAACAAAGCTAGCACTTCCTTGCCTTGCTGCTAAATGTTCAGGGGGGAAAGGGTAGCAACAATCAAGTAGCTATTCTGCATTTCTGAAAGATCAAGCTAAAAATAATCATCCCACAGTAGCTTGATGCTTAGTTAAGGAAAATCTGCTTTCATAACATTTATGTTTAGGATAATTGAACTTTCCAGTCTATAAATGCCTCTGTTGTAGCTGTCTATTCTACAAGAATTTTCAAACATTTCAGCATCATGTTTCTGCAAAAGATCTCACATCTGAGAAACCAAATTCTAATACAAAGGTATGACTGTGCAAAGTATGGATGAGCAACTTACTTACCTATAACTTTGACAACAGCACCCAGAGATTCGAGAAAACTGAATCCTGAACCAACCACCTTCAAAAAAACGTCATCCAGACTTGCAGCAAAGGCACTGCCCCACATTCCTGTAGAGATAATGGAGAAGGGTGATGATATCCAGTCCAAGTCCACTTTGCCAAACAAAGACACATAGAAGTAAGGTACAGGTGAGATCTTAATCTTGCATTGCTTAATGTTAAACCACAGCTTTTTCACATGAAAAAGCCCTGAGGGCCTTTAAGCTCCTAATTTTAATTTATGAGCTTCCTCCTCTGTAAATTTCAAAGCATCACTACGTAAGATTATTTCAAAATATCTCATATGAAGCAATAAACACAAGTCTGTGAGAAGGACACAAGTCTTTTTCCAGCTAAAAACTGTGGGCTGTGAAGTTACTGCCAAATTCTTCAAAACTGCCTCCAGTGTAATTAGCTGCTGATTAAAGACTACATGAGTCCAGTAAGAAAATCAGAAGAGCCCCACTGGATCAGACAATTATGTTTATCACAGTAGCTAACCAAATGCATGCAGGAACCCCACAAGCAAAGCACGATGGCAACTGCAATTGTTCCCTCAGCAACTGGTATTTGAAGTATATTACCTCTGAGTATGGAGGTTCCACACCACCATTACAACTAATAAACCATTTACTAATGGTACATGTATACATCCTCAGACAATAAATGCAATGGTCACAATGACTGTAAATGCAATGAGTGCAAAAGAAGCAAAATGCCATCATTCTTCTGCACAGGCAAAAAGTCTGCACAGGCAAAAAGTCTGCCATAAATACAAAAAGGTAAACTTTAAAAAATGAGGTCATTTCTTGAGATGAATGAAACAGTGGTACATATGCTGGTAACCTCCAGACTTGACTTCTGAAATGCACTGTATGTGGGGCCTTTGTATGTAGTCTGGAAACTCCAGTTGGCACAGAATGCAGCAGCCAGGTTGGTCTCAGGGTCATCTCGGAGAGAACACATCACCCCTTTGTTGATAGAACTACACTGGCTGCCAGTAGGTTTCCAGGCAAAATAAAAAGTGCTGGTTATAACCTATAAAGCTCTAAATGGCTTAGGACTTTCCTTATGAGCCCCAACGCCTATTGAGGTCATCTGGAGAGGTCAGTATCCAGTTGCCGCCAAGCTCAGCTGGTGGCCACACAGGGATGGGCCTTCTCAGTTGCTTCCCCGAGACTGGAATATGATCTTCCTCATCTCTGACAATTTTTAAAATGCAGTTGAAAACCCACCTCTTTCACCCAAGCTTTATCCGCTTTTTAAATTTTTAAGTTTTAATCTGTTCTTGATTTCTAGACCGCCTAAACTGTTTTAAGATCTTTGTGTATGTTTTAACTTGTTTTTTGTTATTGTTAACTGCCCAGAGATGAAAGTTTGGAGCTGTGTACAAATTTGACAAACAAAAATCATAAAAATCATAAAAATTAGAGTCATCTGCAGGGCTATCCCTGAACCAGTACATTATTTCAAATATATGACATTAAAGCTTCTAAGAAATACTTCTCTTAGAAGCTTCACAGGATTCTTGAAGATGCTGTTCTCAAATAGATTTTTTTTACCCTCAGCCACAACCTCTCAAAATTCATTCCTACAGACAGAACAATATCTATCTATCTATCTATCAATCTATCTAATTATTTCTCCAAGACAGTCCAGTCTTGGATGCGTGGCAACCTCTCGCGAGAGAGGCAGCACTACTCGCGAGAGTTCCACACCATGCGAGAGAGGAGGCAACAGGCGCGGCAAGAAGTTTGAGGAGAAGGGCGGGTGGGCGGCTGGCGGGCAGCAGGCAAAGCCCCACCAACCAGGTGGGGGAAGCGGGAGGTGGCGGCGGGACAACCTGGCACTGGCCCACCCACCAGGATGAGGAGGAGGTGGTGGTGGGCCAGCCTAGGCTGGCCCCCGGGAGGAGGAGGCAGGAGGTGGCGGCGGGATGGCCTGGCCCTGGCCCAGCTGCTGGGGTGAGGAGGAGACGGTGGCAGGCCCTGGCCTGGCCACCAGGAAGAGGAAGCCAGTAAGGGGGGGGTGCAAGAAGTGGGTGGTGTGGGGGGGTGGCTGGGCCCAACTAGAGGTGCAGATGCTCTGCGCCTAGGCACACTAGTTATTGTTATTATCACTTTAAGTGTGCAAAATGCTTTCTGTTTTCTCCTAGTACATCTGCGAGTAAAGGTAATTACTGCTTTATTCATATTTTATTAATTATTTTCAAGGTACAGCAACTTAGCCAAGACCTTACAGAAACAACAGAGTTGAGGTTTTATTTGAAACAGGGTCTCCTGAATTCAAGTCTAATACACTCCTTACACGACCACACATTTAATGTTAACTGACTTGGGAAAGAGTCTTGATCAATCTGACCTTGGAAAATCTGTGGCCATTTTTGAAAAAGGGAGAAATGCATACATAAAACCACTTGGACAAAAATGTATGAAGATACTGGTGGCACATACTTCTAGACCAGTAGCTCAGGAGTAGCATACTTTGAAATTGTAGAGTTAGAAGGGGTCAAAGGGCTGCCTTGTCACAACA
The DNA here is from genome assembly GCF_027244095.1 of Hemicordylus capensis. NCBI lineage: Eukaryota > Metazoa > Chordata > Lepidosauria > Squamata > Cordylidae > Hemicordylus > Hemicordylus capensis. The sequence continues at coordinate 74,030,792 of NC_069657.1, forward strand.
CCAGTTCCCCAAAAGTCAACCCATGTCATTCTGTTTACTGTGTGCCACAAGCAGATGTACTGCCAAGTGTGTTTGCAGGGCAAATTATTAAACAAGACAAGCTACACTTTGTAACAAAAGGAGGTGTGGGATCACTTACATCAACACCCACTTGCCCTGGCCTGCAGAGAAATCCCTTCTCAACTCAAAATATGGCAAGCAGACCACAAGTGCAGACAAAACCAGACTTCTGTGGGCTACAACTGAGGCATTAGAAGTAAATCACACAATAGCCTTCATTAATTTATCCAATAGTTTCTAAAATTACTGCACTGACTGGCACCAATGTTTGAGATCATGACACCCTTCTCCCATATTAGCTCCACTGGCTGCCGACAACCTTCCGGTGCAATTCAGGTGCCGGTTGTGATCTTTAAAGCTTGAAACAGATTAGGCCCCAGATACATAAAGGACCCTCTCCCCACATAAGACCCCTGTGTTCATCTGACAAAGTCCTATTGACAATTCCACCACTGACAGAAGTCAGAATAGCAGCAGAGTGTATGGGTGCCTTTTCCACAGTGATGTCTATAATGTCCCCTGCTAACTGAGCAAAGAGGCACCTTTCTAAAGTGGTGATTCTCTTTATTTAGCAGGGGGAGAGCTAACTGAACAAAGAGGCACCTTTCTAAAGTGGTGATTCTCTTTATTTAGCAGAGGGAGAGCAACTGACCCTATCCATCCCTAGCACAGCATCCCTCCAGTGGCTGTTGCTGGTGTCTATATTATGTTTCTTTTTTAGATTGTGAGCCCTTTGGGGACAGGAAGCCATTTTACATGTTTATTTATATCTACGTAAGCCACTTTGGGAACTCTTGTTTAAAAGTAGTATATAAATATTTGCCATATTTGTATTTGTATAGCATGCCCAACTCTCTGCCATGAAATTTTCATCTAGTTTCCTCTTTCAGGTTCTGACACAACTGAAACTGCTTTTTGTCCCTACAGCTTTCTAGTTCTGTGGCTTATGTTCCATTTCTCTACAGTGGCCTTTTTATGTCCTGTTTTCAAACCTGTTTTGATTGTTTCATGCAATTTATTTTTATTTGTTTTATGTTAGCTGTTTTGGCCACCACCAGCAGGAGCAAAAAAGCAGAATATATACATTTGAAATAAAACATTCATACCCTGCAAGAAGCAGATTCTGGGCTCAGGATGTTTCTTAATCAGCCGTCCCATGAAGAACTCGCTGTCAAAGTCTTCTGTTCGGACAAAAGCACCATACTTGCGAAATCCAACTTCATAGGGGGTGAACTCGCACCATTCTAAGAGGAACAACAATCACTATACAGGAAACATGTAACCAAGCATGTTCATTACATTCCCATTCCACTTGAAAAAGCTAGCTGAGACGTCATCAATTGTGCAGGGGGAAAGACACTATGCTATCAAATTAAGGAAGACAATGGCTAACCTCATGACTAACGAAGTGCTTACACAATGAACAAAGTTGTGCTAGTGCAAGAAGATTGCATAGCTGTGCTAAAAGACAGGGATTTGCAGAACAGCACTCTTATGCAACAGTTCCATTTAAAACAGATGAGCCATGCCACAGGTTGTGTGACTGCTATGCAAGCATGCTTGCGATAGTACATTAGTCTGGAATACAAGCTCCAGAGCAAGTTGCTTGCTCAGTAGCCTTGCACTAGTACAAGAACCTTCTTGAAGCCCTTCGTTAGTCAGGATGCCAGCCAATGGTATGAAAACTGGAGTAAAATTATGGAACAGAAATGGTGGAACCTCATGCAAAGCACCTCCTAATCCATATCACCTCTTCTTTACTGTCTGCTATCAAATAACCCTCCCTCGTCAATCTTGTTACTGCCTTTATCAACCACCCTCACCCGTCTTTTCACTGCATTTGTGCCTTTCATATTAATGGGCAGGCACAGTGTCACCCATGCAATGACTGCTAAATTACCCATGTGAAAGGAATGTTAAACAATAACACTACACTACTTACAGGTTTAATAAGGGAGTAATAAACCTGCCACATATTGTACCTGCAAAGTCATCACCACTAACATTGGGCCTCACATTAACAGCTGCATAGATGGGATAGGGATTTTGCCCCTGTTTCACCGCTTCCTGCTGGTCAGAGAGTTTTGACTGGTCCTCCTGAATAAAGGAGAGAGGGTATTTATTTATGTTTACATTTATGTCCCACTTTTCCTCCCATGAGCTCAGAGTGGAGCAAATGGTTATGTTTATTCTCATAACAACCCGGACAGGTAGGTTCGGCTGAGAAATAAGCAACTGGCCCAGAGTCACCCAGTGAATTTCATGGCTGAATGGGGATTTGGGTTCCCTGGTCCTAGTCCAACACTCTAACCATTATTCCATGCTGGCTTAGACATGGTGGGATTAGTCCGTGTTCCAGTGAAATTAGAGCCTTATTTTCACTAATTCTATACTAATTTCTATTACTATTTTCACTAATTCTTACATGCATTTCTTAATGCATATACACAACATGTTGTACACTGTCCATTTTCATGGAACATTAGATTTTCACTCTAATCTATCAGCATTTATCAATATTTCTTATTTAACTTCACTGAAGCACATGCAGATGGCTACAAATCAGTGACTGGTATTTCACTCACTTCAAGAGTGAAATGTGCAAGCTCAGAACTCATATATGGGGCTGCGCAAAGAAAAATTCTCTCTCTCTCTCTCTCTCTCTCTCACACACACACACACACCTGTGGAGCACCTCTCTCAGACCCCATGCCTGCAAGTGAATTGCCAACTCAGGGAATCATCCACAATCATTATGAAACACCAGCATTATTTTGTCAAGTCCCTGACTTCACAAGTTTTTTGTCTTGAAGAAGTTTTTTGTCTTAACCTCTTGACAAGAAGGCAAGAAGTATGGTCAAATCAGCCAAGCTCACAACAATATAATGCATTCAATTTCTTTTTAAATCTAAAGATTTCCAGTCCACTCTATATGGGTATAAGCTGTAAATGGAGGGGAGAGGAAGGGAGTCGGATGAGTAATGCCAGCCTTATTACTTCTTGATGTACCTTTCCTACAAAATTCACAGAAATTGATGTGCCAATGGGGTAAACCAATGTCCACCAGCTAAGATATTAAAAAATAACAGACACAAGCCAGTCAGAGTTAAGCACATAAACATTAAGCTCAACAGGAGACATAAGCATGTGCTTAACTCCCTCTCACCAAAACCAAAAGGAATTTAACAGTACCTAACTTTGGCTACATTTAATTGTATATTTTGTGTAATATTTATGATTTATTTAAAAATATATTTATTTTAAAACAAAAAATGAGGGGAATCAAGTTTTGTTCAGGATTCTCTAGTTTCTGAGGGAATACAGATAACTTACACATGTCTGACAAAAACAAATGTGAAGTAATATAAGAAACTATCTGTTGAATAGGTAAATACTAAAATGTTTAATTTATAATTTATTACCTTTTGCTGGAGGAAGTACTCCACAATAAGCCCCCATAAATCTGTGAAAGACACTTTCCGTCCAGCATTCTCCATTGCATTCAGTTCCTGAAAGTAATACTTCAGCCGCTCTGAGGAAAATGCTCCCACTTTACTGCTGGACATTTTTTTCTGGACATTGCTGATTGTGTCTCTAAGCTCTTTACACGACCATTCAGAGTCTTGGTACAACATTGACAAACACCTGCAAAAGTTTCCATCAGAATACATCAAAATCAAACTGTGCCATATTATCTAATAGAACAGCACTTAATAACCATAGCTTCCTGAGAACCTTGAGAGATACAAACACAGCACCTTATTGGATGAAGCTTCCTGGAGAATAATATCAAAGATTTGTAATGAGCAGTTTAAGAATGATAGAGGAAGTAAAATGATTCTAGAGGAATATCTAATTTTGGGGTTATTATACTTCTACTTGTTGAATATCCCTCACTTACTATTGCCTCTGCAAAGCATCTGAACTTCAAACCTCTGAATTAGAATTATCATAATCCAATATGATGTGTGTTCTTGCCAGGCTATGTGTAGATGAGATATTAATAACAACAAATATTTATATACCCCTTTTTAACAAAAGTGTCCAAAGCAGTTTACATAGAGAAATAACAAACAAACAAGATGGATCCCTGTCCCCAAAGGGCTCACAATCTAAAAGGAAACATAAGATAGACACCACCAGCAACAGTCACTAGAGGGGTACTATGCTGGGGGTGGATAGGGCCAGTTGCAATCCCCCTACTAAATAAAGAGAATCACCACATTTAAAAAGGTGCCCCTTTGCCTAGTTAGCAGGGAATTAAGACAAATAACTGGGATGAAATATACTTCATTGTGACTTCAGTACAAAAATGCACACTGCAGAGAAAAGAGAAAATAATTCTTGAGTGAAAAATTGTTCCCACAGTCCAAAGGTCCTCTTTAAGGGCAAAACAGTCTTTAGTTAATGAAATAAGGATGTCTGATATTTGAGCATTCCCACTAGAAGTAAACCTGGAATTTCTAATCTGAGATAAGAGATAAGAGAGCCATTTAGGAGAGCCAATATCCAAGACTGTTAATTTGATTCCTAGCCAAAAGTGAGTAACAAGGTTTATTTATTTAGTTATTATTTTAAAGATATCCTATTTTTTACATATGCAGCCTAAAAGGCTTACAAAGAAAAACAAAATAAAAAGTTCAAAAAATAACAAAACATCTCCTAAAAATCAGCACACGTAGTGTCAACAAAATAATTTCAAAGCAAACAAAATTCAACCAGCTTCAAAAGCTCTCTTTAAAAGCCAAAGCTTAATAGAAGAGCTGAAATAGTTCAAGTTGGTGACCAGATGAGCCTCCACAGGGAGGTAATTCCACAGCACTGAAGCCACCATTGAGAAGGGTCTGCTCCTAGTGTCACCCATCTCATCTCAGGGGGCTATGGCATCCAGAGCAGGCGCTCAGATGTAGAACAGAATTGCAAGGAGGCACATAAGGGTGAATGACCTCTTTCACATGTCGGTATATGAAGCTTGGGCTCTAAAAGTAAGAACTAGCACCTTGAATTGAGCCTGGCTACTACGGATGTGTACAGAACCGGCATGAGGTGGCTTGAAGTTGGGGAGCATACCTTTAAGGGTGGGGGAAGGTGCCCTTACCCCTCCCAACGCGTTTCCCCTGCCAGTGTTTCATTTTAAAAACGTCCATCAGGGTGGTAGCATACCTTCCTACCACCCCATGTCCTCTTCAGCTTGAAGTACCTGGTGCGCATGCAAGTGCAGCATACGCATGCTGGGTACTTCCTGTTATTTCCAGCTGAAGAGGACATGGGGCGGTAGGGAGGTACACTGTCGCCCCAATGGACACTTTTTAAATTGAGCACTGGCGGGGGGGAGCGGCAGGAGGGGTAAGGGCACCCTCCCCCACCCTTAAAAAGGTATGCCCCCCACCTTCTAACTGGCTGAACAGCCAGTTATTCAAACCGGTTCAGGGGCCATTAAAAGGGCCTCCAAACAGATTTGTGCATATCCCTATTGGCTACCTATTTACTTTCATTGTAGATCAAACAAAGTTGAGGTTAAATATTTCCAATGAAGTAAATGAAGTAAGTGGCAAGACAACAAGAACCTTTGTCAGGCCAGTTGTCAAAGTAATATTATTTCTGTCGAAGGAGAAAAGTCAGTTACAACGCAGTAAGTCATAGGACAGTAGCTAGTTTGTTAAAACTGATATTAGTCTAAGTAGATAGTGGAATTTATCAGTTCCAGATGGGGAGTCTACTGCCTATCACGGGTTGCATGCAAGTAGCAAGCCAGGTTAATATGTCTAGACTTTCTGTTAGTGTATGTAACTCTAGAAAAATGACTTAGTCTATGTTGTTAGATGAATCAGAAGCATGCTGATCACAAAAGCAGAGAACAGCTAGTGCAGCCTATTCAGAATTGATGTACTGGGAATAGTTTAGTAGGGCTGTAGAGCCAATAAAGCACTGGCTCCTCCTTTGGTTGAGCTTTTCGCCTTTTCTCTGTTGGTCCTACCAGTAGTAGAAAAGGCCCTCTCTGGGAAGGAGGGAAAGAGGACTTTGATCCTCACCTGAACCCAGCTGAAGACAACTGTCTTTTTACCTGATGGGTTTAATGTCCAAGTATCACCAATCTGAATGAACAAATTTTGAGGAAACAGCATCTATGATATGTGAGTTATTCTTTGCATCATGTTAGACAATAAAGATCATATAGCCGTCTTGGATGTTATCTCATTTGAGTAAACTGCATGAAATCATCTGATGTTCAGAACAGTGGTAGATGGGTCCTAAAATGTTCCTTCCCTTTTACCCTTGTAAAAGACTGCTCCAATAGTTCAGAGATAACTTGAGTGAATGTACCTCATACCCCAGAAGACTGAATAAACTTTATGTCTAACTCTTGGAGCTATACTGGCATAATGTAAGAAGTATTCTGCCATAGGGCATGTGGTTCGAACAGGTGACTCTCAAGTTCCTTCTAGCCTAACCTATTAGAAATAACCTATTAGAAATATCTTTCTCACATACCACGTAGTGCCAGAGATTCCAGAAAGGTATATGACACTGTCCAGAAGATTTAGCTGCTGAAGCCCAAACAGGCTGCCATAGAATGATGTCAGTGCTCTCATCCCTCCACCAGATCCCAAGACTGCTACTACAGGAACCTTTAAAAAGAGGAAACACCGCATATAACAGAAACTCAGGAGTGTTATGTTACAAGGATATACAGACAAATATTTTTAATTGTACATTACAATAACCATGACTGGCATTTTGAATATAATTTTAATGAAAGTAATAGTGTTAAAAAAGAATCACTCACTTAATTAGATGATGCATGAGATACATGAAATATATGGTGCACAATGTATTCTTAAATATAAAAATGCCCTGTTCTATTTTACTGAGCTATAACCAATTACAATTGGCTCTCACTGATTACTATAAATCACATACCTCATCTTCACTAGGGTCCTCTCTCAATTTCAGGGTCTGCTTTAGTGCCTGAGAAACTATTTTCTTCCTCTTGTCCAAAAATTCTCGTTCTTCTTTACAAAGATCAAAACCCAGACGTACATCAAGATCTTTTCTCCTGGTTTAAAAAGTGGTGTAAGAGCGGGGGGAAATAAGCACAGACAACTTAAACATTTCCACACACCTTTTTAAAAAAACCTGAAGGATGTGTCTTAAGTGTTTCAGTGTTAGTTCTGGGAAAGAGACTCATTTTAAACATATTATCCTCTGACATTTTTTCCTGTGGCAGCTCTGCTAGTTGAAAGGGTCCGCTGCTTTTTAAATAAATCAGTGGCTTGCCTCTTTTCCACTGGGAGCTTTTGCAGCAAAAGCTACAAAGAGAGATCTATCCTCACAGGGTCCTCACCCCCATGCACATATATTTTGACTCACAGCCAGTGGTCCTCTAATTTTTTTCATCTCTGTGTGGAATGAGTTTTGTTCTGGGCGGCAGTATCAAGGCAGTGTGTGCACACGTGCATTCAGAATGGGGCCTTACTGATTCAACCTGAGCGGGATCTAAAATTAACTGAGCAGACATCTGAAAAACTTGTGAGTGTGTGCACATGCACACGCCTTAAAGGGAACAGTGCTCACAGCCACAAGTCCCACAGAGCAACTGAAAATTCAAAAACAGTCTCCAAGTACAGTTTGAAAGCACAAGACAATCTTCATCTGCAGAGGAACACAAGACTTACATTTGTTCAGCTTTCATGTGCAGATCTACACTTTGTCCCTAAAAACAAAGATAGCATAAATGGAGACGGTTGCATGGAAAATAAGCAGATTTCCTAATTAATTAACCCACACTATCTTTGTTGCCTGGCTAGCGGGTTATTCACACATGCCTTCATGCTGTGGGGTATCTGAAGAGTGAATCTGCTTTGCAGCAGATTCACAAGGTGTTTAATTGGGGGGATTAAATGGATAGTTCACATAGGGTCAGCTCCTCTCCGCAATCCCTGGCAGATCTTTTTCCTGTGCGTTCCCACTGGCTTATTTTGGGTTTTTCCTCCAACCAATCACAAATCACATCAGACAGGAGGAGAGAGAGAGAGCTTTATTGTTAGTTTGAGCTACGGAGGAATGGAAGACCAGCATGGCAAGTTGCCAAACAGTAGAACACTTAACCCTTGCCTTTGTGAGTGACTGCCTTCATCACCTCATGTTCCTCTACCCACCCACCCACACCCCAGATGATTTAAGAGGCAGGGAAGTTTAAAGCAGAAATCAGAGCTATCTCTTTGTCATGAACAAAACTGCAAGCTAATGGAATCAGCACAGACAAAAAAGGCTCAGGTTACATCCATTCAGCATATCTAAAGCCTATGTAAACTCCCCTTTATTGAGTTTTGAAAAACTCAATTACTGGCATGGCCACTCCACACATCAAGGAGAAGCGGCGGGGCATAACAGAAGCCTCGGATATTTTTGTTCAACAGCAGCTGAAACTAGAGGATTTTTTAAAAGCCAGATATACTTCAGGCTAAGCCAGAATGTGCAGCCTTGATTTGGGGGGAAATAGAGTCCTGTCTGTACTGGTCCCTGATAGCCTGCAGCTACTTTGGGGTAAATGCAGCTAATATATGGACTGGCCCATTCCATTCCGAAGGAGATTTGAAGTAAAAGCCCTGTGTATGAAGCCTCCTGGCTAGCGAAAGCAAGTCAAGCAGTCTTCCTGTTGAGCCTTTATACCACTCCCCAATGCACACAACAGGAAACAGAGACCTAATTTTGGTCCCATTCTCAGGATGTTACCACAATGCAAGGAACACAGGATGACACACCTCTGGAGGCCACCATACCATCTTAGGTGCTTAACTAAAGACAATATTAAAGGTAGGCTAGCATAGTGTCCTGTCCATGTGGAAGTGTGTTTGCATGGTATTACATAGTGACAGAAGATTTGTAAGAACATGTAATAACTGAACACATTTAATTAGGTGTTCATGCACTAAAGTCTGTCCGCTGCTGGATAACCCCAATGTTTGGTGTCCAAGGCTGCTATTCTAGGGCTACCGGGCTGCACTCAGTTAAGTAAACACAACTAGTGCAAGCCTACCTTGGACAGAAAGATTTTTATGCAGGCTCAACTGCCCGCCAACCTTCCAAAAGCTTCTGGGCTCAAATGCCAGTTTCCACTTGCCGTAAGGCAATCCATGCAATGCTGGTTCTCCCCAATCCCATATTTAGGGACATCTTTACCTAAAAGATGAATCCTTACAAAAAGAGTTCCCACTGTCCAGGAGTGCCTTTTATCATCTTTGGATGATGCACCAGCTGCATTTGTTTCTGGAGGAGAAAAACCTTAAAACAGTGGTGCACATGCTGGTAATCTTTAGGTTTGAGCACTGTAATGTGCTCTATGTAGGGCTGCCTTGTGTATAGCCTGGAAGCTTCAGTTAGTGCAAAATTTGGCAGCCAGGCTTTTCTTTGGGATAGCTTGGGGAGACCATGTCACTCTTGTTTGGAAGCACTGCACTGGCTGCCAATACGTTTCTGGGCAAAATACAATGTGCCGGTAACTACCTATAAAGCTCTAACTGGTTAGGTCCAGGTTATTTAAGAGAATGCCAAATTCTATACAACCCCACTGCTTGTTAAAGTCATCTAGAGGTGTCCACCTGCAGTTGCCACTGGCTTGTTTAGTGGCAACTTGGAGTCAGGCCTTTTCTGTAGCCGCCCCTATAACTACTATGAATATTTATATACTGCTTTTCAATAAAATTTCCCATGGATGGATAGATACGTTCCTGTCCACAAAGGGCTCATGGTCTAAAAAGAAATGTAAAGTAGACACCAGCAACAACCACTGGAGAGGAGCTATGCTGGGGACATGCTCTAGGACATGCTCTAGGACATGCAGCCTGTCAAGATTCCAGCTTTTCTATCAGCTTTCAAATAAGCCTTAAAGACACACCTACTCAGCCAGGCATTTGATGGTTGCTTTTAATTAGGTTTGTTTTAACTGTTTTTAATTTTTGTATATAATTGGTTTATTTAGTTTGTGTAATATCATTTTTGACTGATTGTAAACCAACTAGGGATTGTTGATTAGGTGGTATACAAATATAAATAGTGCTATAATGTAGTCAAAGGTAGTAGCACACGTACCTTTCCTAGTGGAATTGTCATATCAATATCCTTTCCCAAAGGAAGTGACTGCAATGGAGCAGTTCCTGATCCAAGAACAGTGGTGTGCTTTTCAAAGTCAGGACTCACTCCATCCTAGGAATAAACAGAGTATATTCACAAGAAAGGGAAGTTAGTCAGCATTGCAACATGGACCATGCAGCCACGTCTCACCTGAAGGACGGTAATAGTTTGCTCCAGCTCCACATCCAGTTCTGAACACATATCTTTGCCTATGTGAAAGACAAAGGGGATTCCACAATCCTGATCAGAGTCTGGTTTGCAAGGAATGCACAACTGCTTCTCATAGGATCCAGGAAGCGAAATCTTGAACAGATGACTGCTTGCTACAGATGACAGAGAGTGGTTTAGAACATATTGCTACAACAAATGACAGAGCAACCAGATTAGCAAAAGCAACATTCCAAGCTTTAATAATCTGAACTGATAATATCTGAACTGTAATGCAAATTGGTACAAATGGACTGAAAATATTTTAATTACCTTTGGTTACTTTAATTAAAAATTTGCAATATGAAGAGACCAAAGTTCAGTTCTCTTCCACTTATTACTTTTAGGAGTGCACACTCTATATATAGATATTAATATCTATGCAAAGAAGTTGACTGAACAGTCTTCAAGCATCAATATAAATTGAAAGCCCTAAGTGTTCATAGTTTGCTGGATATTAGTCAAAAGATAACTTACTTACTGTCTATGGAGTTTTCCCCCCAAGTGCTCAATGCACATTTATCTCAGATCACTGGACCAATTCAGATATAATGTGAAGCCAAGATTATCACCCCACTAGGGCTTCTGAACTTGGGCTTTATTCATAGGTAGGAGGGGGGACAGAACAGCAAAATAAACCTACCTTGCTCTCTCAGCTTTGACATGTCATCTTTGTTAAGTACCCCTTTCAGACAAAGGCAAGGATAAGCCTAAGAAGGAGTCAAAAAAAAATTACTGCTTTTGAGATATGGCTCTTTGCATGAATAAATTCTAGTGCCATGAATATGCAATAAAAATGTTTAAATGTAAATTCCAGAACATGACAAAGTTCTGCTTTATTGGTTATGGTTAGATAGTTAATCCCAAAAGGATAGTATTAAAATTCTTAGTAATTGCTTCTATTCTGTGAATCATTCATCCTGCACCTCAAAATGACAATAACTCCTGGGTACAATACAAACTTAAGCATTCTGCATTTGGAAAAAGCCTAATAAAGGGAAGGGAAGATTTTTAACACACGTAGACTGAGAAGAGAAGAGAAGAGAAGAGGACATGAGTTATTTATAATTTCTTTGAAACCTAACTTATACAATGATTTTGCAAACAGTGCCCGACATGCTGCACAACAGTAGGTGGGTGAGGAAAGGGCTGCACATTCACAGGAAGCCTTCAGCATCTCTGAGGTAAAAGCTTTTTGCGCAGCTAAGTGGGTGCAGAGTCAAGGAGCCTTTTTTGCATCTCCCTCCTCAGTGCAAAGGACATTTCTCCATGCATAAATATGTTCCTGAGGGTTGTGCAGCCCTCCAGAAGATATTTATGCAAGGAGAAGCAAGTGGAGAGATATGAAAATCACTCTCCCCTCCAACTCCACACCCACTCAATTGTGCAAAAAAAACTTTATGGCAGGGACGCTGAATGCTCTCTGTGAATGTGCAGCCCTTCTTCTGCCTAGCACATGGGCCAGTGCTCTGCACAATCCTGGGGTTCCCTAGAAACTTATCACATGTTCCTCAATGAGAAGATCAGTAATGGCAGACATATTTCCAGGAAAGACAGACTGTACACTATTACTGTTCTCCCCCTACACTGTGCAGAAGGGTGTTGCATGTGTCTCAGAGTGCACTCTTGACTCATACAAGGCAGTTATGAGAGCCAGTAGGCCGGGTCACACACTGTGTGAACTGATTTTGAACTCTGAACAACACCCCAGAATTTTTACAACACACAGGGCTGTGTCAGACAAGTCAATGCAAAAAGAGTTCCCTGAAAGAAGATCTGAACACCAGTGTTATGAATTGGTCTTGGCAAGTAACTGCCTTGCTCAATCTGACCACCCAATTGTCAAGCCCCTCCTGTTCTCCCTGCCTTCTTGAGACAGCTCACAGGGATTTAGCATCAAAGATGAGAAAACAGGAAAAGATGTTAGGGAAAGGGGGGTTTTGTTGGAGTATGCTAGGCTCACTTTACATTCCCACTCACCTTTCTCAGGTGAAAGGCAAGGGGGGAGACATGTTAAGTGGTCATGCAAGCAACTAGAGAGTTGAACTCCTCTCTCTCGCTGTCATGTTCCAAGTTCTCTCTTCCTTTCCACTTAAGGATGAACCAGGCAGGGGCGTATCTAGGGGTAGGGCAGGCAGGGCACGTGCCCTGGGCGCCACTTAAAGGGGGGCGCCATTTTGTAAAATTATTGTTTAGGGGAAAAATGGCTGCCAAAAACAAAATGGCCACCATGCATGCTCAAATGGCCTCTGTGAGGCCCTAGGTCATGCCAGGCCTTGCAGAGGCCATTTGAGCATGTGCGGTGGTCATTTTGTTTTCAGTGGCCATTTTAAAAAAAGATTTTTAAAAATGGCCACTGCACATGCTCAAATGGTCCCTGTGAGGCCCTAGCGGCCAGCAGGGGGAGGAGGAACCTTTGCAAACCCCCCAGCCTTTAGGAAGCCCCCCGAAGGGACTACAGGTAAAAAAATAATTATATATAATATAAGTCACTGTACACATATTCAGATTGGCACTATGTAGAGAGAAATCAGGGATTGTGAATAGAGCTGATGATTATGAGCTAGGATTGTATTCATTTGCTCTTACTTTGCTTCTTGTGATAAGTGAGTTAAATGTGATGTCTTGCTAATATGGCTATTAATGGTGAATTTGTCTTTGAATCAGTGTGAAATCCTTAATATTAAGGCCCACTGGGAGTTTCTTGCTCTCTTTCTCTCATTTTAACTGTCTTTCTGAAAGACTAGAATATATTCCAAGCAGTGACACAGTTTACTCTGCATATCCTTTAATTATTCACAGAGTATCTGGGAAAAGTCAAATTCTCCATTTATTTTTAAAACTTATGTAATGGTGATGCTACAATACATAGTAGAGAATTAGACAGGCACTTCTGTTTAGTTTTCCAAGTACACCTCCACAGAGTATTTGGATATTTCATGAGCCCCAGCATCCTGAAATTTGTAGTTTTCCAGCATTTTTTGATCTGGCTAAGTCCACTGCTAAAATAATTTTTGAAATATTAAAAGATTAACGAGCCTGACTTGTATTTTTCAGCTGATATTATGGTAAAGTTATCTGAAAGATTGGTGTCAGATGCTTGGACAGGGGGCGCAATTTCAGTGTTTGCCCTAGGTGCTATTTTCCCTAGATACGCCTCTGGAACCAGGGAAGCACTTGTATTTAGCAGAAGATTGGATGATAGCCTTTACTTCACCAGATACAGACATCGGTAAAACTAGTAGCTGACCAAGGCACTAAATCTCCAGCAGAGGGACATAAAGTGCCTTAAATTTCAAAAAGCTCTCCTGCTAAGTTCATACCTTGAATTATTGAAATCTACAATAATCATTTTCAAGCAAGTAGCCATTTGATTTTTCCAAACACTCACCACAAGGGCTCCGTTAGTGATGACCTCTGTAGGAGCATCTGAACTACAAATGTAAAAAACTGATGTGAACAAAAATACTGTATTTGTTGCATTTGCTATTCTGTCCCTATTTAAACCCTTAACTTTCATTTCCAGCTCTTGCCACCGAGAACTTGTAACAGATAAGAACTGTGTAACTGGTTATAGGATGGATTCCTACAACTATTTTTCCATTAATAGAAGACCTTCAAGCTCTTCATAGCTGGGATTTACATGAACCACAGTCTTCTGAATAGGTTCTCAGACATGTGAAGATTAAAAATCCTATTAATAAGATATTTACAGCACAATCCTAAGCATGTTGACATCCAAAATGAAAAATGCTGCCTAGCACTTACTCAGGATTTGCTGTCCACTCATAAAGAGATGTCCAACAGCAAAACACAAGAGTGCTGTGTAACTCAGTACTTCCACAACTGCTTCTAATTTACTATGTGGCAGCTTTTTTTAAAAGGGCAGGTTCACACATAATGGTGGCAAGTACATACAGAAGAGCCACCAGTTCCTGCTGGGCATGCATTCCCACTTCTGTGTCAAGTAAATGCAGAAATGTTGGGTGCAGAACATTGGTAACTGATCTCAGTCTGACATTTGTAATCCACACTGAAGTCAGTTACCAACATTTCCAGATTTGTATATTTATAAGGAGATGCTGACAGGCATCATCTCATACTACGCGGGAGGCATCATCTCATACTGACAGGCATCATCTCATACTACACAATGGTAAACCCCTCCTATATTCTACCAAAGACAACCACAGCGCTCTGTGGTCACCAAGAGTCAACACTGACTCGACGGCACATTTTACCTTTATCTTTACAACACAGAAACAGCAGCAAAAAGAAGAATTAGCACCCGGTGGGAACCATCGGCTCTTCCATACTTACTTGCCACTGTTATGTGTGAACCTGCCCTAAGAGATTTCCCAAATGAGACTTGAGGTCTCATACATTGGTTAAACATGCCTAGCGCTATGTTAGTTAAACATTCCATTCCTATACATCTTTGTTTAGAAATGTAACTATGAATTCCATAGAGCTCACTTCTTAGTTAGCATGCTTATGAAAATGTAGTAATACTTACCTTTTTTCCAGAAAAAACTCTACATCTAGCTCCTCCCTGTCCTACATATAAACAAATAGTATAACATCATATTAAAACATCATACGTGAAGCATAGGAACAAGACAACGAAACAAGTCAAAGTATAAGTGCTATTATTTAGCTCATTTTTAAATGCAACTTTGGCCTGGTCTGAAGGATGGAGGCAGAGAGCTGTATTAATCAGCTTTCTATGTGTGATTTTTCCACCTGGACAATTTTATCTCTCTCTCAAAAGCATTATCATGCAAAAGCAAATGCAAGTCGAATAGAAAGCCAAAATAAACCCAAGTTCCAAATATTAAAATTCAGAGGTTGTGCAAAATCTACCTAATCTCACTTTTGCAAACAATGTTTCTTATATAATTATATTTAATTATATTAGTATAATTATATAGGAAGAGAGGCTGAGCAGGCTTTGGGCTCCTCACTCTTTTAACCACAGGGGAAAGTGAATGACCAGCTTGGGAGATCTCATGGCTACTGAGCACAGAATTCCTTACGGGGCTTAATCTCCCAGGCTAATCAAATAGACATTCATGAATGACTCTGCCACAGTCAAAATATCAGATGTACCTGATGAAAATCTCTGAGTCATAACCACCATCCAAAATCCAGGAGCAAAATCAGGTTCAAAAAGATTCTAAGGCTACAAAGCTGACTTCCCCCCGCCCTTTCACCACAGAACAAAGACTCACTTCTTTTAGCTTGAAAGTGTTTTTCAGAGGACGGCCTGGCACCATCCCCGTCACATCAAACACGACAGAAGTAAGTTCGTCACTTACAAGAACATCTTCATCAAAGAGTGTCAACTCAAGAGTGTTCTGAAACAACAGGAGAGAGGAGAGCTGAAGCTAATGTTCAGTGAAAATATGGGAAACTCCCTATTGGATCCAGTAAGATTCCAAGAAGCCTTGGAGGGATTCAATGTTGGCTTTGCTGGTGATCCTGTTGATGCCCTGGTTGAGAACTGGAACAACTTGCTCACCAGGGCAGTAGACACAATTGCCCCCAAGCGTCCCCTCTGACCCGCTTCAAAACTGGCCACTTGGTATACGGAAGATCTGCGGGGGCTGAAGCGGCAAGGTAGGCAACTGCAGCGCAAGTGGAGAAAGACTATACTTGAATCTGACAGACTACAACAAAGAGCACATTTAAAGATCTATGCTCAGGCAATACGTACTGCAAAGAAGTGCTTCTTTTCTGTCCGTATTGCCTCTGCGAGTTCACGCCCAGTGGAGTTGTTCAGGGTTGTGAGGGGACTGGTATCCGCCCCCCCCCTTGAACCAGAATTTGGAGTCATCAGTTACCCGCTGTGATGTATTTAAAGAGTTTTTCGCAGATAAAATCTCTCGGATTCGGGCCGATCTAGATGGAGACTCCACAGTTAATTTGATGCCTGAACTGGAGGTGTCCAGCAACTCCTCTTATGCGATTCGACTGGATGGGTTTCAGTTTGTGACTCCTGAAGATGTGGACAAGCTGCTCGGAATGGTGAGGCCTACCACTTGTTCTCTTGACCCTTGTCCAACATGGCTTGTTCGATCTAGCAGGGAGGCTGTTGTAGACAGCCTGATAGAAATCATAAATGCTTCTCTGAGAAAGGGCAGGATGCCTCCTTGTCTTAAGGAGGCAATCATTAGACCTCTTCTAAAGAAGTCTGCATTAGATCCCTCAGAGCTGAGCAATTATAGGCCTGTTTCCAACCTCCCATGGCTGGGCAAGGTAATTGAGAGGGTGGTGGCCTCTCAGCTCCAGTCGGTCTTGGAGGAAACTGATTATCTAGACCCATTTCAAACTGGTTTTCGGGCAGGCTATGGGGTAGAGATGGCCTTGGTCGGCCTGATGGATGATCTCTAATTGGCAATTGACAGAGGAAGTGTGACTCTGTTGGACCTTTTGGATCTCTTGGCGGCTTTCGATACTATTGACCATGGTATCCTTCTGGAACGTCTGAGAGTGTTGGAGGTGGGAGGCACTGTTTTACAGTGGTTCCGCTCCTACCTCTCAGACAGATTCCAGATGGTGTCAACTGGAGACTGTTGCTCTTCGAGATCTGAGCTTAAGTATGGCGTCCCGCAAGGCTCCGTACTTTCTCCAATGCTTTTTAACATCTACATGAAACCGCTGAGAGAGATCATCAGGGGATTTGGAGCTGGGTGTTACCAGTACGCTGATGACACCCAGATCTACTTCTCCATGCCAACTTCTTCAGGAGCTGGCATATCCTCTCTAAATGCCTACCTGGAAGCCGTAATGGGCTGGATAAGCGAGAATAAACTGAAGCTGAATCCATATAAGATGGAGGTACTTATTGTGCAGGGTCAGAACTCCAGAGACGAATTTGATCTGCCTGTTCTAGATGGAGTCACACTTCCCCAAAAGGAAAAGGTTCGTAGTCTGGGAGTACTTCTGGACTCACACCTCTCCCTGGTTTCTCAGGTTGAGGCGGTGGCCAGGGGTGCTTTCTATCAGTTCTGGCTGATACACCAGCTGTGCCCATTTCTCGAGATCAATGACCTCAAAACTGTGGTACATTTATTGGTAACCTCCAGACTGGATTTTTGTAATGCGCTCTACGTGGGGCTGCCTTTGTATGTAGTCCGGAAACTTCAGTTGGTTCAGAATGCGGCAGCCAGGTTGGTCTCTGGGTCATCTCGGAGAGACCATGTTACTCCTTTACTGAGGGAGTTACACTAGCTGCCAATAGGTTTCCGGATGAAATACAAAGTGCTAGTTATAACTTACAAAGCCCTAAATGGCTTGGGCCCTGGGTATCTAAGAGAGCATCTTCTTCATTACAAGCCCCACTGCCCATTGAGGTCATCTGAGGAGATCCATCTCCATTTACCGCCAACTTGTTTGGTGGCTACACAGAGACGGGCCTTCTCGGTCGCTGCCCCGAGATTGTGGAATGCGCTCCCTGCTGAGATACAATCCTCCTCATCTCTGGCAATTTTCAAAAAACACCTGAAAACCCATCCCTTCACCCAAGCTTACTCAGCAACCTAAATTTGGGGGTTTTTTAAATCTGGTTTATTTTAAAATTTAAAACCTGATTTCGGGGGTTTTAATTACTGTAATGGTTTAATTGTTGTTTTAAAATGTTTTTAAATTGTTAGTTGTTATATTGTTTTTAATTTGTTTTAGCTCTTTACTGTTTTAGTGGTTTGTTTTAACTGTAAACCACCATGAGACATTTTGGAAGGGCGGTATATAAATCAAATAAATAAATAAACAAATAAATAAACTAATGTGAATTAAATGCCAAATGTCAGCCCAAAATGCAACCATTTTTAAGTAAAAGAAAAATCTTACTGATTTCTAATGGCTGATACATTGTGCTCTCCACATTATACTATCCCCTGTCTCCCTAGGCCAGGCACCTGTACTGGAAACTAAGAGACTGGCAGGAACAAGAAAACCTCCTAGCGGAGGAGCAGGCCAGATTCAGAGAGGGACAATCCACCACTGACTACCGCCTAGTACTCCAGCACCTAACTGATAAATATTCCACCCACAATATAGACTCCCCATATGCTGCCTTCATAGACCTCAAGTCTGCATTCGACTCCATCTTGCGAGCCAAATTGGGGGGGAACTGGAAGACTCTTCTATCGATCAGTGCCTGCTATCTCTCATTTGTACCCTTCATGACGGCACATCCCTGAAAGTCAGATGCAACCCCCAAGGACATCTGTCAAGTAGACATCTGTCAAGTACCCTACTTGTAAGGGCGTTAAACACGGTTGCATACTTGCCCTGCTGCTTTTCAACTTCTACTTAAATGCCTTGGTGGGCCACTTTCACACACACCCCAACAAGCTGGCAGAGAAACACATCTCCATCCAGATGGCAATTCTCACTAGGACCCCCAGAGGGCACAGAACAGCATTGGGGATCTTCGCTCAATACTGTAAAGAGGACCATCTGGAAATATACTACCATAAAATCAAAATCATGGCCTTTTCCAGAAGACCAAAGACACACTCCTGGCATATAAATGCGAACACAATTGAGCAGGTCTTATACCTGGGGGTGATCTTTCATGACTTTGGCACCAGGAACGGCCATGGCAGCTATGTTACTCAAAATACCCAGAGGAGCACTGCCACCACCTTAAAATTCTTCTGGTCAAAAGGAGACCACTGCATACCTGCAGCCCTCAAATTACTTGAAGCTAGTTCCTGGCTCAACTTAGCTATTGAGCCCAACTGGGCCCCTTCTCCAACACCACCCCTTTGGAGCAGAGTGCCAAAGTGAGCTAGGCAGAGCCCAAACTTCCCTATCGCTGAAAGCCTAAGGTAAATAGTGGCACCTGCTGCATATCTAATGCAACTAGAGGTCCCTAACCACAGAAGAGCCTTTACCTTAGCTCTCTGCAGCACCCTCCCATCACTAAATGGGAGGGCGCTGCATTAACTAAATGTGTTAAATGGAAGATGTACTTTTAAATGGAAAATCCCCTTCCCCTGCCTGTACCCCTGTGACACTGGAAAAGTTGAAACCACCAAGCACATCCTCCTACACTGCCTATTTTACAGAGGCATCCACAGTAACCTCATTCTCCCATTGCTTACAAGGTTCCAAGGCTGCACAAGCCAGTTCTGCATCTCCCTACTACTCTCTGACTGCAACCCTTTTATAACACATAATGCTGCCAAGTTCTGCACAGCAACATACAAAATTCACTGGGTTCTGAACACTAGCCAGAATTAATCAGGCCCGACACAGCTCATACCTGCATGCTGCCCAACTATCCAGTTATACAGTTCTCATTTTAATCAAATTTTTATTCTGATCTTAACTATTTTATAACTTTTCATATATTTTAGCTTTATGCTCACAGTCTCTAACTTCTTAGCCTCTGTGTAGTTATTTTATAATATTCTTATATTTTAATTAATTTTATAATACTCCATAGATTTCAATCCAACAACAAGCAGATTTTAGCATTAATTTCAGTTACTGTCTCCACAGGCATAGACTGTTTTTAACACTACTGTTGTCATGTTTATCATTACTGGTCAAAGTCCAAAAAAAAAAAAGATATTGAAATTATCCCCCATCTCCAAAAAGTACACCATACTATGATTATTCCCCCCTTATCTTATCTCCAGATAGCTCTGCAAACATAATAAGACCTGGGCATGTACATCATAGCAGACCATAGTAGTGATCATAGTCCAATGAGTAACTGATGTCAATTCAATGTCTGACATTCTGACAAATTTTATTCAAGGAAGTCCCATCGAAATTAGTTAGAATGTCAATAATTGCCTTTTGCACAAGATTAGATCAACTATTCATTTTTTAACTTTCCTGTTTAGCGGGTTTGTGTTGCCACTGGGACCTTCTCCCAGATGCGTATCTAGGGTGGGGGAGGCAGGGCACATGCCCTGAGAGCGGCTGAACGGGGGCGCAAAGTGCCTGCCATGCCCTGCTCCCAATTTGAGTCCGGGCTGGCGGCACCCCCTCCCCCTCTTGGTGCAGATGTGCCACGTGGCCCGTCAGTCACGAGATCTGTCTGCGTGAGGCTCCTGGAGAGCGGAGGCAGAGTCAGTCACAGTGGCAGAAGGGTTAAAACTAAGGAGCTTTCCTCCCTCCCTGTTGGCAGCCCCACCTTCTCCCTGCAGCTACTGCAGCCTGACTGGTTCTCCTCTGAGTTCTGCCTTGTGCTCTGCCCCTCTTATTATGCAGTTGCCCAGCAAAGAAGCAAAGCTAAATGGGACAGAGGAGGGAATTGTTTGCTGGGCTGCTCTCAAGGAAAGTACAAACGAAACCATATGATAAAGCCCTTATCTGGGGTGTGTGTGTGTGAGAGAGAGAGAGAGAGAGATTTCTACCCTCCCTTGCTTAGAAGCCATTGGGTGTGTGTATGTTTTCCGTGTGTGTGTGTGTGTGTGTGTGTGTGTGTGTGTGTGTGTGTGTGAGCAAGAGCAGTACTGCCTCCAAAAGCCTGCATTTGATTTGTGTGTATGCATTTCTTCCCTTCCCAGCTCAAAAAGCTGTGTATGTGTTCTGCACTTTGAAAGCCTGTCTCTCTCTGTGTGTGGGTGTGGGGGGGGGGTGTCTTCCTCACTTCCCTTCTCCTGCCCCCTGATTTGGAGCTGCTTATTTATGTGGGAGAAAGACCCCCACCCCCACATACTTGAAAAATCACCCTTTCTGTTCTCCTCTGAGTTCTGCCTTGTGCTCCCACCCCCTTGGGATGCAGGCTTTCAAGGGGAGGCAGTACTGCTCTCGCTCACACACACATGAGGAACACACACACACACACACACACACACTGGCTTCTAAGCAAGGGGTAGAAATATCTGCCATGGATGTTATCTCCACGGGACTTCACAATTTTGCTCAATCTCCTGCCTCTGTCAGTGGTGACTACTCATATTTCAAAGGGAGGTGAAAACACATCCAAAGTGCACACTATAGGAGAAGATGTCTGAAAAAGGCAGTACCCTCATTTTTCATAATGTTGTGGAATTTAGCCCTAAGACATGGATATTTATGCCCCTCCAGCTATGTAACACCAATTATTCTTACTCTACTTCTCATTTATGGACCTGTCCAGTTTTACTTTAAATCTTGGCCAAATTCTAATCCCCAAACATAACCTGTGGCAAATATTTTCATAGGTCAATTAAAAATTATGTGAAAGAGAGTTCCCTTTAATCATTTTGGAATTAGCCAACTTAAAGTCCATTTGTGTGTTATGATAAAAAGAAAGGTCACATACTACTGTTTCATCATGAGTGAGCCTGTGTCCACTTTCTTCTAAGCAACTACTTCCTGCTAAGCAAAATATTTCAGTATGTATTTTACATCAGTTTATTTTTTGCATTCTGCTTTGAATCCTATTTTAATTCCACCTTAGTTCTAGACAGTGTCAGTCTCCTCTATTTGTATATATAGCAACTAAGCTCCTTCTTAAATTTAGAGTTGTCCTAACAAAGATCTCCATGCTGCCCCAAAATACTTTTTATTCCATTGTGAGTTTGGTTATAGGGAAATTTTTCACTAGCAGTCTCAGACTACTGGGTTGAGGCAAAATTGATCCAAGAAAATAGGATAGGAAGAAGCTTTATACCAGGGCTGTGTTGGATAAGAGCCCCCTGAATCATCCAAGATTTTCCTATGAACACCTTTTGTTTTGGAGAAATGAAGCCATATCACCCCATCCAGGAATGTTATCTAGTATTGTTTTGTAACAATATGCATCATTTCTCACCTTAACAGCATTGTGAATTTTATACCGGAATGTTTCATTCCATTCTGGATCGCTGGAATTATCAATTACTCTCGTTTGGTAAGTGATTGGCGATGCAGTTGGCAGACGCAATTCCACATAACAATCTGCCTTGGACACTAGAATGGAGAGAGAAATGGTCATGCAAATGTTCCCTGCATCTGCTCATCACTTTCTCCCCATCCAACAACCAGCTAGGAGAAAGGAAAGGTGCTCAACAAAACAACTGTTTCTTGGGACAAGAGCATTCTTCCCATTTCTTCCAAAGTAAGAAGTGTCAGTATTAAGGATTGGGTGTTGTTGTTTTTAAGCCATTGTCTAAGAAATATCAAATCACTAATTAGTTTAATGTATTCCATATGAATTCAGCATGGTTTGTGCACTGCACTGTAAATCCAAATTCTGTGCTCAGAATAAGTCATGTAATAGACAACATTTGTGACTATTTTTCATTCATTTTCAAATCTGTACTTATTCCAAACTAATTATTTAAGTTTTCAACATTCTGGATTTAAAAACAAAACAAAACACAACACAATGTGCTGGTAAGGAAATACACAGCCATATATATATGAATGCTCTAGAAAGGAGAAGAATATGCCAGGACACTATATGAAGTCATGCAAGGCACTGAAGACAGCCCATTATTATCCAGACCTAGGAAGAAAGGCTTCCAGGTCAGTGGTGTATAGTTTCAAAGAAGAATTAAGCCTCAGCAATTCTTTTTGGAAACTAGATACTGGCAGAACTATTAAAGTTAAGAAAGTAGTTTCACTCTTCCTTACTGCAAGTTAAGTCAAACAAACCCAAGGGAACCCTGAAAGCACAAATGAATACTGGTATATATTTAATGTCATGACATGTCAAAGGGTGTAGATTGGGTCATATTGACTTGTTTTGAGTGAAAGCAGTAGAACAGCTCATTTGGGCCTGTCCTAAATTATTCATGACTCATGCCACAACCTTTTTTCCTTCTTTTTAAATGGCTCTGAGAAATGTAGCATTATGTGAAAACCTTCACTTTTATTTCTTTGTGATGGGTTCAGTTTAAAAGAAGGTTAGCTTCTTTTTAGAGGGTAACTGTAAGGGACAGTTACCCTCTAAATGTCAGATGTGTGGGAGAAGGGTAGTTATTAATAAAGTATTATTGTTATTAATATAAATATATTGCTTTTCAACAAAAAGTTCTCAAAGAAGTTTACACAGCAAAAGGAATAAAAGAATGGTTCCCTTTTCCCAAGATTTATTTATTATTGGATTTATTTTCCTTAAAATAAATCCAAGGGAGACATGAGCAACAGCCACTGGAAGGCCACTATGCTGGGCTGAATTGGAACAGCTGCTCTCCACTGCTAAATATAAGAGTTAAAAGGTGCCTCTTTGCCCAGTTAGCAGGGGTTAACCTACATGCCCTCCTTTTGGACTTCCCAAAGGCAAATGGCTGCCCCCTGAAGAAATCAGAGTGGTGGACTGGATGGACTCTGGAATCCTCTTGTGTTCACTGCTAGAAGAAGATCATTATTTGTACATGTATATGTTTTATTGGTTTTCGCTGGCTGACATCCAGACAAACCCTGTACCAGTGTGCCATTTTCTGTCAAGCAGCAGGGGAGGAGCAATTTCCAATAATCTTTTGTTCCCTCTGCAGTTTCCTGTTCCTCTCAGCATTACATACCTGGGGTACCGCAGCCCTCAGGGACATAGTTTCAGGAGACATGGGCCACTACAGAGGGAAGGGAAGATTGTTGAAATTTGCCCCTCCCCCACTGCATGACAGAAAATGCTGGTATTTCTGTGCCGCTTTAGTCTGGATGTCAGCCAGTAATATCAAGATATGTCAAAGCACTGAAAAGACTGTCTTAAACAGAAGCAAGTACACATGAAGGACAGATATGAATGGGACTAGAAGTGTGAGCATTGCAAGATATTCCCCTCAGGGGATTGAGCTGCTCTGGGAAGAGCAGAAGGTTTCAAGTTCCCTCCCTGGCTTCTCTAAGATAGGGCTGAGAGAGATTCCTGCCTGCAACCTTGAAGTCTGTGAAGACAATACTGAGCTAGATAGACCAATGGTCTGACTCAGTACATGGCGGCTTCCTATGTTGCTATGAGTGCAGCATTAAGACAGGCAGAAGAAACCCAAACCAAAGGTCTCCAGGCACTTACACAGATCTGTTCCTTTTATGTTTCTGGCTCGGAGGATTTTCACTGTGAGGTTGTAGTAAGGATGTTTCTCACGCTAAAAAGATAAATCAGTCCAAATATATCAAATGTAACTAGGTGCACCTTTCAAACATGTAAAAAGATAATATCACTCCCATGATGTCAACAATGTTCTGCTCAGCAAGTAGTCACTATATGAAGAGATCAATCATGAAGCCAAAGACTAAAACACATAGCGAAACTAAAGGGAGGCAAGCCCAAAGGAAGTCAACATTTGTATAAGGTTCCATCTCCCAGGCCAATCAAAAAATTTTTTACAGTCAATAGAAAAGTAAAGTGTTTGTTTTTTTCAAATTTACTTGGGTCTGAGGTATTTAAAAGAATGCATTCTTCTTCATCAACTCTGATACTTATTAAGATCATCTGAGGAGGTCCGGTTGTGATTGCCACCAGCTCCTTTGGTGGAGACTCGAAACCGGGCCTTTTCTAGAGTTGCCCCAGGACTCTGGAATGCACTTCCTAATGAGATAAGAGTTTCCCCTTCTCTTAATGTTTTTAAGGAGGACCTAAAAACATACCTGTTTAGCCAGGCTTTCAGTTTATAGTTTTAAAGCTTCAGTTTTTAAAGTTTTTATTTATATTTTTAAATTGTTTTAATTGTGTCTATGTTTTAATGGTTTTTAGATTGTGAACCGCCCACAGACCTTCCGTATGAGGCGGTATAAAAATGTAAGAAATAAAATAAATAAAATAAATCTTTTTCCATTCATGCAGCTTACTAAGATATGTTTGGTCACACTAATTATCTTTATACCTCTCTCCCACAGAGAAGAGTACAAGACTCTTCAGGGGGAGGCACAGGAATAAATGTGCTGTAATCCACCCTCTGCTATCTCTTGAAGTTTCCAACAATCAGACATTTGGGAATATGCAGATCAGGAAGCTGCATTCATATCTATCTTGACAACTAGCTGATGCTGACAGTGGGCTGTGCTGCAGACCCCTGACTCCCGAAAAGCTGATCCCAAGGGTCAGGGGACCCTTGGGAATAGCATTCAAAATGGTGCATAGAACTGCCAATGAAAGCAGTGGTGAGTCAGCAGAAATAGTACACACATGCATATACGCACATGTCATTCTGCTCATGCAGACCCTCCTCTCGATGAACCCCTGCATCACTCAAGAATTGTTCATATCTCCATTTGTTGTGTATTGGTCACATTCATATGTTGTAAATTGGTCATCCATATGCTTTGAACTTTCTCACCTTATATATAATTGGATAACGAGCAAAAATTAAACACATTTTCACCAATTCACTTTCTCCTTGTTATGTATGATGATGTCCAATATTTTTGCCATATCTGTTTTTACTTGTCTCTTTTCTAAGCTGAACAGTACCACAACATTATGTTTTACCACCTTGATCATTGTGGATGACCTAAGGAGTGAGGTACAGAAACCATTTGGAGCACACACAGTTCAAATTTTAGAAAGAGAGCAAGATTTTTTGAGTTGGAGTTTGCTGAACCTGGGATGCTGCCTTATGACTCTGTGTGTGTGTGTGTGTGTGTGTGTGCACGCACGCGCGCGTGCGCAGGGGGGGAGGAGGGATGGGGATAAGGGTGTTCAAAAGTTCCTTTCTGAGAATCTGATGAAGACAGATCTGCTCTCTATTTTTAGGAGTCTGCTAGCTTCTAATAGTCTCTTGTCTGTGCATTTAAAAATAACACAAATATTACAAGGTCTCCATAAGAGACATTTCCATAAAAATATCCTGCTTCTGATTGTTGTTTTTATGGCTGTTGTGTTTTGGTGTTTTACGGATTTTACTATTTAACTGATTTTAAGGTTTTAAATGTGATTTTTATTGAGTTTTATTATATTTTAACTTTTGTAATGCACCTTGGGATGCCTTATGAAATATGGTATAAAAACTGAACAATAAATAAGTCCCAATGCTCTTCCAAAGGAAACTAAGGCTGCAGTCCTGCACACTTTCTAGGAAGCAAATTTCATTGGACTCAGTGGGATTTACTTCTGAGTAAACTTGCCTAAGATTGCCCTGTTAATCCTGTAGCACTACTCATGCCCTTCTTACCTCATAGAAAGTAACCAGCTCTTGAAAGAATGTATCCTATAATGTCATCTCTCTTTTTGCCTCTCTAAATTCCTGTAGTGCCACTATGTCCTCCTAACAAGAATGGCTATTCGCATGCAAGTGGGAGAGCATGGATTCACAATCCTGCATCATAGTCCCTATAACATGCTATACTATTTGCCCTTTAATTTTTCAAACACACTGAGCTAATAATTTCAGTAAACTATTCACAATGAACTCAAAATGACAGCTGATTTAGAGTCTACCATCATACATGTCAGAAACCTTAACATACGTATCTAACAATCTAGAACATTTAAAGGATTAGACACACAATAAGAACTAGAAACTTATTTGACTTTCATGGGTTTATATTAACAAAAACAACACCAGTACTGAGAGGTCAACTGTCAAACAAGAATGGGAAGCGGTTGCATTTGTAGGGAAAGTTTAGAACAAACATCAGTTGCAAATGGCAAGAGGAAAGTAATAAAGCAAATCCAATGACTGCAAAGTAAAAGCTAGTGAAGTCTGTCTGAATAGTCAAGGTCAAGTTTTGACATATTGACTTTAAGAAGTGATCAGTAACTTAGATGAGAATCAATCCTTGTAGGCTTTTACATAAGAAAATGCATACAGGTCATGTAAAGTGGCAGTTTCCTACATGTGAATTCCTACAGGTTCACACAGAAAAATTCTGGAAATTAAGGCAAACATTATTGGACACTGCACAATTCAAGCTGTGCCACTTTGAGGAGAGGGGGAGCTTTCCACTAAAATGAACAAAATGCAAAGGTGTAGACACAAAAATTCTGCTAGTGACCTAATTGCTCAGCCATTATGGTTGCTTGTAATCAAAGCTGATCTATCCTTGTGTATTAGGTTTTCTTGATTTTTTTCCCCATCTTGCCATTGCATCACCTGACACAAAAGGTGACTATCGTGTCAGCCTATTTTCCTCTTAGTTTTCTTGGTTTTTAATTAAGGTTGTTTACTGGGTATTCTATGTACAGTTGTACAGATCTACAATATGTATTTGGGCAACTGCACAAATTACTGTACTATACCGCTCTATTTGCATTTCCAACAATCAGTAAGCTTGCCAAGTCCACATTTGAACCAGGGTCTTCCCAGTCCGAGTCCAACACTTGAATCACTGATGGATCTCCATTCTTGGTCATGAAGAGAGATCCCCATGTGCATGCAAATATACACGCATGGGCTCACTACAGGTGTTGCAATATTGGGAAGAGAGCTGGTCTTGTGGTTGCAAGTGTTAATTATCCCCTTTGCTAATCAGGGTCTACCCTGGTTTGCATTTGAATGGGAGACTACTTGTGTGAGTACTGTAAGATATTCCCTTTAGGAGATGGAGCTGCTCTGAGAACAGCATCTGCATGCTTGCATGCAGAAGGTTCCATGTTTCCTCCCTGGCATCTCCAAGACAGGGCCGAGAGAGAGACTGCCTGCAACCTAAAGCCCTAAACAGCTTAGGTCCTGGATATTTAAAAGAACATCTCCTTCGCCATGAACTCCACCGCCTGTTAAGATCATCTGGAGAGGTCTGTCTGCGGTTGCCGCCAACTCATCTGACGGCTACTCAGGAACGGGCCTTCACCGTTGCTGCCCCTGGACTTTGGAATGTGCTCCCTGTTGAAATAAGAGCCTCCCCATCTCTGACAACTTTTTAAAAAGGCACTGAAGACACATTTATTCACCCAGACTTTTAATTAGATTTATAGATTTTAAAAGTTTAATACTTGGTTTTAAATGTTTTAAACGATTTTAATTGTTAATTTATCTGATGTTTTAAACGGTTTTAATTGTAAACCGCCCAGAGTTGCAAGTTTGGGGCAGTACAGAAGTATTATTAAATAAATAAATAAATAAATAAATAAATAAAATTAAATAAATAAACCTTGGAGAAGCTGCTGCCACTCTGTCTAGACAATAATGAGCTAGATGGACCAATGGTCTGACTCAGTAGAAGGCAGCTTCCTATGTTCCTAAATGCGCATAAGGCATATCTCTCTCTCTCTCTCTCACACACACACACACACACACACACACACACACAGAGACACACACACACACACACACACACTTTCTACCCAGATAGCATGTCTTAAATAGGCTAAGAAAGTACCAAGCATTATGCTCTTCTGTCACAGAAGCAAATGTGAAATTACACCACTTGCAACTCACGTCAACTCATGCTTTTGCGCAGGACCCCAAATAAAATGAATAGGCTAAGTAGAGTGAACAAAGTAGATAATAGCATGATGATGATGATGATGATGATGAAACATATGTATATACCACTGTTCCCTCTCAGGCGTGCGAATATGCGCCCACAAGTTTTTGGCTGTCCACTCAGTTCATTTTAGATCCTGCTCAGGCTGAATCAGGAATGCCCCATTCTGAAAGGCAGGTGCACACACGCTGCCTTGATACTGCCACCCAGAACAAAACTCATTCTGCACAGAGATGAAAAAAATTAGAGGGGCCACTGGTATATACCACTTTTCAGCGTGCACACACACACACAAGTTAACATGGTCGACACAGCAAAAGGTATGAGAGAATGGTATGAGCCCTATTCCAGAGTGGCTCACAAGGGAGACACCAGCAACAGTTGAATAGGGACTTGCTCTCCTCACCCCACCCCGCTAAATAAAAGCCCATCCCTGGACCTTGAACAGAGATGGGCAGAAGACAGAACCCGGCTAGGAAGCAAGGTTAGGAAAGCTTCCTGGACTACAAGGAAAACGGCGGATCCCTTCCTCTTTTGCCTGTGTGACCCCGCCCTACAAGTTAGCTGCTGGAATGTAAAAACGGACAGGCAACCCAGGCTTTTCCATTCGCTTCCTAACAAAACTTTGCGCCTCAGGTGGGTACTGGCAGTTCTTTCCAACTTGACAGAGTTCGGCTCCCTCCCTGGATGCGGTCTTAAGGGGCAGCTTCCCCTAGCATGAAATAGGGGAGGCGCTGGGAAACTGCCGCCTCCGTTTCTCTCCTCCTGCTGGCAAATGTTTGCTTGGGGGAAACCGCCGCCACTTGCTTCCCATTCGATATTACCCGCCAGTGATAGAAGCCAGTCTCTTTCCTTTCCTTCCTCTGGAGCAGCAGGGCAGCCGCGAGAGGCAGCATTCGGGGCGACAGGCGGCCCACCAGCACCTGGCGGAACATGAGGCGCGCTGAGTCCGAGGCGGGGGAGAACGCGAAGAGTTAAAAATCTTCAGGCGCTCGAGTTTGCTGGCTCCGCGTCGCAGCGGCGGCTGTAACCTTTGCCAGGGTGAAGGTACGTGCCGAAGAAACAGGCGGGCAGGGGC
Organism: Hemicordylus capensis; assembly: GCF_027244095.1. Lineage (NCBI taxonomy): Eukaryota > Metazoa > Chordata > Lepidosauria > Squamata > Cordylidae > Hemicordylus > Hemicordylus capensis. The sequence goes on from NC_069657.1 coordinate 74,060,568, forward strand.
GGGGCTTGGTACACCTACAGCCGGTTGAGCAGGCCTTGTCCCAAAGGCGAGGACAGGTAAGGAAGGAAATTAGCTCAGTATCGTGAAAAGATAAAGGGTACAGCCAGGACCGAAAAGGACAGGATCTAAAGCCTTTTAATATTCCCTTCTCTCTCGTCTCCGTTACCAGCTCGTTTTGCCACTTTAGGGCAAGTTTTCAAGTAACTCCTGCATTTCTTCCTGCAAAGCGCGCAGCCACCTCCCAGGAAGCTTTGGTTCAGGAGTGCCTGTGAAACACCTCAAACTGATAGAGCGCTGCAAAGGTTCGATGTTATTTAAAATGTTAGATATTTAAAATATTTAAATATTTTAAAATAATAATAATGTGCATTTCATTCATTTTAGGACACATACTTATCCCTTAAAGCTGAGTTCAAGCAATTTTTTTTGCCCGTCATCCAAGTTTGATTACCCAACCTCCCTGCCCCTTCAATTCACTAGTCTTATATAACATTAAATCCTTCAGAATCATAAAGGGACACAGTGCACCATTTGCAAAAAATAAAGGTCATGCTATTCATGAGCAGATGGGAACTGAATGTAGAAAAGAGACATGAAGACAAGGGGAAGTGATTCATGTCATTTATCTTCACCCTACATTTGGTGATGAAGTTTCTAGACACCATTCAAAGTGGCTGTTCTTGCCTTTTTAAAAGCCCTAAACCAGTACTCAAGTCTCAGGCACTAGTATCTCGCCACAGTGCCTGAAAATTTAAGCATGGCATTTGAGGCAGGTGAGGGGCAGACCCACCCAGGGAGAGAGGCAAGCATGCAAGGTCGGGGTGGGTTGTTCCCTTCTCTGCCTGGTTGAGTTGGTCCATCACCTGCCTGAGCCAGACAGATGCTCCAGCCCACACGAAGCAGGGAGCATTACTGGCTGTCTGGACTCCATACTGGCGGCATGCACACACACAAAACTAATGGAGACATAATGGACAAAATAAAATAAATCAATGTATACACACACGTTTGGGGAAGGGAGGAGAGAAGATGATCTGTTTAAACCAAACATTTGAAATCCTGAAGGCTGAGAAATGAGTCTGGCTCCTAAGTTTTCTGGGTGGGCTCCTAGAAATTATCAAGGTCTGCCCTCAACCAAGGGTGGTCAACCAGAGATTTCCCAGTTGTAGTAGTAGTAGTAGTAGTAGTAATAATAATAATAATAATAATAATTCAATTTCTATACCGCCCTTCCAAAAATGGCTCAGGGCGGTTTACACAGAGAAATAAATAAATAAATATGTATTTGGACTACAACTCCCATCATCCCTAGCCACAATTTATTTCAGCTGGGAATAATAGGATCTTAAACAACAGTTGAAAAGCATCAGATTGACCACCCTTGTCCTAAACATCCTCTGTCTAAAGGAGCAACTCCCTAGGTGCTCCCTTCAAGATAATCTGCAGACGTCAGGCTCCAAATACCATCTGAGATTAGGTAGCTGATAGAATCAACAGTGCCTTCTCAGTCATTCTTTCTATGGAATTCTTTGCCTAAAGCAGGGGTGAGGAACCTTGTCCCTCCAGCTGTTGTTGAACTACAACTCCCACCATCCCCAGTAATTGTGGTAGGGGATGATGGGAGTTGTAGTTCAACAACAGCTGGAGGGCCAAGGCTCCCCACACCTGGCCTAAAGAGTCCCACTGGGCCAGCCACCCATGGATGTGTGGAATTAACCCCCTTTGAAACAGATTTTTTTGTGAATGACAAGGTTGGGTGTCCATCACCCAAACGTGGATATGCAAAACTGCAGAGGGTGAGTCCGTGGATAGTGAGGTTAGCCTGTACCAAGAAGTTAGGGGTGTGCACAAAACCGGTTTGCCTGGTTCGAGGCCAAACTGGACTCAAACCAAACCAGGCGTGTTCAGTTTTGTGACACCTAACACCACACACACACACCGTGGACCAGCTCGAATTCAAGCCAGTTCAGGGGGTTCTAAACTTTAAAAAAAAATTATTACTCACCACTATAGCACCGTGTGTCCAGTGACCTCCACCCCACCCAGGAGATTCTCCTTAGTCTCCCCCTCCACCCCCCAAGAAGGCTCTCCTTAGTCTCCCTCTCCCCCTGGTCCTGCAAGGGCCGTTTCAGCCCATTTTGGGGGTGTTGCGGCCCTTTTCCTGGTGGCGGTGGCCATTTTGGAGATCACCATGCATGTTCCATGGCCATTTGCATGACCCAGCTATGCAAATGCCCAGGGAGTGTGTGTGGCGGCCTCCAAAATGGCCACCGCCACTGGGGAAAGCGCCAAACCAGCCCAAAAATGGGTCGGGGGAGAGGGAGACTAAGGAGACACCCACCCACCCCCAGCCACGGCAGTACCCCCTGAGGCTGCCAGACCTGTGGTGGTGATCTTTTTTAAAAAAGGTTTAGAATCCCCATATTGGCCCTGAGCCAGCGGGGGGGGGGGTTGGCTTGAGGTCAAGCTGAGCCGGACCATTTCAGTGGCGAACCGGCTCAATCTTGAGCCAGTTCACACATTCCTACAAGAAGTATCTTCAGGATAGTCATTCTCTACAGTTAACTAAATCCAGAAAACTTAAAAGGAGCCAATGGTACAGTATGGAGCAAAATGGTACAAAGGTACAATCACAGTTAAGCCTTGGTGGGGAGCATCGTAAGAAAAAATTCCTTACTTCTATTTATATATCACTTTTCAATGAAAAAGTTCTCAAAGCAGTTTATGCAGAAAAAGAAATAAGGCGGTGGAAATAAGAATGTTTTTAAGAGAGAGATAACATATCAAGGCTAACCTTTTTAAACCCAAACACATAAATGGTTTGGGCTGCTGTCCTTTAACCCAGCAGCTCAGCTTGGTAAATTACACCAGGAAAACATGATTATTTCTGTGGAATATGTCACTAGGGTCAAATCCACACATGTTTCAGTGAGTGTTTTGTCATCCAGGTTTGTCATCCTTTGAATAAAACCTTTTAGGAAAAAATTGCTCTAGGTATAGTAAAGTTTCCTGTAAGACGGTCCAAGGGCCTATGAGTCAAGGAATGCTGCAGCACTTACAATACAGGAACACTTTATTGCTGATGACACGTAAATGGAAAATGGGTCGCACGTGAACATGATGACAGAGCGTATGTCTGACTATAGAAACTGTTGGCCTGTCACTTCATTAAAATTCTTAAGCACAGTACTGTACTAATCCACACCTTAGAACATCTGCGGAAGTATTCACCACTGAGTAAACACAAGCAGCTCTCACACTTCTGGTATCAAGGGGATAAGCTCCAGAATAATTTACTCAGCATGCAGTTTTGCGGCTAATGTATAGCTTTTTACTTAAATATATTTACTACACTTATATAGGATTTTCACACCTTGGCAAATGCCATTCTGAAAATGTTAGCCTCAGATGTGAAACATTAAGACAGCCTTTGAGTGAAAAAACGTTTACAGATTCATATCATCCATGGCGTAGTGGTTAGAGTGTTGGACTAGGACTGGGAGGACCCCAGTTCAAATCCCCATTCAGCCATGAAACTCACTGGGTGACTCTGGGCTACTCACTTCTCTCTCAGCCTAACCTACCTCGCAGGGTTGTTGTGAGGATAAACAAAACCATGTACACCACTCTGGGCTCCTTGCAGGAAGAGTGGGATATACATGTAAAAATAAATAAAAATAAAAAACATGGGGCTGCCTTTAGAGGATCTACAAGTAAGTACAGAACAGATACTGAGTGGGGCAGTTGTTTAGAATATATAGAACAAATCCTTCCATAACTGAATTAGCCTTTCTAGGCCCAAATCAAGGTTTTGATTTTAACCAAAGCCTAAACACTGGGTCCAGAATAACTGAAAGAGCACTGTTCTCCTACATGTACCCAACTGTATGGCAAAATCTTCCTCAAAGGCCCTCCTCAAGTGCCCATGCTTCAGATGTGAGAGGTGGCAACGTAGCAAAATTATAGAACTCCTTCCTTTCAGTGTTCTGTCTGTCTGTGTGCGGAATGAATTTTGTTCTGGATGACAGTATCAAGGCAGTGTGTATGCACATACATTCAGAATGGGGCCTTCCCGGAGCGGGATCTAAAATTAACTGAGCGGACATCAAAAAACGTGCGAGTGCACACACACTCGTATGCCTTAGAGGGAACACTGCTTCCTTTGGAAAGTTTTCCTGGCTCAATTTTAGCCTACTTTCTTTAAGGAAAGTAATCTTATGAGATCACCCAGCATTCTGTGTGTCCATGTGTATGTCCCCCGCCATCAACTTCACAATGCCTGGACCAATATGAACCAAATTGGGTACAGTTGTAGGGACACAGAGGGATACCTCAATGGCATAGTTTGTGATGTCATCCACCCTGGTTCAAGATAGCAGATGCATGAATGTTTGAGACATATGTGAGCTAACTTATGGACTCTCTAACCAATTTGAACCAAATTTTGGTACAGTTGTTGTGAATGACACACAGGGACACTTCATTGGCATAGTTTGTGGTTATGTCCAACGACTTGATGTCCCGGTTCAAGATGGCAGATGTGTAAATGTATGAGGTGCAAGTGGGCTAATGTGAACTGCCTGACTGATTTGAACCTCATTTCAGTTTGCTACAACTGTAGGACATATAGGAACACCTTAACGGTGTCATTAGTGATGATGCCATCTATCCTAATTCAAAATGGCAGATATGTGAACGTTTGAGGCATAATTGGGCTAACTTGTGAACCGCCTAACCAATTTGAACTTCATTTCAATATGCTACAGGTATAGGAACACATAGAGATGACTCAAGGGCATATTTTTAATTATGTCATCCACCCTAATTCAAGTTGGCAGACACGTAAATGTTTGAGGTGCAAGTGGGAACCGATTTGGACCAAATTTGGTACAGTTGTAGGGAAATGTAAGGACACATCACACAAATAGTTTGTGATGATATCATCCACCCCGATTCAAGATGGCAGACTCATGAATGTTTGAGGTGCAAGTGGCTAACTTGTGAACTGCCTAATGAATCTGGACCAAATTTAGTCCATGCATCCAATGTCAAATGCAACAGTGTGGCCAGCACACACACATGGGCAGCGGGGGGGGGGGGGCACTGGCAAGCCTCCTATACCCCTGAGGGGGGCATCAGCTGTGTGGCAGCTTGCTCTTTGTTCTCCCCCTTGTGTCTCTCTGAAGAAGGTGGGGGGTGAGACTCATCTTTACTTTTTGTCCCAGGGCCCACTCCAACCTTGCTGTATCCATTGTACTACTCTGCTGTTTTTTTATCAGCTGTGTTCAATCTGTTATGTTTTAAATTAGTACTAGCCAACCCCACACAGAGCATCTGTGCACTCTTTGGGGCCGGCGGTTACCTCCCCCATGCTTCTGCCCCAGTCTCTGCTTCCGGGCCCAGCCACCTCTCCTCCCTACTGCCACTTCTGCCCCCCCTTCTTTCCCCCCTCCTGGGCCTTGCTTCCGTGGCTGGGCCGGGCCCGCCACCTCTGGCCTCTACCATGGCTGGGCTGCCACTGCGGCAACCATCCCTCCTGGGTGTGCGTCAGCCAATCAGGCGCATCGGCCACCCAGCCAATCAGCTGGGCTCTGGGGTGCACATTCCAAGGCACACCCAGGTTAATTAATATAATAGATTTGTGGTTTTGAATGAAACTAGTCGACCCCGCACAGAGCATCTGTGTGCTCTTTGGGGCCAGTGGTTACCTCTCCCCTCCCCCTTCTGCCCCAGTCTCTGCTTCTGGGCCCAGCCACCTCTCCTCCCCACTGCCACTTCCCCCCACTGCCACCACTTTCTTTCCCCCATCCTGGGCCTTGCCTCTGCAGCCCGCCTCCTCTGGCCTTCATGGCTGGGCTGCCACCGTGGCAACCAATCCTCCTGGGTGCGCCTCAGCCAATCAGCTGGGCTCTGGGATGCACATTCCAAGGCACACACAGGAAAATTAATATAATAGATGCCTCTTAGTCAAAAGGTAAAATACACACATCATTAACTAAGAGGTGAAGCATTATGGGTTACATCTGAATGTTAAGCAACCCCCCCCCACTTCCCACAGTATTCTCCTGAATATGCGCCCCCAAGGATTGAGGGACCCTCCCAAAAAAGGGTGGGATGGAGTGTAGGGGCTGCATGGGGAAAGGGGGATGCGGGGGGATAATTAGGGGGATAATTAGGGTCCTGCTCATGCAAGCAGCCTAATGTCATAGGATTCCTTTCATGCCCTGTTAATCCCACTTCTGGAGGGCCCTCTAGAGAGGTTTTCTTTTTTTCCCTGGCAGGGGCAGGGGGCAGTGAGAAAGTTCTCTTGCACAGGTTCCCTTATTTTTAAGCCAAGTTTGAATAGAACTTCAGGGCCTCTATTCTTTAGGGGCTACTGATATATTTCTCTTCTGCTTTTTTGCCTCTGCATTTTTATGGCTGCTGCTGTGTTTTATTGTTTCTATTGTTTTTAATGTTTTAGTGTGATTTTAAATGGATTTTATAGTATTTTAACTTTTGTAAACCACCTTGGGATGAATTTTATGAAAGGCAGTATAGAAATCAAGCTGTAAATACATAAATTCCTTGTCATTGTCCCCTCCCATGATTTCCAAGCATCAGAGGTCCTGCTCCATGTTCCCGTGCTGACAGACTCAGCAGAAAGTGCCTTTTTATTTATGTTCGGCAGATATGCAGGAATTCCTTTGGCAAATCGTGTTTGTCCTTGTGCGTTGAAACAATAGCACATGCCTTTTTACATTGTAGTTTTTATGATGAAGCCAGAGGAAAGTTATTTTCTCCTCTCTTGATAAATCTTAATGGAAGAGAAGATGATGTCTTATTGAGGTTTTTATTTTCTTTATGCGATGAAGTTAAAATTAGAACTGTGGCAAAATATTGTTATATTCTCTGTAAAACACGTTCTAATGTTTAGTTCATGTTTGAAATGTTAGTATTTGTAAAACTGCTGGTCAAATGACCGAATACATATTATGTTGTTGTTATTGGGTTGGTTTTTGGTAGCAACCGGCTGCTGTTTGGAAAGTTTTGCTGTTACAAATGTAACATTTTCCTGATTGCTATTTTTGTAAGAAGGACTTCAGCTTGATTGTAAGAAAGAGTGGGCAGCACAGACGGTTCCTCGACCAAGGCCATATTTTTGTAAAAATTTGTTTCTGATACGTTGATTTTGTAACTTCTTGTGGTGATAGTAGCCATCTTGAGTTTACTTGTGAAAGAAAGGCAGGCTGCATAGCTAACTTACAGAATTTCCAAGTGTGGCCCATACAAAACCCATACTTCCCCATACGTTAACCCTCCAAAACCCATACTTCCCTTCACCTTCCATGGCATGTAAGAGTTTAGAAATCTCATACATGGCATACACTCCATCCCCTTACAGAAAACAGCCACCTCAGGAACCTCAGATATAATTACACCATTATTTTCAACTAGCATCCTCTGAGAATCCAAGGAGACAGCAGTATTCTACTTTTCTGTGTTTCGTGTTCCTGCTTTTCTCTTCACAATGCTCATATCAACCAGCAACATCTACTGGTTGTCTAAGAAACTTAAATTGTCACTAACTCACCAAACCAGTTAAAAATATAGCTAACCCTGCCCCCAAAAACCTAACAAGAAAAACATGGTTCATAAAACCAACACCTTTCACCAACAGCCAAAGGGAATGCCAGGAAGGAAGTGAAGAAAAGGGGAACATATACTGCCATATACTGAGTCAGACCATTGGTCTATCTAGCTCAGTGTTGTCTTCACAGACTGGCAGCGGCTTCTCCAAGGTTGCAGGCAGGAATCTCTCTCAGCCCTAACTTGGAGAAGCCAGGGAGGGAACGTGGAACCTTCTGCTCTTCCCAGAGCAGCTCCATCCCCTAAGGGGATTATCTTACATTGCTCACACATCAAGTCTCCCATTCATATGCAACCAGGCTAGATCCTGCTTAGCTAAGGGACAAGTCATGCTTGCTACCACAAGGCCAGAAGAAAAGAATAGAGAAGTAGGCCAGAAAAACCAAATGCCTCAGAGGAGAAGAGGACTTCTCCAGCCACACACAAAAAGAGAGAAATAAAGGAGCGCAAGGAAATCAACATAAAAGCAGCAGGAGGAGAAAGGTGAAACATAAACCAACAACTGTTCCTGTCAGTTTTAATAGGCCTTCAGCTAGTTTTTAAGAGAATCCTTTAACATGCTTTGTTGTCATATATTCACTTTGTGAAATCGTTAGCGCTAGACACTTTTAAAATAGGATGAATTCTACCAAAAAAATCCAAATGTGTCAGTATTTATTCAATGTCACTTCAGTTTAAAGGAACTGAGGCCCTTTCACTTAGACAGCAATAATATTTAGATGTATCTCCATTTTGTTGAATGTGAATTTAGTCTTATATTCAAAACATTACTGTACAAATGCACTCCTATCTTTCCAAGTACAGTCATCCCTTGCCAACTACGGTTTTACCAACCGTGGTTTGAGTATATGCAAATAGGAAATTGTGACAGGTTTTGCCAACCGCGTCTCAAGTATCTGCAGTTGGCGAAGTTATTTAGTGATGGGGGGGGGGTTTCCCAGCAATCTTGGGGTGCCGGTTCAGAGGTTCAATCTGCTTATTCCTCTTGGTGACCCTTGCTGTCCTTTGTCAATTTAAAATGCCCTTGAGTGATTTGCGGGGGGGGGGGGGGTTCAAAAAATTTCCAAAGGTCAGTCTGCTCATTCTTCTTGGTGACTCTTGGCAATATTACAGGATTTAAAAAATATCGGGGTGTGTGTGTATTTTTTTTCCTTGATTTTTAGGTCTTTTTGTGGTCATGGTTCCCCTAATCCCATTTCCCATAGACTTTAATGCCGTGCCAACCACAAATTTGCCAGCAGCGAGGTTTTGCCAGAATGGAACCCTTACGTTTGGTGAGGGATGACCGTAATGCAGAAAACAGAGCAATGTTAAAGATTGTTTGCAGTAACAGAAGGCTATCTACTCCTTTCACCCAAATTCTAGCAATAGGAGAGGTGCTTGTTGAAACTAAGGGTGGCTGCCCTGCTGGCTCTTTAGTCTAGTAATATCAGCATTTTGCTACTTTTAAAAATGCATCTTGAATGCCTTCACCCTGCAAAGTCTGTTTCATTACCACAGCTGGCCATCAACCAATATACAATGGAGAAATACCCACCCCAAGTAATGCAGACAACACTATGACCACATGCAGGAATTGCCTAAGTGAGAAAAGTAACTACTTTTTGTGTCAGTAGTTTTGCAATCCCACTGTATTTAAGGAGCCGAAACCATTCTAGTTAGATAGATAGTAATGATACTTTTGATTGGACCAACTCAGTAGCAGAATTTTCAGGCAAATAAACAAGCTCTGAAACTTGTGCAACATTTATTCAGGCTAAAGTAGTCACAAAAGTATAACAAAGTGTAAAGGGTGTTGAGCACCCAAAGAACCATGGGAAAAGGAAGCTTTCTTATAGAGAGAGGTTACAGTATATAATAGGTCTAGAAATAATGAATTTATTTCTAATCCATAATAATGGACCCTGCTAACTTGGCACACCCTGCTAACTTGGCAAAGAGGCACCTTTTACTATGGTGATTCTCTTTATTTAGCAGGGGGAGAGTAACTGGCCCTGTCCACCCCCAGCACAGTACTTCCAGTGACTGTTGCTGGTGTGTATCTTATGTTTCTTTTAGATTGTGGGCCCTTTGGGGACAGGGATCCATCTTATTTATTTATTATTTCTCTATGTAAACCGCCCTGAGCCATTTTGGGAAGGGCGGTATAGAAATCGAATAATTAATTATTATTTCTTGTTTACACAGTCAGACAGGTGTTATTGACTGGTTTGTTTTATCCAGACATAGAGTCCTTCCCAAGGACCTGGGATGCCAGAATTTTATTGTCAATAGTTATAGATATCGTCGCAGAATATAGGCTGTTCCCAGTAAAGCTGCTTTTTGTAATTGGCTGATGGTGATTTCTGTGGCCCCTATGGTGTTGAGGTGCTCTTCAAGGTCTTTTGGGACGGCACCCAGGGCGCCAATGACCACTGGGATTATTTTGGTCTTTTTCTGCCACAGCCTTTCAATTTCAATTTGTAGATCTTTGTATTTGGTGATTCTATTTCTTTTTCTTCTATTCTGCTATCCCCTGGTATTGCTATGTAGATTACTTTGACTTGTTTTTCTTTCTTCTCAACTACAGTTATATCTGGTGTATTGTGTGGCAGATGTTTGTCTGTTTGTAGTCGGAAGTGCCATAATATTTTTACATCTTCATTTTCTTCAACTTGTTCAATTTTATGGTCCCACCAATTCTTGGCTACAGGTGGCTTGTATTTTTTGCAGATGTTCCAGTGTATCATCCCTGCTACCTTGTCATGCCTTTGTTTGTAGTCAGTCTGTGCAATCTTCTTACAACAGCTGATCAGGTGGTCCACTGTTTCATCTGCTTCTTTACAAAGGTGGCACTTGCTGTTTTTTGTTGACTTTTCTACTTTTGCTCTTATTGCATTTGTTCTTAGTGCCTGTTCTTGTGCAGCCAGTATTGAACTCTCTGTTTCTTTCTTCAAGTTGCCATTCTTAAGCCATTGCCAGGTCTTGGTGATGTCTGATTTTCCACTTATATTGTGCAAATATTGACCGTGCAGGGGCTTATTTCTCCATTTTTCTGCTCGGTTCTTGACTTGTTCTTTCTTGTAGGCCTGCTTTCTTTCATTGGTGTTGAATAGTTTCTCGTTCTTGACCATTTGAAGTGCATCTTCTTCACTGTCCTTGATATATTCTTCAAGGCCTCTTTTCTCCTCCTCTACTGTTTGATGGACTTGCATCCTTCCTCTTCCACCTGAGCTGCGAGGGAGGTAGAGCCTATCTACATCACTGCGGGGGTGCAGAGCATGATTGATGGTCATGATTTTCCTGGTCTTACGATCTAGCGTCTCTAGCTCTGCCTGGGTCCAGTCTATTATTCCTGCAATTGAAATTGAAAGGCTGAAAAAGACCCAAATTATCCCAGTGGTAATTGTCGCCCTGGGTGCAGTTCCAAAAGACCTTGAAGAGCACTTCAACACTATAGGGGCCACAGAAATCACCATCAGCCAATTACAAAAAGCAGCTTTACTGGGAACAGCCTATATACTGCGACAATATCTATAACAACAACAACATTGACAATAAAATTCAGCCGTCCTTGGGAAGGACTCGATGTCTGGATAAAACAAACCAGTCAATAACACCTGTCTGACTGTGTGTAAACAAGAAATAATAAATAATAATAATAGGAGCAGCAAGAGTTATAGCTGCATGCACTCTTTTCTTTGGTAGCAAAGTTACTTCATTGGACCACAGCCAGGATCTTCTAAATGCCTGCAGAATTAGGCTTCATGTCATTAATCTTCAGTTAAGTTTGCCACATTTATTCCACAGCTATCAAGAAGTACTTCTTTTGAAGCATTTAATCCAGCCTACCACTAGAGCAGAGAGAGATGGAAACAACTGGAATACAGCCAGCTTCCACATAACAATTTGTTTGCTTGGGAAACAAGTAGTTGAACATCTGGATAAGCTCACATATGTTTCTTAAATCAACGTTCAGTGACACTGAAGATGAGCCTTTACATTTTATTATTATTTATTATTTATTTATTTGATTTCTATACCGCCCTTCCAAAATGGCTCAAGGTGGTTTACATTAAAATAAAACTAAAATCAATTAATGATTAAAATAGAAAACTGTAAAAGCATAAACTATTATTAAAACAATTAAAACTATTTTTAAAACCCTGGAAGGCCAGGTCAAACAAGTCTTAAGGGTTCTTCTGAAAACCAATAATGAACTCAGATTACGGATTTCTACTGGGAGTGCATTCCACAGCCCAGAAGGAGCTACAGAGAAGGCCTGCCTGAGTTGCCACCAGCATGTTCGTAGTAACTGAAGATGGACAGGTGAACTTAACATGCAGTGGGGATCATGCAAAAGGCGGCGCTCTCTAAGATAACTCAGACCTAAGCCATTCAGGGCTTTAAAAGTAATAACCAGCATTTTGTATTTTGCCCAGAAACATATTGGCAGCCAGTGCAACTGTTTCAAAACAGGCACAATATGGTCTCTCCGGATTGCCCCAGAGACCAATCTGGCTGCTGCATTTTGAATTAGCTGACGTTTCCGAACTACGTACGAAGGCAGCCCCACATAGAGTGTATTGCAGTAGTCAAGCCTGGAGATTACCAGCTGACACACCACTGTTTTGAGATCATCCTCTTCAAGGAATGGACGTAGCTGTCGAATCAGCCAAAGCTGCTAGAAAGCATTCCTGGCCATAGCCTTCACCTGAGATACCAGGGTAAGGCCTGGGTCCAGGACTCCCTGCAAGCTGCGTACCTGCTCTTCCGGTAGAGTGCAGCCCCATCCAGTGCAGGAAGGTCTAACTCATCCCTCAAATTCTAAGCCCCTACAATAAGCACCTCCGTCTTGCTTGGATTCAGCTTCAGTTTGTTATCCCTCATCCAACCCATTACTGCCTGTAGGCAGGCATTTAGGGAATGAATGCCATTTCCTGATGATGAAGATGAAAAGGAGAAGTAAAATTTGGGTGTCATCAGCATACTGATAACACCCAGCACCAAATCCCCTGATGACCCAACCCTGTGGTTTCATGGAGATATTAAAAAGCATTGGTGACAGAATGGAGCCTTGAGGGACTCTATATAACAGCTCCCATTTTGAGGAGCAACTGTCACCAAATCCACCATCTGGAATCTACCTGAGAGATAGGAGTGGAACCACTTCAAAGCAGTGCCCCCATCCCCAACTCCCCCAGGCAATCCAGAAGGATACCATGGTCAATGGTATCAAATGTAGGAATGTGCACAGACCGGTTCGGAGGCCATTCTAAAGGCCTCCAGACCGGTCCGGTCACTGGGTGGTTTTGGTTCGGGTGGGGAGTTTGGGGGCTTCCATTAAGGGCGGGGGGGGGCTTTACTTACCCCTCCCGCGCTTTTCACACACTGCCGCCGTAATTATTGAAGAAATTGCTCCTCCGATGGCTGTTCCTATTTTAAAAAATGGCTGCCCCCTTGAAGCCCTGGCCCCCTGCTGCTGCCTTGAAGCCCCCTCCCACCCCCTTAAATCTCGCCCCGGGCCCTTAAATCATGCCCCGATAACATTAAGAGGCGGGCGGCGGGGAGATGTCCTCCCGCCCCCTTCCCTGCTAGGCTGCAAAAGACTTTAGGAAGGCTTCTGCGTGCGCACGCGCAGAAGCCTTCCTAAAGTCTTTTGCAGCCTAGCAGGGAAGGGGGCGGGAGGACATCTCCCCGCCGCCCGTTTCCCTGCCGGTCTACAAAAGTACTTTTACTTTTGCAAAGGTTCTTTGCAAAGTTCTTTGCAAAAGTAAAAGTACTTTTGCAGACCGGCAGGGAAACGGGCGGCGGGGAGATGTCCTCCCGCTCCCTTCCCTGCTAGGCTGCAAAAGTACTTTTACTTTTGCAAAGAACTTTGCAAAGGAGAAACAGTTCTTTGCAAAGTTCTTTGCAAAAGTAAAAGTACTTTTGCAGCCTAGCAGGGAAGGGAGCGGGAGGACATCTCCCTGCCGCCCGTTTCCCTGCCGGTCTGCAAAAGTACTTTTACTTTTGCAAAGAACTTTGCAAAGGAGAAACAGTTCTTTGCAAAGTTCTTTGCAAAAGTAAAAGTACTTTTGCAGACCGGCAGGGAAACGGGCGGCAGGGAGATGTCCTCCCGCCCCCTTCCCTGCTAGGCTGCAAAAGACTTTAGGAAGGCTTCTGCGCGCGCACGCGCAGAAGCCTTCCTAAAGTCTTTTGCAGCCTAGCAGGGAAGGGGGCGGGAGGACATCTCCCTGCCGCCCGCCTCTTAATGTTATCGGGGCATGATTTAAGGGCCCGGGGCGAGATTTAAGGGGGTGGGAGGGGGCTTCAAGTAGTGGAGTCCAAGTTGGCCCCAATACAGGAAATGAAACTGGCTCTCTAAGATCCAATCATGGATACGCGAAACCACAGATATGGATTCTGCAGATGACGGCTACCTGTACTGCCTAAATGAGAACAGCTGCTGAAATTGTATTCAATTATGGTTTAAAAACCAAAGCTTCTGAAGCCTTCAAAGAAACAAACAGGTCCGTGACTGAAGTTTAGGAAGAAACAATATTCCAGTTCAGAGCCTGTGCCTCACTTCGTAGAACTGCATTATCAACACCATTAGTCGGAACTAGGGATGTGCAGAACGTTCCAGGCTTGGAACAGGCCGTTTCGAATGCTCCAAATTTGGAACAGAATGCCCTTCAAACAAAGGGCCTGTTCCAAGCTCGGAATGGAAACCAGTTCTGAGGCAGAACATTCCAAGTATTCTGAGCACCATTTTGGACTGCAAATGGCACTCTTCTGGTCTCTGCACATGAGCGGCAGCCATTTGCATGGTCAGCACCACCATGCAAATGGCTGCCGCACGGGTGCTGAGGCCAGAAGAGCACCATTTTGGAGTCCAAAATGGTGCTCAGAATGTTTCTAGTGTTCTGAGCTAGTTCTGTTGGAACAACTGACTTGACCTGTTGCTCCAATGGAATGTTCCGGGCATTTGCTTTCCATTCCAAGCTTGGAACGGAACACAAATATCATTCCGTGCACATCCCTAGTCTGAACCACACAATCCTTACTAAAACCTTAATGGCAATTAGAGCTTAGAGTACTGCCAATATAAATTACTAATTCTAAAGAATTACACTGTGTGTGTGCGTGCGTATATTTAAAAAAACAGAAACATGCCGATTTTTCAAATCTTTACAATAATTTATTGCTTTAAATAAACCTGCTGTACAGTTAGTAAGTCTCAGATACTGTGCAAGATTACCAGCAGGCAATTATAGCACAAACCACATCTCTGCAAAAGCTATGTAAGAAAGCTGAACTGAGGCACATACATGTTTTGCTGTGAAGGAGGAAAAGTACATTTGAGTTACTTCAGTAGAGCACACAGCTTTATTGACAGCAGACGTATCAGTAGTGCCACAATGGTCTGCACAGATTAGTTTTTGTAGAATAACTTCCTTTTGCTGTCCATTATAGATGAATCTCTCATCCAATCTCCAGCCACAATGCCTGGTCTGGTTTAGAAACAAAAGATCCTTAATAAATGCACAAATACAACCCAATATAATTGTACACTCTCTTGCTCAAATAGAAGAAATACAAAGTACCAAAAAGTGTTTTCATCTCAGCACAAGAACAACCCCCAAACCAGCAGTAAGACACAATCGGTATTTACTGCCCAAATCACTGACCTTGAGGATAGAATTCACTGCAATTGTGATGGAAGTAACCAGGGAAGGAGCTGCCAAAAAAAGGGCCAAGCTGTTTTGCAACAGATAAACACCACTTTATCCTCCTGCTTCAACAAGTCCTTGAAACCTTTCAAACATGTACTGTGAGTGAAATCCAAAGATCCTGGTAATGATTTTCCTTATCTATTATTTCCTCAATGCACTTATCTAGGGACAATGGTGAATTTTAGGCAAAAAAACTTGAAATGGATTCTATGCCCTAATCACCAAATGAGTAGTATTAAAAAAAAAAAAAGCTCAACTGGTATGTTGAGGTAATTTCCCCCTCCAGTTACTCAAATCACGAGCCTAGACTTATTTGCTGAGATTGTTTTTACATTCATGAGGACACACAAAAGAAAAAAAAGTATATGCCTTTCATAATGGATTAGATGTTGAGGGAAAAAGTCAGACAAAAGTGTTACAACCTGTGAGGGCATGTGTTGCAAGCTAAGATTTTCCAGTATTAAGAGTGATCTAGATACCCAAAAAATTACAGAACAGTACCAACTTGACTTAGCTTAAGGAACTTGAAATACTGACATTGAAGTAAAAGTCTGCTTTACTTGAAGCTGAAGGGTGCATAAAAAATTGATTGTTTCAATGCAATTGTGACTCCAAAGTAGATCAAATTCTCAAGCAGCATGAAAAAAACCACCCCTTTTAAAAATGAAATTCTCTAAAGGGTTGCTCATTTTACTTTTTGGTACGAGTGCAGATGCTAGTTCCCCTTCCCTTCAGAAAACCATTACCACTTTTCATTCCATTCATAATGGAAGTGACTGTACACAGTGCAAATAGTATCTTCATTCATATTTACATAGTTCTCAAAAACAAAACTAAAAGAATACGTTTTCCAGTTTTTATCATATTGTATGAAACTAGTTCCTTTGGAACTCTTATCTTAGTGATAATAACCACTTCAGATGCAAAGGGCAATATTCTCCAGCCAATATTCCTAACACTAAGAGGAAGAAAAATCTGGGCACAGCCTTTCTGGAAGTGCCAGCCTCCAAATGGCTGATAAAAGTAGATCTCAATGCAATGCTGAAAAGTTACAATGTAAGAATTTTTCCATCTATGATTGGAATGTAGAATCCACACACATAATGTATTCTCTCCCCCCACCCGCCCCATTCCCATCTCATTTTTAACATGACTTGGCCTTTATTGGTCAATATCAGAACAGTCTGAAGGTTACTGCTGCAAGATCTGTAGTGCAATAGAAGCTCATTCCCATTTAGTTTTAATTCTTCCTCATGCTGAAATGCTATGAGGTTAGTTTAGTGCCACGTATATCAAAGCATTGTTAGATGTCCGTTTTCCTACTAAGCCAATGTTGGCAGCTTGCAAGGGGAGTCATCTGGTGAAACAACTTGGGGCTTGAGCTGTTTGTAACCAACATGCCTCAGAAGATTCCTTGAAGACAAAGGTTGCTTGTCTCATCTCTCCTTCCATGTGAGCACCATGGCTACTGCATGTAATGCATGAATGAGAATGTTTTCATGTGTCCACTGCACCAACTTCCTTGGAACAGAAATAATGCACAACTATTGCATTTGGATAGCGGGCAAAGGCACTGCAAGAAAAGAAGTCAGATTGTTATGATTTAGTTATTTTTACTACAAAAGACCACCATGATTTTATGATCCTGAGAAGTGGCTCAAGCTATTATATTTCGGACACATTATGCGAAAAAAACCCTTGAGAAGCCCATAATGCTGGGAAAAGTTGAAGGAAAGAGAAGAGGACAACCAGCAGCAAGGTGGATGGACTCAATTACCCCATCAATGAATGTATCACTGGGAGACCTTAAAGGCCAAGTTGACGACAGATCATCCTGGAGAGAATCTATCTATGTGGTCACTAAGAGTCAATACTGACTTGACGGCACTTAATCAAAGTGCATTAAACAGGCACCTCTTTACAAAATCATTACTTGTCCACAGCTTTCTCTATACCAGCAGATCTCTGCTGCAGATCTTAATATTTTGTTTCCAATCCTTTGTCTCGTCATGTTGCTGTGCTGCGTAGGAATGCTTCCTTCTCTTGTAATTAGTAAAGTGCTTAATGAATATTTGGGACAATTTAAATGTTTTAAAAAACTACCAAAGCTGAACATAGGCAACTGTGAGTCCACACAGATACTGCCAGTTATGCTAGGTTATGTAAAATTTAGGAATGGTTAGGTTAGAATATTACGAGACTGCAAAATGGCTGGGAATGTACAAGATGAGAAGAGCAGAAAGGTTATTTTGTGCACAGATTAAAAACATTTACACAACAGGGGGAAAGCCTCAAGAAAAGATACAGTAGGATGAACAGGATGCTGCTGGCATGAAAGAATCTTGTGAAACTTTTTTTCAAAATGATAAGGTGTGTTAGTACTTATTTTGAAAGTTCTGGAAATGACATGATGAGGCAGAACATGGGAATAAGGGTACAGTGTACTGCACACTCAGAAACCAACTAGGGCAAACACACTCAAGCTGCAATCCTCTACACATTTACTTAGAACTAACCAAACTGAACAGGATTAGGCTGTAAACCTATAACATTTCAAACATGCTTCTGGTATGGTCAAACACAGAAATGTTACAGACTTGCAATCCTAGCAGCTTTTTTTTAAAGTAAGTAAACCTTATTTAGGTTGCAACATGTCTTCATCTCCAAAGTAAATGTTTTTGTTTTTTTTTAATTGAAAAAGCTGAGCTGACCTACATAAATGGAGCTTATACATTGCATAAGTTACTTCACCTGCAGAAAACACAGGCTTCACATAAAATTCCAAGATCATCACAGATTTTGGAACAGTGAATCAGCACATATTTATTTAGTACAATTTATTCTGAGATTGCCTCAGCATCAGTGTTCCCTGCAATAGGGGTTCCCAGATGTTGTTGACAAAGTTTGGCTGGGGTTTATGGAAGGTGTAGTCCGCAATATACAAGCCACCTAATGGCGCAGCGGAGAAATAGCTTGACTACCAAGCCAGAGGTTACCAGTTCCAATCCCCGCTGGTATGAAACACCTATATCTGGCAGAAGTGATATAGGAAGATGCTGAAAGGCATAATCTTATACTGCACGGGAGATGGCAATGGTAAACCCCTCCTGTATGCTACCAAAGGCAACCACAGGGCTCTGTGGTCACCAGGAGTTAACACAGACTCGACTGCACACTACTTACTCAGCAATATATTGGCATCCCCATTATACTACTCAGTAGCCAGCCCCTACCAAATCTCTACTGCTGCTCTTCCAGAAAAAGCAAACCGAGTAGCATTTTTGATTCTAAAGACTTCTCCAGGACAATTTCACATACCTATTTCCAATCTTCTTTTTGCACACACTGCAAACCTTTTCTTCTGTGATTATACATTTCACTTGCTGATGTAAAATCCGTTCCTCTTGTACCTATGGCAAGATAAGAACTGTTAGAAGAGCAATAGAACAATCCCCACAATCCCCAAAGATCTACTTGACATTTTAACCAATACAATGCTTTGGTAGTACAGTTCACTTTTTTTGCACATGTGCCTCTAACCCTTGCTTCATCTCTGGTAGCAATACAAATGTGCAAACATACATAAATATTTGCTTTAACTTGCACCTTTATAACAACAGATGAGAAATAGACACATACTCTAAGGAATTCAGCATGGAGGAGGTTTTTAAGAACTTGACCAAACCGCTTCTTCTGGGCATTTTCTTCAAGGACTTTTTCCAGGAAGATTCGGATCTCACTAATTTGAGTATTTGCTGGGAGGAGGTTTATAGCCTATAAAAACAAAGAGTTAAGATGTTTCCAGAATATGGTTCCAGTATTCTAACCAACTACTCTTCTACACTTCATTTTGCCTCCACTTTTTATTATGGCCACAAGAATACTCCCTTATATGGTTATGTATACAGAAGCCTGTTTCTTCAATGCAGAAGAGGATCTCCACATCACAGCCTATGTATCCATATCAGCATTCTAACACAAATAAAAACAAGAACAATCCTTACTTTGGTAGTATCCAACTTGCTGTGATGAAGTTCCAAAACTTGCAATGCAGCCTGGAGATTGGCTTTAGGCTCTAGTATTTCCATTTTTATTGGTCCCAAGCAATGAACACTAGGTGGTGAGAGATACATCCGGAGCAGAGACAAGTACACCTGTGACACAAAATTAATCACTGCATTTTAAACCGTTGCTCCTTATCTTTGTAAAGTGCCTTTGCACTGAACATGCTAAATTAAAGAGAAAGCCCATTAAAGCATTCAGTGGTCATTTTCTCTTGAATGACATATTTATGTTTTTAGATAACTTCCTAAAATTCAAAAGATGATTGGTTATATCAGTAGGAATTTGTATTCTAAAGATCTATTGCATTAGTATACATCACCCCAGTCCTGAGTGAGTGAGTGAGTGAGTGCGTGCGTGCGTACATACACAGAGCTCCAGGGCATTTAGGAATTTCTGTTTATTTCAGCCGACGGAGCTGATCTATAGTCCCCAGAATGCATGCACTGACTTCATTTGAGTAGAGGAAAACATTCTGGATAGCATCTGCATCAGAGCTCATGTACACAGAACAAATAT
Source organism: Hemicordylus capensis (assembly GCF_027244095.1). NCBI lineage: Eukaryota > Metazoa > Chordata > Lepidosauria > Squamata > Cordylidae > Hemicordylus > Hemicordylus capensis. The sequence continues at coordinate 74,080,475 of NC_069657.1, forward strand.
ATGAGTCATAATGCTTGGCTGAGTACATAGGGTTAATGGAACTTTTGCTTTCAAATTTCCAGGCCATATGCCAACCAAATGTCTTGGTCTGGCATCTAAAGATAATATTGGGAAAGGCCTAATCTGACATCCCAGGGCATAGAATTCCAGTGTCTCAGTGCCACAATGGAGAAGGCTCCAGCATCTCTACCAGCTGTAGCTGTAATGGGGGCAGAGCCCCAAGCCCAGCCTCCCCGAAGATCTAATCAGACAGGCAGGTTCATGCAGGATGAGGTGGTCCTTCAAGTAACCTGGTTCTGTTTATTACATTCCTATCCTTCTGCCTGATGAAAGGTGTTACCAGAGGCAACCAAGGTGGCTTCTAAAGGGTGTATACAAAAGCAGTCTATTAAATATTTAAATAGCCTTGAGACCTGAGTGCTTACAAAATCCAATTCTTGCAAGCCCATTAATTCCAAACATAAAATATTTTACCACCAACATGATTATCACCCATGCAATTGGCTAATATTACAATCTTGATAACTAAGAGGTGTGTTTTGTATATGGGTAGCATCAACTTCAACATGGAAAATAAACTACTCACATCTTTATTGCCATCTTTGCTTCTGTCATAGTGTTTGTGACAGTAGCTGAAACAACATCAACAGGAAATTTAAAGTCACCATGAAGTTCAACATATCATAGGAGCTACATATTTAGATGTATTAGCTACAATGGTCAGTGAGCACTAGGAGATAAACAGGGTTTGATTTTGTAAAACAAATTCAAGAATGGCAACAAATAAGAATATTCTCAATAGCAATCTTTACACATAGGTATATGACTCCTTAATTAGTATACCTTAATAAGTATATACACTTTGAGGATGCACCTGCTAAATTCTGTTTTGTTTGTAGTTAATGAAGCTACTTCTAGACAGTTACGAACTAACTGCTAGAGCCTCTTGGTTGTTGTAACAAGAGGTTAAAGTGATCTAACAGTTTTATACCAAATCAAAGGAAAAGAGTGACATGGTTGACAATAAGGTGAGCTAATACAAATGTTCAGTAAATCAAATGAAAAAGTGTTCTGGTAAGAACTAATCTTCCTACTTCCCTTTCACTATAATTTCAATTGATTATTACCATCCTCACAAGTTAGCCCACTTGCACTTCAAATGTTCATGTGTCGGCCATCTTGAATTGGGGTGAATGACATCATCACAAACTTATGCCATTGAGGTGTCCCTCACTACAACTGTACCAAATTTGGTTCAAATTGGTTAGGCAGTCCACAAGTTAGCCCACTTGCACCTGAAACATTCAAACATCTGCCATCTTGAATCAGGTTGGGTAACAACATTACAAACTACGCAATTTGAGATGCCCCAAATTCAGCACATTTGGTTCAACTCAGGCAATTCACAAGTTAGATCACTTGCACCTCAAACATTTACACGTCCGCCATCTTGAACTAGGGTGGATTACGTCATCACAAACAACACTGTTGAGTTGTCCCTATGTATCCCTACAACCCTACCTAATTTGGTTCATATTGGTCCAGGCCTTGCAAAGTTGATAGGGGGCACACCCACCTACCCACACACAAAATGCCGGGTGATCTCATTACTTTCCTTAGGCTAAAAAGTTGTGAAAGAACAATTTGCCAGCAACTGTTTAACAGCTCTACAATATAAATTTAAGAATTTAGCCAATAACATTGAGTAAATATTTTTACGCAAAAAAATAAAATTGAGTAAAGTGCTCAAATGAGCACTTACATGGGTACTGTTTCTCACTGTCAACAGGGGGAAAAAATTGAAACTGTGGAAACACTGACCACACAGCAATGCACAGGAAGATAAATTAAGTTGGGAAATAAGCAACTGGAGATTGCAGCATATCTCATAGGCTAAATGCACCTCTTATTCATAGGCTAAGACTAACAGAGTATCAGTGTTGTATCTATATACTGCTTTTTTAAAAGTTCTCAAAGCAATTTGTATAGTAAGAAGGATGAGAAGATGGTTCCCTGTCTCAAATCTAAAAAGAAATCCAAGAGACACCCCACCAATAGCTACTGCAAGGCACGCTATGCTGGGCTGAATATGGACAGTTGCTCTCCCCCTGCTAAACAGGAAAAGAGCCACCAGCGTAAAAGGTTAGCAGGGGTAGCAATTAGGACTATAAACTTAACTATAGTGGACTGTCCACCACCATTACAGGGCACTTAAACATGTGTTCTGGCACCCTGACATTTCCCCCCACATTGGAACCCCCTCCTGTAACTGCTCAGGTCAAGGATGAATTATCAACTCCTTCATTTCCGTTTGTTTTATAAAAAGTATTCTGGAGCATAATTCCTTTTGTTCTGTCTTGCTAACTTCAATTCAAAAAGGTCAGAATTGATATGAGCCAATTGTAAAATATAATTTTAGTTGTCTTTTGCTAAAATTAGACACACATTATTAGTTACATCATCACGCATGTCCATATGACACATTCACTGCAACGTGATATTCCTGTTGCTTAAACAGGATTTACCACTTTTGTGTACCAGAAAGCAAGCAGTAATCTGCAGAAACATACTTCTCAGCCATTTTTGTATCCTTCAGGATATGAACGTATAGGAAAAGGGCTTGTTCATGATTCCCCATCCGTCCCAACAACAGAGCACGTTCTTCTAGGAGGCCTGGGAGCAAAGTACAAAATAGTTGCTTTTATCCTGGCAAAGTAGACTATAAGAACATGTCATGAAAATGAACAAGAACAGGAAGGAACTAAGTGATGGAAATTGAGGAGCAATAGCAACTGGAGTATTACTTTCACGACAGTATCTGGACAAGATCAACAGCAGACTCTGATTATTCTAGACTGGGGTCAGTAGCATTATCCTAGCACATCTGTTTACTGAACACCATTTTTCAGTCACTTCTATTCTTCCCAAAAAACAGTGAGCAAGAAAACAGCATAAGCCTATCTATTCTCTCCTACAGACTCCAGCAGGTATATTTACAGAGAGGTTGTCATGCAGCAGTTCTACTGTCATTAGCCAGCACAGAGATAATGAGAATCTCTTTACATCAGTTACAGAAATATTACTGTACTAATATTAATGCAGAATGCCAATGGCAGAGTAGTATAGTAGTAATCAAGGATAACTTTTTCAGTATTTAAAGTCTCTTAAAAACACACACACACACACACACACACACTCTCTCTCTCTCTCTCTCTCTCTCTCTCTCTCTCTCTCTCTCTCTCTCACACACACACACACACACACACACACACACACACGATTTTCTGGAATAAAAGTTAACTCTGTGGCCCAGCATCAGTTGGGCCAGGCCAAATCGTCTTGACCATTCCTTACCATCAAAGGGAAAGTCACTGATGAGCTGCTCAGCATCATAGCAACAGGACGTCTCAAGAAAGAAGAGAAGATTTTTCCTGTATTCTCCTAATTCCCCCTCCTCTTCTCCTGCAGGCACTGTGGCTTTATCTGCAAGGAAAAATCAATGCAGGTTAGCAATAGCATATGAGAGGCAGTTTTAAAAAGCCAACTACAGAGCACCACCCCATTATTTATTTATCTATCAGTTTGTAGACTGCCCAAAACTTCCATCTCTGCATGGCTTACAATACCACAAAACAAATTAAGACAAAAATGAAAACCTTAGAACAATTTAAAACCACAGTCAAGTCAAAAAGCTTGGGTGAAAAAGTCTTTAAAGACTCCTCAAAAGTTGTCAGAGATGGGGAGGCTCTTACTTCAGCAGGGAGCGCATTCCAGAGTATTGAGTCAACAAGGGAGAAGGCCCGCCCCTGTGTAACCATCAGATGAGCTGGTGGCAACTACTGACGAACCTCTCTGGATTATCTCATTAGGCTATGAGGCTCATGGCGAAGACAACATTCTCTTAAATACCCAGGGCCATTAGACATTATTCGATACTAGATTGTTTTTGTACCTATAGATCATCGACGGCAAGGCAACATTTCTGAATAGGGTTTCACAAACTGAGGATGAGATTGGTAGCCAACAATTATGTCTACTAGTTAGCAGGAATATAATAGTAGTACCTCTGAGCATACGCAGAGTGCCTTTGCTTTTCCACTAAGCAAATGCAACCTGCCCTCTCCTCTCACAGAAATCAAGGTCACTGTGATGACTGTGGCATCCATCATTTTGAGATGTTCAGAAACATCTTTTCTTTTTAAAATGCTTCTAGCAGCACTTACTATGAAAAAAGGTGCATTATCTAAAACTAGCTACCTACGGACTGGAATCGACAGAATTGCTCTTCCTCAGAGATGTGTCTTGTCTGCATATCTTCATTAGACCTCTTATTTTTTTTTTAACATTCAAGCAGATCATAGACAGGCTTACCCAGAGGAAAAGAGCTGAGATATTCCTTCATTAAGCCTTGCACCTTCTCACAGTAGAGCTGAATCAGGCAGTTGTGGAATTCTGAACCAGCCTCTTCCCATGTATGGATTATATGTTCCTGTGAATAAATGTACACATTCAGTGTATGAAGGCTGCCTAGATCCACACAGCCCCACTAAAATTTCATTGTTTGATAGTCACTTTTCCCCCTTCTTTCATTTAAACCAGGAACTCCAGAAGATCACTAAATACCTTCTGGATTAGTTGCTACTATATTGTAAGTCATTTATAATTTTCAGTTTTATGGCTACAAACTATGTGCCTTCACAAATCTGTTGGAGATACCCCTAAATCTGATATGCAACAAATCCACATTGGAACAAAATATGCTCCTACATTCTGAATTCTTACCAAATAGGGAATAGCCAGGTTTTTAAAGTTCTCTATCAAGAAGCTAAGAACCTTGTAGCGTGGGAGAGATTCCACCTCAGGAAGATCTTCTGTAAATATCTGCCAGACAAAAGTTGAATTCACGTTGGCTTTTACACACTTACACTCAGCAAAACTTTTTCAATGACCTTCTTTAATGTGCAATAAAAGTTAAACTTTTAAAAACATTCAAAAGTTTAAAACGTAAAAACTAAACCACAGATGTAACAAAATAGATGTTTCGATGTAAGACATCATTCTCAGTGCTATACAAAGGTGGTTGAGTTTTGTTCTTAAATACAACTCCACACCTTGATTCAGCTAAAGAACTGAAGGCAATCAACCAATCCTGTGCAGCTCCCTATATCACATACAGTGGCGGGGGGCATGGAAGGAGGGAAAAGAACACAAAAGCATGATGAAGTTCATACACTCAATTTACAATCATTTTTTAAAAAAAATAAAACCAAAAGGTTTCAGTTCACAAGCTCACAAAGCACTCTGAAGGAGCAGTGGGCTTAGGGCACTTTACATTAGGAACTGGTTGCAGCCCTGTGCAAAATCTGTTCACTTCAAAAGTTATTGTACAAGGGATGTTTCAGATGAATTTTGTCTTTAACCACTTGGGTCAGGTTGCAGAAAATGCAGCCAGCCACGGCATTTTTGAAGCTACGCAGTGAGAGATTCTCCACTTATTTCTAGCTCACCATAGTGTTACCATTACTCATTTTATTGTTCTTGAAGCCAGAAACAATGCAGCAGATACTTGTGCTTGTTTTGCATGATGTAGAAAAGCTATGCTACCCAGCAAGCGATATCACACAAAGCAAGCAAGGTTTCAGAAACTGAAGAAATGGCTTCATCAATATGGCAGTGAAAAAGTAACCCATCCCTGACATGTGCAAAACCATGTAAACCTTGCCCAGCAAGTGCAATTTGCTACTGCTCTGTGTATGTACAGAGTACTAGTGAACCGGGCTTGACGTTTGCAAGCATTCTTCCTGTACCACAAAATGGCTGTGCACTCTCCCTTCATTTATTGCTAGTTGATGTCCAGAAGAAGAGTTTCTGTGTTTAGAAAAATGTGTTTATAGCTGCAGCACTTAAGCTTTTTCTTGCTTTTCTATTTTTAAGCGATTTTCGTACAAATCGAACATGGGTTGAAATGCAGTGAACTGAAAAAACATAGCCTGTTCAGAATTCAGTGGAAGTCCAGACTTTCTGTCTTGAAAAGTGCCCGAGGAAACTGCCAAAGTTTGTCAAAAAGGTATGGCTACTAATCTGCTGGCTGTGGGCCACCTCCAGCCTCAGAGGCAGGATGCCTCTCAATACTAGTTGCAGGGGAGCAACAGCAGGAGAGAGGGCATGCACATACCTCTTGCCTGTGGGCTCCCCAGAGGCATCTGGTGTGCCATTAATTCCAGACCATAAAGATGTGGTTGATGTAATGCCATCAAATAAGTGGTTTATAAGTAGCCTTCTTTAGGATATCCTGTTCAAGTTTTTCCATGAAAAAAACTGCATAGGATGGGACCATACAAGCACCCATTGCTGTACCTTAAAGCTGTAAGTAGTGTCTTTCACTGAAAATTAAGTTGTTACAAATGAGGACTAGCATGGCTGAAGTACTAATAACCTCTAAGAATGGATCATCGGAGTTTCTGTTAAGTAACTGAGTACTTGGATGCCATCATTATGTAGAATATTACTGTACACAGATGTAAAAGTATGAACTTCTTTCGGGTTTCAATTTTAAGTTAAAAATCATTAGTATCCTTAATATATGATGGAAGGTTTTGCACGATGTTGTCCAAGTTTAAGTCACTATAGAGAGAGATTCTTTTGGTGCAAGTGTAACCTGAAACAATGGAGCACCCTGGGTTGTTGGCTTTATGTATTTTTGGTAACATGTCCAGGAAAATTCTACAAGGGCTTGGATTTATGAGATTTTTCTGTTGTCATAAGTTCTCTTTGTAAGTTTCTGTATGGTTTCAGAGAGAGATACTGAGATACAGATACACACACACTTTCCAGAATTATTCATTGTGACAAATGATGGTGGAACATTAGTTTAACATACCCACAGTGCTTTTCAACTTTTATAACTGGCATTTTTAAGTATGCCTTGAATATTTCCACGTACAAAAGTCCTGCCCAAGGACAGTAATGAAGAGGCTCACCACCAGCCTTTCCTACATCCTCAACCTTCTCACTGAAAGCACCGACACACTTAGACTACTAAATTCATACCTCTTTTCTACTTAAAGTTTCCTTTTTCAAGGACTGCTGAGCTGCTGCATCAACACAGATAGTCAACAGAATAAACTGTGCAAACTTGCAACCAGTCAAACAGAGGCTCCACTCTGCCTTTAGCTTTACAATACAGCTAAACAAAGCATCTTTATTTTTGGATATGCCCAATAGCATAGCCAAAAATCACCAATCTATGTGTGGAGCTGCTACACACAAATGACTCACAACAGCTGCTACTTCGACCAATTTAAAGGTAGGAGAACAGATTCCAGTCCTCTCTGTCCTCCTGTTTTTTATTTTCAAATGTTAGCAAGAGATCACTTACTTTCAATCCATCCTCAGGAAAATCTCTAAGCACCCAAACAGAATAGGCAAATATTAAATTCAAGTTCTCAGTTCCTGGAATAAGACACAAAGCAGAAGGAAAATTTAATGACCCATGCAACAAGAGTAGAGTGTGTGAAAAACTAGACACATTCTTAAACACTCCATAAACTCAGCTTGGCTTCTGGTAAGCTGCAAAGAACATAATATACCTGTGCTTAAACTGCTGCATCAGCTTCCAGGAATAACACATGGTGCTGGTTTTAATATAAGGCTCTAAAGTGACTTGGGTCCAGCACATTTTTAGAAAGTGCCTTCTTCCATATAAGCCTCATGCCCCTTAAGGCCACCTTAAAGAGCTCTTGCTCTGTATGTCTCCTCTGCAGATATTAAGAGTACGTAGCTTCATGGGATAGAGCCTTTACTCTTACACCATCACAATTTCTGAATGTGTTCCAAGGTTTTCCATAGTGTTGCTGTCTCTAAATGTCTTATTTTATGAAACCAATTAACCTGATCATAGTTCTATTTCAATATGTATACCTAAGTCTAGGGAGCAGGGATAGACTGGGACTTGTGCTGGTGTACCGATCACCCTGCTGCCCAGTGAAGTCCCTAATTGAGCTGACAGACCTGGTTGCTGAGTTGGCATTGGAGTGGGCAACTACAATTGCTGGTGGTGGGGGACTTCAATATTCATTTTGGGACCGGGTTGTTGGGAGCGGCTCAGGAGTTCATAGCGGCCATGACGACTGTGGGCCTATCCCAATTGATCTCTGGACTGACACGTGATGCTGGTCACACGCTAGATTTGGTCTTTTGCTCTGATCAGGGTGGTGTTCTGTAAGTGGGGACTACTGTCATCTCCTCATTGGACAGATCACTATCTGGTTAAGGTAGAACTTACAGTCACAACCCACCTGTGCAGGGGTGAAGGACCTATTAGATTGGTCTGCCCGAGGAGGTTATTGGATCCAATAGGATTCCAAGAAGCCTTGGAACGGGATTCAAGGTTGGCTCTGCTAGTGATTCTGTTGCTGCTCTGGTACAAACATGGAATAATGAACTCAATAGAGGGGTAGACGCAGTCGCTCCTAAGCATCCTCTCAGACCTGCTTTAAAGACAGCGCCGTGGTATTCGGATGAACTACGGGAACTGAAGTGGCAAGGTAGACAACTAGAGAGCAAGTGGAGGAAGACTCGGCATGAGTCTGATCAGACACAACACAGAGCACGTTTCAAGATCTATGCTCTGGCAGTCCAGGTAGCAAAGAAGCGGTTCTTTTCTGCCTGCATTGCTTCCGCAAATTCACACCAAGCTGAGCTGTCTAGCGTTGTGAAGGGGCTAATATGTACCCCTCCCCCTTGAATTTAAAACTGGAACCATCGGTCACTCACTGTGACATTTTTAATGATTTTTTTGCGGATAAAATTCCTCACATTCAGGCCAAGCTGGATTCCACAGCTATTGCAGAGTCTACTGTGGAGGTGTCCAGCAACTTCTCTTATGGGATTAGATTGGATCATTTTCCGTTTGTGACTCCTGAGGAAGTGAAGAAACTGCTTCAGACTGTGCACCCTACAACCTGTTCTCTTGACCCTTGTCCAACTTGGCTTATCTCATCTGGTAATTATATTATCAGAGAAGGTCTGGTAAATATTATAAATCAATCCCTTCTCTGAGGGAGGGCAGGATGCCTCCTTGTCTTAAGGAGGCTATTATTAGACCACGTCTGAAGAAACCCGCATTGGATCACTCAGAGTTAGCTAATTACAGACCTGTTTCCAATCTTCCATGGTTGGGCAAGGTGACTGAGAAGGTGGTAGTCTCTCAGCTCCAGGAAGTTTTGGATGATGCAGATTATCTAGACCCATTTCAAAGTGGCTTCCGTGCAGGCTATGGGATTGAGACTTCCATGGTTGGCCTGATGGATGATCTTCAACTGGCTATCAACAGAGGAAGTGTGACTCTGCTGATCCTTTTGGATCTCTCTGCGGCTTTCAATACCATCAATCATGGTATCCTTCTGGACTGCCTGAGGCAGGTGTGATTGAGTGGCACTGTTATACAGTGGTTCCGTTCCTACCTCTCTGGTAGAAACCAGATGGTGTCACTTGGAGACTGCTGTTCTGCAAAGTAAGAGCTGAAGTGTGGAGTTCCACAAGGCTCCATACTGTCTCCAATGCTTTCTAACATCTACATGAAACCGCTGGGAAAGATTATCAGGAGGTTTGATACAGGGTGTTATCCATATGCTGATGACACCCAGATCTATTTCTCCATGTCAACCTCATAAGGAAACAGCATATCTTCTCTAAATGCCTGCTTGGAGGTGGTAATGGGCTGGATTGAATCCAAATAAGACAGAGTTACTGACTGTGAGGAGTTGGGACCCGAGAAATGGTTTACATCTGCCTGTTCTGGACAGGGTTACACTCCCCCTGAAAGATCAGGTAGCTTGGGAATGCTCCTGGACCCAAGGTTCTCCCTGGTTTCTCAGGTTGAGGCACTGGCCAGGAGTGTTTTTTATCAGCTTCAGCCGATACGACAGCGACGTCCATTTCTAGAGGTAAATGACCTTAAAATGTTGGTACATATGCTTGTAACCTCCAAACTTGACTACTGTAATGTGCTCTACGTGGGGCTTCCTTTGTATGTAGTCCAGACACTACAATTGGTACAGAATGCAGCAGCCAGATTTGTCTCTGGGACAACACAAAGGGACCACATAACACCAGTTTTAAGGGAATTGCATTGGCTGATGATACATTTCCAGGTTAAATACATAGTGCTGGTTATTATCTATAAAGCCCTTAACAGCTTGGGTCCAGGCTATTTAAGAGAGTGCCTCCTTTGTCATGAACCCTGCCACCTGTTATGGTCTTCTGGAGAGGTCAGGTTACGTATGCCACAGGCCCATTTGGTGGCAACCCAGGACTGGGCTTTCTCTGTGGCTACCCTGGAATATGGAATATGCTCCCTGCTGAAATAAGAGCATCCCCTTTTGTTTGTTTTCATGAAGACCCTCAAGACTCACCTCTTCTTGCAGGCTTTTAATTAGAATTAGTTTTAAGAATTTATTTTAATAATTGTTTTATGCTATGGTTTTAATTGTTTCATGTATTTTAATTTGTGCTGATGTTTAAGTATTTTAAATTTTGTACACTGCCTACAGATGTACATATCAGGCTGTATAAAAATATGATAAATAAATAAATAAATAAAACAATTGTTTTTCCAAACCACCGCAAACTCAAGTTTGAAAGGTGGGATGTAAGGTTTAAAAACAGCAGTTGTGCTTCTCAATAATACTCACCCAAATGTTGCAAATACTGTACTGTCCTCTCATGGCCCTTCAAAGGCGAGTTAGCTTTCTTTGACTGGTCCACTAGCACCTGCAAGGCTTCAGCAAAACAGAAGAAATGGCAATGGGATTTAATCCTTTAGGCAAAACAGCTTCTTGTCTTTATTCAGATTAATGTTCTGCAGTCAATATAAAAGTGTATTGGCCCCCAGTATAAGCCAGAGGAAATACATACACACACACAAAATATTATAGGAACCAAGTCAGGCATCACAGGGTATTGTAGCCTGGCGGGGGGGGGGGGGGGCGCTTCATCCTTCAGGAGGTGCCAGTGGCAGCAATGGACCAATCAAGTAAAGCTGGCTGTAGCATATACCAGCATTTAACACATTTTATGCTCTGTACAACGATACAGTATATAGATAGCTCAGATTATGTTCAAAGGACTGTAAAGTCTCTTTTTGATACAGCTTTGTCTTGATCCTAAGAAGCCAATTGAAAAGTGAAGGTTGCATTAACCTAAAATATTGAATCCATTACGCCATGAAGATTTGTGGTGCTTGTGCCTTAAAAGCATAACTGTCTGTATCTGTACCATTTCCACCCGCTAGCTCCATGGAGTCAAAACATTAAGACTTTGGGGTTCAGGTTCATCGGTATTTTTTCTTTTTTTAAACAAGAGTTAAAATAGATTTAGTCACCAACTTTATAATTTAACCTCATAGTACTTAAAACAACCTGTATTCAGTCACTAATGTTAATATTTTTACATGAGGCTGGCATCTAACTTACATGAGGCTGGCATCTGATCTATCAAGTCTGTACAATATGTACACATACTTACTGCTTTTCCCCATCTATGGCACTTACCTTTTTCATGCAGACCTTTCTTCTCATATAGTATGATCAGCTCACTGTATTTATGGGCTTTCTTGAGCACATGCTCACTTTCCTCAATGTGGCAATGATTGTTTTCCAGTCTCAACAGTGGTGCCACTAGGGCTACATTGGTCTGCCAGTAAAGAAGAGCAATTATAAGGAATCGCAGTTTACTAAAAAAGCATCAAATTGCAAATCGGAGAAAAGAAGATATGTGCTTTCACAAGTTTAAGTACTGGGCCAGTTCAGATATTATACAGAGGCTATTTTAAATCTTGACTTCACAGGCCATCTCTCAGCTTCAGGACTGTGCATTCCCCCAACTCCTGCCTGTGAGTCAGAAAAGTGAAGTGAGGGAAATAAGCATACCAACCAACTGAACGCTGACTTAGCCATCTGTCTCCCCTCCACTTCCATGCTATGGGCTGGCTGTCAATGCTTGCTTTTAAGAGTGTTGCATGAGCATTCATGTCTTTCTCTGTTAGTGTGCTGCCTTATTCACTGAATAAGGATTTTTAAAAGAGAACTAGTGCAAATGCCCAGGGAGCAGTTTTTGATGACATTGTGGGTGCAAGTCAACTGGCTCTCGGCATAAACAGCTTCTGCTGCAAACTTATAGCCATTTTCCTGCAGCTTTGTTCTAAAGAGAAAAGTGTACACATGGAACGAATCCAAGAAAGATGCTTCTAGAGTAGCACAGAAAATTTTAAGGCCAATTTAATTCCTTGATGCTATTCCTGGAGTGAGTTCCTAAATCCACAACTCTAAATATCTGATCTGCAGCAGGTCTGTTTTCATTTCATTTCAGAAGGTCTGTTTTCAGTAAGCGGAGGACTCACATGGAGGTAGCACTTCAACAGAGTTGTGTCAATGATCTGCAGCAGTTTTTTCTTTGATTTGATGGTGGGAGTTCCTTCCATAAGTGGGGAAGTACTAGACTGATGGTCTGAATCATTCAGCTTCTTCACCAGCTGACTTCTTTTCTGCAGAAATTAAAAGTCAGAGTTGGAAGAAGCGAAGCCATGCCTGGCCATATTACCTCAGGGAAAACCATGTACAATTTCAATATCATTATTCAAGTGGGTCCAGACCAATTGCATTTGTTCATTCATACCTTGTTAGCCTGGCCTCTTCTCTCCTCTCTCTACTATTTTGCTATCCATGTCTCACCCTTCCCTCTACTATCTTTCCCCACCATCAAATTTTTATCTGTAAGCTCCTTGGAGACATGGACCTGTCTTAGTCTGTATAGAGCCATGTGCTATAATGATTCTATATGAGCAGCAGCAAACAAACACACACACACCTGAGCTAATCATTTGAATGTGACAAAACATACGGTCTGAACTTACAAGCCATTTGCTCGTCTAACATTTTAAAAGAAATTCCTGCTGAGCTACACTCTCATTACTGGTCTGTGTTCACATGAACAGCCACCACTACCAAGTACAGGATTCACTCCTCTTACTCCATATTAGGTGATAAATGCTTACCTGAGTTAGGTAGTCTATAAGTGCCAAATGTGCTTTCTCCAGCTCTGCTGGGGAAAGAACTGGCACTGGGTTGGGATACTGGAGCTGTTTCTTGTAATCACTGGGCAACAGTTCAGGATAGAGACCCATTACATGGGTGGGATCTAAACAGCACACACAAACTGTGATAAGTAAGCTACAATTATTATATTATATTGCAAAAAATAGTTTTCGCGTTAATTTTCACATTGAGCTCACATTGCAATTAGTGCTGTTTCTCACATCCACAGCATTTAACTCTTATTTATCCTTGAAGTGCTTTGAAAATAACTGTTACTGTACTGAGATAGTAAAGAAACTAATTAGATACATTCAAATTTGAATCCAAAAGCCTGATGCTATAAGATTCCAATTACAACACCAACAACAACCAGCAGGGCTCTCTCAATTAAAACTATACTGCAGATGCTCATTCTATTTCTCTTTTTAAAGCAAGCATGGGGAAGGAAACTTCAAGATTTCACAACTGCCCTAGAAAAATTGGTCCCCTGTCTGCCCAGCTGCTCCAAGGACAAGTTTTCACACATCAGGTCCCCCATGGAAGGCAGCTGAAAACATTCTTCTCTATATTGGCAGCAGCTCCATATTGGGGCAGGGGCAGAAAAAGTAACATCTGCAGGTTGATTACTCTGAGTAACAGTTATCCTAGTCTGGAACAGAACTTCTTGCTCCAGAGTAAGGACAACTGGGGTTGCTACCCCATGTGCATTGGCCCAATCCTGCTACATACTAGCAGAGGCACAATGATTCCTCATATAATTGGACCAATCCACATGGCAAAGATTAAGGCCCCTTAATGAAATTTGTGCCAAGTGGAAGCATTTCCTCTTGTGGGTTTCCAGTGTGGGCTTATGAACACATTTGCTGATATCCAACCAAAGTCTGTTTTTATGCAATATGACCAACTATCACAGTCCATAGCTGTGAAAGTCCACAGCTGTGCAAGTCCACCTTAAGCAGAGATGGGCAGTATCTAAAATACAAGTATTTAAAATATGTATTTTTCAATACTTTTATATTTTGTATCTAAAATACATTTGCTCAGGTATTTTGTATTTTTAAAATACATTGCCGAAACCAAAATACACCTCAGCCAATCAATGCTTTGCTTTCTTGCTTCAAGAACTGCCTTTTTATTGCACGTAGGCAGCCCATTGGCTTCCAAACATCCTCATATGCGTGCTCTGTTTCTCCTTCTCTGCCCCCTGGAGTTTGAATAGTTTTACTTTGCTGCTGACTGGACATCCAGCCAAGTCTGAAAATCAAAAGTGGGGAAAGAGAGAGACTGTCCCTGTTAGTAAAATTGTTTTAAAATTTATCTGTAACTCTAGCTGCAACTAGAAACCTGACCTGATGAGGCTGTAGTTCTTCTGGTCCAGTCTCAGTGCAAACCTACAACTTGCCTAAGGCATAGGCAGGTTGTTTTGAAGAGCAGTTAACAAATATCTCCCTGTCTGTGTTCCCTGTTGTTTACTGTGGCTGATAAATGGTAGCAAATTTCCATTTCTTTCTTCTCTGTGAAACAAAGCATCAGCATACTCTGTCTGAAGTTAGAGAGCTTTGTGTTCAGATTGCTGGAGGACATGCAGAGTGCTTAGGTGGCTTTCCAGTTACCTGGCTGTGGTGGGAGTGGAGCACACTGAGGCAACTCTCACAATCAACGAGAGTGGGTGGGGAGGCTGCTTTTAACTCAACTTCCCCCCGCAGACAGCCAAGCCCTGGATCTTTGGCACACCTCCCGCATGCCTGGATGAGCAGCGCTCCACAGGGGAGCGTGGAGTGATATGCAGCTGGAACTCATTCTGGCTGCCACAACGGATTCTGGCCATATATCAAGATGGATTGCCCCATCTTTGTGACTTCTCAGGCTGCATGCTGCCCGAGGAGACACACAATAGCCAGAAGCAAGGTTAAAAGGTGCACTCGCACCCTTAACCTCTGCTAACAGCCAGGTTTAGTAAGGGGATCAGCCTGCACGGGAACACCAAGGTCCATCAGGATCCCGATGCTTCATACGAACAGCCTCAGTATCACTGTAGGACACGCAGAACAATACGGGAAACCAAGAAACCATGCTTGCTTAGACTGGATTAAAAGCGTCTAAAGTTTTAAAAGCCATCTTTTTCCTCCATCACACTGGCTTGTGGGGCAGTTAGAATCTTATTTTCTGATTTGTAGGAGAATATTCAAATAAACTGTTTTGATTTGTATATAAACTAGAAGCTTTATTTAGCTTTCTTTCTGAGTAACGCTTGGGTTTAGGGGAATCCTTGTTAAATCTTGGCTTTTTATCCAGGCCTTTACATGACTGTTTTTATTTCTGCTTCTATGTGTTTTTACCTATGTATAGTTTTTATGCTTGTATTTTATAGATTTTAAATTTGGTTTTTTTAAAATATATTTTTAGCTTAATATTTTTATTGTCATTTTACTGTATGCTTTTTAACTTTTGTAAACCGCCTTGAGATTGTTTTTAATGAAAGGTGGTATATAAATTCAACAATAAATAATAAATAAATAAATCCCTCCGAGTCACGCCTGTCTCTCACACACACACACACACACACACTTTCAGTGCTTCAAGAATAGCAGAAAGAGAGAGGAAAGGGGAGGGAGTGGATTAACTGGTAAAAGGAATTGTTCTCCACCCCTGTATAATTTGACCATATGATTACTTCACCATAAATTCAACTTGCTGCTCATTTAATTATGCCACAGCTATAGGATTGCAGCCTTTGTCGTGACAATTCTTTATTCAATTTCAATTATTCAATTTATTCAATTTCAGTGAGTCTACTCTAAGCAGGATTAACATTGGATACATCCTGTAGTGTTTTGATTTCCATTGACATACTTTGATGATTGTTTAAAAAGCTGAAAATAATCCAGTTTTGTAGGACAAATCCAAGTACATTAGTATGTTGGATGGGTATCCCATTGTTCGATGACTATTTTTAAAGATATAATACAAGTCTAACATCAAGTGGTCCCGCAGAACAGTTATTTTCCTTTGCTGGGTTGATTCACAGCCCCAGAAGGCAAAATGTGAGTGATTAAATCTTTGAAAAACTTGTATTGCTTAAAGGAAATTGAAACAAGATCGGATACGTAACAAACACCTCCAAATTGCTTCCTTTTTTCAGGCATTGTATTTTGTATTTTAAGATGTATTTTAAAATACTACTTTGTAGTTTTATTGGCTGTTTACCAAGGATTTTGTATCTAAAAAACATTTGGCTCAGGTATTTTGTAGCTAAAATACTTTTTAGAAGTATTTTGCCCATCTCTGACCTTACGTTCTTCTATAGAAGCTAGTCTCAAGATCATCACCATGAACAGTTAGCAGTCCTTGGATTTTAAGAGAGGTCACTGTTTTCAAGTTCATCATTACATTTTGAAGGTTACAGTTATCGCCCCAAGTTAATCCTCCTTCAAGTCCAGATGCACAACTAATTTACCTGTACCAAGTTTGGCAAAGACTTGCATGGATTCATCAAAGCGTTTTTGGCAGAAGAGGTTGAAAGCATAGAGATTCTTAATGTGATGGATTTGTTGTTTCTTTTCACTATCAGAGTCATCTTTCATATCCTAAAATATAAAAGAGTAGCAGCAAAAAAATTTCCAGAAGTACAAGTATCTGAGAAAATATCAGGATGGCACTTCAAAAAAAAACAAAAAACACCCACGCACAGTATTAACACGATATAGAAAGATGAAAACAGCATGTAGTTTTCTGCAAATTGCACAGAAATAGTAAAATTAGAAGAAAGTTTGGGCAGAAGAGTCAAGAATAAATGGAGGGAGGGAGGGAGGCAGTGGCCCTTCTATTTTTTTTCATCTGTGTGCAGAATGAATTTTGTTCTGGGCGGCAGTATCAAGGCCGTGTGTGTGCACCTGCATTTAGAATGGGGCATTCCCGATTCAACCTGAGCGGGATCTAAAATGAACTGAGCGGACATCCAAAAACTTGTGAGTGCATACACGTGCGCATGCCTTAGAGGAATCAGTGGCGGGAGGGTGTATTTTGCATGAATCACAAGGCAGACAGAATCCTGATTCTTTTTATGGCACCCAAGACCAATAGCATAGGAGCAGCTCATGTATGAGAAGTTGGGCACCTTATATTCGTGCTTAAAGTCAGCTTCACCCACATACAGTAGGCACGAGAGAGAAAAGAAGAATCTTGAAAAGCATTTTGTTTTGGTAGAGTCATGACTCAATTACTGCACAAGGCAATTATATCAATGGTTGGTTCTTGCACTTGAGCATCAAAATAAATTGCCCACAGTGCTCCTCACATTTTTGGAATTTTTAATTTAAAGCAGTACTCCTAGCACTCAGCACTATAAGTACAGCAGGATAAACATGATAACTGAGACAGGTCAATTTCCCAGACTATGGGAAACACCTATATCGGGCATCATCTCACAATGTAGAGGAGGAAGCAATGAGGGGAGTAGTTTTGAGTTGCACAAAATTCCTTTTCAGAGCAAAGGTCTGCAAAAACCCAAAAGAGCTTATGTAGCTCTTCTACATAAGCATTTTGCCCAATAAAAAGGTTTAGTCCAAGAAGTTATCTTTGTAGTTACTGCATCACAGAGACAAGTTATCTGCATAGTTAATAAGAATATTTAGGCCAATGTAAAATAAACTACATCAAAATATTGGGGCTTTAAAGCATTAAGTCTAAAAATCTGGCCATTGATAGTGTCACTTTAATTGCAAAGTTATAATAAACCTTTTGGTTGCATCAGATATTTAGAACAATGTTTTACAACATCCAGAAGTCACCAAGAAACAAGTCACACACACTCAATATAAGTTTCCTTTTTTCAAAAATTAGCTTAATATTAAGCAGTGGTAGAAGACTGCAATAAAAACTTTTCAGAAATATGTACATTAAAGACACAATTAAAAAAATCCAGAACCAAAATCATGCAGGTTTAGAGAATGAATGTTAAATACTAGAATTACCCAGTACCTAAAAGCTACATGAAATAACTGTTGTGGGTCATCTTCTGTTAAGATTTAAAACAGGAAGATTTAACTCTTCTTAACAGAAGATTTAAATCTTCTGTTAAGATTTAAAACAGGACCCAAAACAGTTATTAGATGCAGTTTTTGCTGGGTAGTAGCTAACAAAAGTAATAGGTCAATACAAATACAGATTGAACGCCTCAGCCCCATCACTTACTGCCAACTGCAGAGCCAATTCAAATTGTTTATCTTGGAGAAGCTGCTGGATTTGGGTTGCAATGGAAACCGGAATGAGGCGCCAAACAAAATGATTGCTGGCCACATACACAATATTTGTGCTAAAAACAAACCAAAAAACAGTTACCAACGTACACAGAAATAAAAGATTTCTACACACACCCTGTACATTTTAAAGATCAAGATTTCAAACTGGGCTAATTCACTACAAAAATGCACACATGACATTATAAGTTCATAAAGATAAGGTAAAAGGAAGGCAACTAGAATTTTCATACCCCCCAGAAGTAATGAAGCGAGGCCTCTGTAGTTCAATGCTCTGCACCAGGAGACGGGGCTCAAAAGTACGGATCTCTACATATCGTGGCAGTACTGCCACAATGTATGGAGGCTGGTGTTCTGTTTTGGAAAAGAAACATTCAGTAGCACAATACAGTTCTAGAGAAATGTCCCCTAAACCTGCATATAGAAATAGTAGACTGCCGACTGCATTAACATTTGTTATGTGTATTTGTTTTCTTTAAACTTTTATGCCTTCCCATCTACCTATATCAGGGTTTCTTAACCTTGGGCCCCCAGACGTTGTTGGACTACAACTCCCATCATCCCCAGACATGGCCTTTGTGGCTAAGGATGATGGGAGTTGTAGTCCAACAAAATCTGGGGGCCCAAGAACCCTGATCTATATATTTAATTCTCTAATCCCATGTCTGGCAGCTCTTGCGAGAGTTCATGAGCAAAAGCACCTGATTGGGCAGTGGGGTTTCCATATGCAGATAGGGAGGAGGAGACTGAGACCAGAAGCACCATCGTGATTGGGCAGTGGGGATTCCGTATGCAGATAGGGAGGAGGAGCCTGTGATGGTTAAGGTCAGTTGGAATGCAACTGTTACTGGTCAGAAGATGTTCTTGATTGTAGAGGAGAGGAAAATCTATAAATACTAGCTGACCCGAGTGCCGCTGCCGCGGCCGGGCCAAGTGCCGCCACCGCAGCTGGGTCGGGCCGCCCCCACCCCGCCGCACCACCACTACCACGCTGTCGGGCGGGCTGGGGCCCACCGCCGCCTGGCCCGCCGCCGAGTGCCGCGGCTGAGTGCCGCCGCCGCGGCCGGGCCGAGTCCCACCGCCGTGGCTGGGCCGAGTACCGAGTTCCGCCGCCGCGGCCAGGTCAGGCCGCCCCCACCCCGCCGCACCACCACTACCGTGCTGTCGGGCAGGCCGGGCCGCCCCCGCCGCCTCACATCTGCGGCTGGGCTGGGGCCCGCCGCCACCTGGCCCGCCGCAGCTGCCTGGCCTGCAGCGCGGCCAGGCCCGCTGCCTCGCCTCCACAGCCGGGCCCGGCCAGGCCCGCTGCCTCGCCTCCGCGGCTGGGCCCGCCTGGCTCCCCGGCCATGGCCACCGCCACCGCTGTTCTCCTGGGTGCGCCAGCCAATCAGGCGCCCCGCAGCCCAGCCAATCAGCTGGGCTGCCGGGACGCATTTCTCCTGGGCACACCCAGGAGAAATATATAGATAGATAGATAAATGGATAGTGGACAGAGATCCGTGAAGAGAGGGGTTGTGAGGGAGGAAAGAGCTCCTTCAGGAGGAGGAGGCTGCATTGTGTGAATTAGATGAGGAAACAAGATGAACAAAATCTGTTCACTCAGGAAGGGATAGAGAGAGGGGGGAGAGGGGAAGACAGAGGGGGAAGTGAGTGAAAGAGATAAAAGGAGGGGAATAGAGGAAGAAGGAAGGGCGAGAAATGGGCCCAAGCCTGTCAGTGGCCTGAGGGGAATGAGCAGGCATGGCAGCAGCAGCAAGGAAGGGCCCAGTCAACCACTGCTGCTGTTTGGGCCATTGGCAGAGAGAGGCAGGCAGGCAAGGTACGGGCCCAGGCCTGTCAGTGGCCTGAGGGGGAACGAGCGGCCATGGCAGTGGTGGCAGCGAGGAAGGGCCCAGTCAACCACTGCTGCTGTTTGGGCCATTGGCAGAGAGAGGCAGGCAGGCAAGGTACGGGCCCGGGCCTGTCAGTGGCCTGAGGGGGAACGAGTGGCCATGGCAGTGGTGGCAGCGAGGAAGGGCCCAGTCAACCACTGCTGCTGTTGCTCCTGTGGGGAGGAGCAGGAGCGGGGCTCGGTTGGGGAGGTCTCTAGGGATAGGAGGCTGCATCATCAATAGGTGTCAGCAAGGTTGCAGTCACGACCAAGAGGGATGAGGGGAATGGAGTAAAGGGATGGAGGAGTGACCAAGAGGGGTGAGGGGGATGGAAACAATGGGATGGAGGAGGAGGAGCAGGAGTACAGCTCAGGTGAGGGTGGAGAGATCTCTGAGGTCAGGGGGGCTGTGGAAGGGAGTGAGGGGGGCAATCAAGTACATATGCTCTGCACAGGTTAAGCTAGTGTGTGTGTGTGTGTGTGTGTGTGTGTGTGTGTGTGTGTGTAAAACCACTAAGAGTGTATGTGGCAAGCACCACCCACATAGTGCTTTACCAATTGGAGTTAACAGAGCGGAAGCACTGTGGCAGTGGTGATTCCATATGCAGATAGGGAAGAAGAGGGGGCAAGTGAGCGGGCAGCCGAGAGTGGGTGGCTGAAACTGAGCAATAAAGCAGGGGCTGTGGCGGGGTGGGGGGGGGCAAGGAGAGCAACAAAGTCCTAGCGCACAGTTGCTCTGTGTGGGTTCAGCTAGTCGTTATTGAACTCATTCTTTGGGTGGGCCTTCTATGTTTATTTTTTTGGTGAGTTTTCTATAGGCTGGTTCCTGTACCTGACTGCCTGAGAGCCCCTGGGCATGGAAGAGAAATATTTGAGCCACTATGGCTCTGCCAGCCTACATGGATTTGTTTGAGCAAATCCTCATGCTGCACCTGACTGCTTGTGAAACCGAGTGCCACAGATCTTGGAATTTGATGTCAGGCTGGCACCCTGCTGCCTCTCCTTGCCTGCTGTTTTGTCAAAACATTTACAGCTGGGAACTCTGAATCTCCCCCAGTGGAAGTTATTCCTTCTGGCATCACATACACAACAGCAGACTAAGGACAGCTATCAAAGCTATTCTTGATTCTCTCTTTTCTCTTTTTCTTCCCCTCCTTGCTCCCTGCCCCCTCATCTCATCCCATAAGTCACCTTCACTCCCTGCACAACTGCAATTGTACTAAAGGTGCCAAAAGCCACATTTTATATTGTGCCTCTGCATTTTACAAATTAAACATCTTTGTTTTCAAGCACCTTGCCTCCAAGTCCATTGCTCCTCTGGGGTACCCTAATGTTGTCTTGCCTCTGTCTAGATTGTGGCCCATTTGTTATTCACACCTGCAAGTTCAGTTTTTAGTAAATTATCCTGAGTTAGCTCAAAAACATGTGTGGCATACATGTGTGTGAGCAGGCATAGAAACAATGCTTTCTCATCCTGCCTCTTACACAAAAACCCTAAGAAATCTCAGTCACCATATTAGCTTCACTTGGATGAGATAACTATAGAAGACAAAAGTCATCACTGCCTCTAATAAAAACAAAAAACTACTAATTCTCACCCATGGCTATTGGGATATCAGTCCAGTTCAAGGCACATTTCTGGGTACAGGTCCCTTCTTCATTTAACACAACAGTTAGATCATCTTGGCCTACAGCAACTTTGCCATCTGCCAAAGGGGCTACCAGTGGCTCAAGCTGCTTTCCTGTGGGGAAGAGTTCCTTGATTGACCCTTTTCCATCCACCTGTGTGGGGAAGGAGAGGAAACAAAGCCAGTCACTCCAAATAAGCAACCACATTAGCTTGGCTCTCAGCACTGCAAACAAGTGAGTTCCACTCTCCCAACATCCCACAATTACTTAAACTCCTGCAAGCCCAACACAAACATGTTTTTTGAGAACCCTAAAACATAACTAATTTGTACAGCTTTCTGTGAGGCTATCTGTAGCTGTAACCACCCTTTCCACTTCCATTTCCACAGAATCTTCAGAAAAATCAAGGTTTTTTCCCCCTTTTCTTACCCTTATGAGATAGTAGTCTCTCTTGAAACCCACACAGATGGAATTTTTACACCATGCCATTGACTTGGGTACATCTGGCACACTGAAGTCTCCCTGGAAAGCAAGGAGAGAAAGAATCTAGCTGGCTACAAAAATATCAGGGGCTTTAATACTATACCCCATAGAAATTAAACACAGTGGTATTTGAAGACCATTCTCTAAACCAGACTTGCTCAACCTTGCTCCACTGGCTGTTTTCGGACTACAACTCCCAAAATCCCCAGCTACAGTGGCCAATAGCCAGGGATTATGGAAGTTGTAGGCCAACATCTGCAGGAAGGCCAAAGTTGAACAGCCCTGCTCTAAACAGAAACAAAATATTGACAATTCTCAGATTCCAACCCCCCAAAACCAATGCCTCCCCCACTGGGGGCCAATTCTAACATATTTTATTCTCTCCATGGAGAAAATACCCTTCAAGAAATACATGTGAAAAAGATGTTATATGAGAGGTCAAATTCCACAGGAATTCTGCAGGAAAATCCATGATCAAAAACTATATGGCTAAATGGCCTAATCTGCAGTTTAACTTGAATCACCTTACCTTTAGTTACTCTTCCTTTGTTAATACATGGAAAGGAGTGACATCTTTTTCATGAAGAAAAATACAATACATTGGAATTAGCCATTAAGTGAAGAGACCTTCATTACCGAAAAGAGCAACATTTTGCAGTCTCTTATCAGAAAACTAGAATATGGCATGACTAATTATTTTATTTATTTATTCATTCGATTTCTATACCGCCCTTCCAAAAATGGCGGTTTACACAGAGAAATAATAAGTTCGGAGAATGGATTCGTGTCAACATCCTTTTCAGTTAACATTCCCTTCAAGAAATGTATGGGAAGCTTCCATGAACAGAAAGTCTATATGAAGCCTAATTCTTTAAGTCAGTCTTGTCAAATTCTACTTCTTTGACATGTGACTACAAAATATCAATTCCTTTTGTAATACCCTTTCTAAATGTGAAGACTGTGCACTTCTAGCTTCATGGTTAAATCTAAAAAATTACAATTTGAATGGTATTGCTATATGACATGTTATCTTCCCTGTAGCTATTCCATCAGTTCCTGTAGCCTTCCAACTTGGTAATGACCGGACTGCTGATCTAACTTCATCTTAAGAACATAAGAACAGCCCTGCTGAATCAGGCCCATGGCCCATCTAGTCCAGCATCCACTGGGAGCCTACAGGCAGGAAGGCATGTAGGTCTCTCCTGCTAATACTCCCCTGCAACTGGTATTCAGAGGCATCCTGCCTCTGATGTTGGAGGTGGCCTATAGCCCTCCAATCTTCCCATACTAGAGGTTCTTGCAAGTAGGGAATATCTTCTAGAGTATCTTGGATGTTGACATCCCTGCTGTACAGATATTCAGTATACTCCTTCCATCTCTGTTTGATCTTCTCTGAGTCAGTTACTATCTGCCTTTGGCATCCCTTAACATACCAATTCAAGGTTGGAACCGCCTTCTGAGTTCAGAGATCTTTTGGAAAACTTTCATTGTTTTTCCTTGGCTATTTCCATCCTCAAGACCTTATTTCCCATGGTTATTACTTACTTTGAGCCCAATTCCTAATCTACAGTTTAATTTGAATTATTTTACCTTTAGTTCCTCTTCCTTATTAATGTATACTTCACTTTTATCAAGAGTAACTCTGAAAAAGGAGCCAAGACTTACATTCACATTAAGAACTAAACAGCACATAACAGCTTCTTACTACAGCAGAGGCACTTACACTATTAGTACTGTACTAAACTCACCTGCAGCTCGTGGAAATCTCTGTCCTTCCAGTAATACAGCTGCAGCTTCTTTCTAACTGCCACACACATCCTCAGAACTTCTTCTCCTGTCTCAGAGTGCTGCAAAAATAAGGGACATTCTGCATCAGTGCTGGAAGAAATATCACTAAGTACTAGGGATGTGCATGAAACATTTCAGGCAGGCGTTCCTGCAAACAGGCTGCTGGAAACCAGGAAGTAGCCACATGTGGCCTTTTGAGCGGCACAACACTGTGACTGGAACGACGGTGGTGGAGCAGGTAAGAACCTGCGTACCTGCTCCTTAAAGTTACCACTTGCCCCCTGCCGAAACATTTAGGCTGCGGCAACCCGAATTGTTTTGGCGCCTCTCTAATGAGGCACCAAAATGTTTCATGCACATCCCTACTAAGTACACTAATGTGTCCTTGGTGTTAAAATACTTTAAACTTGGCACTTAGTAACCTCCATTCTATTGAAATATGCACATTTGGTCACTTTGTATAATTTATTCAACTTCTAACACATTCAGGTTTTCAGAAAGTTTGGAATATTTTGAGGAAGTACCTGAGGACTAGCTGGCCAAGAGTAACAGAAGTGCCATTTCCTGCTCCAGTGTCCATTTAAGATATTCCTTCCTATAAAAGAGCTCACAATCCCAGCCCCAGTGGGAAGCTCCCATTCTAGCCTGCTTCTGGTTCCCTGTTCTGGAACAGCAAGGCCTTCAAATACACTGGCTTGTTCAAAGGTTAGTCCAGAATACAAATGAGCTCATTTGGAGTAGTGCCTGATTAGGTGCCACTTCCAATCTTTTCCCTCACAGGAAGAGAGTCCAAGACCTGCCATTAAAACCAAGCAGCATAGGTCTTATGGGAAAAGAAAACAGATCTTAAAATTTCTTCTCTGAGGTGCAATAAGAAGTACACTTCCCCATGAAATCTACCATAATCTAATGCAGCATTCTTTTCATCTTAACTTCAAATATCAGGTTCTCACACAAACTGTAAACGCCAGTCCTCCTTCCAGAGCTGGAAAAGAGATACACGTTTTCTTACAAGTATCTTACTTACCTGCAGATCACATGTGAAGAGAGTTGCACCCTTTGCCTTGGGAACAGTTGTGATCTGTTGAAATGTCAACAGGTCATGAACATAAACGTTGTTTTCTGTTTGGGACAAGATACTCAGATTACTGTTTGATAATTGCTTATATTATAGTATATAAGTAATTCAGATACAATTCTATAAAGTTTCTCAAAACCATTTTAAAACTAAGAACAAGCAAAAGGTATGGTATTTTAAAGCCAAATGATTAATTCAGCAATCCAAAAATGCTTGGTTTTAGATGACAGTTAAGATGCTTTCAGATTTCTCTCGTGCAGTAAGCAGTATGGAAATTGCAAATGTGGAAGAAGTGTGGAAAGTGCTAATCTTCACTTCCGTGCCATATGAACTGTACAGATTTTTGTTTATTTAACATATTTCTATACCACCCAAAACTTGAGTCTCCGGGCAGTTTACAATTAAAATCATTTAAACAATCAAACTCAACAAAACAAACTCAAACAATCAAAATCAATTAAAACCCAACATTTAAAATATTAAAACTATAAATCTAATTAAAAACCTGAGTGAATAAATATGTCTTCAGTGCCATTTTAAAAGTTGCCAGAAATGGAGAGGCTCTTATTTCAACAGGGAGCACATTCCAAAGTCCAGGGGCAGCAACGGAGAAGGTCAGTTCCCGAGTTGTTGCAGTTATCGCCAGATGGGTTGGTGACAACTGCAGACGAACCTCTCCAGATGATTTTAACAGGCGGTGGGGCTCATAGTGAAGAAGACGTTCTCTTAAATACCCGGGGCCTAAGCTGTTTAGGGCTTTATAGGTAATAACCAGCACCTTGCATTTTGCCCGGAAATGTATCGGCAGCCAGTGTAGTTCTTTCAATACAGGAGTAATATGGTCTCTCCTAGATGACCCAGAGACCAACCTGGCTGCTGCATTCTGAACCAACTGCAAGTAAAACCCTAGATTTTTACATATATATTGTGCTATTTAGAAATGTGGTTCCATGCATCCACTCAATCTTTCAGCTTGAGATTGGTTTGGGGAGAGATGCATCCAGGCAGAAATTCAACAGGTGCAGCTTGCCCAATCACTTGCTAGAGATGTGCTGAGTACAACATGAATGGGAGATGCACACAGGAATCCTACAAAATCTGTTTGCGACATGAGGCCGTCCGGAAGTAGATCTATTTGCGACAGCACACAACAGGAAGTGCAACACATATTGTTCCAGGATGGGTCTGGGCACACATTCCAAGGGCGATGCCTTTCAATATCAATGGATGTAGAGCTTGTTTTATGTGTATCCACCAACTCCACTCCCCCACAAGTGGTGGCCAAACATTTGCAAGAACAAACATGGGCAATTGTGATAGCTCCGTGGTGGCCCCGACAACCCTGGTTCACGCAGCTACTCAAACTGTCGAGGGAGACATACATATGTCTCCCCAAATGGGAGGATCAGTTATCTCAAAATCAAGGCCAGATACTGCAGCCCAATCTATGTGCGCTCAATCTCACGGCCTGGAGGATAGGCTTCTAAGGAAGATCCTTCTGAACACTCGTAAAGTTTCTACCAGGCGTAACTATGGGGCTAAATGGTGTAGGTTCTGCTCATACGCTTGGGAGCATCATTTCTCACCAAAGGCAGCAGAGCTTAAGGAGGTACTCCTCTATCCTACCACTTTGAAGAGAGTGGGTTTGGCCAATGTGTCCATAAGAGTTCACATGGCGGCTTTATCGTCGCGACACGCTGGGAGAGATGGCAAGACTGTTTTCACTCACCCTAGGTGTAAGGACTTCCTTAAAGGAATAAACAATCTTTATCCACCAGTTAGACAACCAACAGAGAAATGGAGACTGTCTCTAGTGCTTGGAACTCTTACAGAAGGCCCATTTGAACCCATGGCTTCTGCGTCGTTGAAACCAACGACCTTAAAGACACTG
The DNA here is from genome assembly GCF_027244095.1 of Hemicordylus capensis. Classification (NCBI taxonomy): domain Eukaryota; kingdom Metazoa; phylum Chordata; class Lepidosauria; order Squamata; family Cordylidae; genus Hemicordylus; species Hemicordylus capensis. Next base: position 74,107,566 of record NC_069657.1, read on the forward strand.
TTCTTAGTGAACTTAAAGCACTCTGGATAGATGAACCATATACCAGGTTCCCAGACTTATGCACTTAGATCCGGACTTCAGGCCAAAGATAGTCTCCGACTCAGATATCGTTTTGCCGACCTTCTTTAGGGATCCTCTCTGGATCCCTCTGGATGTGAGGAGAGCTCTGCTTTACTATCTGAAGGCTACACATCATATCCATAAGACAAATCTCCTTTTCATATGTGAAAAAGGCCTACATAAGGGCCAGTCTCCCACATGCCAGAAGTTGGTGTTTTGGTTAATAGAATTAATTAAGATGGCCTATGAACAGCAAAAGGTAACTCCACCATCAACAATACGGGCTCACTCCACCAGGGTGTATGCCGCTCCGGCAGCATCAGTTTCCAAGACATCTGTTTGGCAGTAACATGGGCTTCACACCAGACATTTATCAAGCATTACGCATTGGACATTAAAACGCTGGCAACGGCGGCGTAAGCCATTTAGGTTTTTTTGCCTGGGGCCCTGACGCCAGTGCAAAGCCTTTCCTTTTAGAGGTCGGCAAAGAGCCCTCTGGCTTCTTAAAGCCCTGGGATGCTCTCGAAGTCGAAGCCGTCGAGGCTTTCGTAGCTGCCGATGTCAAGGCAGCTCTTGTAGCTGTCAATGTTGAGGCGGCCTTTTTAGCTGTCGAAGATGATGCGGCTGACGTCTAGGCGCCCTTTGATGACATAGCCTCCGAGACTTTAGACTGCATTATCGCTGGTTTCGACTCCGTAGTTCCTCGGCACTTAGGTTGCAGCGCCTGCTCCAGCAACGCCACTTTAAGGCAAGCCGCTCGATTCTTTAGTGTCTGCTTATTAAAAGTAGAGCAGACTGAGCAATTCAAAGTATTATGGGCCTCTCCTAAACAGAATCGGCAGAGTTCATGCCAGTCAGTAGAACGGATCTTCCTGCGGCAATCACAGCACTTTTTGAAGGTGGTTTTCTCCCTTGTTTTGTCCTTGTTGGAACTCGTGAAAACAAAAGGATATTACCAAAGGAAGACGTGTCGAGTGGTCTGGTTAGGGTAGATCCGTCAGAGTGATCTGCCGAGAGATGTCCGTTGTCTGATCCAAAGTCAGCTTGGGATGAGTGAGGGAAACCGAAAGAAAAAAATTGATGTCCATTCCAAGTCGTTTTGGTTTGTTTGTTTTTGTTTTTTCCAAATTTGTCCATGTCGCCATAGTTTTAAGGATTGTCCAAAAAAGTTAGTCAAAGTCCGAGCCAGTCGTAAGAAGTTTAGTAAGAAATAGTTCTCTGAGTAGCAGTTGTTTCCGAAGACGTGATCGCTTTGGCAGTCAACAAGAAACTGAGGAAAGGGACACCTAACCACCGCTTAAGGGTACTGCAGTCATATGCTGCTGGTGGTTAGGCGTCGCAAGGAGCTAATGAATTCTATCTGAAGCATGGTCTGCGCAGGCGCAGAACCCAATCATTATGAATGTCTGGAACCACTATCCAGATCCTTGTTGTCGTGTCAGTGGAGGGAGAAAAGAAAAGTCCATCAAGGAAAAGGAACCAGAGAGGCTAAATCTAGAGATACCAGAATGTTCATAGACACTCCTTATTAAACAACTGTTTTCAGTCACTCTCCAGAAAGTACCAGGACTTGCCCCTTCCAGCTCTGGCTTCAGAGCCCCCAGTAAGCAAAACTGATGCTAAAAGCACCCTTAGTTGATTTTACCCTGTTATGGGACTTTGGAAGCTAATAAAGCAAGATGTATTGGATTGGTTTTTTTCAAAACAAGATTATGCTTCAGCATATACCTGAATTTAAAGGGACATTAACCTATAATTGTTTTATCTGATGGCAAACAAATAGTGTGGCAAACAGTTGTTTTACAGAGTCAATTTAAGGGTCAATTTTTAAACTGTTGTATCTCAGCCATTTTACAGCAGATCTGCACCAAATGGAGAGGTGGTGTCTTGTCACCTAGTTGATTTCTGCAACTAGTCAGGCAGATTTAAACAGATGATTTTATTTTTATCACTAATAGAATGTTCAGGACTTATAATGGTAAATTGTTAGAACTCCTCCTCATCTTAACTATAATGGCACTTCCTTGCCAGTACTATAATGTTTTCCAAACATCTCTGGATGCCTTGCAGGTAATAAGTTGACTATTGGGTTGCTAAGAGAGAACACTTACTAACAGGGGAATGGATCACATGAAGAACAGATAGTGGCTGAACAACTATCAGCAGGAAATCACCCAGAACTTAATTCATTATAGAAATGGGTTTAAGGGATGTTTTAAACAGGGTTTTTAAAAAATCTAGCAAGTACACAGATTTAAGATAAGCATGATGCAAACCTACAATATTAAGATGTAGAGGAAAAATTCTATATAGGCTAAAGGACATTAAAAGGTCATGAAGGAAATAGTTACAACGTAACTAAAGCACGGGCGGGGGGGACGGGACATGCTAACCGGTTAAATGCCTCCTTGACTCAAAAGCCAATCAACTCATCATTTGGTTATTTTGCTTACCTGACAAACTGACCAAAATTTTGAATTGGGATACAACATGGATCTACAAAGAGAGAGAAAATGAGTTATTGAGCTGCACACAAGGTTTTGCTAGCAAAGAAATTTACTTATCAAAACAGAATTGATTCACATGCAGGCTACCCACTGTCAGAAAAATGACCTTGCAGTGATAGCAATAGAATGTCTAATTAACTTTAGCTCTAGTTTGTAGTTTAGCTAGCGAATGAAGCCCACTTCATCCTGAAGTCCCAGAAGTAGTTAATGTTCTCTCTCTAACAGCATTTTAGAACTTGTAACAATTATACTTAGCACATACATCAGAGTATAAACCTGATGCATCACGATTAGCAGGAAACACCACCTACAAATAATCTTTCATGCTCAGAAATAGGAGATAGATGGCATGCCTTCAAGTGCCTTCCTGAACTTGGGAGAGGAACAAAGAGGGCAAAAATAAAATCCTCTCTCCCTCATTAATGGCACTTACATTTTATTCTGATTTTTCCAGGGGGCAGCTTATGCTGATTTTTATTTATTTATTATTTTATTTTATTTTATTTTGCTCTCTCCCTTCCTGGATATTTGCAATTTTATCTCTTTTTTGTGCTGACTAATTTTTAATGAAATTTTAAGCCTCCACTGATCTAATACTTGCCAAAAGAGAAGCATAGATGTGTGTGTTTTTAAATTAACTACCAACTCTCTCTTCCTCCTCCTCTTCACTAGTCCACATATGTTTTGCAATTTTCAGGACTATCAAGAGTTTACGCTAAACCACTGTTAATTATCACTGCTGGGATGGTCCAGCAGTAATAGTTAACACAGTAAGTCTACCAATTAGAACTCCCTAAGGTCTTGCTCTGTTCTCCACTCTCCTCCTTTACTTGATCAAGAATCATTAACAGAATTGTGTTCCAAGGTTACCACTAGCCAATGGTGATTAGGATACCCCACTATAGGAGAGTCTACTGATGTGGTAAGAAATAAGAACAGGAAATGAAAACAAGGCATTGGGATGCAGCGACTATTGCTTAGATTCTAGCTTGCAGTAGAGGAACTAACTGAACAAGACTCAATTAGAAGTGGAAGCACATACAAAAAACAGAGGAAGCCAGATCATCACAGCAATGTTGCTTATTAATGAGCAGAGGAAAAGGATGAGTACTAAGATGGCAAATGTTTATAGAAACAGGCAGGGACATAGAGAGCTTACCTGCAGCCAGAGAACCAAGTCCTGCCAGGGGTTCCCATGTATCTTTCTATTTTCAATCGCATGTGCAAAGCAAGTACATGCACCAAGCCACACCCCTTGCATCTGACATCTGATGTAAGGGGTGTGACAGCAGGGAAAGGAGCTCCCAGTCAGCAATTCAACAAACTGCTGACTGGGGAAACTCTGCAGGGGCTGAGTTGCCCCGGGCTGATACATACCTCCTTGTAGCCCTGGTTAGAATCCAGTCCCGGTCAGCATCAAACTGGAAGTGGCCAACGGACGCGCACAGCACCAGCAGGGGAAACGTGGCGATGGTAAACCCCCTCCACCACCGCCGGACCTCTGAACCAATTCATGAACATCCCTACTGCCTGGGAGAAGGTTCATTCAGACCCTCTCCCATCCTCCCCAGTCAGCATTTCATTGAAATGCTGAGCTTTTCCCCCCAGCCCAGCCAGCATTTCAGTGAAACACTGGCTGGGGAGGAGAAGGGTGCACCTCATGCTCCCAGCTGGTGAGTGCTTTGTTCATCGGCTGGGTACAGGAGGGGGCAAGGGGTTGCCTTGGCAGCCCCCTCCCCAACCCTGGTAGCCAAAGGACCCTGTCCCCCCTTACTCCATTGTCCCCACACTCCTGGAAACAGGTATTCAAAATAAGATTTTGAATACCTTCCAAAATGTTCAAATTTCACAGCTAAACTATCATTTAACTGCTCAGAAAAAGATACTCACTTGAAAGCACAAGGCTGCACCAACCTCCATGTTGTCCCGCAGCTCTTATATCAAGTAAGAATAGACATGAATTGCAATTTCCCAACTGCTTCTGAAGTAGCCTCAAGGATTTTAGGACAGCAATCCAACAAATACTAGGAGTAAACCAGCTTAACTCAGCAAGACTTAGGATAACTACTCATATTACAGTTGGTATTATACACACAAATATAGTAATAAAATAGCAAGAGCCCTACTAGAAACCAAGCTCAACTGCCCAACTACATCTGCATCCAAACCCAATCAAATTAGGTCTAGATCAGATAAATACTTTAATGCCACTATCTTAGCTGGACCCAAAATTTAGCACACCTACCTGCTGAATCTTCTTGGAGAAGTTCTTGTTTGATTTCTCTAGAGTCACTTCAAATCTGTTGCAACCTAACAAACAGTAAAGAGATTTATTTAGGCCACAGATACATTTCAAATTAACAACTTCATAAACATGTATTTCATCAACAAAGGCAACGTGTCCCACAAAGTTATATCATCAGTTTAGAAGAACTGTGAGTCTCACAGGACCACCTGAAGATTGCTAGAAATTAAACAACTGAACATTACAACATACCCAATTACCCCACCAGAAAACCAGGTCACAGTCTTGTGATCTCACAGACTAAAAGTAATTAACAAAATATTTCAAAAATATACTCTAAAAGACAACAAGCCCCCAGCACCCTTTATCTAGACCAAATACTAAGAAATCAGATTCTTAGGGAGCACTGTGAGAGGAACAAATAATAAAAACACTTCACCACAAGGGTTTAAAGGAGGTTTATGGATACAAACTTACAGCCACTTTCTGATGTCGTAACCTCTCCTGATGTTGATGCAAAAAGGGGGAGAAATTTACCAAGTGAGACAAGAGTAATCAAAACTAGCATGATTTGCCTGGAACAGATTAGCTAAAGTGGCTGAGAATAAATGCAGCACCATTGTCAGAATTTAGACTGTTTAGTGCAGAGACCAACAAAAGCAACCCACACTGTAAAATTGCAAATGAACATGTAGTGAAAAGAGTTAAGTTTTCCAGTAAGGGGAATCTACAATTTTGTTATATGGAAATGGCCCCACAAGACTACTATTATATATAAAGCAAGAGGAAAAGTAATGCTGTATTCCTCTATCTCAACTATGGTTGTATGAATTTGCTTTCATTAACTGTTGTGAGGAAAGCACAAGCAGTGTATCTTACGACAATGAAAAGTACTGCTGCTGGTGCAGCTGTGGACAGAAATGACACATTTTTTGCCTCTTTCATTTGAAATCATACAAAGTGTTCTTTACAGGTGGATTTCGGCACAAAAGAATAGACTTGTCTCTTAGATATGTATCCCTTTAAATTGTATATCCAATTCTAAATTATAGAAGATCCCCATAAACGAGCCATAATTGAAAATAGGTTTAAAGGACAGAAGGAGCACACACTTGACTTAGAATGTAGATACAAAAAAGATATAAATTTTTTTGGCATGTACCAAATTGAAATAATGAATGGGCCCCCACATTTTGCTCAATTGCCCTGTAATTGGCAAGCTGAAGGAAATTATTATTATTATAAATGTATATTATTTTGAAGCAAATATTGACCTAGCCATTAAAGACTGAGTTTTTGGAGTCTGGATTTTTTTTTTTTTTAAGCTTCACAAGACAGCTTGGCTTATTGTATATGAAAAGGTAGAAATGCTACAGAGACTCTCAGATGTTTAGTCTGTTAATACAGCCCCTCAGCATTGAAGCTCTACACATACTATGTTGCCCCAGTGAGTCTCGGGATCTTGCACACAACATATACAGCCTATATACAAGAACCAGAATAAACCAGCCCCAAGATATAATTCAATCAAATGGCACTTTTGTGCTAGTGTTGTCAAGTAATGGAAGCACTAGAATATCAAAGTGTCGATACATAGAATTTTGGCTCAATCATTACAAACTTACCAATTTCCTTTTGAATTCTATAAAGAAGGAGGTGTCCTTGTTTAGTCCCAACGAGAAGCCATTCCTCTGCAAATTAAAAAAAAACATTTTATCAGTCCCAGACTATGGGAAACACCTATATTGGGGAGAAGCGATATAGGAAGATGCTGAAAGGCATCATCTCCTACTGCGTTCGAGATGGCAATGGTAAACCCCTCCTGTATTCTACCCAAGAAAACCACAAGGCTCTGTGGTCGGCAGGAGTTGACACCAACTGTGACACCAACTGTGGTCGGCAGGAGTTGACACCTATTTATTCCATCCAAGAACAATTTAACTGACCCCTACACATCTCATTGTGAAAAAATCCAGAGACTGAGCAATATATGCCCACATTTGAGGTACTTGTGCAGCACATCACTTCCACCCTTTCTTACCCTTGTTTATTCAAAAGCAAGTTCCACAAATTACATTGGTACTTCCAAGTACATACTATGCTTAGAAGTACTACCTTTTAAAAAGCCTATCTTGCATTTTAAAACATTTCTTGCCTTCATAATAGTCAATAGCAGCATGAAAAAATAAAATAAGAAAGCACTAGAACTGAAGACTTAGTAATTTACTCTCCATGAAGGTATTTTCAGCCTCTCTAGTTTTCTATGGCTGAAAAACAACTCCTTTAAGTGGAGAACTTAAAATTAACAGTTGGGTCTATTCCCAAACTCTAGGAATTGTTCCTGAAAGATGAAACATCATACAAAGCATTTATCTACACCTCTAGAAGACACTAAGGACCAAAAGCAGCGGCAGACAAGATATCACCATCCCTTTTCTGATCTTTTCCTGGTATTTATATGACCTGGTCCTGGAGCATTTCCAGATGGGGCTTTTAACTCACTTCTCCTCCAGAATGGAGGGTGTGTGTTAACATATCGGCCAGATTTGCCCCGTAGTCCCTGCGAGCTACTGGGAAGCACTCCACACACAATTTGGGTTTTTCATTACACATTGGAACATAGCCCAATTTATGTTCAGGGTTTTTAAAAAAATACACTTTTTGCATCGGTTTTTTGAGGCAAATTCGAACTCACAGTGAAGCCTTGCAGTAAACCTGAGGAAAAGCCTGTTTTCTGGAAATATTCCTGGTACAGAAATTACCAAACAGGGGAGAGAACATCTGATCCAGAATGATAACTATGCTCTGATCTATTTTGCTGACCTGTACTGCTATCAAGCATGGATAGCAGAGGATTCTACATAACTTTGCAATGCATGTTTTTGAATGAAGATAATACATCAAAAATAAAATATTAATAATAATGAGCTCCTCAGAGAAAGAGCGAGATATAAATGTAAAAATAAAACAAATAAAAAATCAATCTGCTGAATGTAAACTTCCCTATTTAGCAGTAAGTATATTTGTAAGCAAGGTTTTCACTGCTTGACATTAGTAATGTATGAATTGAGAGCCAAACTGGCAGTTTCCCAAAATATCCTAACTATAAGAAGTCATGAAAATGGCATTGCCAAATAAAAACACACTATTATATTTTAAGATAAATTACTTATGACCATCTGGATCATAAAATATTGCCACAAATTATTTTCCTCTCAGAAAACAAACACAAACACACACCTCACAATAATGCTTAGCGCCAAACTAGACAAAATTAAATGCATAATCTAGTCTGGGGCTTACTTTCATTTTCAAATAGCAAACATACAGTGGTCCTCCAGATCACGACCATGGCACAGAGGTAGAGTATGTTAAAACCTTTAATTCTGCACTATTTTCCTCCCAAATGATCATCCTGCCAAATGATCATCATGGCTAAGGGCCCCAGAAGATACCACTGCAGCAAGCAGCAACTTTGGGGGAAGATTTTAATCAGGCAAACGGCTAATATTTTGAAGTGAAAGTAAGAACCAAACTAGACAATGCCACATTTAATGTCAGAATCTAGTTTGGCCCTAAATATAAACAGGGATGCTTCAAACATTATTTTGTCCAAAGCAAGCATGTCTAGGTAGGAAAAAACCTAAAACACACATACATCATCATATATGAGTATGTACAGACAAACTAGGAAGTTATCACAATCACAGCTTACATAGCATGTGTCTAGAGCAAAATAAACACATATACAATCCCCCAGGACCTATACATTATTTTAACACTTTCCCCCGCTACATAGATGTTCTTCACACATTTGCTGAAGGTCTAATTTCATATCTTTCTTTTTCCAGTACCAATGCCACAAATTCCATCTGTTTGATCCAGCCTTTAAGTACTATATGTCAGTCCTACATTAAACCAAATCAAGCAGATTCACTGTTATCAACTATATCAGAGTGAAAAAGAAAACACCCATGAGTTTTCTGTCTCACTCCCTGCCTGCTATATCTAGAAGATAATGCATGGGTAATGTTTAATCAATAGTAAAAAAAAAAAGAGATGCCTTTAAAAAAACCAAAACCTAAATTCACATAGCCTTTTGACTGTCAGACAAGACTTCTGACTGGAAAGAATATGACAGACAGGCACCTGAAGAATGACTGACTCACTGGCAACATAAATAACTCACAAGGGTATTATTTAGAAGCACAAAGTAACAGGTCTTTTAAGATGCAACAAACTTTAAAAGCCACCTGACATACCTTGTGAAGGAACTGGCAGAAGAAGGGGGAGAGAAGTACTGATGAAGTGATTTAATAAAGATTAAAAATACAAACCAAGAAGAACAGGACTCTAATGTTATCCTGTCGTTGTGGAATAATCTAATGTTATCCTCCTCAACTCTTCAGCTGAACTGTTAGTCAGGTAAGAATGGGGAATTATTCCTGAAATTCATATACTTACTATTCTAGCTACATACCGATACAGTAAACAACCCATGTTGTTTACTGTAACACATCTCCATGTACCTTGGAGGTTTCTAGATGGCTTTATATGTTGCCACAGAAGGCCTCCTTATTTCCACTGCATCTGATGAAGTGAATGTTTACTGCATTTTTTCAAGCACCCGATTGCCCTTTCTGCATTTTGTGGAACATGTGAACTGTTCCTATCACAGCAACCACACTCATGACTAGACAAAAAGGGATACAAAAATGCACAGCGGACAAATCAGAGGTACTTTCCCCATTTGTGAGACACTTGTCTTGGAGAACAGGAGGCAACAGACTGTGGTGGGCCAGGGGCACTCTCTTCTTTTTGTGTCTTGTTCTTTCTTACAAAGCCTGTCCCAACAAATAAAGGCTACTTTACACACCAGCCTTTTTAAAAGCACACCCACCATAGCAGGGGAGCCACAGACATTCACGACCCTGTGCCATGCACACACACCCCTTTGCTTACAGACACATGTCATGCTTTACAGTGTTCACCACGTGACATAAAGCACACTCAGACGGAAGAGTCAAGTGCGAAGCAGCCCTTACAACACAGTCCTATGCATTTTTTACTCGAAGCAAGTCCCACTGCGCTTCCTAGTAAGTGTGCTGAGCAGTGCGACCTTAAGGCCTCCTGTCAAGATCCAAATTGAAGATATGCCGTTTGTTGCCATCAGATTTTTCTCCCACCCTTCCCCTGCAGGCTCATGGATAACACATCAGGTACTGAATCACCTTAGCAGCTACCAGTCCAGACCCAGGACGTGGTGGTCGCTCTTCCAGATGAGCTAGAGCGGGCTCATAAGGGTCTTGATCTTATGCATGGAGCACAAAACTAACTAGAGGGAAAGGCAGAATGAAGGAAGGTGTGCAGGAAGAGAGGGGAGGGCCAGGGAGAGGTGCGTTTGCAGCGGGCTGACACGGGTGACTGAAGGAGGGGAAGAAAGGGAGAAGCGCTCGGCCAGCGCGCGACGGTCCCACTTCACTCACCCCAAGCAGCCAGACAGTCGATCTGCAGAGGCAGTTTTTCCAAAATCGGCACCGGCTCGAAGGCGTCGTGCATGATGGCGACAGGCCTCGGTGGGTCGCCCCCTTCCGAAAAGGGCGCAACTGCCGCGGCCCGTTTAGGAGCGCCTCGGCTGCGACAGGGGTCGAACCAGAAACAGCAGTCGCGACAGCCCCCGCCCCCTCCGAGCCCAGCCCCGACTCAGCCAGGCCCACCACGACGTCACCGGCATGGGATCAATTTCCCTTATTTACCATTTCCTCCTTTCCGGCGCACCTGAGTATGCGCAGATGTAGTGGAACATGCGCAGTATGGTCAAACGAAGCTGCTTTCTGCCCACAACTCCTCCGCCTCCAGGAAACCCCCTTCAGCTTGGCCTGCTCTAAAGAAACGTCGCCTGCCAGTTTCGCTCTGTCGGGTTTTTCGGCCAGTGGCAAAGCCCGTCCAAGCATGCTACTGGCTCCTTTCCCTGCTCTGTGCACCTATTTATGTTAATTGCCTGGTGGTGGCCGCGCAGCCGGGCTGTCAGGGCCTATTTTCAAAAATAAGAGACGTTGTGGAGCTCGATGCCTGCAATAAAGAGGCATCCATAATGTTCTTGGGAAATGTGGGGCAGAAATACAGTGTTGTATGGGACTGGGGGAGTCTGGAGTAAGGGGAGACTCTTGAAAAGAAAGGACATCTAGCAAGTCTAGCAAGCCAAAGTGACTGACATTTCTCATCAGTCTGCCCTGATTATTACAGACTCGTTTTTAATTTGCTTTCAAGAATAATGCTCATATTCTTGGATTCTGATCGCATACATATAGTTAGTTGAGATTTACTGGCGGGAAGGAACTCTGCACATGATCCGAGGTCATTTCTTCATATTTCCTGGTCTGAGGCATGGTATTTAACCAATTTTGTATTTATAAACTGTATTAATAATTGCCTTACCGCAAGAGAGTGCTCAAGGCAATAGAGAACACACAAAAGATACTGATATATGTTAAAACCCACAACAGAAACAACATATTAAGAAGGACAATAATTAACTATATATTAAAAGCCTGATGAATTAAACATAACTAACAAATACCTAATGGTGCAGCGGGGAAATGACTTGATTAGCAAGCCAGAGGTTGCCAGTTTGAATCCCCGCTGGTATGTTTCCCAGACTATGGGAAACATACTGGTATATGTTGGTATACATGCTGGCATATGTTTCCCAGACTATGCAAAATACCTATATTGGGCAGCAGCGATATAGAAAGATACTGAAAGGCAGCATCTCATACCGTGTGGGAGACGACAATGGTAAACACTTCCTGTATTCTACCCAAGAAAACCACAGAGCTCTGTGGTCGCCAGGAGTCAACACCGACTCGACAGCACACTTAAAAATAAACACCTAATCTATTGTTCCCCTGGGAGTTATTCGCACATGGCTTCATGCTTCAGGATAGATGTTGAGCAAAGCCACTTTGAAGTACACTCGCAGCACTGAGGGAAGCAGCTCCTCCCCTCTGCTCTCAGGGTTGCTTCTGATGCAAGTTCACATTTTCCTTCATCTAGCCAATGGTGAAGGGTGGGGAGAGGGAGAGAGTACTGAAGAGCTATATTTGCATGTGTAAAGAGTATCCTTATCGTGCTATTAATTCTACATCACTGGCCTTTTCATAAAAAGTTGCTTAAGAACCCAGAAATACCTCCAGATAAGCTAGAATTCGCAAGACAAAGCCCAACTTGTGTGTGGAGTGGGTCCAAGGATCTCAGAGGGACTTCGGGGTAAGTTTGGCTGGTATGTGAACACACACACTCTCCTATGAAGTAGATTCGGGGTAGAAGCCTTGTGCGTAAAGCCTCCTACTGAGCAAAGAGGCGCCTTTTAAAAGTGGTTATTCTCTTCATTTAGCAGACAGAGAGCAACTGGGCCTATCCATCCCCAACACAGCATCCCTCCAGTGGCTGTTGCTGGTATGTCTTATGTTTCTTTTTAGGTTGTGAGGCCTTTGGGTATAGGGAGCCATTTTATTTATTTCTATGTAAACTGCATTGTGAACTTCTGTTGAAAAGCAGCATATAAATATTATTCGTATTTGTATTATATATTTTGAAGAACTTGTTTGTCTGAAAAAAAGTCATACTTCCTGTAGGGATGTGCACGGAACTGACTGCTGCTTCAAAGGTGTGTATGTGTGGGGGGTAGCTTTAAGGACTGAGGAGGGTGCTCTTACCCCGCTCCCCCCGGCCACATTTCCTCTGCCACTGCTACATGCAAAATCAGTCCCTCAGGGTGGCAGCGTACCTCCTTGCCACCCCAGTGTGTCACGGACTGGAAGTGGCCGGTGCACTTACTCATGACACACCATGCAGTTCCGGTTCATGATGCACCAGGGTGGCAAGGCGGTATGCTGCCACCCCACAGGACCAATTTTGCACACAGTGTTGGCGGGGGAAATGTGTGGGGGGGGGACGTGGGGGGGGAAGAGCACCCTCCCCAGTCCTTAAAGCTATCCCCCCACCTTTGAAACAGCAGAACCGCCGGACTCTTGAACCTGTTTGGAAGTCCATAAAAGGGCCTCCAAACCAGTTCCATGCACATCCCTAACTTCCTGATGACCTGCAGCTACCAAATTCTGCATACACAATCCTGCCACTGAAATTAGCTGAATGCACTTCTTTTTACCCCAGAATACGCTGGGAGAAGGATTTAAATATTTTTGGAAGAAATTCTGACTATAATCATATTTTAACTGTTCTTGTTCTCAACAGATTTTTAACCATCAATAATTCCAAAATGGCATCATGCCCAAGAGAAGATGATCTTTCTCAGATTCAAATTTACCATATATGGTAATAATTTAAAGAAAATGAATGTTTAAAGTTGAACTCCTACAAATCTCAAACTGTTTACTTTCATTTTGCAAGCACAAAATTATATTACATACATTTAATTTCTTGAACTTTCCTAGAAGTATATTTTACACAAAATGACTTTGCCCAGTCAACAACAGGCTCCCCAACTAGTATCCAATAAAGTATATATGGGAACTATCTTATACCAAGTCATATCATTGGTCCATCTAACCCAGTACTTTCTATGCTAATTCGTAATGACACACCAAAGTTTCATGTAGAAATCTTTCCCAGCTCTGCTATTTGAGATCTTGAAATTGACAATGCCAGGGACTAAATATTGGTGTTTTTTTGGTGGTGGTTATTTTTTGTTTGTTTTTGCATGCAGCTTGTTTCACCACTGAACTATAGGCCCTCCCGTCAGAGCAAATTGCAGTTTTGATGTCACAACAGAGCAGCTCTATCTTGAGTGCCCACAAGCACACCTCGTTCATGAAGATGTTTGCAGGTCTTCCCCAGATGTTCTCAAGAAAGTAATTGAGGTGTATTCCTACCGATACAGATTCTACATCATATGAAGGCCTATAGCTTATGGCCTGTATTTATCAGCAAAATATGAAAAATTTCATGCCAAATCTAATACAAGAAACAAAAATCGTAGGTAACCGTGGTGACACATGGTGGGAGGTAATCCAGAAACAGAGTAATACTAATAGCTGGCTCGGGCACAGAGCATCTGCGCTTCTAGTTCTCCTCCCTCCTTCCCACCTCCCTCTTGGCTCTCCCCCATTCTCAGCCCCACCCCAGGCCACCACTGCTTTCTCTTTCCCCGCTGCCATTTCCACCACACACACCCCGGCTGCCATTGTTTTCTCTCTGCCCCACCCATGCCACCTGCATGCCTGTCCGCTGCTGATTTCCTCTCCCACTCCTGGCAGCTTGCTTGCGAACTCTCGCAAGAGCTGCCACACATGAGATTAGCAACAGGTACTTCTTAGAGAATTATATATAGAGATATTAGTACCTAAAAAACAGTAAAGTGATAAGCAAGGTTTTGAATTCTCAAGAACGTTTAATCAGGCTGGATGTTAAGTATTAAGTAAAACAAAGGGGGGTGGGGTGTAAGGAAGGAAGGCAGGCACAGAAGCACCTGAGGTCTTCAGCTTGTAATAGTTTTAAAACAAAGTACAGTTTTTATGCAGCCTTATCTGGATTCCTTCTCCTCAACAGCTGCTTTTTGAGAAAAAGAGGCACTTCAAGCTGGATACAGACTTCTTTAGTATGCATTCCAAAGAACATCTAGATTGACACTTTATATGTGAATTTGTATTTGTTTAAAAGGCATGTATAGCAGTATTTATAACAAAGCAAGAAAGGAACATTTAAATATTTAAATATTGACTTCCACCAACTTTAAGAAAAAAAGAAACTTTATTATACAGAACAGAAATCTGCAAATGAATCAAATGAAAAAATGCCTGTTAAGTTACAGGGAAACCCATTACCAAACCACTTATGTATAAGTACAATGAAAACAAACTAGGGAGACAGAATTCAAACACTGGCAGATTTCAAAAATTTGATGTGAAATTTTTATTCCAGATTTTGCTGGAGCGATGTGTGTGTCATTACCACGAGGAAAGCCCAAATGCTGGCATCAACATTTTAAAAATACAATTTTACATTCAAAAATGATCCTCCTTTTCCTGCAAGCAAAACATTTTGAACAGAAGTATCCCAGCAGAGCACAGAAGTATTATTGCAGTACATTTGTCATCACAAAAGTAACCAAATCTGCTCGTTTTCCAAGACTGTATCGTCTTCCTAGGGTTTAAGCTCAACTTTCTGGGGAGTCTTACAAAATCCTGTAAAGTACTTGAATTTTCCAATACACTTAATTATAAAAAGAAGTTATTAGAGGTAGCCCCTCCTCAAGAATCATGAAGTGAAGAGCTCTGGGGTTTCAGAGGCATTGTGACAAAGAATTGTGAGGGGAGGACTGGATGGGGAGAATTATACGAGTGTTTGGAGCATGTGATAGGATGCTTCCTGATTTTTTTTATTTTGGCAAGGAGGGGGACATGGGGCAGTTAGGCACCTCACAGAATGAGGATGTGCTGTACATGCTGTAGGGAAGAGGGGATATTCAGGCTGCACCTGACATGATATTATTTGAAAACAGCAATGGGAATAGTGGCTATTTTGGATCACATTTATGTATAGAATATGTGCAAATCTAGGTCAGATTACACCAAGTACACAATAATTTGGAACAGTTCTGCAAATCTGTGGCCAAACATAGCTCACCAGGGCTTTGATAAAACATCTGGATTTTGCTGCCTATCTGTAACTACAAAACATATGAGTGTAGTCAGGCCCACAATACATGGCTAGTGAATTGCATTTGGCTTGGTGGGTCAAAAGCTGTACAGGTCTAGTTCACAGAGTCAGTCTGCACAGGATGGCTGAATCCAGCCATATGATATGGGTTCCAATATAGCAATATTGGAAGCAGAGAATGGGCATAGGACTACTGGGTGACAATGAACAGTTGACAGGGTATTTTATTAAATTATACATGGCTCAGACTTGAAAATTGAATGCTCATGCTCACACCCCTTTGCCAGCAATGAGATGGGCAACACACACTAAAAATTAAGCAATCATTGCTTCAAAGTATGTAAAACTTAAAATAGACAATATTCCCTATCCAGGGGGGTGAATAAAATTGCACTTCATTTGATTAAAAACATTAGCCATTAGATAACATTTTCAAATTTTCTTCTTCTAAAGCCCTCTTCTTTTCCCAAGCTAGACAACAGAATCTTCAGTCAACTGCTGCTACATTCAAGAAGAGTGAAAGGTACTGACCAGTGAACCAGATTCTTGCACACAGCAGGCTGCACACACACAACTGGGTGTAAGGCTCTCTTATAAATGGCTGATGCTGCCAACACTGACAGTGCCAATCCTCTGCTGGGGAGCAGAGGGGTTGGGATTCAATCTCTCTACACATAAGCTATGGAGAGGGGCTATAGCTCAGTGGTAGAGCACATGCTTTGCATGCAGAAGGTTCCAGGATCAATCCCTGGCACTTTGAGGTAAAGGTGGGGAAAGCCCTTGCCTGAAACCCTGGAGAGCCACTGCCAGTTAGAGTAGACAATACTGACATAGATGGACTAATGGTGTGACTCAGTACAAGGCAGCTTCCTATGTTCATACAAGCCCCAGAAGCCAACTACAGGAATTACTACTCAGCGCAGCACCTTTTTGACTATGTGGATTGCTGCAAACTGTTGGCACGCAGAAGGTTGCCTTTGTGCACATATCACCTTTGCTGGTTTGGGGAAACTGGTCATAGTCGCTCTTCCTTCCTTCCTCCCCGTATGTAGTTAAAACATATGGGATTTCGCTAATATGTTGAATTAATAGTTCTTCAGGCAGTTAAAGAGTTTTAGTTTGATATAAAGAATTTTTAAGTAACAGAATATGCTGCAATAAAAGACATTTAGATGGCTTAAAAATCCAACTTGCAGCAACAATGCAAATGCTTTCCTAGATTTACCAACACGTGTGTAACTCTCTTCCACAGTGACCCAAGTAAAATGTTCTCCCTGTGAGAACAGTATCTAATTCCAAAGGTGAAGATCAAGGAACATATTAGAAGAATGCAGCACTGGAACATTCTGAGGGAGACAGAAGTTTCTTCCTTTCTCCAACAGCAGGGAGTCTTATCCTACAAACTGTTTGCTGTTTCACTCCATTTTGGATCTTTCAAAATGTGTGATCATTCTTTCCTGCAAGATTAACACACAGAGAGATTACAAGGGTCAACATTTCTTTTTTTTCTTTTAAATAATATATTATTGCAATATAAAAGCTCAAGTATTATTTAAGTAATGGGTCTTCTCTGAAAAACTTTATCTAGATTCAATTATCTAGGTCATTTCTAAAATAACAACTCTATAATGTGACTTGTTAAGATGATGAACCATGATAGAAATTAAAATGATAATGTCCTAAATACTATCTAACAATCTAAATATCATCTTTGTAAAAGCTAACCATTTTCAAGGCTTGGTAAATATTAGATCTCAGCACACGGGCTCATTCAAAAGAACAACTTTGCCACATAAAATGACAGGTAAAAAATTATTCTGTAGTGACTGTCACCTTGAAAATGGACATCATGTCATTGTACATGCAAATTGTGACCATAATGTGTCTGTGGGCAGAAACTGAACAGGGAATACAAGAAGAATGAACTTTCCAAGAACACACTACAAGTGTTTAATTTAAGTTGCATAGAATTTGCTTGCTGGAAAATACATAAGCCATGTATCATCTATTTCTCTGATCACTCAGACCATGAGGTTCCCTATGTCCAATCCCTATAGTAACCCATTCCTTCTACATCCAACACTAAACTCCTTGTCTTTACCTTTAAAGGTATGGCCTTACTGCACCTATCTTTCTGCCCTAATTGCCCAATATATTCCTGCCTGTAATCTTTATTCCTCAAGTTCTATTCCCATCTTCAGTTGCTTGAAGGCTCCTTCCCTCCCAGAACAGTCTCAATGCAGCCATTATGGTATCCAGATCTGCACATTTCCCTCTTCCCTTCCAATCCTTTTTTCCTTTTTGTATCATCATGATTAAACTGAAAGTCATTATTTTAAACTACAAACTCCCTTGAGTTTATTAACAATGCAGTATATTAAAATACCAAATGACTTCAATAGCTACAATATTCAAATTCTAGTTCAATGCCTTGATTATAAAAGATTTAAGGCAAATATAAAATCTTTGTCCTCTATTTCTCAGTACTTCCTTTTTGCCTTTATTTGTTCCCTGATGCACTGACAGGAACACTTGGAGCATTTATGTTATAAGAGGCTGAAATCATCTCCTTAATAGTTGGCTCATGACTTCCCTTGCATGTCACAGGACTTGAACTGCTACTGAAGGCTTATCTACTGACCTCATCTGAATCCAGAAGCGCTGGGAGAGCACTGCATTGGGAAGGGGAAAGAAACACATATTGTTGATAAGCAGAATTAATGCTGGCAATTATAACTATAATACTAGCATGAAAGGTTATTCATAAACACAGAAGTTATATGTTATTACAGTACAGACATGCCTCGCCAATCACAAGGGATCCGTTCCAGGAAAACCTTGTGATTAGCAAACAATTGAAAACAACGGGAAATGGGGTTAGAGGAGCCACAGTCGCAAAAGCACCTCAAAAACAAGGAGAAACAAATAGAAAAGCACCAAAATCCACTCAAAAACAAAGGGAAACAAGTTAAACACTAAAAATCCACTCTCACTCTGTCCTGGCCCAAGCAAGGTAGTGGAGGACCAACTTTCCCCTCCCACCCACTCACTTGCCCACCAGCCGGCTGACCCACTCACTCACCACCCCATGGACCAGAATGGCGGGTGCACTCTTGCTTTCTTTGCTCTTCTGCTCCCACTTCTCTCCCTCTTTCTCTCTTCTGTCTCTCTCTCTCCTTTGCTGCTCTATTCTCGCTTCTTTCTCTCTGTTCATATTCTTCGCTTCCTCCAAGGTGCCTACCCTTTTCCCCCAGCCCGCCCTAACTTTCCCTGCCTGCCTGCTCACGCACTGGCTGACCCACTCATTCACAACCCCAAGGCACTCGCTTGCTTTCTTTGCTCTTCTGCTCCCAGTTCGCTCCCTCTCTTCCTCCTCTGATGCTCTCCATCTCTCTCTCTCTTTCCTCCCTCCATATTCTTCACTTCCTCTGAGGAGCCAGCCCTTTCGCCCCAACATGCCCCTCCTGTGGCTGCCTCGCTGAGAGGAGGAACGGAGAGTTTTGCTGCGAGGCAAACCAGCAGCAGCTGCTCGTCACATTTTGCCAAAGTGGAACTAAGGACGGAGAAGCAAGTAGAAGCACACTCACCACCCCCAGCAGGACCTAGGCAGCTCACAAGCTTAGCAGGACACGATTAAAACAGACAGCAACCTCCTTCCCGCAGCTCCTGCCTACCCCTCTCCCCGTCCTTCAAGTCAGTACATCTCCAACAAAGCTAGCCCTGTCTCTCCTCCTGAGGACTCTCTCGCCCATGAACGACAGACTGACTTGCCTCTGCTTCTCTCCTTCTCTTTCCTCCCTCCCCTCTCACCTCTGTTGCCCTCTTTCTCTCCCTCTTTCCTCCCTCCCTCTCTCTGTTCATGTTCTTTGCTTCTTCTGAGGAGTCTGCCCTTTCACCCCAGCCCACCCCTCCTGTGTCTGCCTCACTGAGAGGAGAAACAGCTCACAAGCTTAGCAGGGTGGTTTCCAGATAGCAAGCCTTACAACACAAGACGTGGTATAAACTGCAACTTTTTGTGTGCCGAATTCAAACCGCAGTTGAAATCTGTTGTAAGGTCCTTTGTAAGGCATTATGGGCAAATACAGCTATTTTTCTGCAAAGCTGATGCAACGTTATAGGGCTGTAAAGCAGCAATAAAATCCAAAAGAATGCATCGGAAATGTGTATGGCACCTTGCTTACAGTAATGTCACAACACAGGCAGTACGGAAGCACACTTAAGGGATATGCCGTGACACTGTGGTAGCGTGCAATCTGGAAAGCGCCCAGGACACGACTAAGACAGACCGCCACCTCCTCCCCTCAGCTCCTGCCCACCCCACTCCCCGTCCTTCAAGTCGGCACCTCTCTGCAACCAAGTCAGCCTTGTCTCCCCTTCCTGAGGGCTCTCTTGCCCATGAACAACAGACTGGCTGTCTCTCTCTTGCCTCCACTTCTCTCTCCTTCCCGCTTCTTGCCACCCAAATCACATGATAACTCGCAGATACTTGGGTCACATTAGGCAAGAACAGTCACAAGCTTCCAGTCGCGGATACGCAAAACCGTAGTTGACAAGGGAGGACTGTTCAAGTGAAAGCACAGAACCAGAAAACACCTGTATATTTTTACCAACAGAAAAAGAAGCAAAGAAAATTTGCAGTGAACTGGTCAGCAGGGATTATCGTGCGCTAGAGCAGTATTTCTCAGCCGCCGGTCCGCGGGCTGATACCAGTCTGCAAGGCATTGGGTATTGGTCTGTGGGGCATCACTAATACAAACCACCCCCCAAAAAACAATTTAGGGCCGGTGGGGGCCACCACTGGGTGCTCTCCAGAGCTCATTTCCAGGCAGCCCTTGGTGCTGGATAACGTTCATGAATGTTATCCAGCAGCAAGGGCTGCCTGCCTAGAAATGAGCCCTGGAGAGCTCACTTGGGCTCCGTGGATCCTGGGCCCCGTAGATCCCAGGCACCACCCCTTTTGCACGTGACATCATGAGCAGTGGGGCGGGGCCTGGGATCCACAGAGCCTGGGCAAGCTCTCCAGAGCTCATTTCTAGACAGGCAGCCCTAGCTGCTGGATAACATTCATTTCACTTCCTCGAAATAAACGTTATCGAGCATCAAGGGCTACCTGGAAATGAGCTCCTTGTGGTGGCAGCCTCTGCTGGCCCAAAATTGTTTGGGGAGTGCCTGGGGGTGGGGGCAAGGGGGACAACCCCTTTACTAGCTTCTGGTCCTGGAAACTGTGCACAAAGAATGTACCAGTTTTTTCTTTCAGTTATGGGAGAACTTAATAAGATCTCCTCACAAATAGATAGTATGACGACTGCAAAGTTATCTTTTCAACAGGAGGGATTTCAGACCAATTCAGAGGCTAGATCTCAGATGACTTCTAGTGAGATAATGCAGTCTGAACAACATAAGGCTTCCCCAGGATAGCTGCATTGATAAACAAACGCCGGGGGATCCATGTGTTACTCTATCAGATCCTGGAAATGACTATATGATGGGGCTTAGGGGAAAGATTACATATTCAATCTTCGATACAGCTAAATGTTTCACAAACTCATTCAAGTACAGATGGGTTTTACTTGCCTGGCATTATCCTTTCTCTGAAGTTAAAAAGATTTGGATATATATGTTTTTAGATTCAAAATAAGTCTTAACTGCATTATTTTCTCTCTTTTCAGCTTTTACTGGTTTACTGGCAAGTCTTTGATAACATTCTGTTATGGCTTTTTCTTGTTCCTGCATTTTACTATTTTCATTTTAGTTTAATAGCATTACCAATTGGCCTGGGTCACTGATGATAAAAGGCTCCCCCCCACTCTCTATTCCAGTATAGATTATTACAATGTTTTAGTTTACTAGTTTTCCTTTGTCTAGTAGGAAATAAGTTTTTTATATTTACTAATTTGAACATCTTTGTTATTTTTCCACTTTGGTATTATCTATTTCTAATTAATCTGATCTATTTCTAATTAATCTGATAGGCTTCCAAACAAAGCTTTTGCCATATTTTTGGTAGTCCTTCAATTTCTTTCTTTCCTTTTAAAATCAAATTGTTTAGAGAAAAACTGTATTTAATTACAGATTACTTCACTCTGCCATTTTCTTTCATTATTATTATTATTACTATCATTGTTTTTCTTTTCCTTTTCCTTTTCTCAGTTTGCCTTGATGTAATTATTCAATATTTTATGGGAGATAATACACTAAATACCTGAATATATAAAAACCAATGAGATTCAGGTTTAATTTGAAGCTCATAACTGATAGAGTTGCCACTTTTTTGTCACTATACTTTTTTCCCTTGGATTTTGCTTTAAAAGGATGCTTGGCCAGACTAGACAGCTTTGATGATAAGAATGTACTTTACTTGTGGATAATAAGTTTGCTAAACAAGTATGCAAAACTGTTTTTATTAGTGGCTATTGTAAGTTTGGACATGTACCTTATTCTTTTGATCTTATATTTATTTCTTTTCCCCCCCTAAGACCATAAGAACAGCCCTGCTGGATCAGGCAGAAGGCCCATCTAGTCCAGCATCCTGTTTCGCACAGTGGCCCACCAGATGCCACTGGAAGCCACAGGCAGGAGTTGAGGACGTGCCCTCTCTCCTGCTGTTACTCCCCTGCAACTGGTAATCAGAGGCATCCTGCCTCTGAGGCTGGAGGTGGCCTATAGCCCTCACACTAGTAGCCGATGATAGACCTCTCCTCCATGGAGTTATCCAAACCCCTCTTAAAGCCATCCAGGTTGTTGGCTGTCACCACATCCTGTGGCAGAGAGTTCCACAAGTGGATCACACGTTGTGTGAAAAAGTACTTCCGTTTGTTGGTCCTAGACCTCCTGGCAATCAATTTCATGGAGTGACCCCTGGTTCTAGTGTTGTGTGAGAGGGAAAAGAATTTCTCTCTCTCCACTTTCTCCACACCATGCATGATTTTATAGAGCTCTATCATGTCTCCCCGCAGTCGTCTTTTTTCTAAACTAAAAAGCCCCAGGTGTTGTAGTCTTGCCTCATAAGAAAGATGCTCTAGGCCCCTGATCTGTACCTTCTTCAGTTGCCCTCTTCTGTACCTTCTCCAGTTCAACAATGTCCTTTTTAAGATATGGTGACCAGAATTGTACGCAGTACTCCAAGTGTGGTCACACCATAGTTTTGTATAAGGGCATTATAATGTTAGCCGTTTTATTTTCAATCCCCTTCCGAATGATCCCTAGCATGGAATTTGCCTTTTTCACAGCTGCCGCACATTGAGTCGACACTTTCAACAAGCTGTCCACCACGACCCCAAGATCCCTCTCCTGGTCCGTCACTGACAGCTCGGATCCCATCAGCATATACTTGAAGTTGGGGTTTTTCGTCCCAATGTGCATCACTTTACACTTGCTAACATTGAACCGCATTTGCCATTTTGTCGCCCACTCCCCCAGTTTGGAGATATCCTTTTGGAGCTGCTCACAATCCGTTTCGGATTTCACTACCCGGAAGAGTTTGGTATCATCTGCAAATTTGGCCACCTCGCTGCTTACCCCTGCCTCTAGATCATTTATGAATAAATTAAAAAGCACGGGTCCCAGTACATATCCCTGGGGGACCCCACTTCTTACTTCCCTCCATTGTGAAAACTCTCCATTTATACCTACCCTCTGTTTCCTGTCTTTCAACCAGTTAGCAATCCACACATGTACTTGTCCCTTTATCCCATGACAGCTAAGTTTCCTTCCTTTGATGAGGAACTTTGTCAAAAGCTTTTTGGAAGTCCAGGTAGACTACAGGTATGTCAACTGGATCACCTTGATCCACACACTCGTTGACACTCTCAAAGAAGTCCAAAAGGTTGGTGAGGCAAGATTTACCTTTGCAGAAGCCATGCTGGCTTACTCCCAGCAGGGCCTGTTCTTCTAGGTGCTCTACAATTTTATCCTTGAGGATGCTTTCCATCAATTTGCCTGGAACGGACGTTAGGCTAACCGGCCTGTAATTTCCCGGATCGCCCCTAGATCCCTTCTTGAAAATCGGTGTTACATTTGCTACTCTCTAGTCCTCAGGTACAGAGCCCGATTTCAGGGATAAAGTTAAATATTTTAGCAAGGAGGTCGGCAATTTCACATTTGAGTTCTTTGAGGACTCTTGGATGCATGCCATCCGGCCCTGGTGATTTGTTAGCTTTCAGTTTTTCCAGACAGTTTAGAACATCATCCCTTGTCACTTCTATCTGACTCAGCTCTCTAGCCTCTATCCCTAAAAAGCCTGGTTCAGGAACAGGTATATGCTCAGTATCCTCTGCCGTGAAGAACTAATTTAGTTTCTCTGCAACCTCCATATCCTCCTTAATAATCCCTTTCACTCCCTCATTGTCTAATGGCCCAACCGCCTCCCTGGCAGGTTTCCTGCGTCTGATGTACTTAAAGAAGTTTTTGTTATTCCCCTTGATACTTTTGGCTAAATGTTCCTCAAACTCTCTTTTTGCCTCCCTTATTGTCACCTTGCATTTCTTTTGCCAGAGTTTGTGTTCCTTTCTGTTCTCTTCGTTTGGACAGGCCTTCCAATTTCGGAAGGAAGTCTTTTGTATCTTTATATCTTTAAAACCTTTTGTATCTTTATATCCTTAAAACCAATAAAATTTATTTTTTTAAAAAAAAAAGAATGTACCAGTCCATGACTCCAAAAACGTTGAGGAACACTGGGCTAGAGCACCAGGTTATGCACCATCACTGCAGCTGGTTACAACTCAGATTCACAGTGTACAAAAAGGACTGGTAGCAGGCACCCCACAGACAGAATCCATACTAATTCAAGAATTCAACTAGCAACATCTTCTCTATTCTAGAAATTGTGATTATTTTCAGTGCTTTTGCTTCAACTGCATCTGTAACCAAGATATGTCAAACTACATATGCTTACACATCAGTCACTGAAGAAGGAACGTTCTCTTCTACCCATTTCAGATCATCATCCTGCTAGATTAAAACAAATCCATGTATTAGTAGATGGTGGTTCTATCCGAAAATAACATTACATATTTTCTCCCATAGCATTCTCTATAACAGATGACTGGTGTAGCATTGTGGTTAAGAGACGGAGGTACAAATCAGAAAGTCTCTGGTTCGAGTCTCACCAATGTCATCAATTCACTAGGCCTGAGGCAAGCCACTTCCTCTCAGCCTCAGCACCCTCTCCCAATTTGCAACATGAGGATAATACTTTTTTTTTTGCAGTTGTTAAAAGAATAACAAGATAATGAATGTGAAGCACTCTGAGCGCTCAAAAGCACTATACAAATTGTAAGTATTAACATTTTGCCATTCTTCTGAACAAGAAAGATAAATAATGCATAATACCTTGTATTTCTTTATTTTCCTACAAAGCAAATTTTTAGTTCTGAAAATATTTTAACTTTAAAACACTTTAAAACTACATTTAGTTTTGGGGGGGAAAATAAAAGTTTTATATTGTTAGTTAATTTTTCAAAATGATTTTAAATTATTTTAAGGTTTTAATTGCTTGGTTGTGTCTTTAATGTTTGATCTATATTTTGTAAACTGCCCAGAGATGCATATGATGGACAGTACAGAAATATGAAAAATTAAATTAAATTAAATATAACTATATTTGACATCCATCCACCTCTTTCAATGGCACAATGTAAATATGACAAAAATAAACTTACTGCTTTGGTGGCTTTAGGATTTCCATTTGATTCTTGTTTTGAACTTCTTATTTTCATTCCCTCTGTGGGGAATAGCAAGAGAAAAAAACCTCATTTAACTATACCACCAGAAAAAGGATCAGGGGTGTAGCTATAATTGAGCAGATGGGTTCAAAGAACCCAGGGGCCCCCAAGTCCACCCCTCCCTATTTGCTTGATTATCTCCTTCACTCCAAGGTGCCGCCAGGGAGAGGGGTGAACACAGGCCCCCTCTCCCTTAGCTACGCCCCTGAAGAGGACGATTAAAGACTATGGCTGACATCCAGACTTATGCAGTACTGATACACCAGCATTTCCCCTCACACAATGGAGACAGGGCGATTTTTGACAATTTTCCCTTTCTTCAGCAATTACGGTACCTTTTGAAACTATGTCCCCAAGGACATCTGCCCTTATGACTAAATTGTGAACAATTTTTTTTGCTATCTAGCAGAAAGTTAAACGGTGCAAGTTTTTTTTAAAAAAATTACGTTATCTCCACATAATGAACAGAAAATTCCAATATATTAGGTTTTCAACTACTGTCCAAATTCTGCTGATGTACAAAGGCTGGTAGACTACCATATGAAATCAACATGTCAGTTTACTCACTTGGGGACAAGACTGCATCCTTAGCAACATCATTGACAGTAACAGAATACAAGAAGGCAACTAATACAAACAGAAGTTGAACCTAGCAAGCACTATTGGCACTCCTCCTCTAGACTGAAGTGGGGGCAGGGTCAGTTATGTTGTTGAAAAGTCTATAAAGCCAGTGTGCTTGTTAGTAATACAGAGAACACACTTATTTATTTGATTTGATTTGATTTGATTTGATTTGTATACCGCCCTTCCCAAATGGCTCAGGGAAGTTTACAATTAAAACAAACCACTAAAACAGTAAAGAGCTAAAACAAATTAAAAAACAGTATAACAATTAACAATTTAAAAACATTTAAAAACAACAATTAAACAATTACAGTGATTAAAATCCCAAAATCAGGTTTTTAATTTTAAAATAAACCAGGTATTAAAACCCCCAAAATTTTTAGAAAACTGAGAAAGCTTGGGTGAAAAGATGGGTTTTCCTCACTTTCCTCTCCAAAGGTACCCATTCAGAACTAAGACTGTCTTCTTACCAAAACTTTCTTTTAGCATTGGCTCCTTCTGTTCATCATCCTCCTCTTCCTCAGACAGTGGTGAAAAAGCAAATCTTTTAAGGATAAAATAAAGTATAAATGGCTGTTCCAGTTCAAAAACGCATACATACTTTTGTGTATACACACAAATATATGTATACAATATATAAACACGTTACGTTGTTCAAAGGCTTTTTTCAATATTTATTAATGCAATGCTGGTCATAAGATCTAAGGATGTGATTCTATGGATATTTGCATGGGAGTAAGTCATACTGGCTGACATGATAAGGAAAATTACACAAAGCAGTCCCATTGAAATTAAAAGGACAAGTTAGGCAATGCCTCAATTGTCCATTTAGTTTCAGTGGAACTACCGTTAGTAATTTCCCCCATCCCATTAGCCACTGAACATAGTGCAGCTTGCTCCTAAGTAAACATGCAAGATTGTGCAAGATTGTGCTGTAAATCTTTAAAAAGTAGTGGATACCCAAAATAATCAAGTAACATAACATGACTGTTGTACAGCTTTGCAGTTATAGATTTACATGGCATTCTTGATATTACCTTTTTTTAAAACTTGCATTTTATTGAAGAGCATAAACAAAATTACAGGTGGGACAAGGATAGAGGTGTGTAGTTATGTGTCAGAGTACATGCTTTGCATGCAGAAGGTCTCAGGTTCAACCCCTGAAATCTCCAAGTAGGGCTGGGAAAGACACATGGCCAAAACCCTGGGAAGCTGCTGTCAGTCTAGACAATACTCAGCTAGGTGGACCAATTATCTGACTCAGGATGAGGCAGCTTCACATGAACATACATGGTAGATCAAGAAATGGATGGTAAGAAGGATTCAAGACAACCTTAGCTTGCAAACTGTTCTAGATAATAAGTGTTATACCTCTGGTTGTTGGCAGATGGCCTCCAAAGAACCATGATGACAAAAAGGATCATTGAAAACAAAAGCCGCCAGATTGCATCATCTACCCACAGCTCCTGCCAATCCTGTTAAAATATAAGGAAATTATAGACACAGACAACACCCACCCACATCATTTTTATAGGAGAAAAACAAACATCTTCAACATAGCAAGGCACAGACTCCATACTAAATGAATCTACAACTCTTATCCACCCCCATAATGGGTTGACCTGGAGTCATTATTAACTTCCTAAGAACATAATCCAGGGTTTTAAAACTGTTTTGAATGTTTTAACTGTTAATTGTTTTATGGTGTTTTATAATCTCTGTTTTTAACTGTTAATTGATTTTAATTGTTTTGTTTTAATGTAAACTGCCCTGAGCCATTTTTGGAAGGGCAGTATAGAAATTGAATAAATAAATAAAATAAATAATAACCAAAAACATACATTCTTCATGGGCACATCTATATATTTAATTTTCTTAGCCGGCATGCATGCCCAGGATTTGGCAGCGGAACTCTCGCGACATGCTGCGAGAGTTCCTGCATTAATAATGGAGGCAGCCCAGCCCAGCCGAGTGAGAAGGGAGGAGGAGAGGGGGAAGAAAGCGGCGGTGGCGGGCAGGCGGATGGATGGGGGGGAGAAAATAGTGGCGGCGGGCGGATGTGGGGAGAGAAAAGTGGCAGCGGCGGGCAGATGGGGGGAGGAAAAACCAGCGGCAGCGGGTGGGCAGACGGGAGGGAGAAAAAAGCCGCGGGCGGGAGAAAGCGGCAGCCAGTGGGGGGAGGGGGGAAGAAGCGGCACCGGCGGGCAGGCGACTGGCGGGTGGGCTTGCGGGAGAGAAAGCCAGGTGGGGGGGGACTAGAGGCGCAGATGGTCTGTGCTTGGTTCAGCTAGTTAGTTTACTATTTAAAAAAAAAGACAAATGAAGCTTACCGACTGACAGTCTACCAGCCTGAATTTCATTGTGGTCCAGATGATAAAAACAACAGATGCTGAAGGGGGGGGGTTGCGGTTAATTAAAACAAAAACAAAAACACATTTGGTAAAAGAGTAGCAAGTGAGACTGAACTGCAGAACTTCTCAGATACTCTGAAATCATCTATGACCATGGGAATTACGTTGAATAGCAATATATACTATTGGGCTTGTGGTTATCCACCTGTATTTCATTAACAATGTAACAAATGCACTTTTGAGCACTTACTCCTTATCCTTCTAAAACAAACAAAAACCCTATTTTGTTTAAACTCATTCTGCTCTCATAGTTTCATAGTCAGTTCACCAGATTGGATGAGGTTATAGATAACTTTGCCTCTTATCTAAACAAATTTTTTTAATTAAAATAAGAAAGCTCTGTCTATATCATGGTCAGAGTCAACAAAACATTAAAGCACAATTTGTTTGCTTGCTTAAGGCACCTACTTTGTTTCCTTTCTACACTTCCTATTTAATGTACAAGCATTGAGGTTATGCTCCATGATAAAGTGTGCCCCTGGAATACCTGGCACAAAATGTCCCCTTAAAAGGTTTAGGAAGAAATTATTTCTAAAACTCACCTGCTATTGCCAAGATAAGAGTATTGGTGAAGTGTCGGTAGAGAGAGAGCTTCACAACGTTCCTCCGAAGTTTTAACAACTTCATTGTTTGCGTCAAACTGATGAATATGTATGATGAGTCAAGAAAAATAAAGGCTTAATAAAAAGAGCTAGCCAAATTAACCAAGAATATTTGGATTCAGTGTACGCAAATACTGGCATTCTACTGGAATGTTACTACTATACCCCTAAACAATGGCAGCCCACCACAATAAACACAGAACTCATAAACATCAGAGGGAAGATCACTGTTATTCTAGAGTGTGCTTCATTTTCCAGTTATTCTCAGGACCCGCACATGGATGCTGTCGAAACCCATTTCTGTGTGGTGATGCTCCCAAGGCTGTTACATGTGGAAATTTTATTTATTTATTTATTTAAATTCCCTTATATACCACCTCCTCCAAAGACTCTAGGCGGTGAACAACAATGCAACTATGCTAATAACAATTAATTAAAATAATTACTACTACTACTACAGGATAAATGTCTGGCGAAACAGGTGGGACTTGAGAAGGGCCTTAAAAGCAACCAGGGAGGGGGCTGAACAAATTTTGGGGTGAAGAGTGTTCCAAAGAAGAGGGGCGGCCATAGAGAAGGCCCTCTTACAGGCTCAGGCACCATGCACTACAC
This sequence comes from Hemicordylus capensis, assembly GCF_027244095.1. NCBI lineage: Eukaryota > Metazoa > Chordata > Lepidosauria > Squamata > Cordylidae > Hemicordylus > Hemicordylus capensis. The sequence continues at coordinate 74,137,029 of NC_069657.1, forward strand.
CAGAGCCTAGGACACTAAGGAGGGCCAGCTGAGAGGATAGGCCTCACAGGTTGGGATACAACTGGCCAAGAGAGGTAATCCCGGAGATATACAGGTGCTAAGCCCATAAGGGTTTTATAGGTGAGAACCAGCACTTTGAATTGGACCCAGAAGCTAACAACTAGTGCAGCGACCGTAAAAGAGATGTAACACTATCAAATCTATGGCCACCCATGAGGAGGCGGGCCACTGCATTCTGGACTAGTTGAAGCTTCTGAATCGTTTTCAAAGGCAACCCTAGGTAGAGCACATTACAGTAATCCAAACGAGAAGTAACAAAGGCATGAGATACTATTGCCTTTGGTGGATAACTCCATCCACACGAAATATATAGTGATGGTATACAGACAATCAAGAATGCATGTGGTCACCTGTTTACAAACTTTACAGCTCCACTATAAAGCACTAACACATGACAGCCATTTTCAGCAGTTTCCATATAAGAGCCATAAATGCTATATATACGTATACATGCACAAATATGCTTCAGAAAAATCAAGAGGTTTCTTTGGAGAATCAAGATTCTCTCTTCCACAAATGCAATGTGCAGACAGTTCTGTCAAGTTCTAGTGATTCTATCAACACCCTGGGTGACATCTGGAATAGGGTCATGGCTAAGACCATTAACATGCTTAGTTGTAAGTGCCCTTTCCTATTTGGTAGTCAAATCGGCTCCCTGGTTTTCTGGGGCTCTGAATATGATGAAATAGCTGAGATAATACTAGAGTAAAACTTGAGTCAATTGGCTAGAGCCCATTTTAGGGCCTAAACCATGGCAGCCATAGTGGCGGAGGTGTCTCGCTTTTTCACAATTATTCAATCAGCCACCAGAGCTTTTCCAAATAGTGAGAGGCCTCTTGTATCTTGGCCCATAAGATGGTGGGGTTGCTAATTGTAACCAATTTGCAAAATAAATTGCGGACAAAGTGACTCACATCCATACTGAATTGCCCCATACTAATTATAGTACTGGAGAATGCATTGCGGACAGTATGTTCAGAGGTATGAGGTCAACCACCTGTGTGCACCATCCTTGCCCAACCTAGCTAACTAAAGTAACAAGAGGAGGGCTGGCCAAGTTGTTCAAGATTTGAGATATGCTGTTTTGTAGGAGTGTGCATAAAGGGGTTTGCGCAGACAGGTTTGGTCAAACTGATTGGCTAGGCAAGTCAGTTCCACAAACCTGTTTGCAACTGAACCTCTTGAACTGGCCCAGTTCGTAGTGGTCTGGTTTGATCATGAACTGGTTTTGCGCATCCCTACTGTTTTGTCTAAAAGGAGGCAATAGGGAGACCATTATTGGAAAAAAGCACTCTCTCAATCCCATTGTATTGGATAATACAGGCCCGTCTCAAATCTTGCATGATCAAGAGGTGGTGCCCCAATTCCAGGCATTTCTGGATGACATGGATTATCTAAGAATAAGAACACAAGAACAGCCCTGCTGGATCAAGCCTAAGGCCTATCTAGTCTAGCAACCTGTTTCACAATGTGGCCCACCAGATGCCTCTGAGTAGCCCACAGGCAAGAGGTGAAGGCATGTCTCTTCTTGCCGTTGCTCCCCTGCGACTGGTATTTAGAGGCATCTTGCCTCTGAGGCAGGAGGTGGCCTATAGCCATCTAGATCTATTTCAGTCTAGTTTCCATCCTGCTGATAGAACAGAGACAACCTTGGTAGACAATCTACAACAGGGACTGGATGAGAGAGTGTGTCCCTATTTTTCTGGACCTCTCAGGGGCTTTCAATATCATCTTTCTGGGCTGAATGGCTATGATGGTGATTGAGGGCATTCTTATAGTGATTTACAGGGGCAGTCTGGAAGTGCTTGTGAACCCAGCTTTGCTCCTAGATTTCTATGTGGCAGCTGTGGCCAGGAATGCCTTTACATAGATTTGGCTGGTGTGAAAAATATACCTGTTTCTGGATAGAATGGACCTAGTCACAGTCACACATGCTTTAGATATACAGTACTGAGACCGATTCTGTAGCATGCTTTGTATGCACCTGTCTTTGAAAATCATCTGGAAACTTTAGCTTGCACAAAATGCAACAGTTAATGTTTAGACTGAGGCCTGATTTGAGGATTTATCTTGGCATGAAACTCCTTTTCTATACCAATTGCATAGGCAGACAAAATTCATAGTTCTGGTTATTACCTTTAACGTCCTAAATGACTTGGGATCATATCTAAAGGTCAGTCTCCTCCTATATGACCCTGCCCACCCACTAAGGTAAAGCGGGGCAGGGCGGGGGCCTCTTACGTGTCCTACCACCATCCAAGACACAGTTGGCAGAGAAGTCTTCTTTAGTGTAGCACCGCTCTTTAGAATGCTCTAACAAGGGGAATCCATGTGCTCCCCACCCCACATGATCCCATTCCACCGCCTATTAAAAATATTATTTCATCAGGTTTTTAGTCAATCTGCTAACTGACTCTACACATCTTTCTTGGTGTTTTTAACTTACTGATATGGCTGATATTCCATCATTGTTCTTGCTTTTTATCTATTTATGATCATGTTTTTATTGTATTGTTAGCTACTGTGAGCGGTCCAGTTCTTGGACCAAAAATGCAAGGTATAAGTTTGTTTACTGTGTACTGGCAAAGAGTGAACAGCATTGGGGGGTGGGTGAGTGTGTACACACACAGCGCACACGTGCACACACACTGTAGCTTCTGTGCCCAAAAGAAGCAGAGCCATTCACTGGTTGCCAGGAAACAGAAATTCTTACTGCAAAAATGCAGAATGAGGACAAACTTCACCTATCTGAAGGCAGTGACATCACTGCCCTGAGGAGCAAGATCCCTTCCAAAACTTACAACCATTTGTGACCCTATCAGATTTCTCACCCAAGTTCTGAAAGTGCAGCTTTCACAATGCTCTGAGATTAACAGACATGTAGCGTGATGCTAAGAATTTGACAAATCCTGATGAGCTCACTTCCTTGCAAGTGAAATCAATTCAATCTTAGCCTTAAAGAATTATATATGTGAAGAGAAATGGTCAACAGCTGATTCTGGCAAAAAATACCACCCACCATGAAAACCCAAAGAAATTAGCACTACACCAAATAAGCCAGTGAAGAAGGATATCCACCAACAGAGGGCAGTATCTAGGAAAGCCAGTGGAATAAAAGCCAAGGAGGCAAGATCATTCTGTGCCTAGAGAGACAAAGAGAAAAAGGCATTGAGACCAAGGCAGATGGGAAGCAAGAAACAAGCCCACAGTTGCCAGTCATTACATTGCTGTCAGAAGATATGACACAGAATCCCAAAGGCATAAATATGCCCTTTCTCTACTCAGTGAAACAAGAGATTAGTATTACACCAATCAGGAGTCTTTTGCAGAAAAGCTGAAACATTACCAGTTCCAGTCACTCAGGTTTACAATATTAATTTTTTTTTAAATTGATAACTGCATCTTCTAGCTTTGATTTGCTTTTCACCAACCATGCCTGGTAAGAAAACTATTCACAATACCTCAAGAGTAAAGCAGCAGCAGCAGACATGTTAGTTTAAACAAAAGTCTTCCCCAAGTCTATATCAAGCAAGGACAGGAGGGGTCCGATTTTCAAAGCAAATGGATATGCAGGCATGGGGAGCTGAACCCTTTCCATACCCAGCACTTACCTCCCTGCAGTCTCTCCCCGCCCCCCAGCACTCCCCCCTCCCAGCCAAGTTCACTTCTTGCATTGAAACTAGTCAAAGAGAAAAGCATCTGGGGAAAGGGACATACTGTGGGCAGGATTTGGCCCTCCATACTAACATGTGCCTTTTGCTGAAAAATGTATTTCTATCTTTCTTTCTAGGACAGATCTGGGTTTAAATATGCAGATCCACCACTGTCACAGCTGGTTTGGCCTGAGTCTCTTTCCGAAGCATTTCAAGATGCCCCTCTTTTGGCTGACTTTTAGTGGCAAAACTTATTTATTACATGTTTATATAGATTATTATACCCCACCTTTTGATCATCCGCCTCAAGGTGGCTGGCTTAATAATTATTTAGTACTGAATGGAGTCTGCACTAGAGTTATTAGTTTATTATTTCAATCTATTTGCAACTGTGTGGGGCTTTCATTCATATATGTTTAATATTATGGTTGTTTTTATTTATTTATTTAGCTCTATTTTAACTTTATTTCTATTGAAACAATAATAATCTCCCAGCCCCAACTAATGATGGCCACTAGCTTGGATGGCTTTAAAAGGGACAAATTCATGAGGAGAAGTCTTTCAATGGCTAACCCCTGCTAACTGGGCAAAGAGGCACCTTTTACTGTGGTGATTCTCTTTATTTAGCAGGGGGAGAGTAACTGGCCCTATCCACCCCCAGCACAGTACTTCCAGTGACTGTTGCTAGTGTGTGTCCTATGTTTCCTTTTAGAATGTGAGCCCTTTGGGGACAGGGAGCCATTTTATTTGATATTTTTGTTTTATTTCTCTTTGTAAACCGCCCTGAGCCATTTTTGGAAAGGCGGTATAGAAATTGAATTATTATTATTATTAATAATAATAAGATCTACAAATTGAAATTGAAAGGCTGTGGCAGAAGAAGACCAAAATAATCCCAGTGGTAACTGGCGCCCTGGGTGCAGTTCCAAAAGACCTTGAAGAGCACCTCAACACCATAGGGGCCACAGAAATCACCATCAGCCAATTACAAAAAGCAGCTTTACTGGGAACAGCCTATATTCTGCGACGATATCTATAACAACTGACAATAAAATTCAGCCATCCCAGGTCCTTGGGAAGGACTCGATGTCTGGATAAACCAGTCAATAACACCTGTCTGACTGTGTAAACAATAATAATAATAATAGTCTGGTGACTCTAGGCCACCTCCGGCCACAGAGACAAGATGCCTCTGAATATTAGCTTCAGGGGAGCAACAGCAAGAGAGAGGGCATGCCCTCACCTCTTGCCTGTGGGCTTCTCAGAGGCATCTGGTGGGCTACTGTGTGAAACAGGATGTTGGATTAGATAGCCCTTGGGCCTGATCCAGCAGGGCTGTTCTTAACAACATTAAATTAAATTAAATTACAAAATATACAAAACATAAAACCAGTGTACTGAATCCTGACCTGAGGACTGGAGAGCCTAAATATCCAAACTTAATAAATAAAATTAAATGAATCATTAAGACATAGCACTTTACTGGAACCAGTGCCAGTTGTGATGAATAAGTTCTGTGGTAGGCAGTATGCTGGTTGCACAACCATTTCTATCAATCTACACTGAATGTAGAGAATGCTGTTTGGGACAATACCCTACAAACACCTGGAACAGAAAGGCAATGATAACTCTTAGGGAGAGATGATACATGGGTAACTTAGCTAGTTATCAACTCGGTTTTCATATATATCTTTGACAAGTTTCTCAGTCACATAGAATTTTTGCACCAAACAACTAGGACGTATACTTTGGTAGTTGTTCATAAACTAAAATCACACCATGCAATTTTTAAAAGGATATCCAATAAATAATACAGGAGTCAGTAACTGACAGCCCAAAGTTAGCTACCACAGCTGCAAGACCATGGAAAAACTGGAAAAGTATCAAAAAAGAGCAAAAAATTACTGAATTATTAAATAATAAATTAAATTAAAATTACTGAAATACAGGTGTGATCAAAAAGTAAATTATTCTTAATTTAAACAGCACAGAAGTGAAAAACAATGGCCTCTAAGCTGCTGATTTCAAAAGCATGAAGAACAAGTTATCCAAATACAAGCACTCTTTAAGAGTTAGTTAAAGCCACCTGCTTCCTAAGTTCTGCAAACTTTTAATAGCCCATAATGATTGTACAAAGCCCATGTTTTTCTTCAAATTCTAGCTCAGGGAAGCATTTGAAGAATTCTATATTTTTAAACTGGCAACATTATTTCCAGTAGAATAATTTTCAGAAACATAAATTCTCTTACAAAAATAATCAATGTAGATATTTTTATTATTTTATGTAAGAGAATTTCTGGCTTTTGCAACATCATAGACATCTCATAAAATCTACTCGGAAAGGAAATATATCTTTCTCGTATTAGACAGAGGTCCAGCCATGTTTCTGTACCTCACGCTGTAAAACTGCAAAGCTATATGAGTAACAAAAAAGAATTAAAAAGTGCGAACTAAATGGAGACAAGGACAATCTTCATCTTTCGAATGGGTATGCTTCTGCATGCCCATGCATGCACCAAGGAAGCAAAAGTGAAACAGAAACAAAGCAGCTTTCGCCCACAAATGATAATGGTGAAATCATGATCAATCAACACAAAGTTTTAAAGCACACTGAGGTTCAAGAAAGTAAACAGCCTCTCTTAAAACAGACTGTTCATGAAGAGCGTACCAATCAGATGAATAGTAAAAAGCTACTACAGTCAAATATCCATTACTACATACTATATAGTGTGATTTTGTTGCATCCCAGTCATTGGCTTAGATAGCACCCAGCACCCTGTTCTTCCCATCAGTGGAACACACACCGGCTCCCTGAAAGTGGACAGCCTGTCATCACCCCTTGCAAATACACAGAACCTCCATGGCTCTTAAGAATCACGCCCATGCTATAGGATGCTTGTCCCATAATTCCCAATGGGAGAAGTGCCCTACAGCAATGTGAATAGGCATGAAGGCTCTGCATGTTTGCAAAGAGTGTCGATGGGCTCTCCACACACAAAGAGCCAGCACGTGTGCTCTGCTGATGGAGGAGTGGGGCACTGTACAGTATCTAAGCATCAACTGCAATGTATACATGAAACTCCAAAATTACTAACCCCTGTGACTCTAAGAACACCTTCCATGCCAGAAAATAATAAATAGAGGGCTCCAGCCACAACTACTTTATGAAGAGTGACTCCAAGGCGAGGTCTGTAATGGGGGGAAAAGGAGAAATTTAAAACAAAGTCAAGACATAACTTCAGCCTAATAAATTATATGAGTCACATCATGCAAGTCAACTAACACATTATTTGCCAGTCTTGATAAATGCTTGATGTTCTTGAAGCTGCTAAGAGAAAAGCTGCAGACCTTGTCCATTACCCTAGTTTTGCAGACATGAGACTCAGACTTGCAACACACCCAAGAGGAAGTCACTGCAGGTTTTGTTTAGTTTGCTCATGTTTATGAGGCTGCTTTCTGCAAGACACGTAATAAAGCCTGCCACTATTTAACTATCAACTTCAGTGGGCACAAGCCAACTTAAAAGTGCAAGCATATCAAATTAAGAGACTTGTCAATCACAGTATTAAGTGTGTTGCATCAAAATGGATAACGAGAAGCAAGTGACATTTAACTCCTTCAGTGATGCTGATTGACAATATGTGATAACTTCAGAAAGGTTAGTACTCACTTGACTATCCCATATCCCAGACTCACTATAATGACAAGCGTTCGAGCAAGTGAACGTTTCAGTGCTGAAAGCAGCTCAGCTAAGATCATTGCCCCTTGTACTGCAAACAAAGAAAACAGAAGGCACCTGGGTTACTAAATGTATGGTGTAGAATTTGAAGCTTGCACCGAGTTGTCACAAATATTACGACACAAGGAAATCAAAATATATTTTATTTAATATTTTTTATCCTATGTTAAGTTCTTTAGAATACCTCACACTTCATTCATGGGGAGCCAAATATTAAAGAGAAATGGGCTGTCATCCAGCCTAATGTTGCACTAGAACGATGATACTGTGCTAGCAAAAGGACTTGGTTCAATGAAGTTCTGCAAAGAGAGAGTTTCCATTCCAGAGCAGTGCTGTATTAGCAGAAGATGGAGCACAACTGCTAGTGCAACATGGAGCAGAATTCCCTCCTAAGGCTGCATAACCTCTTGCCCTATTCCATATATGTTCTGGGAGACATTTGGCTTATTGGCCTTCTTCTAAGGTGATGAAGTGATAGCGTGTATTAAACCAACTCCAGGACCAGAAGTGCCTTGCACAACATCCATTATTCCTATGCTAGCTGTCAGGCTATGATTGCACACATACATTCACATCCTGTCCTGGGAACCCTCAGTTATGCTACTGGATCTGTTTGTGTTAGTGGTTATACAACTTAGTGCACCACTGTAAGCTCCTCAGGTACACAAAACTTCTCTCATAGGAATGTAGGAAGCTGCCTTGTATCAAGTCAGACCATTGGTCCATCTATCTCAGTACTGCCTACTGACCAGCAAAAGCTCTCCAAGGTTTCAGGTGGGAGTTTCTCCCAACCTTATCTAGAGATGCCAGGGAGTGAACCTGGGACCTTCTGCATGCAAAACAGATGCTCTACCACTGAACTACAGCCTCATCCTCAAGTTCTGGTAGCACTGGATGTCAGCCACTATTTTAAAAGAAGATACATACAGTTTAAAGTACATCAAAAAGACAACTATTTTTCTCTAGTAAATCTCCAGTAAGAGATTTCTCCATGCAATAGTTTCAATCAAAAGCATACCTATGCTATGAAGAAGCGAGTCCCATCAAGCTCATGGGGCTCATTTTGGAGTAAATGCGTTTACTCCAAAAATAACTTCAATTCTTTATGACACACATCTCGTTAAGCCTTGTCCACGGATGCAAAATCACCTCAGAAACAGGGCTGCATGTTTCCATGACACATATTCTAGCTATTTTCATATAATAAACATGTCCTTTCAACAATAATGTTGAATTCATAGGTGTCACATGAATAATAACAGAGATGAAGGAATCTTGCACATTTTTACTCTTGCATTTAGAATATCACTAAAAATGTTACTGATGTATTAACAAGAGCAAATTATCCATGCCCTTGTGTTCTCACATTAAATATATTTAAAGATGTCATTTTCACATACCAGATTCTCCTGTGTAGCGAATATTCTGGAATTCTGCATAGAAAACAGCTTTCTCTAACATTCCCAGTAAGATAACTGCACCAATCCAGAACTGGATCCTCAGGAGGTCCCTCCAGTAGCAGGCTGACCATGCAAGCCAGAGAACTCCAAACAACACATATACGATACACATCACCATGAAAAACTTAAAGCAAATTGGAGAATAGGATTGTTATAACCAACATTTCTATAACAGCTCATATGCCAATATTACTCTTCTTTTTTTCTTAGTTCTGACAACTTTTTACAGTTTAGATAATTATGTGAGAGGTAAAACCCTGACTCAGGCAAAGGTTTTGATCTTCAAATACATTTTAGGACTAAAATTCCAAACTATTAAAAGTTTTCTGTGAATTTAACTTAGCCTGAATCCGCATCTTGGTCTTGTAGCTAAGGATTCACCTACACTATCAACTAACCTTAAGGTATATTTTTCAGACTCATGCTTGTTTCTACCAGGAAACATCTAAACTCTAGGAGAAGCAAAGTGTTTCACTTTCCCACAAAAGAAAGCAAGCTCTAAAGATCAACATCACTTTCTCATTTACACAAGAAAAACAGAGACATATTAAAGCAAAATGTCTAGCATTAAGAGAACAGGAAAATTAAAGAAATATTTAGAAAAACAGAAAATGAAAAAGTGATTTTCCTATGCATGAACCAAAGAAATAGAATCTGAGAAAAGTTATACAGTAAATGTATTAGTAGCTGTACTAATAATACCTATCTACTCTTGCATTACAAGAAGATAAACTTTTACACAACAGCTTCAAATGTGAAGTTCTAAAAAATATTACATATTAAAAGACTAAATATTTGACTTTGGCAAACAAGAAAACAGATTAAATGTGCTAGTATGTCCAGGAAGAGACCAACTTCAAAGGTCAAGTAGACTTTCAAGGACAATATGCACAAAATAAAGCTCACCAACACATGTACTTGTAAGAACATTCTTCTGATATATTTTCTGATAAATTAATATAATATAATATAATATAATATAATATAATATAATATAATATAATATAATATAATATAATATAATATAATATAATAAATATATCCCCATTCAGCCATGAAACTAGCTGGGTGACTCTGGGCCAGTCACTTCTCTCACAGCCTAACCTACTTCACAGGGTTGTTGTTGTGAAGAGAAAACTAAGTATGTAGTACACCGCTCTGGGCTCCTTGGAGGAAGAGCAGGATATAAAATGTAAATAAATAAATAAATAAATAAAATATTATTACAATATCATAATGAGATTGGACTCATTATGTCTATGTATCAGAGACAAAACTAGGGGTGAATTGTTGTCCAGACTTTGTTTATTTATTAAATTTATATACCATCTAATTAAAAATCTCCAGGCGATTTAATAATAATAATAATAATAATAATAATAATAATAATTTGATTTCTATACCGCCCTTCCAAAAACGGCTCAGGGCGGTTTACAAAGAGAAATAACAAATAAGATGGCTCCCTGTCCCCAAAGGGCTCACATTCTAAAAAGAAACATAAGACACACACCAGCAACAGTCACTGGAAGTACTGTGCTGTGGGTGGATAGGGCCAGTTACTCTCCCCCTGCTAAATAAAGAGAATCACCACAGTAAAAGGTGCCTCTTTGCCCAGTTAGCAGGGGTATGCCCAGTTAGCAGGGATTTAGACTTCTGAAAAAGCCATTTGCTACCAATAAACTATAAATATAAGTTATATGCTTATCAGTTATAGGTATTGTGTAGCAAAGAATCACATGAACTTACATTCATAAGGGGGTAATCTGCAAGAGAGAGGTAATCATATGGGCCCTTCACTTCCACGTCCACTGTCAAAACACAACCAAAGAAGAGAGCAGGGAATCAGGAAAACCCATAACACAATCAGAAGTCAAATCAAATGCCTTTGTTTTTTAACCTTGGTCATGGAAATGCACCTCATTCTCAGCAAAATGTTTCCACTTTCTTGTAAACCTGCATGAACAGACACCTTCCTTTAGTCAGTTCTACACAATTGATCTAGCTATTCATATTTCTTATGGTACACTTTTTAAGACCCCTCCACAGGTTCTTTCCCACTAGCCACATACTGTGATATACAAGTGCTTGACAATCCCTATAGTACTGCTACTACAGGGGTCCCCCAGGGATCTATACAGGGATCGGTGCTTTTTAATTTATTCATAAATGATCTAGAAGTTGGGGTAAGCAGCGAGGTGGCCAAATTTGCAGATGATACCAAACTATTTATGGTAGTAAAATCCAAAACAGATTGTAAGGAGCTCCAAAAGGATCTCTCCAAACTGGGGGAGTGGACGACAAAATGGAAAATGTGGTTCAATGTAATCAAGTGTAAAGTGATGCACAACTTCAAGTATACACTGATGGGATCTGAACTGTCAGTGACTGATCAGGAGAGGGATCTTGGGGTTGTGGTGGTTAGCTCGTTGAAAGCGTTGACTCAATGTGCGACAGCTGTGAAAAAGGCCAATTCCATGCTAGGGATCATTCAGAAGGGGGTTGAAAATAAAACAGCTAATATTCTAATGCCCTTATACAAAACTATTGTGAAGCCACACTTGGACTACTCCATACAATTCTGGTCACCACATCTAAAAAAGAACATTGTAGAACTAGAAAAGGTGCACAAGAGGGCAACCAAGATGATCAGGGGCCTAGAGCACCTTCCTTATGAGGCAAGACTATAACACCTGGGGCTTTTTAGTTTAGAAAAAAGATGACTGCGGGGAGACATGATAGAGGTCTATAAAATCATGTATGGTGTAGAGAGAGTGGATAGAGAGAACATTTTCTCTCACACACATAACACTAGAACCAGAGGTCATCCCTTGAAATTGGTTGCCAAGAAATTTAGGTCCAACAAATTGAAGTACTTTTTCACACAACACATAATCAAATTGTGGAATTTTCTGACAAGATGTGGTGTTGGCTACTAGTTTGGATGGCTTTAAGAGGGGTTTGGATAACTTCATGGAGGAGAGGTCTATCAACAGTTACTAGTCGGAGGGCTATAGGCCACCTCCAGCCTCAGAGGCAGGATGCCTCTGAATACCAGTTGCAGGGGATTAACAGCAGGAGAGGGGGCATGCCCTCAACTCCTGCCTGTAGGCTTTGAGTAGCATCTGGTGGGCCACTGTGTGAAACAGGATGCTGGACTAGATGGGTCTTGGGCCTGATCCTGCAGGGCTGTTCTTGTGTTCTTATGTACAATGACAAATATTTACATACCACTTTTCAACAGAAGTTCTCAAAGCTGTTTGCACAGAAAAAACAACAACTCAAGGTGGCTGTGTGTGTGTGTGTTGGCTCCCATACCTAGGTTAAGCCTAACCTTAGTTCCATGTTATGTCAGGATGCTGCCACTGACAGACATGCCCAGAGGAACTGTGAAACACAGCCACTCTAGGCTTCAAGCATCTGTCACTGGTGCCAGCATGAAGCCATCTCTAGTTCTGCATGTTCATGGGCCACCATAAAGCTCCGCTCGGTAAACTTTACCTCCCCTTACCCTCCTATAGCTCTAATGCTTCAGGTTAGGCCTTTCCTAAAATCTCAACGCCTTTCACTTTCTCTGCACTAATGCTGGCTCTTTTCAGTGTCTCTCAGCTTTCCTAATAGGCATTAGCATACCTTTCTGCTAGTGCAATGCGCTTTCTGACTATTGCAATGCACTCTACGTGGGACTGCCTTTGTATGTAGTTCGGAAACTTCAATTAGTTCAGAATGCGGCAGCCAGATTGGTCGCTGGGGCAACCCGGAGAGACCATATTGCGCTTATTTTGAAACAATTGCACTGGCTGCCGATATGTTTCCGGGCAAAATACAAAGTGCTGGTGATTACCTTTAAAGCCCTGAACAGCTTAGGCCCGAGTTACCTTAGAGAGCGCCTTCTTCTGTGTGATCCCCACCGCACATTAAGGTCATCTGAGGAGGTTCGTCTCCAGTTACCACCAGCTCGTCTGGTGGCGACTCGGAGGCGGGCCTTCTCTGTGGCTGCTCCGGGGCTGTGGAATGCGCTCCCTGCGGAAATCCGTAATTTGAACTCTTTATTAGCCTTCAGGAGAGCCCTTAAAACCTATTTGTTTGGCCTGGCTTTCCAGGGTTTTTAAACTTTAACCCGATTTTGGGGCTTTTAATTACTGTAACTGTTTAATTGCTGTTTTAAAATGTTTTAAAATTGTTAATTGTTGTTATATTGTTTTTAATTTGTTTTAGCTTTTTATTGTTTTAGTGGCTTGTTTTAACTGTAAACCGCACTGAGCCATTTTGGAAGGGTGGTATATAAATCAAATAAATAATAATAAATAAATAAATAAATAAATAAATAAATAATAGTGTTGGCGTGAGTAGGAAATGGTGAATGGTGCTTGGTGTAAGAATGCAGCAAGGGGTGGATAGGAGGATTCATGCTTTAACAGCTCTTTGCCTTCTGAGGGGACCCAAAAGGTCCAAAGAACTCCAAAAGCAGGTGGAAAGAGTTGATGGAGCTCATTCCAGGAGCGCCTGCCCCCTTTGTAATCGGGACCAATGGTTGGGAAGTGGTTGACAGGATGAAGGCTTGCCAGGAGCGGGGCACAGTAACTCAGCTTGGCACTATATATGGGCCCTTCCTGGGAGGGGAAGATGGGGGCAGAACACTTACAACCCATGGTTACAAGAAACAGACCCAGATAGCTGATTGTCCACAGTGCCATTCTGGGTCGATTTAGAAAACCTTTGCTAAATTTCACCAAGGCCCCATATGACATCTGAACTAACCCACTAACTAACCTGAGTCCAAGGCCCACTCCCAGACCTACCACAGATACAACCCTGAAGATCAAGTATCATCTGATTAGTCCCTGGTACCTAAGCATTCACAACAAAATTCCAAAATAAATGAATGACTATGCATGGCTTACTGATAAAGAGAGTTTCCCGTGAATTAGAGGAAACTGTAACTTTTGACAAGCCATCACTTGTCATCCTTTTAACTTTCAAATTATTATCCTTCATGGAAGAAACTCCAATCTGTACAATAAAGATATAAGGCCCATCTTGCCAGGTTTTCATCACAGCATTCGGTTCCTGGGGAAAAAACAAATCTGCATGAGTATGAAGCACCACACATAGCAAGTCATGCTGAGCAAAGAGGCACCTTTTTAAAGTGCTCATTCTCTTTACTGAGCAGGGGGAGAGCAACTGGCCCTATTCAGCTCCAACACAGCATCTCTCTAGTGGCTGTTGCTGGTGTCTATCTTGTGTTTCATTTTTAAATTGTGAGCCCTTTGGAGATAGGGAGCCGATTGATTGATTGGTTGGTTATATCTATGTAAACCACTCTGGGAATGTCTGTTGAAAAGCGGTATATCAATATTCGTCGCATTCATAATCAAGGAAAAGGAAAGTAACACAAACTGAACTTCAGAACAATATACAGTGAGGCTGTTCACAAGTGCAGCCCAGCCTGGGATAGGCTGCATGTGTGAAATGCTGGGACTGAGCCTGAGCCCAGCACTGCCCCTGCAATTAGCCCCACTTTTGAACCTAGCATTTAGCCAGGGTTAAGCGATCAGCAGGCAACTGTCTGGGTGATCGCCGCCAGGTTAAGAGGCTTCCACTGGGCCCACCACCATTTCTGGGAGCAAGCCGGAGGAAAAGAGCGGCCATGCCGAATGTGGCGGCTGCTCTAAGGAGAGCAACCCCCAGGCTCATAAAGCATGGGGCACTCTGGGATGTGGGAAGGGGGAAGTCCTCCCACTCCCAGCTCCTGAGGTCGTTGCACTGCCGCTCATGTGGGCACATGGCGTGGCAGAGCGGAGGTCGGCCACTGCTCATCTTCCAGGGAAGGCAGACAAGCTCCTGTCTTCCCTGCAGCCCTTCGCAGTGGCCGCCAATCATGTGAAAGATCTTAGGCTGTGCTAATCTAACATGGGTACTATAAAGTCAAAGCTGAACTCTTACTGATTTTAATGGGAGAGAGTTAAACACAGAAGGCAGCAGGGGCATACCACTTCAACCAGCAGAAGGAAGGAGTGGCCAAACTAAATCAAGAACAGAAGTTGCCCTCCCTGTATTTGATACATACCACCTCTCTTATACTTACAGGATGTTCCACTGCAGCAGTATGGTTTGTTCCATTCTCTCTCCCATGCCTTGAGTTCTAAGAAACAAAAGCAGGTTTAAGCAAAACTCCAGAGTTGTTGTTGTTTTCCAAATGAAAATTCACATATTATAATAAACTTTAAAAATACCTCTGATGGCTTGTCTAGGAGGACTTCTGGAATGACAAATTCTTTGTAGAAAATCTAATAATAAAGTAAGAAATTATTTATACATATAAACATAGTTGTAAAGTTGTGCCATTGAATCAGTGTCGACTCCTCGTGACCACAGAGCCATGTGGTTTTCTTTGGAAGAATACAGGAGGGGTTCACCATTGCCATCTCCCATGCAGTATGAGATAATGCCTTTCAGCATCTTCCTATATCGCTGCTACCCCGATATAGGTGTTTCCCATAGTCTGGGAAACATAGTCTGGGAAACATACCAGTGGGGATTTGAACCAGCAACCTCTTGCTCCCTAGGCATGTTACTTTCCCGCTGCGCCATTAGGTGGCATACATATAAACATGGCACATACATATTATATATTACATTTTACATCATTCACTTGAGTGGCCCAGGAGGCATACAAAAATAAGAAGTTTGGACAAACAAAAATGTTATTTATGTAGTGTTACAATGATATGGCTGTGGGCAGGGGACCAAGGTCAGATAAGCAAGAGTTCTGGATAAGCAAGATTTTGATTGTAGAGTTGGCATGTTGTATTAGGAGAGCAGTTCTACATCCCAATAAGCACTCACTACAAATAAATTAGGAATAAAAGGAACATTTGAACCATGGCCTCCAAGCAGGTATATTCACTTCCTCAAGATCATGCCTCCTTAAACCATTGATAAACATTTAGATAAATAAATGGAAGAGTTGTGCTATACAGTAAGTTTTCATTTTACAGATCAGTGGATTTCAAACTGGACTTCCAGTGAACCCTGGTATTCACTGAAAGCTTATCAGTGCTTCCTCAATAACACCAGTAAGGGGGTGGAGGGGTGGGAGCTTTCCCAATAAGGAAATCCCCAACTTATGAAAGGATCATGTTCTAAAATTTGGTTTGTTAAGTCAGATGATCATAACTCAAAATGCATATAGTTTGCAAGAGTGATTATTTATTTGTATGTGTGGGATGGCATTTGTAAGTTGGGGACTTTCTTAATGTAATAAGTTAGGGAGCTTTGTTTGTAGGTATGGGTGTTTGTAACTCAGAGAGTGCCTGCACTGTTCTTTCCCTGTAATGCACAGTCACAGGAGAGTGCTGGGCACGTTCAGGTCATGTGTTCAGAACTGAGGGTGCACCCTAGAACAAGGATTCCCCAAACCAGCCAGTACCCTGGGTTTATGGGGGTTCAGTCTACACCTCCCCACACTAGACTGCAAGGAATGCCACTGTTCCTTGCCTGACAAGCATCCCTTTCATTTCCTAATCACAGAGGTATCTGGGACAGCATCTCAACTCCCAATGAGAGCAGTTCCTTCCTGGCCCCATATCTTATTCTGATGCCCCACCCCCACCCCCTGGCATCTTCTTGAGCCAAAGTTAGCCAGATTCTCCACACCCAAGCTACTGAAGGAAAACAGTCACGGCCAGTGGCACTCTTACCCCTGGATTTCAGGACCAAAGTCCAGGGCCTCCACATACCCTGGGCCCCCCCCCAATCTGTCCTGAATGCAGCTGGCCCACACTGCACTGGGCAGCTGAGTGTGATTATGATCTGTGCCAGGTGCTTTAGAGACAGAGCGGGTGGAGGGTGGGGAAAGAAATATGTGGGATGGGAATACATTAAATAGCATGTTGAAATGTTTCTGCAAATGCATATTTGCATAAACATACCTGGTTTAGATTCTTATATACTTGTGAGTTCAGTTGCTCAAGAACCCACATATTAAAAATACTGTGTGTGTGTGTGTGTGTGTGTGTGTGTGTGTGTGTGTGTGTGTGTGTGTGTGTGTGTAGGGGGATGATGCATTGGGGGGCCTCCAAAGGCCTTTAGGTTCAGGCTCCAAAATTACCTAGGTGCACCTCTGGTCACGGCCAGGGGCAACAACCAGCTCCTGTGTTTCTTGGCTTGGGAATACCTAGCTTGGGAATACCTAGCACAAGAAATCAGCCATCCCCAAAAGTCAGCCATCTCCAAAACCCCAAACAGAACATGCCCCAAAACTTTCTGCAAAGTGTAGGGGAAAACAGTGGGTTACAGGCAGAATGAACTTCAGCAGGTCGAGGGCAGTTATGAGAATTTGGGCTCTAGCTGAAAGCAAGGCAGTGTTGACACATGCAATGTTGCTAGACAGGTCTAGAGTTATGAAAAATGATATGCTGATATAAAAATGATAAGAGCCCCTGGTGGCGCAGTGGTAAAACTGCCGCCCTGTAACCAGAAGGTTACAAGTTCGATCCTGACCAGGGGCTCAAGGTTGACTCAGCCTTCCATCCTTCCGAGGTCGGTAAAATGAGTACCCAGAATGTTGGGGGCAATATGCTAAATCATTGTAAACCGCTTAGAGAGCTCTGGCTATAGAGCGGTATATAAATGTAAGTGCTATTGCTATTGCTATTGCTATTGCTATGCGTAACTACACTGTATAACATATATAGTGATAATAGAGGGTGTACTGATGTAGAGAGGGCTTGATAGCAGGTCAGAAGGCAGGTATAGACATGAAGATGAGACAGGACCCAGGAAGTAATTTGCAATAACCTTGCTAGTTACATGAAAAGCTCTTCCAGAACCATAGTACCTTTTACTTGTGGGCCAGTGGGGAAGATTCTGATTTCTGGCAAATCTGGAGGGGAATTCCCTTGGCTGGAGAGCAAGGTCAAATTACACATTATGTTAAACATATGATTTGGTTTTTCATGCATTTTAAGTTTTTATCTCATGAAATTGCTTTAACTTTTTTATCCTGTGGAATTGTTTTACTTGTTTTAATGGTTTTATATTTGTTGTGAGCACTGCCTAGAGATACACATATCAGGTGGTATATAAATATGACAAATATGACTGATAGATAGGATAGATAGATGTGTGTGTTTTAAGTGTAAATAGCAGCTGGGGCAGGTAATCCAGACTGGAATCATGGCAGGCACAACGGGTTAAAGCTCCTCCCAATTCAGATTCCTACCTCCACCCCCAACAGTTGCTGATTACTTTAAAACAAATATGCAGGGCCAAGCAACACATATATCTCCCGTCTTTCACTCAAAGAGTTTGAAGGCGGCTTACATGTTTATACATATAAAAAAAAACACATGTTTAACTTACTGTGTAGTTTGGCCCTTGGAAGGTGACTAAAAGGAGCTGAGAAATTCCATCTGCTCTGTTAAGGTTGTACTATAGGAGACCCATAAAGACAGAAGCTTTTGCTCCCCCTTCAGCTTCATGCCACTTTGATTGAGTGCACAAACTCAATCAAACATAAAATATGCATTTGAAATACACACACAATCAAAAGAAGCAGATGAGTCCTGTTCTCACCCTCAAAATGTAATAGCCAAACAGGCCCTACAGATCCTACACCTGAGGAACACTGAGCCTGACGTGTCTATGTCGAAATAAATTTGTTTTAAGTTTTTCTTATGTTTTTAATTTATTCTAGAGAATAAAAAATTAAAAAGCAGAGCAACAAATTGAGTCCTTCCCTCCCATCCCCATTCCCTTTCTTTCTACTGAAGTAACTCTCCCAATTTCCTACTCCTTTCACATTCCTCCCCACCCGGCCACCCGGTTTTCACCCTTTTCTATTGGGAAGGGAAGAAGAAAAGCAGCGTGGTGCCATTTTGCCTTCCTTCCTCTACAGGCCATTCATACAGGGGGTTCTGGTTGGGCTGCTTTGCCAGATCCAAGAACTAGTCCACAATCTGCTGTCTGAAGCGGCCTGCTTAATGGTACAGTCAGCTCTGAGTGGCTCAAGCTGGAATAGGGAGTGTAAGCAAAGACACACTGTTCCCCCTCCCCCAAAAGGCTTTGCCCCATCTGGTTAGCTCCTTCCTGCTCCATTCTGTCCTGTCACAGGCTCTATTCTGTGCCCATATAGTACCTGTGAACTGAAGAGTTCAGAACAGTTGGGAAAGACAAGCGAAGACATGGCATAGGATCCTGACCAACTTGGACGTTCTTTATAAGGACCCCGAAAATATCGATCTGCATCTTTATCCTGTCAAGACATACAACATGGCTTGGTCTATTTGATGGAACAATGGAAATAAAAGGCTTGCTCTATAAGCAGCTAGAAAACCAAAAAGAAATATTAAACAGCATAATACATAGAATATCTTTATATTTTTAAATAGTATATATTAGCTGTCTACAAGTCAATTTTTTCCTTAAGTAGAAAACTCTCCCCATGATATATTGCAAAGAATAGGCAGGAACAGTATTTTGTATTGCCAGCACCTATTATTTTAAGAGCCAATATAACATTTTTAGCCAAGCACAAAGAAAAATAAATGCCCTACACAATACAGCATCGAGAGAATGAAGAAAGGATGGCCATCACACCACTACTGGGAACAGAGAGTGCAATGGTGGCAATTAAATTGCTAGAGACACAGGAACTTGGAAGGACTCGGCCATTCCCTCTTTGAGTTCCTCGCCAATATTAGGTGAAAACATTATTATTATTATTATTATTATTATTATTATTATTATTATTACATTTATATCCTGCTCTTCCTCCAAGGAGCCCAGAGCAGTGTACTACATACTTAAGTTTCTCTGTCACAACAGCCCTGTGAAGTAGGCTAGGCTGAGAAAGAAGTGACTAGCCCAGAATCACCCAGCTAGTATCATGACTGAATGGGGATTTGAACTTCAGTGCATTGAAAACATGCACTGAAAGGAGAAGAATGATGCAAAGATTTAAAATCTTTGGTTTGCCCAGTTTACTTCCTCATTTCCAAAAGGTTACCAACACCAACACTGCTCCTTTTGTTGCACAATTAAGTAAACACATGCTAAATGATAACTAAAGCTACAATCCTAAACACATTTATTACTGAGTAAGCCGTACTGAATACAGTGGGACTTACTTCCAAGTAAACATGCATAGGATTGTGCTGTGACTCAGTCTAAACAACTAAAACATCTGCAAGTAATAGAAGATTACATATGAGATAATTTAGAACATGTACAGGATTTTTCTTCTTCTAAAACATTCAAACTTTTGTTTATCTGTTTATTATTATTATTATTATTATTATTATTATTATTATTATTAATAATAATAATATTGTTAATTTAGACTGTGAGCCCTTTGGGGACAGGGGACCATCACCTTGATGTATTATTTATTTTTCTATGTAAACCACTTTGAGAACTTTGGTTGACGAGTGGTATATATTATAGTAGTAGTAGGAGTAGTAATTTATATACTGCCTGACTCCAAAGGCTCTAGGCAGTTCATAAAAACAAATACAACAAAAACAAAATAAAACAAACTTAAAACAATTTAAAATATTCAGAGAATACTTTTCTCTGAAAAGCCTGGCTAAAAAAATGTGTCTTAAGAGCTTTTTTAAAGGCTGTTAAAGCCATTAAACCACAAATGTCTATAGGGAGCACATTCCATAGCCCAGGAGCAACTACAGAAAAGATCAATTCCCAAGTCACTGCCGGACGAGCTGGCAGCATTCAGAGACGGACCTCTGTCAGTAATCTTAATGTGAGGTGGGGATCATGCAGAAGAAGGCACTCTCCCAGGTAATTTTTTCTTTAATTTTCTACCCTTTTAAAAATGTTATCCAGATGACTGCATTTTTCCACCAAAATCCTAACTCACCTAAATGAACTTTCAAGTAAAGCCTTTGAAGAACATTATGAAGGGAGACAAGAATTTCCTTTCTCACTCTCATTCACTCACACACATATAAGTGGAAGATACAAAGCACCACTTCCACAGTTTTCATAGCAGAGCCACAGTAGTTGCACATATGGCTCATGATTTCTGTCATCTAGCATTAAAAGCTTACTGGTCCCTTGCCTCTGCAAAAGAAAGAGGCAGTCACATTTGCAACTCCATAGAAAGGAACATGGTGAATTGTCACCATTTCCACTTGTTGCTACTTCACCAACTGGGATAGGGCCTCTCACAGAAACCACTGGAACTGACTGCTGTAAGCAGGAGAAGCAGCAAGCATGGCAAACAATCACCATCTCCACCTGCTGTGGCCCAGCCAAATTGGCCTCCACATGTTTACAACAGGTTATTTCCAAGTACACCTTTCTTTAAAAAATGTTGGAGGAGTGAGATTTTAAGACAGGGGTGGACAAACTCGGCCCTCCAGCTGTTGAACTACAACTCCCATCACTGTGACTGGAGATTATGGGAATTGTAGTTCAACATCAGCTGGAGGGCCAAGTTTGCCCACCCCGATTTAAGACTTGTTTTATTATCATTTTAACTATTTATTTCATTTAGTTGTTGACTGGTGGTCTCAGAACTGGGAGGAGGGATGGTGAACAGAAGTAGAACAAACCTTGTGTGGGGAAAGAACCTTATTTTGGGATAAAGGGAATCACAGAAACTAGAAAATATAAATTAGTGAATAGAAACAATGTATTATTTTTAGTTTACCTTCTGTTTCTTCAAGCCATCCCAACTTTACACTTAGGACCAAACTATACATTATGGTGTTATTAAAAAATGGGTAAAAGCCAGAAACTTCTATTATTTGACAAAAAGAAACCTCATCCACCGTGCATACGCAGAGGGCAATTGAGTGAGGGCCCAGCTAGGAGCCAAGACTCCATGCTACCGCGCACTGCTAGGGGAAACACCATTGCAGTACGTGCAGCACCTTCTCCTTTACTTCTCCTTCTAAAGGTGCCTCTCATCGTTGCCCACAGCACCACCTGCCTGCCCTCACTTCAGCTGACCTAAGATTTATCCTATTCCTAACTTTACAATATCTTTATCCTAACTTTACAATAGCTGCTCGAACCATTGAATCGGTTCAATCAAACGGACGGGACTGGTTTCACCGAACCAGTTCGCAGACAGCAGTTCTGTCCGAATTTGTTTCAAATTTTGACCAAACTGCGCAAAAATGGTCTGCACACACCCCTAGTTGCAGGTAACCAGATGAATAGCAGATTGTATGACTGAAGTAGTTGTTAATACCAACTCTTACCCCAAAGCTGAAGACCTCATTGTAGCAGTTACAGTATCTCAAGTACCAGCTGATATTGAAACCCTGAGAAGAATCGCATGCTTTTGTCTCATCTTTAACTAAAAAGAGAAAAACAGTATGTAAGAAATGCAAGAAATACCTTCTCCTCTTCATATGATTACTGCTATAATATTCTGAATAGCAATTCATTAAGCTCACAATAGTCAAGGATAATGTACCTACTGCAAACCAATAATTGATAACAAGAATATGAGGGGGGGAAAGCTGAAATTATCAAAGAAACCTTTTAAGAAAAATAGGTGCACAAAGCACTCTCCTCTGTATCTTCAAAATAATGCTGCAGGACAAAATTAGAAGATGCTCAAGAGTGACATGCTGCTATCATCTAAGAAGCACAGAATAGATTTTGGAATAATCAAACTAATAATCAAACTGGAATAATCAAACTATTTTAGCTTTCTGAATTCAAGAAATTACACTTTGGAATGCTCGTCCATCAAAATAAGATGAAAAGAAGAAGAAAATATTTCCACCATTAGAGTTTATTAAATTACTCCATCCCTGAATATCCTAGTCTAGATGCCAGAGGTAATTTCATAGGTGCCATGGCTCCCTTGCACCTGGGATTTGTCAAGCAAGCCCTGCTCTAAATAAACACCTAATTAAAAACTCATCACTTCACACTGGCTTTTTCTAATCAATCTCACACATCTCCCTTTTCCCTCTACTCCCCTTCCCTCAGGGGTGTAGCCACCATTGTGCAAATGGGTTCAAAGAACCTGGGCCGCCAATGGTAGGGGCTGCTGAAGCCCCCAGGGGGGAGTGGCTCAGGCTCCAGAAGAGCCCCGAACCCCCCCCCCCCCCACGCCTGGGTTACTAAGAGCCCCAAGCAAGTGCCCATCCTTTTCAGGCAGCGTTTGCTGCCTGAAAGCATCTATTCCCCTTTCTCTCCTTCCAGAGAGGGAGGAGTTTTTTGGGGGTTTTTTGGTAAATCTTTATGTAAATCTTGTAACAGATTGTTTTTTGTATTTTTGGGAACACCCTTTATTGAAGGGATCTTGCCCTGGTGGGTACTTTCAATTTGTGTTAGTTTTGTAATCTTCTATAATAGATTGAGAAATGTTATGGGATGCTGAATCTGATTGTAAGAATAAAAGGTATTATTATTATTGTCTTATAGTGCTTACAATAACCAGAGAACATTAAAAAAAACAAGACATCATGCATAAGGGAAGGCAGGCCTGGGTCCAGCCCAGCCCAGCAGCCCCTCTGATGATGTCCCGTGCATGTGACATCATGCACACGGGGCGTGCCTGAGCCCCAAGAGAAATCCCCTCCCTGTGATCATGCGCAAAGGGGGCGTGGCCTCGAGCTCCAAAGAGCCTGAGCGAGCCCTTCCCTGTCATTTCAGGCAGAGCTTGCTGCCTGAAAGCATCTATTCTTAGATTAATAGATCTATTAATAGATCCTTTCTCTATTAATAGATCCTTTCAGGCAGCAAAGGCTGCCTGAAAAGGATGGGCAAGAGCTCGCTCATGGGTGGGGAGGGGATTTCTCTCGGTGCTCTTTGCATCAAGCAATTAAAGTGAGCACAAAAGAATGTAAATAAGCTGATAGTGCATTGCTATGCATACATGCTCACTCATTGGGGGGAGACTTTTTTTTTTTAACAAGTTGCAATACTGTTAGAAATGATTTGTCACAGACATGTAAGGCATTTCTTTTTTTACAAATAACCACTTACTCAAAATAAAGAATGAATGCATATTGAAAGAAATATGAAGTAGGAGAACCCACAATAAAAAGCCAAAAGATATTTACCTCCACACCTGTTGTGGGAAAATTTAATTACTCAATCCATGGGAAGGTGTGCCTTGTTAAGCAAGATGTGGTCCTTAGGCAATACATTGCCTACCCTTGGGACTAATTCTGGATACCACTTAGGGACTCAGAATGCAAAATAAAACTATAGTCAGAAGAACCTTCGATGTAAGTATTCATAAAAAGCAATAGCACTCCAATCTAGCCATTACAGAACGAAAGCAAGCAAAACAGAAGTCCATTCCATAAAAATCAGGGAACCAATCCACCGAGTCCTGACAATCCACTTAGTCATGCAATCCTATGCATATTTACATTGGCGTAAACCCCACTGAAATTGAAATCTTACTTCTGAGTAAACATTTTTAGGCTCATGGTGCACATCCCACTGAAAACAAGGGGACTTAAGAGTAGGCTTGTGCCCGAAACGTTTTGGAGGCCATTACGGAGGCCTCCGAAACGTTTCAGCTCCAGGGGCCGTTTCGGTGCTTCAGCACCGGCGGGGGTAGTCCTTTAAGGGCGGGGGAGGGTGCACTGACCCTTCCCGCTGCATATCCCCCGCCGGCGCTCCGTCACTGTTAAGCCCCTCGGGGCGGCAGCGTTCCTCCCTGCCACCCCGTTTCTGTCATTGGCCAGAAGTGGCCGGAAGAAGCAAGCACGCGTGCGCCCATCGTGCGCGCGTACCCGCACGGCAGGTGGGCACGTGCACACACGCAACGGGCGCACACGCACTTGCTACTTCCGGCCGATGACAGAAATGGGGCGGCAGGGAGGAACGCTGCCGCCCCAAGGGGCTTAACAGTGACGGAGTGCCGGCAGGGGATATGCGGCGGGAGGGGTAAGTGCACCCTCCCCCGCCCTTAAAGGACTACCCCCGCCAGTGCCGAAAGAACTTCGTGCACATCCCTACTTAAAACACATCTCTTCAACCAGGCTTTCTCAGCTTTTTAAAACTTGTTTTTAAATTGTTCTGATTATTTAATTGTTGTTTCATGATGTTTTTAATTGTTAATCATTGTTTTTGCTTTATAATTTTTGTTTTAATTATTAACTGATTTTAATGGTGTTTTAATGTAAACTGCCCTGAGCCTTTTGGAAGGGCGGTATAAAAGTTCTAATAATAAATAAATAAAATAAATATAGTACAATCCTATGCATGTTTACTCACAAGTAAATCTCACAGGAGTTCAGTGGGTCTCACTCTCAGGTCATTGTGCACAAGATTACAGCTTAAATTATGTCATAGTCCTAAACAGAGAACGTGCTGACTTAAAACTATTAGAGAAGACCAGCCACCATGCTATACGTAAACTACATGATTGTACTTACATGTTAGGCGAATGGTAGTGTTACTGAAGAGAACCTTTCCAAAACTAAAATATGTCTTTTCCTATAAAAAGAAAAGGAAGCAAAAAGAAGCAACTAGATATGGCAGGCCATCAAATTCAATATATATTATCATCTCCCCAAGAATGTCAAGTAATTCCATAAGAAGCATGATTTAAAGCACTCCCATGTAAGTATTATATTGTATCCTTACATGTTGTTGCTGCTCAGATAACATAGGCTTGTTTCACATGTGTATATAGATCACCTGATAATGTTCATGTAAGCCAGCTACATAGAGAATCACTGTGTGGAAGTATGTTTTGTTTTGATTTTTCTTCTCTGCTTATGGCCTAATCAGGATTTCTGGTCTTTGATACACACCTGTAGCTCACTGATGAAAAAGAAACATGCATCGGGGCGGGGGGGGGGCAAGTAGGGAAAGTAAAATGTGTTCTTGAGTGAATTGTTTGTGGGTGAAAGATGCAGGCTTCAGATTTAATCTCACCTCACTGAGTGCCTTAGGTTAGCCTCTCAGCCCCTTCTGTCTGATGGTGATAGTAAGATTGCTCCATCTCACAGGGATGTTGTAAGGATTACTGTGACTGTGGCCGGCTTCACAAGTCACACCAAACTGAAAGTTCAGCAACGTGACTGGAACCCCGAGAACATGCACACACCCTCCTTCTGATGTCAGGGAGACTTTGTTGAGATTAGGCATGTCCTATGAACCCACCAGTCTCGGCATTGAAGTGAGGGACAGATACCAGGTTCCATAACACAAGCACGATGGGATGAGGGTTCATACTACACACCCAATTTCAGCACAGCCTTCACAACACTGGAAGTAGGGCGCACGCACATTTCTGGACCTTGGCCACTCTATCAAGCTTCAGGTTCAGTGTGACATGTGAAGCCATCCGCAGTATGTGAAATGCTTTTAGCACCACCAATGCGGCAATCCTATTCACACTTTCTTGAGAGTAAGATCAATTTACAGTGGGACATACTTTGAGTAAATAGGTAGAGAATTACACTATACAATACTATACACTATCCAGAGGCGTAACTAGGGAAAACGGCGCCCGGGGCAAGCACTGAAATGGCGCCCCCCCACCGCGCCCCCACCGCCGCCCCCCCAACATACTACATTATACTTAGGTTTTTCCTCACAAGCGCCCGCCGACGCCGCCAAGCCAGGCCACTGACTGGCCGCCAGGCACCAGCAAAGCAATGGGGGGGGGCGCAGGCGGTGCAGAAGGGACCGCTCGTGGGGAAGGGAGTACCGACGCGCTCCCTTGACTGCTGCAGCGCTGCTGCACTGAGCAGGAAACATTTGTATTAACAAAAAATTTAAAAAATTTTAGAAAAAATTTGGTCATGGCGGCGCCCCCCATGTGACCAGAAAAGATGGCGCCCGGGGCACGTGCCCCCCCTGCCCCCCCTATAGTTACGCCTCTGCCACTATCCAAGCAAGATGGAGGTGCTTAGTGTGGGAGCACTGGGAGGTCAGAACTCAGGAAGTAGTTTAGATCTGCCTGTTCTGGATGAGGTTACACTTGCCTTGAAAGGACAGGTATGTAGTCAGGGAGTACTTCTGGACCCAAACCTCTCCCTAGTATCAAAGACAACCACAAGGCTCTGTGATCACCAAGAGTTGAAACTGACTCGACAGCACACTTTACCAGGTTGAGATAGTGGCCAGGAGTGCTTTTTATCAGCTTCAACTGATACAGCAGCTACATCCATTCTGGAGATAAAGCATCTTAAAACAGTGGTGCATATACTGGCAACATCCAGACTTGACTACTACAATGTGCTCTATGTTGCACTGCTTTTATACATAGTTTGGAAACTATGGCACAGAATAGTTTGGAAACAATTGGCACAGAATGCAGCAGCCAGATTGGTCTCCAAGGCTACCTGAAGGGACTGCATTAGTCCCATTCTAAAAGAACTATAGTGGCTGCCAATAAGATCCCTGGGCAAAATACAAAGTGCTGGTTATAACCTACAAAGCCCTGAATGGCTTGGGTCCAAAATATTTAAGAGAGTGTCTTCTTCTTCATGAACTCAGCTGCCTATTAAGATAGTCAGGGAAGGTCCAGATATAGTTGCTACTGGCCCATTTAGTGGCATCCTTTCTCTATGGATGCCCCAGGACTCTGGAACACACTCCCAAACAAAATTAAAGCCTTCCCATCTCAGCTGGTTTTAAGGAACAGCTGAAGACATACTTTTAATCAGGCCTTTTAGTTAATAAAGTTAAAGTTTCAAAGTAATTTTATTTATGTTTCAAACAGTTTTAATTGATCTAACATTTTAAACTGTTCTTTCTGTTTTAAAATTGTAAACCACCCAAAGATTGGTATATGGGGCAGTATAGAAGTGTACTAAATATACATTATCGATGCAACTTTGAACTGTCTAAAAAAGCATGTATGCAAAGCTTGTACACAAAGATGGATAGGGATGACCATTTACCCAGTGGTAACTTATCATGGTATGCATGTAACCATGAGACAATTCATTTACAAATATGACAAATATTTATACACCACTTTTTAACAAAAGTTCCCAAAGCGGTTTACATAGAGAGATAGATAATGGCTCCCTATCCCCAAAGGGCTCACAATCTAAAAAAGAAACATAAGATTGACACCAGCAACAACCACTAGAGGGATGCGGTGCTGGGGATGGACGGGGCCAAATTCATTTATTTTTAACATGTTGCCAGTGCTGAGAGTTTTGACACAGATCCACACCTCCTGGTTTAAAAAATCAGGAATCAGTAGAATGAACTGCTCTACTTACAGGAGCAGTGTAGTGTGGGATGAGTTGATCGTGAAAGATAACAGTGGTTACTTTCATGCCCAGGGTAGAAGCAGCTGCTGCAATCTTCCCGTGAACAGCTCCTCCTACCTTGCAGTGCCAGACCCCTAGCCTGGGGGTGGCAAGGCTAAGGGCCCACCCCCATTTTTTCCAAACACATTATTTTAAAAGAACTGGATGTTGCTTGCATTTAGAACCAACTGGGATCCGCTCAGATAAGCTGTCCCCACTTTTAATGCTTCTCATTTGAGCAGAGTAAAACCTCAAGTAGTCACTTAAGCAGACTCCTCTCATGAGCAGTCATCCATGCAGATAATTTCCAGAAAACAACATCCTGTTTTTTGTAGTAGCTGTGCACCCAGCCATATTCACTAAATAAACCTTGATAGGCTTGTTTAGCAGCAGTAAGATACAAAGGTAAAGTGTGCCATCCAGTCGGTTTCGACTCCTGGTGATCACAGAGCCTTGTGGTTGTCTTCGAAGAATACAGGAAGGGGTTAACCACTGCTGCCTCCCGTGCAGTGTGAGATGATACCTTTCAGCATCTTCCTATATTGCTGCTGCCTGCCAGCCCTATATAGGCGTTTTCCATGGTCTGAGAAACATACCAGCTGGGATTTGAACCGGCAACCTCTGGCTCGATAATCAAGTCATTTCCCCACTTATTAACAGCAGCTAGAATCAGAAAAGTCTTAGTAATCAACCCCCCATATTTTAGTTCCGAGGGACTGATCACCTTTCCATTTAATCCCAATCCCCTATTTTAGGTGTGTGTAGAGAAAGGCTGCGGCTCCTGGAGTGGTAAAGAAAATGGACTATACATAGCAGGGGCCTGCTCTCCCTTGTTATTCCTTTCACTCGTTGCAGAGTTGAACCCTGGCATTAAGAACAGGTTAGGCTAGAAGACCAAGCTTGGGACCCAAGGGAAGGCTCTTGCAGCCAAGAGCAGGAAGTGGAGCGCCGCCTTTCCCATACGACGTGTAGCACTGGCTCCTGGAGCAGCCGCGGAACTGGCTTCAAGCAGCACGACTGCGCCTCCGGTGCTGCTGCTGCAACATACCAAGAAAGAGCCAGCAAATCCCCCCTCCCCCCCCCCCCTCGATGCAGATGGAGCACCCAAGATACGGAGCGCAGAGCGGGGAGAAGAGTCTTGGAGAGGTGGCGGCAGGTGCAGGCTGCAGCCTCACCTGCAGCGCAAACAGGGGCAGCCGAACCGCCTGACGAGATCCTACCTCACCCGTAACCCCATTAAGGGCAGCCGACCCGCACCCTCCCGAATGCCGCGCCACCCTGCCACCTCTCCCGGGGATCCGTCCACGCGCGCTGAACCGGACGGGCAGGGGTCCCGGCTGGCTCACCATGGGCACCGGCACTCGCCACCTGGAGAGCGGGCCAGCTCCAGCCGGGATCGGCGCCCACGCACATAGGAGCTGGAGGAGGAGCAGCGTGGCTCTCAAGCCAAGCTGCCCCTGCGGCTGCAGCATCCTGCTCAGCGCCAGCACTCCTGCCGCCATCCCGCCACAGGGAAAGGGTCAAGCAGCAAACGCGCTGCCCCGCCGCTCTTGCGCCGCCTCTTCCGCTACCCAGGCCTGAGGCTCAGTGCGGAGGCGGGTGATGGGGCGCCGCCGGATTGGTGCAGGCCACCGTGGGGTGGGTGGGGGACGCTCCTCTTCGGTAGGATATGGTATCTTGTCGTCACCATGGAGTAGTGACGCGAAAGGTGTGACATCATTGCTGCTGTAATGTTCGAAGGTGCTCCGCAGAACCGTTCCAGGACAGACGTTCTGAATACCGCGTGTTAATTGTGACAAGTCATCTGCCCTTCATGTTGTGGAGCGGGTGGGACCGATTTTTGCATACTCTCTCTCATTTGTCAGATTAAAACACACACACACGCAGGCTTTACATTGCCTAAGAGCGGCACTCGCGATATGCGGGAGAAAGAGAGTTGAGCGTTGGTCACAGACTGGCAGAGGTGGCACATCGGCCTCTGCCAGCCCATTGCTTCCAGCTACCTCGTGTCAGGCCACCACACCTCCTCCCCTAAACTTTACCCAGTGGTGGCACATGAGCCGCCGCCGCCGCTGCTCTCTCCTCCCTTGCCAGAGAGGGAAAGGGGAGGAGAATATGGAGGAGGAGAGGAGAGTGCTGCATTAGCCCTGGCTGTCTCCCCTCCCCAACCTCAGTGTGGATCTCCTCCTCCAGGTGGCCCTGCTTTCTCCCATCCTGACGGGACAAGAAGCCTCACTCCCTGCTGGAGTACACTCTGCTCTCCTCATCCACGCTTCCTTCCTCAGCCCCTCTGACTGATTGATTGAGTGCCGTCAAGTCGTGTTGACTCTTAGCGACCACATAGATAGATTCTCTCCAGGATGATCTGTCTTCAACTTGGCCTTTAAGGTTTCTCAGTGGTGCATTCATTGCTGCCCTAATCGAGTCCATCCACCTTGCTGCTGGTCGTCCTTTTCTTCTCTTTCCTTCAACTTTCCCTAGCATTATGGACTTCTCAAGGGAGCTGGGTCTTCACATAATGTGTCCAAATTATGTCCAAATTATGATAGTTTGAGCCTGGTCATTTGGGCCTCGAGTGAAAATTCTGGTTTGATTTGTTCTATGATCCATTTGTTTGTTTTCCTAGCTGTCCATGGTATCCTCAAAAGTCTTCTCCAGCACCAAAGTTCAAAAGCTCAGTGCTCTTCTCAAGCTTTTGAAAATTCCAGAGGTGGGAGTGGAGGAGGAGGAGGAGAACAGCTTAAGGGCAGCTAAGGGGGGCAAGTGCTCCCCCCATACCTGCTTCAGAAATATAATATGTTGGACACAGTTCATTAACCCAAAAATGCGCTTTGCACCTTCCATGCCTTTCCTCATTTTTTTTTCTCTCCTGCTGCCACCAGGGAGAACAGCAAAAGTGAAGGGGAGGAAATTGGAACACACAGCTGGGGTGAGAGGAGTGGAGGTAGCCTTGCTTTGGTGGGGAGCAGAGGGGAGGTTGAAAGAGCAGCTCATTTTGCACACTGCTGGGAAGATGGGAAACAAAGAAGAGCCATGGTGGGGAAGAAGACTAGTGCGTGCAGCATGACACCAGTCAGGACTGGGATGGTGGCTCATCATAATGCTTCCTCAGGCTGCAGAAGGGCTTGAGTTGGTCCTGGCCTTTCCCAACCCCACCGAGCGATGTCAGGGACTGAACCCAGGACTTTCTGCATGCAAAGCATTTGCTTTCCTCTTGGCATTTTAAAATGCCATTTTAATAAAAAAAATCTACCATTTAGGGGGAATGTTACATAAATTATGCTTGTTTATGTCCTCTGTCCCCACCCCTCGCCACTTAGTTCCATTAGCTCTGCCCACCTGGTTGTCTGTAAGTGCCCTCTGAGTCCATGAACATTCTGCTCAACTGAATTACATTGGGGCAGTGGGGGGGGGGAGTTGCCACCTTAGAGTTTCTCTCCAGTGGTTTTTGTGGGGGGAGTGGTGAACTATCTGCCAGTATCTTCCTCTCCCCTGCAGGCACTCCAGTTTCCATCTATAAGGATCGTAACATTTCCAGATCTTTTGGAATTAGTATATAGATTACAATGCAAACTAGCAACTGGTCCACATACGGGGGATGGGGAAATAAGCTCTGTGCCTATTTAAAAATTATAAAAGGTACAATGTGAACATATGGTTGCAAAACTGAATCATTCCATCACAGGGCAGCTACCACCATACAGAGCTTAATTTGCACCAGTGCTCATCAGCACTCAGTTCCAAAAGTTTTTTAACTGAAGCTGGTGATAGAGCCCACCTAGAAGTGGTGATAGGCTCTATCACCTAGAAGTGCATAGTGCATTCCTCTCACTAGTCAACAACCACAACTTGCCCCTGCACATATCACAGCAGGGGGGTTCTCAAACTTGGGTCCCCAGATATTAGTGGACTACAATTCCCATCATCCCCAGCCACAATGGAAGGCATTGTGGCTGGAGGGTGATAGGAGTTGTAGTCCATCAACATCTGCGGACCCAAATTCGAGAATTCCTGGATTCGGGTAGAGGGTTTCTTGGACTTTTAAATGCATTTTTTAGCCCAGGTTCTTCACATGTTGTTGTTTTAAAGAAACCATTGCTGGTATTAGTGGTGGCAGGGATGCCAACTCTGACATTATCACAAACACACACACACACACACACGGGCATAGCAAGGTTGTAGTGGGCCCAGAGACAAGATTTTAAAATGCGCCCCCCACCCTCACTGAAGCTCAGCTCATGAAGTAAAGAAATCTTAAATGAGGCTGAATAGTGGTAACAAAAAGCATAGAAAAATGTAAAAAGACATGCTGTTCTGGTAGCTCAAGGTCTTAACACACTTCAGTTTCGGAGGATGAATACAACTGAAGGAAACCCGGGCTGGTGTGTGGCTGGGGGAGTCAGTCATGTGACTTGCCTCTGGGGGGCCCCCAAGGCAGTGGGCCCCCGGACAACTGTCTCCCCTTGCCTTATTATAGTTACGCCCCTGCACACACACACAACACACACACACACACACACACACCAAGATTGCTGAAGATTGGTGCCAGTTGCTGGAAATTCCAGTGTAATCCTAGAGGACTGGCAACCCTAGAGATTGTGGCATTTGAATGCTTGTCTGCTGCTCTGGACTCAGCCTAATTGTATATAGTCGTATATAAAGGTGGTTATAAATAATATAACCACCAAACACTAGTAAACTCTGAAACCATAACAAAATGGAAACTAGTTTTAAAAATTACAACAGCCTGATTCAGAAATGAATCCCACTTATTTCAGCTTCAGCCATTAAATCTATTCCATTTATCCCCAGGTAAAGTGTGCAAAGGACTGCAGCCAAAGACTAACGACCTCACCTGGTCCCTTGGAGTTTACTTCAAATACAAGAAGTTGTTTGTCTTTAGCTGCACAGTGGATATTTTTCTCATCAATAACACAAATAGCTGTGCAGTGTGCACTTTTCCTAAGCTGTGTTCTGGGTGTTGATTAGAAGTTATAAGGGTAAATACACAGCTCCCAATATTTATTTGTGTTTTTTGCAGGTTGTCCTGCTTGCTGCTCTCCTACACCGTTAAGGATCCTAAAAAACACTCCCCCTGGTCATGCTTTCTTTCCATCTTTGTCTCCTTCCCCTGGACCCAGAAAAGGGAAGGTGGGAACTGACAGAGTAGATGCCTGTGGTTTTCTTGCAGAAGATGGAATTAAAAACAACAACAAAACAGCGTTGATTCAGCGTTCGTCATTATAGCTAGAGAAATAAACACGTCAAACTATATGCAGAGTCATTTACGTTGTCTTGCCAAGATCACTGCTAGGCAGGAATCAGACTAACGAACAAAACTCAATATCCCAGCATGCTTTGAGATAAAGAGAAATCGATCCTCGCCATTGGTTGCAGGCTTTTTCTGTGTTTCCCTTTTGCTTTCCTACAGCAAGAACGACGGCGCTGGCCACTACGCTCGTTTAAAATAGCTCCGTGAAGGACTGCCATGGGGTCAAGTAGCGAGGAAGAAATAAGGTAAACACAGTTGATTCTGCAAGAGGTATAGCATAGTGCATGCCTCTCACTAAGGAACAGAAAACAGCGATTTATGTTCTTTGTTGCTTTTGTTCTACCATTAAGTTATATTGTGTTCTGATTCATGCAGATAATGAGGGATAAAGCTAAGTAACGTTGGACCCTGGACCTAATTGCTTTATGGGGGCCCGCCCCATAATTTCTGGTAATCTCAGCCCACTGTTTCTAGTCCTGTGCCTAGTCTAGGAGCAACAGAAAAGAAGTCTGCTCTTTCTTCTATACACACGCACGCAGATATCCTTGCACTCTTGAAAAGATCCAAGTTTCTTCATGACTTTTGAATGCTAAACCAAGCAGTTGGTAATCTGCAGATTTCTCCAAATCACACCAGGGTGGTTTCCAGATAGCGAGCCTTACAATGCAAAAAGTGGTGCAAAATGCAACGTTTTGTGTGCTGAATTCAAACCGCAGTTGAAATCTGTTGTAAGCTACATCAAGGAAATACAACTATTTTTCTGCAATGAGTATGTGACGTTATAGGGCTACAATGCAGCAATAAAACCCGAAAGAAGGCATCGGAAATGTGGACGGCATCTTGCTTACAGTGCAGGGATATGTTGTGACACTGTGGTAGCGTGCAGTCTGGAAAGTGCCCAGGGGATGGAAACATATGTAAGGCAGACTTGAAAGGAATAGATAGTCGAGAGAACAAAAAACCAAGCCTAATGGTGGTTCCTGCCTTTGGATCATTCACAAACTAAATGGAACATTAGTGCAACTTGTAAAACAACAACAACAACATGGATTTACCCAACATTCCTGAGCGCAGAAAACCGACTGTGGAACATATTAATGCATCCGTAAAGCACACACCCAAGTCCCATTGTTTCACACAGCATTCTTGAGCACACAACACCCACTGTGGGACATATTAGTGCATCTGTAAACACACACAGACACACACTCCCATAGTTTCACACAGTGTTCTTGAGCACAAAAACTTGGGAGTAGACAGCAGCAGCAGAAACAAAGCAGCAGAAGCGAGGACAACTCAGGACGCCAGCAGGGAGGAGGTGACAAATTCAGGCAGCAGCAGCAGGCAGTAGGCACACGTGCACACACACCATGCAGTGCAAGCCACTCACCAACACCACGCTGCCCCTGTGAAGCTGGGAGAGGAGTGGACAGAGGTGCTCTTAGCCACAGACCTTGGGAATCTGGTCTGTGGCCTCCTGACTCCAGGGGTCCTCCAAGTGTTCTGGTGGGCCTCCAGAGGCCTACCACCACCCTGCGCCCACCCCACCGCTGCTATGGGGCTTTCCTTCTCCTGTTTCCGGAGGAGTCCTGGGAGGAGGCATCAAGGGAAGTCCAAGGGTGCCTCTCCGGGAGCAGAGGGAGGCCAGGGCAGTCGGCAGGAGGGGACCACAGGCAGGGCACAAGCAGCCACGATGGAGCATTCCTGGCAGGCCAGAAGAGGAGCTGCCGCCGCTTCCACACAGGGCCAAGCAGGAAGGGATGTTGCACGGCCGCTCGGCTGCTGCCTCCCTCCATCCCTCAGTGACGCAGTGGAGGAGCGGAGGAGGCGGCACAATGAGGCACATCGAGTGGGCCAACGAGCAGACATGGGCCGCCAGCCTGAGTGAGTCTTCTTCCTGCAGCGGGGGGAGCAGGCGGGGGGAAGGATCGCACCTCCCTTTGCACCTCCTCCCCGTAAATGTGGGCTGTCCCTGGGCGCGCCGGTACTCTCTGCCTACAGAAGTTCCTTCCCCCCAAGGCCTAACTCTTGCCTGCCAGCAAGAGGCAGGTTTTATTTTTAGGGGGGGGAAATAAGGGGGGAGGCCTCACAGCGGAGGACCTCCGAAGCCCTTCAGGTCTGGGCTCCAAAATGACCTAGGTGCACCAATGTGACAGGTGACTGGCAGGCAGGGAAGCGGGCACAG
The DNA here is from genome assembly GCF_027244095.1 of Hemicordylus capensis. NCBI lineage: Eukaryota > Metazoa > Chordata > Lepidosauria > Squamata > Cordylidae > Hemicordylus > Hemicordylus capensis. The sequence continues at coordinate 74,172,618 of NC_069657.1, forward strand.
AGGCAGAAATGTGCACATTAAGCCCTCTGTCTCAGCCAGGGGCCCACCCACTGAACAGCTAATAGTGGAGTGGGGGCAGGGGAGCAGTGGCCTGGCATGTACACCCAGGAGAGCCTCCCATTGGAGCGGAGCAGACAGCTTAGAGCGGCGACACAGGACACTCTCCAAGTTGGTGGTCATGCTGATGTGGGGAGGAGATTCCTGGTGCTGCTGATGGGACCCTTCATGAGAGTAGGGCCCCCCAGGACTTGGGCCCCAAGGTCTGGGGCCAACAGCACCTCTGCAGATAACAACAATAGGGCACTTAAAGAGCTAATAATTGAATATATTGAAAGATCCCTTGCTTATGAATCACATGTTTATATTGACCAACTGTAAAAAGTTATAAATAGGAATATTTACATTGGAAAATAGCCTGTGAAACTGAAGTGAAAGAAACAGCTTGCTTGCTTATTTACTTATTTGATTGATTGACTGACTGATTGATTGATTGATTTCTATATTGCCTTTCCAAAAATGGCTCAGGGCAGTTTAAATATGAACTTGAAGCTCATATTTAAATATAAGTAGGGGGGAAAGAAGCTCCAATGTCACAGAAAAGAAATATGCAACCATTTCTCAAACGGAATGTTACTGCCTTTGCGCAGAATATAGCAGGGGATTATAGACAGTGGACAATACATGGAATAAAAACCAAGGGGAGAACTCCATTAATTCATGATGCATTAACAGTTAATTATGAATGCAGTCCACACACCATTTGCTCTGAGAGATGTGGGTTTTCTGGAAATTTTTGAATTGGAAAGTTTTCCCATGTGCATTAATTTTTTTCCTTAAAAAATAATAATAATAATACTGTTGAAGTTTTTCTGATGTCCTAAATAGATGGTGATCAGATTTGGCATGTTATTTGTCCTATTTATACAGTTTTTAAAAAACAAAAAACAAATACCTCCACCACCACAGCTATTTCCCCCCACTGTATCAAGCCACCCTACATCTTTGCTCTGGTTTGATGAATAATTCCTTTTAATAGGACCAACTAGTGTCCAAAATGCACTGTGTGAATGTTCAAGTTACACAGATTTTTTCCTTAGGCTCTTTGTTGATGAAAAATGGGCGGATCTTAGTGTGGGAAATTATGTATTAAATGCAATCTAAAAGTAAACTGGGTCTGTTGGTGGACTACTTACCAGTTTGCAGTGGCCACCTGGCCCTCCAGCTGCTGTTGAACTAGTAAAGTAAAGTGTGATGTTGAGTCGGTGTTGACTCCTGGCGACCGCAAAGCCCTGTGGTTGTCTTTGGTAGAAGGGGGGGTTACCATTGCCATCCCTCGCGCAGTATGAGATGATGCCTTTCAGTATCTTCCTATATCACTGCTGCCAGTGCCCAATATAGATGTTTCCCATAGTCTGGGAAACATACCAGCGGGGATTCAAACCGGCAACCATCTTGCTAGTCAAGTCATTTTCCTGCTGTGCCATTAGGTTGGACTACAATTCCCAGGCCATAATCACCCTGGGGATGATGGGAGTTGTAATTCTACAACAGCTGGAGGGCCAGATTTGCCCATCCCTGACCTAGTACCATCTGAATATATGAAGTTGCCTTATCCAGAATCAGACCCTTAGTCCCTTTATGTCAGTATTGTCTGCACTGACTGGCAACTGCTTTCATGGTTTCAGACAGGGATCTTTTCCAGTTCTACCTAGCGATGCTAGGGGTTGAACCTCCATGCAAAATAAGTGTTGTACTACTAAGGTACAAACCCTTCCCATTATTGTTTACTAGGATTATTGCAAAACGATGCTAGACTGGCTGGACCTTTGTTCAATCCAGCAAGCCATTTCCTCTTATTTTCTTAAGCAAACAGGCATGCTCAGGAATCTCACACAGATTAATTTTGCCTTAATTGTTTAGAGATCTCATGTACAGTATGCACTCTGGTTTTGTAAATTTAAAAGAGATAGGTGGACCAAAATGATTTTAGTTTTGTTGTTGTTGTTGTTGTTGAAGTTATGCAAATAGCCTACCCTTAGGCTACATGACTTTTCTGTTTTAATATGTAGGGATGTGCACGGAACCGGTTTGGAGGCCCTTTATGGGCCTCCGAACCAGTTCAATTGGCGAGTGGTTCCGCCAGTTCGATGGTGGGGATTGCATCTTTAAGGGTGGGGGAGGGTGCACTTACCCCTCCCACCGCATTTTCCCCAGTGGTGCTCCATTCTGTTAAAGCCTCTCGGGGCGGCAGCGTACCTCCCCGTCACCACGTCTCCCAGAAGTAACCAGAAGTAACAGATGTGCCTGCGTGTGCCGGGCACGAGCACCTGCATGTTACGGGCGGGTGCACACACGGTGTGCACGTGGGCACGACGGGCACGCACCTGTGCTGGCACGTGCAAGCGCATCTGTTACTTCCGGTTACTTCCGGGAGACACAGTGACGGGGCGGCAGGGAGGTACACTGCCGCCCTGAGGGGCTTTAACAGAACGGAGCGCCAGCAGGGGAGATGCAGCAGGAGTGGTAAGTGCACTCTCCCCTGCCCTTAAAGATGCACTCCCCCCACCATCAATCCACCCCCGCCTGGTTCCATGCACATCCCTATTAATATGGAAAGGAGAAAGTACTTGCAGACTTCATTAGGTGACAATAAGTCCATGTGCTAGAATTGCCAAAAACTCAATAGAGGCCTGCTGGAATAAATTATTAATGGATAATATGCTCATTTTGAACATCTATAAAGAAGAGAAAGCTTAGGAGATCTATTCAGTATTACTCCAGTAATTCTGTAGTTTTTGTTCAACTGAAATAATTGCCATGATATTTATGTCATCTGAAATAGTATTGATAATGCTTTTAGGACTATTCCCAGATTATTGTGGCATAAGTATTTTAATTGATTGTGCATTTCTGTGGTGGTTCATTTTTTAAAATAATGTGGAGTGGGTGGGTATGGGCATTGTAAAATATTACCCTTACCCATTTAGTCCACACCTACATACTGGTAATCTGCTTCCACAAGATACCACAAGCAACCATAGTAACTAGAGTCTGCTTTTATGCAACCCACCTTTTATGCTGAACAAAATGAGTTTGCACCAGTGTGTACAGTCTGAAAAGGATTCATAATTGCTTATTCAGTAGGGGCCAAAATTATACTTTCTTTTATCCAGTGTTGAAGATGAAGCCGTGGACAAAAGCAGATTTAAGACCTGCAAACAAATTGCCTTCTACAGGTAAGGAATATGAGTGTTTGTCACAATAAGCCGCACAATGAGGTTGTTCATGTGACCAATACCAGGGCAGGGGATGGAGGCAGGGTTCAACCTACCTTCCCCCAGAGAATCAATCATCATTTCACCAGTGCACCCACATGATCCAAAGTTGCTGGGAGCAGTGTGGATCACTTTCCACACTGCTCCCATCAGCATGAATCAACAGAGACTAGGACTCGTTTTCCCGGCCTCCGGATATCCCACAAGGCACTGTGTGATGCGCGCGGTGCCTTGGGGATTCCCCCATCAGACAGACGCTCTAGGCACCTGCCTCTGTGCATGCAGCCCAAGGCGACACATGACCCCAGCAGCCAGGTTAAGGGAGCTCTCTCTCTCTTAATCTCAGCTAATAGGTGGACTAGGAAGTGGGGTTAAGCTGGGCGGGAGTGCCGAGATCCATGTCCACATGAGCAGCCTCAATGATTACTATGCTAATACTTGAAATAAAATGACACATCCTAATGATATAACCAGAAACAACAAAAACCACTAAATATGTGAATGTAAATTATATTAAAAGTAAAACAATCAAATGTATATGGTGATCTGGATAAATACAAGATATGACTATAAAGTATTATTATTATTATTATTATTATTATTATTATTATTATTATTATTATGCATTTTATATCCCACTCTTCCTCCAAGGAGCCCAGAGCAATGTACTACATACTTAGGTTTCTTCCTACAACAACCCTGTGAAATAGGTTAGGCTGAGAGAGAAGTGACTTGCCCAGAGTAACCCAGCAAGTATCAAGGCTGAATGGGAATTTGAACTCAGGTCTCCCCAGTCCTAGTCCAGCACTCTAGCCACTACACCATGCTGGCTCTCCCATACATCTACAGCAATATATACGTAGGAACAATAGGACAGTATAGTATCAAGAACTATGGAAACACAATAGCTTGCTGGTAACATACAATGTTTCGATATGCTTTTTCAAGTGTCCAAAAAAGTTCAGTTGTTCTTCGATAAATATCAGCAGTATTGTCTTTCTGTTTTTATGTTGGATGACAAATCCTTCTCAGTGGGAATCCATCAATCTTTTCCCATCATATGTCAGATCTTTTACGTTGTTGATTTGTTGTTTTACTATGCTAATACAGCATCACAATGTGCAGCACTGTGAGAAGGCCCAGGATATTGCACCTTCATGGTACTTCTGCTTCTGTCAGTATTTCCAGCTTGTAAACAGTTACCCTTCCCAGATTTATTTATGTATTTATTTAGCACATTTATATATCGCCAGAACATATCTCAAGATGGTTTACACAAAGTTTAAAAAAAAAATTAAAAACCCACAAGTTCAAAACAATACATATTTTGTTTGTGGTGGCAGCCCACTATCATGCAAAGTTGTTTATTATGTGTCAAAAGAAATGGATGGAGTCAGGATGTGGGACTTGGCTACCTTCTGTCGTCTCACAGGAAGTGGACTCCGTGTGGGACTCAATGTTGTGAGGAATGCTCCTCTCTTGCATGATCCAATTAAATGTAGAAAAACAGTGCTGTATATGTAAAGACCAATACATGTAGAATATGCTGTTTCTTTCCGGTTATGAAATGTGTCCTTTGTTATTTATTTATTTTTTAAGCGGCTTAATCTTTCTGTTTGGAAGGTGATGGGAAACAGTTTTTCTCTAGCTAATTAAAAACAATTCTCGTGTTTTTAAAAAATCACTTTATCCAGTGAGAAGGTGGTTCTTCTTTGCCAGCCATCAGTTTATCAGCCCTTTCCAAACTCTTTTAACCCTCAGTGATTTCAGGGGTGCTGTGCTCTTCCCCAACTTGTTGCAACAGAAATCCTTTCAGTTATTGAAAAATTTGCAATCCGCTCACAGTAACTCTATGTATGATGTCCTTCTCTAGAAATATACTTTATTATTTCTGAGCAGTGAGAATTAAATATTTACTTCAAGTTTCAGGACTGACCACAGTAACGCTAGTTCTTCCTTTGAGATACTCTAGTTCTGAATCTTCCAGTAATAACTGAATTAGCTACAGAATTGCCACAGAAATGCAGACAAATACCTCAGATCCATTTGTCACTAGCAGTAATTCCAGCACTGAATAAATAGTAAGAACATACTTTTAAAGAATCAGAACATTGATTGATTGATTGAACATAAGGACTGGATTTCTGAAGGAAGCTAAGCAGGGCTTCGTTAAGGATATACAGTACTATGCATTAAATAGGATTTTATATTTTTGTATTGGCAAAAAGAAAAACCTAATTTGAAAACATAAGGTAGATAGTTTACTTCATATATCACTTCTTAAGGTAGTTGTAAATGTGGGCTAAAGTCCTGCTTCAACCTCTTTGAAGTCAATAGGATTTAAACAGCCCAATTGTATACAGGAATTGAGCCTTTGATCATGACAGAGGTGAATTCATCAAGTGCGTTTTCTTCTTTCTGTGTCAGGCGACAGAAACGTTTGTGTCCTGGGAAGTCCTCATACCGAGCCTTGCTGGACACAATGGACCTATCTAATGGCAATGTTAAATTCCAAATTATCAATGAAGAGTGCAAGGTAGGAGGAATACATTCAGAATGGTATTGGTCAAGTAAATGAATATACAGGCTTTTATACCAACATGTATCTGCTATTTATGTATGTATGTATGTATGTATGTATGTATGTATGTATGTAATATACTACCCAATCCACAGACTCAGGGCAGTGTACAAACAAGATGGCATCCGAGATTTAAAAAATAAATAAAATTAAAAGGCAAATGCCTGGTGGAAAAGAAATATCTTCAAGAAGGTTGTAAACACTACTTGTTTCTGTCTGCACCAAGCCCAAATAGTCACTGCAATTGGGTGCAGTCTGCCTCTGTTAATACAAATGAGAGTTTTGCCATGATATAGATGTAGAGTATACTAGAAATCTTTCTTTTTCTTAATTGGAGTGATTGCCCATTTAATTAATTGATCACCTAGATTTAAAATCTTAATTTAAATCAGAGCTGTAACCTCAGAAAGGCTGTTCATGCTGGCATCCCTGCTGAAATCAATTTAAAATTACTTTCCAAATGATAAATTATTGCTGTATTTACATGAGAGAAATGGCTGTCTCAAAGGGCAGCATCACATGACTGCCAGCAATTTTGTAAGTGGGGAAAATGTCGGGGTTATATTGGGTCCCAAGAACGTGCACTCCTGGTGGGTGTGTTATCTGGATCCACCCAAGTCTGGTTCCTGAGATTAACTGCCCGACATACTCCCACCTTCCTCCTGTCTTCAGTGACCAAGACTTGGAAGTCAGGGATAGAATTTCGGGAGAATGTTAGGCAGAGAGAGCGGGAACTGGATTTGGGCAAGTTTGGACAACACACCCACTGGAAGCATGTGCTCTCAGTTCCCAGCATTTCTCCTACTTACAACTTTTCTCCCCTTACAAACTTGCCAGCAGCTGCCCAAAACATTGCCTGTATTGAAAAAGACTGTAATGGTTA